>NC_042976.1:31522855-32722855 GCF_901001165.1 Salmo trutta | reverse complement strand
TTTCCTTATTTTTACAATTTTCTACATTGTAGAATAATACTGAACACATCAAAACTAGGAAATAACACATATGGAAACATTTAGTAACCAAAAACAGTTAAACAAATCAAAATATATTTTAGATTTGAGATTCTTCAAAGTAGCCACCCTATGCCTTGATGACAGCTTTGCACACTCTTGGCATTCTCTCAACCAGCTGCATGAGAAATGCTTTTCCAACAGTCTTGAAAGAGTTCCCACATATGCTGAGCACTTGTTGGCTGCTTTTCCTTCACTCTGCGGTCCAACTCATCCCAAACCATCTCAATTGGGTTGAGGTCAGGTGAATGTGGAGGCCAGGTCATCTAATGCAGCACTCCATCACTCTCCTTGGTCAAATAGCCCTTACACAGCCTGGAGGTGTATTTTGGGTCATTGTCCTGTTGAAAAACAAATGATAGTCCCACTAAGCGCAAACCAGATGGGACGGCGTATCGCTGCAGAATGCTGTGGTAGCCATGCTGGTTAAGTGTGCCTTGAATTGTAAATGAATCACCGGTAGTATCACTAGCAAAGCACCATCACACCTCCTCCTCCATGCTTCACGGTGGGAACCACACATGCGGAGACCATCCGTTCACCTACTCTGCATCTCAAAGACACAGTGGTTGGAATCAAACATTTCAAATTTGGATCCCTCAGACCAAAGGACAGGATTCCACTGGTCTAATGTCCATTGCTCATGTTTCTTGGCCTTAACAAGTCTCTTCTTCTTATTGGTGTCCTTTAGTAGTGGTTTCTTTGCAGCAATTCGACCATGAAGGCCTTATTCTCGCATTCTCCTAACAGCTGCTGTTGACATTTTCACATTACATTTTAGTCATTTAGCAGACGCTCTTATCCAGAGCGACTTACAGTAGTGAATGCATACATTTCATTTCATACATTTTATTATTTTTTTCCATACTGGCCCCCCGTGGGAATCGAACCCACAACCCTGGCGTTGCAAACACCATGTGTTGCAAACACCATGCTCTACCAACTGAGCTACAGGGAAGGTTGAGATGTGTCTGTTACTTGAACTCTGTGAAGCATTTATATGGGCTGCAAATTCTGAGGCTGGTAACTCTAATGAACTTATCCTCTGCAGCAGAGGTAACTCTGGGTCTTCCTTTCCTGTGGCAGTCCTCATGAGAGCCAGCTTCATCATAGCGCTTGATGGTTTTTTCAACTGCACTTGAAGAAACTTTCAAAGTTATTGACATTTTCCGCATTGACTGACCATGTCTTAAAGTAACGGTGGACTGTCGTTTCTCTTTGCTTATTTGAGCTGTTCTTGCCATAATATGGACGTGCTTTTTTGCCAAATAGGACTATCTTCTGTATACCACCCCTACCTTGTCACAACACAACTGATTGGCTCAAATGCATTAAGGAAAGAAATTCCACAAATGACCTTTTAACAAGGCACACCTGTTAATTGAAATGCATTCCAGGTGACTGCCTCATGATGCTGGTTGAGAGAATGCCAAGAGTGTGCAAATCTGTCATCAAGGCAAAGGGTGGCTACTTTGAAGAAACTCAAATATAACATATATTTTGATTTGTTTAACAGTTTTTTGGTAACAACATGATTCCATATGTCTTACATTTTTTTATTTAACCTTTATTTAACCAGGCAAGTCAGTTAAGAACAAGTTCTTATTTACAATGACAGCCTACCCTGGCCAAAACCCAACGATGCTGGGCCAATTATTATTCTACAATGTAGGCGACTCCGGGATGCTGGCCTTCTAGGCAGAGTTCCTCTGTCCAGTGTCTGTTCTTTTGTCCATCTTAATCTTTTATTTTTATTGGCCAGTCTGAGATATGGCTTTTTCTTTGAAACTCTGCCTAGAAGACCAGCATCACGGGGGTCGCCTCTTCACTGTTGATGTTGAGACTGGTGTTTTGCAGGTACTATTTAATGAAGCTGTCAGTTGTTTCTCAAACTAGACACTCTAAAGTACTTGTCCTCTTGCTCAGTTGTGCACCAAGGCCTCCCACTCCTCTTTCTATTCTGGTTAGTGCCAGTTTGCGCTGTTCTGTGAAGGGAGTAGTACACAGCGTTGTACGAGATATTCAGTTTCTTGGCAATTTCTTGCATGGAATAGCCTTAATTTCTCAAATTAAGAATAGACTGACGAGTTTCAGGAGAAAGTTATTTGTTTCTGGCCATTTTGAGTCTGTAATCGAACCCACAAATGCTGATGCTCCAGATACTCAACTAGTCTAAAGAAGTTTTATTGCTTCTTTAATCAGAACAACAGTTTTCAGCTGTGTAACATAATTGCAAAAGGGTTTTCTAATTATCAATTAGCCTTTTAAAATTATAAACTTGGATTAGCTAACACAACGTGCCATTGGAACACAGGAGTGATGGTTGCTGATAACAGGCCTCTGTACGCCTATGTAGATATTCCATTAAAAATCTGCCGTTTCCAACTACAATAGTCATTTACAACGTCTATACTGTATTTCGGATCAATTTGATGTTATTTTAATGGACCAATTTTTTGGGCTTTTCTTTCAAAAAAAGTGACCCCAAACTTTTGAACGGTAGTATATATATATCTTTCTTACTCTATTAAACCAGGACGACACTCACTCAGCAACAATTGTCACAGTTCTTCAGAGAGTCCTAATAGAATCTCTCTCTATATAATGCCCATGATGAGTTTGTGCTCTTCGCATGATGTTTTCAGTAGGGGCTCAGGTAGAAGTGAGCTGATCTAGAATCAGCTGTAAAAGAGGGACCAGAAGTAACCGAAGTCGGAAGTGAATATTAGCGTACCATAGTCCTGGAGTTGCGGTGACCCTTGTAGACCATTTTGACTGAAGGTCTCCTGATACTCTGGGTCTCGCTTTCCTCCATCTCTCTCCTCTCCTTCCTCCGACGAAACAACTCCTGGATACGGGCCGCAGCAGAGCGTCTGTGACACGCCGACAGACGCAGAGACACAAAGAGACACACACAAGTTATATACAGTATTGACAGTTTTAATATCTTTCACTCTATATCTGCAGAGGGAAGTGAATACTAAGCATCATGCTGATTCACCCCTCGATGATACTGAAGCGACCAAAACATCACATGGGAAAATAATCAGCTTCAAGCTGCAAATACTCCACATGCCAAGCTAACTGACCGTCGTCACCTGTCTTATACAACCCTACACCTACTGTAGAAAGGGCAATGTGCTTATTTGACTTCTCACTGTAGCCTATCTATGTATCTATCTACACAGTGTACAAAACATTAAGAACACCTTCCTAGTATTGAGTTGCACCCCCACCCCCCTTTTTGCTCTCAGAACAGCTTCAATTCGTGGGGGCATGGACACTACAAGGTGTTGAAAGCGTTCCACTGTTGTGTCAAGTTGGCTGGATGTTCTTTGGGTGGTGGACCATTCTTGATACACACAGAAAACTGTTGAGGGTGAAAAACACTGCTGCATTGCAGTTCTTGACACAAACCGGTGTGCCTGGCACCTACTACCATAACCCGTTCAAGGGCACTTAAATCTTTTGCCTTGCCCATTCACCCTTTGAATGGCACACATACACAATCCATGTCTCAAGGCTTAAAAATCCTTCTTTAACTGGTCTCCTACCCTTCACCTACACTGATTGAAGTGGATTTAACAAGTGGCATCAATAAGTAATCATAGCTTTCACCTGGATTCAGCTGGTCAGTCTATGTCATGGAAGGAACAGGTGTTCTTATTGTTTTGTACTGTGCATTCAGAAAGTATTCAGACACCTTGAGTCTTCTACATTATGTTACGTTACAGCCTTATTTTAAAATGAATTAAATATTTTTCCCCCCCTCATCTACACACAATACCCCATATTGACAAAGCAAAAACAGGTTTTTAGAAATGTTTGCAAATTGATTAAAAATAAAAAACAGAAATACAGAGTCGAAATTGAGCTCAGGTGCATTCTGTTTCCATTGATCATACTTGAGATGTTTCTACAACTTTATTGGAGTTCCCCTGTGGTAAATTCAATTGATTGGACATGATTTGGAAAGGTACACACCTGTCTATATAAGGTCCCACAGTTGACAGTGCATGTCAGAGCAAAAACCAAGCCATGAGGTCGAAGAAAGTGTAACGTCTGGAGGAAACCTGGCACCATCCCTACGGTGAAGCATGGTGGTGGCAGCATCATGCTGTGTGGATGTTTTTTCAGCGGCAGTGACTGGGAGACTAGTCAGGATCGAGGGAAAGATGAACAGAGCAAAGTACAGCGAGATCCTTGATAAAAACCTGCTCCAGAGCGCTCAGGACCTTAGACTGGGGTGAAGGTTCACCTTCCAACAGGACAATAACCCTAAGCACACAGCCAAGACAACGCAGCCAGAACCCGGACTTGAAACCCATCGAACATCTCTGGAGAGACCTGAAAATAGCTGAGCAGCGACGCTCCCCATCCAACCTGACAGAGCTTGAGAGGATCTGCAGAGAAGAATGGGAGAAACTCCCCAAATACAGGTGTGCCAAGCTTGTAGCGCTCATACCCAAGAAGACTAGAGGCTGTAATCGCTGCCAACGGTGCTTCAACAAAGTACTGAGTAAAGGGTCTGAATACTTATGTAAATGTCATATTTCCATTTTATACATTTTTTATAAATTTGCAAAAAATGTTGCTTTGTCATTATGGGGTATTGTGTGTAGATTGAGGGGAAAAAACTAGTTCAACAATTTTAGAATAAGGCTGTAATGTAACAAATGTGAGAAAAGTCAAGGGGTCTGAATACTTTCCGAATGCACTGTATATACAGTATGTACACATCTTTATCCAATCAATCTTGTTGTGTGCAAACAATGAGTAAGCTAACTACTACACCAATAGGCATTAGCAACATATTCTCCAGGGATTGTAGGGCTTCTTTCATTCATTCATTGGCTGTTGCATCACTGGTGTTGCCTGTAACCCTGGTGATATCACTAGGTACCTGCCAGGGATGATGAAGCTAATAGCTCTCCTCTTAGCAAATGTTGGTGGTGATACACACATGCATATGCATGCTCACACGATTAGTGTTCCGCAACAGTGCCCACACACACAAGGCTTAATTATGCTGTGAAAACTACAAACACCACGCCTTCTAGGTATAGACGCACAGTAGTCTCAGGGGGTTGCTTGGACTCATGGTAGCTGTAGTTTTGGAAGTTACAAGTTTTTCTGTGAGCACTGCACTCCTTGCAGGTTAGATGTTTTAGTTGTCAACACACAGATGTTACCTGATCATCCTATCGCCTACTGCTGATCCTCTGAAATTTGATCTATGTGTATAGCAGAATCATCATCGTAATAAACCACACAGAAGAAGAGAAAATGAGTCCTCACAACAAGGAGAAAATATACATCAAAATAGTGTGTGTGTGTGTATATATATGAACTGCCGTGCTGTAGTCGTACCTCTGTCCCTGTCCTCCTCTGTACCTCGCTGAGGGGATAAGAATTGGGTCATCATCACTGTCGTCTGAATCCTGGTTGCTACGGGAGGGTTGGCTCTGCCCACCCGGTCCTGTTGGAACCCCCTGCCCCCCTGGTCCTGTTGGACCCACATGCCCCCCCTCCCCAGCAGGCTGCTCTCTCCTGCACCCCCCGGAGGTGTCCTCCGCACCCACACCCTGGCTCCTCTCCAGGGGTGAGGCAGTCAGACTCTCCCCCACAGAGGAGACTTGTGCTGTGGCCTGGGTGGGCATGTATCCCTGGGTGCTGGAAGAGGCGGCGGAGGCATCCCCAGCCTCACACACTGGGTCTGTGTGGGGAGCTCTGGCTTGAAGGCTTGAAGGCTCTAAACCAGCCGCAGCTGCTGGTATTGAAGGAGGAGAGAGAAAGGGAGAGAGATGTGGTCATTATGAGGCTCAATAACTCAACAGTTGTCTAGGTCAGGGCAATATGTGACAAACTAAGTGGACCTTTCGTGTGACCAACTGAATAAAACCTTCCAATGTATGAAGTCATGCCCACCAGATCAGTGCTACACATGGCATCCCATAGAGTGCAGTAACAATCATGGCCACTAGGCCGCTCTAGTCCTCACCCTGTGCTGAAGCAGAGCTCTCTGCCGAGGGTCCCTCTCTGGTCTGGATGGCCCCTGCAGCCACTGACTGTTTGGGCCCTCCACTGCCCCTGGAACTGGAGGCTCTGCTGCTCCTAAAGTGTGTGTGTGGGGGGTGGGGAGGGGATGAGTCTTTCTTAAAGAACACCTGAGAAACATGGTCACCAAAATGAGATTGTGGATTTATTTGATGAGAAAAAAAGTCAGAACATCAAGGGTCAGTTTCCCTCAATGTTTGGTATGTTCGGTATTTCATTAAGAATTGTATATATAAAATAATAATAATTGTAATTAATAAAATAAAAGTGTAATTTAGTCCTAGTTGGGCAATGGACTTACCAATGGAATCACACACTGAACAAAAATATAAAATGCAACATGTAAAGTGTTGGTCCCATGTTTCATGAGCTGAAATAAAAGATCCCTGAAAATTTCCATACGCACAAAAAGCTTATTTCTCTTAAATTTTGTGCACAAATTTGTTTACATTCCTGTTAATGAGCATTCATCCTTTGCCAGGATAATCCATCCACCTGACAGGTGTGGCATATCAAGAAGCTGATTAAACAACATGATCATTACACAGGTGCACCTTGTGCTGGGGACAATAAAAGGCAACTAAAATGTGCAATTTTGTCACACAACACATGTTTTGAGGGAGCGTGCAATTGGCATGCTGACTGCAGGACTGTCCACCAGAGCGGTTGCCAGAGAATTGAATGTTAATTTCTCTACCATAAGCCGCATCCATCGTTTTAGAGAATTTGGAAGTACTTCCAACTGGCCTCACAACGGCAGACCATGTGGAACCACGCCAGCCCAGGACCTCCACATCCGGCTTCTTCACCTGCGGGATCGTCTGAGACCAGCCACCTGGCCAGCTGATGAAACTGTGGGTTTGCACAACCAAAATATTTCTGCAAAAACTGTCAGAAACCGTCTCAAGGAAGCTCATCTGCATGGTCGTCGTCTACACCAGGTGCTTGACCTGACTGCAGTGGGCAAATGCTCACCTTCCCAGTCAAGTGAAATCCATAGATTAGGGCCTAATTAATTTATTTCAAATTACTAATTTCCTTATATGAATTGTAACTCAGTCAAATATTTTTAATTGTTGCATATTTTTATTCAGTGTATATTTATTACATATAGTTATGAAGGAGAGAAAAAAATAATATATATATATATATATATATATATATATATATATATATATATATATATATATATATATATATATATACACACATACACACACACACATATATATATATATAAACAGTTGAAGTCAGAAGTTCACATACACTTAGGATGGAGTCATTAAAACTCGTTTTTAAACCACAAAAAAAATGATTGTTAAGAAACTATAGTCGGTTAGGACATCTACTTTGTGCATGACACAAGTAATTTTTCCAAAAATTGTTTACAGACAGATTATTTCACTGTATCACAATTCTAGTGGGTCAGACGTTTACATACACTAAGTTGACTGTGCCTTTAAACAGCTTGGGAAATTCAAGAAAATGATGTCATGGCTTTAGAAGCTTCTGATAGGCTAATTGACATCATTTGAGTCAATTAGAGATGTACCTGTGGATGCATTTCAAAGCCTGCCTTCAAACTCAGTGCCTCTTTGCTTGACATCATGGGAACATCAAAATAAATCAGCCAAGACCTCAGAATAACATTTGTAGACCTCCACAAGTCTGGTTCATCATTGGGAGCAATTTCCAAACGCCTGAAGGTACCACGTTCATCTGTACAAACAATAGTACGCAAGTATAAACACCATGGGACCACGCAGCCGTCATACCGCTCAGGAAGGAGACGCGTTCTGTCTCCTAGAGATGAACGTACTTTGGTGCGAAAAGTGCAAATCAATCCCAGAACAACAGCAAAGGACCTTGTGTAGATGCTGGAGGAAACAGGTACAAAAGTATCTATATCCACAGTAAAACGAGTCCTATATCAACATAACCTGAAAGGCCGCTCAGCAAGGAAGAAGCCACTGCTCCAAAACCGCCATAAAAAAGCCAGACTACGGTTTGCAACTGCACCTGGGAACAAAGATCGTACTTTTTGGAGAAAAGTCTTCTGGTCTGATGAAACAAAAATAGAACTGTTTGGCCATAATTACCATCATTAGGTTTGGAGGAAAAAGGGGGATGCTCGCAAGCCGAAGAATACCATCCCAACCTTGAAGCACGGGGGTGGCAGCATCATGTTGTGGGGGTGCTTTGCTGCAGGAGGGACTGGTGCACTTCACAAAATAGATGGCATCATGAGAAGGGAAAATTATGTGGATATATTGAAGACATCAGTCAGGAAGTTAAATCTTGGTGGCAAATGGGTCTTCCAAATGGACAATGACCCCAAGCATACTTCCAAAGTTGTGGCAAAATGGCTTAAGGACAACAAAGTCAAGGTATTGGAGTGGCCATCACAAAGCCCTGACCTCAATCCTATAGAAAATTTGTGGGCAGAACTGAAAAAGCATGTGCGAGCAAGGAGGCCTACGAACCTGACTCAGTTACACCAGTTCTGTCAGCAGGAATGGGCCAAAATTCCCCCAACTTATTGTGGGAAGCTTGTGGAAGGCTACCCGAAACATTTGACCTAAGTTAAGCAATTTAAAGGCAATGCTACCAAATACTGATTGAGTGTATGTAAACTTCTGACCCACTGGGAATGTGATGACAGAAATAAAAGCTGAAATAAATCATTCTCTCTACTATTATTCTGACATTTCACATTCTTAAAAAAAAGTGGTGATCCGAACTGACCTAAGACAGGGAATTTTTACTAGGATGAAATGTTAGGAATTGTGAAAAACTGAGTTTAAATGTACTTGGCTGAGGTGTATGTAAACCTCCGACTTCAACTGTATATATATTCTTTTTTTTCTCTCTCCTTCATAACTCACCTTACTTAAAATAGGACATTTGTGGCTGACTATAGAGCAAGTAAGTCTGGCCAAGACTATATATATATATTTCTTTGTATTGCCTACGGAGGCACCAAAAAGGTTGCTTTCTCACCTGTGCAACAGTACAGGACAGATTTATGTAGGAAGCATCAAAGGGAAAGAGGGTAACTAGGAACACGAGGGATTGATTGTTTTGTTAAGATTTGTATGTATTGTGAATACATGCCCACTAAGAGGCTTGAGGATTGATCAACACCATTTTTATTGTAGCGGTTTATGTACCGTAATTTCCGGACTATAAGCCGCAACTTTTTTCCCACGCTTTGAACCTCGCGGCTTAAACAATGACGCGGTTAATATATGGATTTTTCCCGCTTTCAATTTTTTTGGAAAGGAGATGACTTCAGTGGTTTCAGTGCACAGAAGGAGGAAGATAGTGACCAATGACTTTCTTGGTAGGCTACTGTTTACTGCTAATTTTGAATTTTTTGTTACAAGCCGTGTTTCGTTAAAGCCTATTTATTTTTGTTAGAAGCCGTGTTTCGTTAAAGCCTATTTATTTTTGTTACAAGCCGTGTTTCATTAAAGCCTATTTATTTTTATTACAAGCCGTGTTTCGTTAAAGCCTGTGTAAAGTTAATTTGTTTCAATGTACCGGTAGGCACCTGCGGCTTATAGACATGTGCGGCTTATTTATGTTCAAAATAATATATTTCTTTCTAAATTCAGTGGGTGCGGCTTATATTGAGGTGCGCTTAATAGTCCGGAAATTACGGTAGTGTATCAACACCTTACATAATGTACAGTCAATGAGACAGAAAATATGTAAAGACTCATCTCAACATCCCGTGTTGTGGATAATACTTTAGATATGAATACATTAACATGTGTGACATGGAATGTCAATGGAATTGTGCAGCCAGCCAAACATCAGGGTTTTTTTTTTTACAAGAAACTCACATATCAGAAATAGAAAGTTAAAGGTTTGGACGAGTTTGGGATGGGTTGGCATTCTCCTCAACCTACTCCTCAGGATCCAAAGGAGCATCAATTCTCATTGATTAAAAAAAAGTCCCATTTAAAACTACCTAGGAAAATCTGGCACAAGAAAAATACACTTTTACTGAATTGTTATTGCCTCCAATGTAAAGGGAATATTATATGGGGGGGGGGGGGGGGGGGGGGTAATTGTGTGCGGGATGCAACTCTAGACAAGTCATCAACTAAACTCCTCTTCCTTATATGTCTACGGTATTAAACCACAACAACAAAGAGATGGGTCTACAGTGCATTTGGAAAGTATTCAGACCCACATGGTTAGCTTACAGCCTTATTCTAAAATGGATTAAATGAACAAAAAATCCTCAATCTACACACAATACCCCATAAAGACAAAGCGAAAACAGGTTTGTAGAAATGTTTGCAAAACAGTCACTATGTTTGGCTTCAATCACCCTACTTAAAAAGATAGATAAGGATCCTTCCGCCCAGTATCACTTTTGAATGTGGATTACAAAATCATTGCTAAAGTATTGGCTTGTCGCATAGAAATAGTAGTTTTGGTCCGGTATTTATTTCCTGGATTGAGCTATTGTACAAATCCCCCCAAAGCATCTTTACAAACAAATGGACTGATCTTTGAATAATTTAAGTTATCAAGAGGGACAAGCCAGGGATCCCCTTTGTCTAGTTATTTATTTTCTTCAGCCACATCATCAATAATTAGAACTCATGGCTCAAACTGGGGCATATAGAGATCAACATGTGATATCATTGTACGCAGATGACATTTCACTTTATTCATCTGAACATTCTCTGTCATTTCTTTCACTACCATTGGACACCTATGGTTCTGTATACAGATTCAAAGGGAATTGGGGGAAATCTAAAATAATGCCCATTTCTAATCATGACTTCTCAAGCGTAGAAAGTACATTTAAGGGGAAATGGACAAAGAAACATGAAATACCTGTGTGTACTGACACCAAGCAATCTGGAGGAGGCATACAAAATCAACTGTTTTAACAGATTGGATTCCATGTTCAGAGATTGAGATCTCTACCTATATGTTAGGTATTTGTATTTTTTAATTGTACATTTATTTAACTAGGCAAGTCAGTTAATGACGGCTACCCGGCGAAACCTGGACGACACTGAGCAAATTGTGCTCCTCCCTATGGGACTCCCAATCACGGCTGGATGTGAAACAGCCTGGATTCGAACCAGGGAATGTAGTGACGCCTCTTGCACTGAGATGCAGTGCCTTAGACCGCTGCGCCACTCGGGTTAGGGTCAACATAATCAAAAGGAATATATTACCAAGGTTGAAGTATTTATTCCAGGCCCTGACAGTTTCTATTCCATCCAACTTTTTAAATAAAATGGCCTGCTCTCCAACTATATTTGTCGTTGTTGATCAGTCTCATGTCGCTGTGGAGGAATTTTGGCCCTCTCTTCCATGCAGAACTGCTGTAACTCATCGACATTTGTGGGGTTTCAAGTATGAACTGCTTGTTTCAAGTCCTTTCACAAAATCTCAATTGGGATTAGGGCTGGACTTTGACTAGCGCAGACCTAGAGTGGGCCAAAATTCTTCCACAGCAATGTGAGAGACTGATCAACAACTACAGGAAGCGTTTGGTTGGAGTCATTGTAGATAAAGGTGGCACAACCTGTTATTGAGTGTAAGGGGGCAATTACTTTTCACTTGGGCATTGGTGTTGCATAAATTTGTTCATTAAATAAATTAAACAAGTATATAATTGTTGTGTTATTTGTTCACTCAGGTTCCCTTTGGTTGAAGATCTGATAACATTCAGCATTGAAAATATGCAAAAGTAGAGAAAATTAGAAAGGGGCCAAATACTTTTTCGTGGCACTACAGTTACATCCCTTTAGATTTTGTATATTATAAAGTTAAACAAAAAACTGAAATATTTGATAGAATTTGGAAGACAAAAACGACATGGTCAAAAGTATGTGGACACCCCTTCAAATTAGTGGATATGGCTATTTCAGCTACACCCATTGCTGACAGGTGTATAAAATCGAGCACACTGCCACAAACACTGGCAGTAGAATGGCCCGTACTGAAGAGATAAGTAACTTTCAACGTGGCATTGTCATAGGATGCCACCTTCCCAACAAGTCAGTTCACCAAATAACTGCCCTGCTAGAGCTGCCCTGGTCAACTGTAAGTGTTGTTATCGTGAAGTGGAAATGTCTAGGAGCAACAACGGCTTAGCCGTGAAGTGGTAGGCCACACAAGCTCACAGAACGAGACAGCTGAGTGCTGAAGCGCATGAAAATCGTATGTCCTCAGTTGCATCACTCACTACCGAGTTCCAAACTGCCTCTGGAAGCGTCAGCACAAGAACTGTTCGTTGGGAGCTTCATGAAATGGATTTCCATGGCCGAGCAGCCGCACACAAGCCTAAGATCACCATGCACAATGACAAGCGTCAGCTGGAGTGGTATAAAGCTCTCCACCATTAGACTCTAGAGCAGTGGAAACGCATTCTTTGGGGTGATGAATCAAGCTTCATCATCTGGCAGTCCGACGGACGAATCTGGGTTTGGCGAATGCCAGTAGAACGCTACCTGCCAAAATGCATAGTGCCAACTGTAAAGTTTGGTGGAGGAGGAATAATGGTCTGGGGCTGTTTTTCATGGTTCGGGCTAGGCCTCTTCATTCCAGTGAAGGGAAATCTTAACGCTACAGCATACATCCAGAAGGCGAGGTCAGTACAGGTGCATCAAAACTGGGACCGAGAGACTGAAAAACAGCTTCTATCTCAAGGCCATTAGACTGTTAAACAGCCATCACTAACACAAAGAGGCTGCTACCTACAGTAGAAGGAGGGAAGTTTACATACACCTCAGCCAAATACATTTAACTGTTTTTCACAAATCTTGACATTTAATCCAAGTAAAAATTCCCTGTGTTAGGTCAGTTAGGATCACCACTTTATTTTAAGAATGTGAAATGTCAGAATAATAGTAGAGAGAATGATTTATTTCAGCTTTTATTTCTGTCATCACATTCCCAGTGGGTCAGAAGTTTACATTCACTCAATTAGTATTTGGTAGTATTGCCTTTAAATTGTTTAACTTGGGTCAAATGTCGGGTAGCCTTCCACAAACTTCCCACAATAAGTAGGGGGAATTTTGACCCATTCCTCCTGACAGAGCTGGTGTAACTGAGTCAGGTTTATAGGCCTCCTTGCTCGCACACGGTTTTTCAGTTCTGCCCACAAATGTTCTATACGATTGAGGTCAGGGCTTTGTGATGGCCACTCCAATACCTTGACTTTGTTGTCCTTAAGCCATTTTGCCACAACTTTGGAAGTATGCTTGCGGTCATTGTCCATTTGGAAGACCCATTTGCGACCAAGCTTTAACTTCCTGACTGATGTCTTGAGATGTTACTTCAATATATCCACATCATTTTCCTCCCTCATGATGCCATCTATTTTGTGAAGTGCACCAGTCCCTCCTGCAACAAAGCACACCCACAACATGATGCTGCCACCCCCGTGCTTCACGGTTGGGATGGTGTTCTTCGGCTTGCAAGCCTCCCCCTTTTTCCTCCAAACATAATGATGGTCATTATGGCCAAACAGTTCTATTTTTGTTTCATCAGACCAGAGGACATTTCTCCAAAAAGTACAAATCTTTGTCCCCATGTGCATTTGCAAACCATAGTCTGTTTTTTTTTATGGCGGTTTTGGAGCAGTGGCTTCTTCTTTGCTGAGCGGACTTTCAGGTTATGTCGATATAGGACTCGTTTTACTGTGGATATAGATACTTTTCTACCTGTTTCCTCCAGCATCTTCACAAGGTCCTTTGCTGTTGTTCTGGGAATGATTTGCCCTTTTCGCAATCTCTAGGAGACAGAACGCATCTCCTTCCTGAGCAGTATGACAGCTGCATGGTCCCATGGTGTTTATACTTGCGTACTATTGTTTGTACAGATGAACGTGGTACCTTCAGGTGTTTGGAAATTGCTCCCAAGGATGAACCAGACTTGTGGAGGTCTACAATTGTTTTTCTGGGGTCTTGGCTGATTTATTTTGTTGTTCCCATGATGTCAAGCAAAGACGTACTGAGTTTGAAGGTAGGCCTTGAAATACATCAACAGATACACCTCCAATTGACTAAAATGATGTAAATTAGCCTATCAGAAGCTTCTAAAGCCATGACATAATTTTCTGGAATTCCCCAAGCTGTTTAAAGGCACAGTCAACTTAGTGTATGTAAACTTCTGACCCGCTGGAATTGTGATAGTGAATTATAAGTGGAATAATCTGTAAATATTTGTTGGAAAAAGTTACTTGTGTCATGCACAAAGTAGATGTCCTAACCGAATTGCCAAAACTATAGTTTGTTAACAAGAAATTTGTGGAGTGATTTAAAAACGAGTTATAATGACTCCAACCTAAGTGTATGTAAACTTCCGACTTCAACTGTACATACAGCCTTGAAATCATTGGCCACTTTAATAAATGGATCACTAGTCATTTTAATAATGCCACTTTAATAATGTTTACATATCTTGCATTACTCATCTCATATGTATATACTGTATTTTATACCATCTATTGCATCTTGCCTATGCCGCTCGGTCATCGCTCGTCCATATATTTATATATTCTTATTCCATCCCTTACTTAGTTTTGTGTGTATTAGGTAGTTGTTGTGGAATTGTTAGATTACATGTTAGATATGAATTGATAGATATTGCTGTACTGTTGGAACTAGAAGCACAGGCATTTCGCTACACTCGCAATAACATCTGCTGACCATGTGTATGTGACCAATCAAATTTTATTTTACAATGACATTCTAGACGATTCTGTGCTTCCAACTTTTTCGGCATGACAATGCCCCCGTGGAAAAAGCGAGTTCCATACAGAAATGGTTTGATGAGATCGGTGTGGAAGAACTTGACTGGCCTGCACAGAGCCCTGACCTCAACCCCATCAAACACCTTTGGGATGAATTGTACGCCGACTGCGAGCCAGACCTAATCGTCCAACATCAGTGCCGACCTCACTAATGCTCTTGTGGCTGAATGAAAGCAAGTCCCTGCAGTAATGTTCCAACATCTAGTGGAAAGCCTTCCCAGAAGAGTGGAGGCTGTTATAGCAGCAAAGGGGGGACCAACTCCATATTAATGCCCATGATTTTGGAATGACATGTTTGACGAGCAGGTGTCTACATACACTACATGGCCAAATGTATGTTGATCACTTTAATGAATGTTTGGTATAGTGGCCGTTTTGTTTGTTTGTTTTGTGTTGGTAAGGTCTTATAAAAATTACAATAATAAAACAAAGTCACAACAACAAAAAATCTCCATGGAGCGTGCTTTTCATTCCAGCAGTAGGCTTAACCTGGGTCTGTGAAATCAGCTCAAAGTTTGAATAGGGTAAAGTTGTGCTTCTGGCCTTTTAAGCTGTGGAGTCAGAGAGTCGCTTGCTCACCACTCGTCAGTGAAGTCCAGTTTGATGGTGCTGGTGGTGGTTCCCTCAGTGCTGTAGTGTAAACTCAGGACTGGTTCTGCTGTGCTGGCTCGGCTACCTCCTGGTCCAGTACTGCTACTGGGTGCCCCGGACGAGGTTCCAGCTACACTGGCAGATACAGACTGGGTTTTCACCTTGATTGAACTCGCTCCAGCACTTCGCTCCACACTCACAGCTTCTGATGCTCCTGAGACAGAGACAGAGAGAGCGAGCGAGAGCAAGAAAGGGAAGTAGAAAAATATAGATTATTTAATAAAGTGGAATATATTAGCTTTATATATGACAATAGTTTTGTCTTTGAGTGGCTCCTGGTTACCAAAGTAAAAATCACTACTAGCCTCCATACATTTTCAACCCAGTTATTCATCGTAAGACATTGGGTACATTTGAGACTTTGTGATAAAACAATAATCATTGGTTGCTTTTGAACTAGTGTGTAGACTAAAAATATTTTAGCAAATAGATAAAACCACTTTGTATTCCATTTCAGTGTTAGCACTTTGCAGAATGTATTCTGTAGTTGTATTGGTTAAAAACATGTCAACTAGATTATATTTGATGTTTTTTACTATATAGGACAATATAATATGATGACAACATGTAGCATTGTTATTTGAGGTAGGTCAATGGCAATGCAAAAAAAGCCACAGCAAATTTGCTGGTGTTAAAATCTTGGTGTTGAGGTAAAAAAAAAATTGTTGCGAGTGTTATATCGGAGTGTTGTTCAAGTGAGGTTAACCTGTGGGATTAAAATTGACGCCACATGCGGTGAATAAATTAAGTGTTATTTGAATCACAGTGGAATCGTTACTCTGCTGCGTCAACTCTGAGTGAAAAAGACGTGGGAGGGCCCTCATGATCATATCTCCCAGGATGCTTTGTTGCAGGTTGCTTTTTAGAATAGTTTGTTTAATATCTATGTTTCCGCATGCACATTGATTAATTGATCTTATAATACACAAAGATAAATAACACATTTTACTTCACTAATTCAATCTGTAAGTGGTTGGACTTATTTCACCCATTATTGAGATGGTTGTTCCAGTTTATATGGTTTAGGTAGTCTCATTTATACCTTGACAGACGTTCTAACTGCATATTGCGGGTGATTAAAAGTTCCATTTGTTTAATATCTTAGATCTGAGTGGATTCCAATAGGAATTATATAACACTTTGCAAGCCAGCATAATGTGACTTGCCAATGTTGCCTGCAAACCAGAAGTTTCAGACCACTGTGTTTGGGTAAAACTAGGCTGTCAAAGTATTGCCTTATGATAAAAGTAATGTATTGTCATAAAGAATTGTATTTTTATGATATAATATTCACTTAGGCATTCACTTGCTGAAGGCTACAAGACAATGCCATTGAATGCAACAATCATGTCTCTGTCAATAGCAAACACAGACATGGGTGGTACTGGTAATTTAAAAATTCACTCAAAAGGCACCCTGTGAAATAAATATGTGAATAAGGCTTTACACCCCACAGTCTTAAAACACAAAAAAAATTGTTACGTAACACCACAGGTGTTAATTCCCCAACACTGAGGAAGTGTAACAGCATCAGCTCTAATAAAGTGCTAATTTAAGTCGGAATTCATAACACCCATAATGTTAGGAGACCCAAAACTCTTGGGGTGTTAGTTTATCAACACTTTGAAAAGTGTTAGTTTAACACTATTTCGGTGGGTCATATACAGTGCATTCGGAACATATTCAGACCCCTATACTTTTCCACATTTTTTTACACTTCAGCCTTATTCTAAAATTGATTACATTTGTTTTTTTCCTCATCAATCTACACACAATACCCCATAATGACAAACCAAAAACAGGTTTCTAGAAATGTTAGCACATTTATTAAAAACTTTAAAACTGAAATATCACATTCACATAAGTATTCAGAACCTTTACACAGTACTTTGTTGAAGCACCTTTGGCAGTGATCACAGCCTCAAGCCTTCTTGGGTATGACGCTACAAGCTTGGCACAACTGTATTTGGGGAGTTTCTCCCATTCTTCTCTGCAGATCCTCTCAAGCTTTATCAGGTTGGATGGGGAGCATCGCGGCACAGCTATTTTTACATCTTTCCAGAAATGTTCGATCGGGTTCAAGTCCGGGCTCTGGCTGGGCCACTCAAGGACATTGAGACTTGTCCTGAAGCCACTCCTGTGTTGTCTTGGCTGTGTGCTTAGGGTCGTTGTCCGGTTGGAAGGTGAACCTTTTCCCCAGTCTGAGGTCCTGAGCAGGTCTTCATCAAGGATCGCTCTGACCTCCCGAGTGGCGCAGTGGTCTAAGGCACTAGAGAGTCTGGGTTCGAGTCCAGGCTCTGTCACAGCCGGCCACAACTGGAAGACCCATGGGGCGGCGCACAATTGAACCAGTGTCGTCCGGGTTAGGGGAGGGTTTGGCCGGCAGGGATATCCTTGTCCCATCGCACACTAGCGACTCCTGTGGCGGACCGGGCAGAGTGCACGCTGACACGGTCACCAGCTGTACGGTGTTTCCTCTGACACATTGGTGCGGCTGGCTTCCGGGTTAAGTGGGCATTGTGTCAAGAAGCAGTGCGGCTTGGTTGGGTTGTGTTTCGGAGGACGCATAACTCTCGAACTTCGCCTCTCCCGAGTCCGTACGGAAGTTGCAGCGATGAGACAAGACTAACTACCAATTGGATACCACAAAACTGGGGGGAAAAGGGCAACACACACAAAAAAATACAATAAAAAGGATTTCTATGTACTTTGCTCCATTCATCTTTGCCTCGATCCTGACTAGTCTCCCTGTCCCTGCTGCTGAAAAACATCCCCACAGCATGATGCTGCCACCACCATGCTTCACCGTAGGGATGGTGCCAGATTTCCTCCAGACGTGACGCTAGGCATTCAGGCCAGAGAGTTCAATCTTGGGTTCATCTGACCAGAGAATACTTTAGGTGCCTTCTGTCAAACTCCAAGTGGGCTGTCATGTGCATTTTACTGAGGAGTGGCTTCTGTCTGGCCACTCTACTATAAAGGCATGATTGGTGGAGTGCTGCACAGATGGTAGTCCTTCTGGAAGTTTCTGGAAGGCACTTCTCCCCCGATTGCTCAGTTTGGCCAGGTGGCCAGCTCTAGGAAGAGTCTTAGTGGTTCTAAACTTCTTCCATTTAAAAATGATGGAAGCCACCGTGATCTTAGGGACCTTCAATGCTGCAGAAATGTTTTGGTACCCTTCCCCAGGTCTGTGCCTCAACTCAATCCTGTGTTGGAGCTCTACAGACAATTCCCTTGACCTCATGGCATGGTTTTTGCTCTGACATGCACTGTCAACTGTGGGACCTTATACAGACAGGTGTTGGCCTTTCCAAACCATGTCCAATCAATTGAATTTACCACAGGTGGACTCCAATCAAGTTGTAGAAATATCTCAAGGATGATCAATGGAAACAAGATGCACCTGAGCTTAATTTCAAGTCTCATAGCAAAAGGGTCTGAATACTAATATAAATAATATAAATAAGGTATTTCTGTTTTATATTTTTAATAAATAAAAAATGTATTCTGTTTCGCTTTGTCATTATGGGGTATTGTGTGTAGATTGATGAATAAGGCTGTACTGTAACAAAATGTGGAAAAGGGGAAACGGTCTGAATACATTCCGAATGCACTGTATATTCAAAGAGCACCTATATGCTGCTTTACAGGAGTGGTCCTTGAGTTGCCTTTCCTCCCACAGACACTTTTCCATAAAATCCCCGTTTGCTTTGTCATTATGGCTTATTGTGTGTAGATTGATGAGGAAAATGTTTAATATAATACATTTTAGAATAAGGCTGTAATGTAACAAAATGTGGGAAAAGTCAAGGGGTCAAGTCAAGGGGTATACGAATGCATTTACAGATGCACAATCGAGAGCATCCTGTCGGGCTGTATCACAGCCTGGTACGGCAACTGCACCGCTCTCATCCGCAAGGCTCTCCAGAGGGTGGTGCGGTCTGCACAACGCATCACCAGGGGCAAACTACCTGCCCTCCATGACACCTACAGCACCCGATGTCACAGGAAGTCCAAAAAGATCATCAAGGACAACAACCACCTGAGCCACTGCCTGTTCACACAACTATCATCCAGAAGGCGAGGTCAGTACAGGTGCATCAAAGCTGGGACCGAGAGACTGATAAACAGCTTCTATCTCAAGGCCATCAGACTGCTAAACAGCAATCACTAACTCAGAGAGGCTGCTGCCTACATGGAGACCCAATCACTGGCCACTTTAATAAATGGATCACTAGTCACTTTAAACAATGTCACTTTAAATAATGCCACTTTAATAATGTTTACATATCTTACATTACTCATATCACATGTATATACTGTATTTTATACCATCTATTGCACCTTGACGATGCCGCTCGGTCATCGCTCATCCATATACTTATATGTACATATTCTCATTCACCCCTTTAGATGTGTGTGTATTAGGTAGTTGTTGGAGAATTATTAAATACTTGTTAGATATTACTGCACTGTCAGAACTAGAAGCACAAGCATTTCGCTACACTCGCATTAACATCAACTAACCATTTGTATGTGACCCATAAAATTTGATTTTATTGTATACACACTAAGAAAGTGCTGAATTTAACACTGTGTTAAAATTCTGATCTCAAATTTGCTGTGCATACTCAGTCCTCTGTGCTGCACTGTACGCTCACCTCCTAGTGACTGTCTTGTTACACAATAACATTTTCATGTAGGTCTACTACACACAGTTCACACTGACAGTGTGCAAGGCATTCCATACACAGAGGAAGAGTGGAATGGTTTCAATCGTCCCAAACCACAGGAGCAATACATACAATGTATTATATACTTTCAAAAACGTGAAGTGCACTTGATTTAACTTGCCCATCACAATGGTATCAATAGAAGCAATAGGACAGCGACCACCCTGCACGCCGGTGAAGCTAAATCAAGTGGACCTCAAGCATTTGCCAGTGTTTGACCCAGATCTGAACCACAACATCACACAGGTGAGTAGGAAACAACACAAATATACAGGGGTCAAACGCAAGCCTCTCAAACTACCACCACACACAATAGCTCATCACAAAATGGGGCTTGGAATGTCATTGTATCCTAGGGTAAATTGTGTTAATGTTCTGTGAAATAAGCCAATACAGGGACGATTGCATTGAGAGGTTAATGGTCTGAGCGTGAGATGATTTACAGCACGGCTTTGACTGAGTGAAAAGCCAGAAGAAGAGGAGCAAGATTGAGTCCAAAATAAAAGCAATACTTTATTTGTATTTAATTTAACCTTTATTTAACTAGGCAAGTCAGTTAAGAACAAATTCTTATTTTACAATGACGGCCTACCCCGGCCAAACCCTAACCCAGACGACGCTGGGCCAATTGTGCGCCGCCCTATGGGACTCCCAATCACAGCCGGTTGTGATACAGCCCGGGATCAAACCAGGGTCTGTAGTGACGCCTCTAGCACTGAGATGCAGTGCCTTAGACCGGGAGCCCAAGGGCTGGCGAATGACCAAACATTATCTCAAGCTATAGGTTCAACAAGAGAGCCTTGGAGAAGATAGCCAACACCAGCCTTTGCCCTGGGGACTGGGTTGGCCAAAAGTGACTAGAATGCATGCCTAGTGAAAATGTTCTCAGGTAAAGATGGTGGAGGGGCAAGGTGCACGCCGGAAGTCTCATGCGAATATATTTTTTTAAATGTCACACAGACGAGACAGAAAGCACAGAGGAAAACAGAGATACAAAAGAAGGAGAGAAAGAGAGGAAGAAACTACAGGGATACAGGGAAAGAAGGAGAGAGTTTAGGAGGGAGGGAGAGAGCGACAGCGAGAGAAAGATAGGAGGAAAAGAGAGGAGAGGAGACGCACCCTGCTGCTCATCCAGAGTCATGGATCCCAGCTGTTTGTTAACCACAGATGAAGGAGAATCTGGAACACAAATAAGACTCACTAAACAACGGGCATAGAGGTCGGAGGTCAAACCAGGGGTCATATAGTCACGCTCAGGTCAAAGTTCAAATGCTGCTTAAAGTGGACCAAGGCCAAGCAGGAAGAAGAATGAACAAACACGGCTACATGAACAACGCTGGGAAGAGTTAGGAAGGACAAGTTGATATTGATATGGGAATAAAACAGCAGTAATTGCCCTAGACACAGCTTGTGGGAGATTCAACAGAGACCGTAGAGTGCCACACGTGCAGACCTGAAAAATATATCACACGCGCGATTCAAGGTTTGATCTGAATGGAAGATTTACACAGTAGTTTAACTTATTCACGCATCTCAAGTTACTCTCACAGGGCAGAGTGAGAACAAAGTCATGGTCTGATGGACCTCACAGTAATACTAACAGCCACTCACTCCATGCCTGTTAAGTGGATACCAGTGGCAAACCACACTGACCAAAACCCATGTCACGCCCAAACACCTGTCACCTTACGTGAGCAATAGCCAGTCATCTCAAAAAGGGCATCATGCAGAGATTCATCATTGGTAAACCTTTAACTCCACCTCAAATTAGATTCATAGACTTCACCAAACAATGTGTTACCAGTACATATTGATTGATTTCCACCCCAATGTCACATGGTCGGATGCCAGTGCATTCCACTGCAATTCAAGCTACGCACGTACATATTACAGCGTTGCATTAGGCAAATCGTAGAGGATTGAGAATGAACAATGTTATTTCACCTTAATATGAAAATACCAATTGGTGTGTACAAAGTAGCTTCATCAGTGTCAACAGTAAACCCAGATATCTCACAGCACCGACGAGGCCTTGCGCCATTACTGAAGCTAAAATGTTCAGGTCCAAATATGGACATATTTAGTTTAAGTACAAAGAAAACTAAATCATTGTTGCCACTTACATTATGTACTGTATGTATTCTCATATTTCAACACTATAAGAATTCTACAATCATAACACAAGCCAAGGCCCTTTGAGTGTCTGAATGGGGTTAAGCGAGTTGGAAAGTGATGTGTACCAGACGGAGTGAAGAAGCTTAGTACAACATGACATTAATAGACCATGGGGGTGTATGCATCAATCGTTACATCAGCTCCTGGTAAATCTGAAACAAAGGCTGTAGAGAGATCTGATCTTAATCTTAACCATCCATAGTCGTAGTCAATGTTCCCTCGACATTTTTCGGCACTGATGTCAGGTCTGCTTAGCACAAACTTGAACGTTGTGAAAAGTCTGTGCAACTTCTGGCGTGTTTACTGTGAACACTGAGGCTGTACCAGCTTTGAGTTATAGTTATAACAGTGTCCAAGTCGGCTACTGTGGCTGTTTGATCATAATGTATGCTTATCAGAGTGGCCTACCATCAAACACAATGGAGAAAACGCATCCCATAACATTTTTACATTGAAATAGCTGTTCTATCATTCAGCCTACAGTAGCAGCCAATGTGTGGTGTTCAATATAGGCCTATACCTAGCTTATTCAAGCCTGTCTAAAAATACAACACTGCCCCCTTAAGACAGAAAAAATGCTCTTAACCGGACTTGCTTTTCAAAGATGTCTAGAAATGCACACGTTTTGTAGGAAGCAACCACTCCCCCATTGCTGTCTAGAAATGAGCTATATCTGGGCTAATAACCCACAAGCAAAGAATATGAACAAATGTACACACCTAGCTACATGCAGCACTTGCTTTGATCTCGAAAGAAGCGCATCTACTATGAACCACTCATGCTGTAAACACAGTCCAGTTCAAAGTGAATGCCACAGATCCATATATGGCAATGGTCTATTTGCATATAGGGATACTGCAGCTCTGATTGGTTATACCACACCGGCAATATACACCCGCAATAACATCTGCTGAACACGCGAATGTGACCAATAAAATATGATTTGTTAAAGGGAAAAACTAGAAAGTTGAGTGAAGTTCAATCTCGTGCTTCTCTGCGCGAGCTGATATTTCTTCTGCATGGCAGTCCCGGGGGAGCTGCGTACCAACCACTTCATATTGCTTTTGATGCCAAGGGGGTGCAGAAGCAGTGTTCCACAGCCAGAGGGTGCCAAATGCCACACCGTACAGGGGAGCTACAGGCGGGACTACCCAAGCAGCAAGGGAGGGGGGGGTTGTGCATGTTTGGTGGGAAGGGGTTTGGGTGAGGTGTATATGAAAATTAGGAAAGGGAATTTGGGTAGAGGGTGTGGTGAGTTAGGGAGAAGAGAGAAAAGGGTGTATGGGTGTGGGGATTGGAGTAGGATGAAGACGACCCCTAGACAGATATAAGGTCAGATTCAGTAGGGTAAGATGATCCTGGATCTGTGCGGGCAACGTTCGACCAAAACTATGGGGATATTAAGTGGAAGCAGGAAGGAGACGGGTTGGAGTGGCAGTAACCTGTAGGGGGGGGGCGTCTCGGTGGCAGCGCCAACAGCAGCAGCCCCCCTTGATTGGATCTCAGTGGCTACGGTGGAGGAAAGGGTTTGGCTCTGTCCTGGGGGGTCGGCCAACAGGAGCAACCGCTGCAAACGCCTACACACTAGACTTACCGGCAGCCGGTTAGGGCCGTACTCTGACAGAGAGGTAGAGAGACGAGAGGGATAGAGTGAATGGAGGCAGAAGACAAGAGAAGGAGGAGAAGTAAACAAAGGAGACAAAGGGAAATAAAAGGAAATAGTATGGTTGAAAAAGGAGAGGGTAAGGCTGCTGCTTGAGTGGCACGGCTCCCACACACCAATAGACGGTACACACACACACACGTGTTTTGGTCTGCTTGTGGGAGTCTACTATGAGTCACCGGTTAGCTCCCCTCAAATCAAATATGATGACTCGCCCCTCTTATGGGAGTATGCAGTGTGTGTGTGTTCTCTCCACACAATTCTTACCAGACAGTGCAGTCTCTGCGGTGGGTGTGGGTGTTGGCGTGGGGGTCACAGCCATGTCTGCCTGACTCCTCTGTTCTAAGTCTAGGGAGGAGGTGAGGGAGGAGGGGAGCACCGAGCCCTCCATGGACGAGCCGGTTGACGGGGGAGGTGCTGTAACTGTTGACGATGACTCTGAGGTGGACTTGGGGAGGGGTACAGAGGCGACGGCTGGGGCCTCTGTTTCCATGAAGCCCTCTGGGGCTCTGGCTTGTTGTGGAGGGGGTATTGTAGGGAGCGTTGGGATGGTGGGTGTTGTAAGAGTCCCCTCTATACGGGGAAGAGTGCCTGGAGGAGACAAATGGAACAGATGGGTTTTTTTGTCCTACATTTTCTGAGGGTTTTTTCTGAAGCATGTCTTTTCAGTGTTACTTCAAGGAGAATTTCCATCTTCAAACAGTTGTATTATATTGTATTCTATTTCATAATTTTGTATTCAATTATTTTCCACTTAAAAAAAAAAACACTGGTGCAAACTAAGCTCCAGAAATAGTGTCCCAAACGAACAACTAAGGTCTGATCCTAGATCTGTGGCAACGGACCAACACTAAGTACCATTTAAGCTGGCCACCAACCACTACCGTCCCAGTGTCTCACCTCTTGGGCGTGTCTGAGAGCGCGTGGTCCCCCGGCTGCTCTGGGCCTCGCTGGCCTCCTCGAACCATCGGGACAACATGTCTGACATCCTCTGCATCAGCGATACGTTCTGGCTCTGTTCTCCTGGGGGGGGGGGGGGGGTCGTCAAAGGTCAGAGATCGAGTTGGCATGGGACATGACTGGTCAGCATTTCTCAGCACAACATTTTCTTGAAATCCCACAAAGTTATTGTTGTTGTTGCCCCCTTTACCATCGGTCTAGGGAATCCTCGTATCAGGGTATAGCTTGTACTATAATGCATAAGTCCCTCAATAGCCAACAGCGGAGTACCAATCCACTGCATCATCCAGACAATGACTAATTAGGAAAAAAAGTTTGCTTCTCCTTCATCTACAATACCCTAAGATCTATAAAAGTCTGTGATAGCGAGAGGCAGCTTTATCACAGTCCCAGCTGGGCCCGTAATAAGTTGTGAGTCAGTGAAAGCTAAAGCTAACGAGATCCCCATAGACAGAGATAGGCCCTGTTAGCCTCATTAGCAATGAGAGGTAGAGGCTCTGGGTGAGAGATTAGAGCTCAGGCTCTCAGAGGAGCTGGAGGAGACATGGAGAGTTATCAGGCTGTGTGTGTGTGTGTGTGTGTGTGTGTGTGTGTGTGTGTGTGTGTGTGTGTGTGTGTGTCAGGGAGAAAGAGAGAGAGAGAGAAAGAAAGAGTAGAATGTGTGTGTCTGTGTTCAGTCATACCAATTAAGAATAACGGAGAGACTGAGGTAATAGAGAAGAGAGAGAGGGAGACTGTGTGTTTGTTGTGGGAGTGATTGTGCACTCTTACCGTCCCGCTCTCTCTCGCTCTCAGGGCGAGCACGGGGTCCAGTGTCAGACCAGTCACCTCGTAGACGAAGACGCTTCACTGGGGGTTGCCGCAGCTGTGGACACACACACAAAACATTAAGCATCGTTAAAAATAGCCATGGCACAGTCCCAGTCACTCCCCCACACAGGAAAACAGGCCTAGAGCCAGGGACCTGGTCACCCAACTCTGGTGCCTTAACTCCTCCCCTGGGGACAGATAGAGAGGGACAGCCAACTTCAGTGGAGAGAGATGAAGGGAGAGCGAGAACGTGGGAGAGACAGAGAATCACAACTGTGTGGAGAGATAAATAAATGGAGCGAGAGAGAGGGGGTGAGAGAAGGTAAAGAGCTGAGGGGAGCTAAGGAGAGAGGAGAAAAAGACAGGCGAGATAGTGAGAGGGCTGAAGGTGTGACAAAGAGTTGCACAAGTAGGGTTGCAGAAGTAAGATTATGGGTGGAGGAGGAAGAGAGCATTAGAGAGAGGTAAAAAGATTCCTTGGCAGGCCCTACAGTCCCCGTTCTGGTCTATTTCGGTGGGGTGAGTGGTGGAACATTGCCTGCGTCGGTAGCTGTATTTAGAAAGGCATGCGGGAGCAGAGCCGGGTGACAGTTGCGACAGCTGAGGAGACTGGCACCGTGATCTAGCACATCCAGAAAAACTGGTTCCCCCCCCCAAGCCCTTACTCTTAACTTGGCCCACGTCCTTACAGAGGCTGTGTTTGTTTGTGGGAGTGTGTGTGTGCGCCGCTGAGTTTATGAGCAGAATCTTTTCTCGTCTTCCTTCCCCCTGGAATCTAGTGTGTGCTCCTTCGGTCTTCTTTTAATTTTATTCTCCCTCTTAATCCTCCTGTTCCCTCTCTTTCTTCCTTCCCCTCTTCCTTGCTCTTTATGTCCTTCCTCAGGCCTGTCGGGGTTGTTTGTTCCTCTCACTGCACCAGCTGCCACTGCACAACACATTAACAGGAGATGCCCTGAGAGCACTTCAGTCACTCAACACAAAGCCAGCTATGTCTGTTTACAATCAACATCCCCTTGGTTTGAGAGTGGAGGGGGAGCTTACATTCAGAGTTGGGTAGGTTACTTTCTAAATGTAATCCATTACAGTTACTAGTTACCTGTCCAAAATTGTTATTAGTACCGTAACTTTTGGATTACCCAAACTCAGTAACGTAATCTGATTATATTCCACTACTTTTAGATGACATTCTCCTTAACAGGCATTAGAAGACAAAAATGTATGCTACCACCTGAACGACATCTATTGCAGGATAAATCAATGTTAAAGTTTACATAGCTGGCCATATATGGATGGTCAATTTTACTTTATGGGTTGGTTATGTAGGCTTCTTCTAACCGATCGCTTTCTACTACATATAATAATACGATTAAATGATATATCTTTACATTAAAAACCAAGGTCTATCAGAATTCAAGTCATTCCAATAAATGTTATACCCCTTGATCTTCAAGAATAGGACTTGGAAATATGGAAGTATAGATTATCCATGTTGTTTTACCTGAGCATAACCCCAAAACTCAGGACTTATTAGCCAGCCCTACTCTGTTGTTTATGATTTTGTTATCATGGAGGACTGATTGGGATCATTGATTCTAGTTGAAAAATAAATGCTGTGCTCATGGAACGGCATGCTTTGAGCACTACTGAAAAGTGCTATTTACATGTGAAAATGAATGCCATATGCTGCATTTGCTATAGGCCTATTGTTTACCTTTTTATTGGTGACACTTTGAAATATTGATAATATTCACCTGTTTAAAGAGCAAATCCACAGATGAACCAATAACAAAACGGTCACCCTGCTTCTGTTTTGGTAAAAAGCTGAGGGATGGGCCTGGAGAAATACAATCACTCTCAGATTAATAGACAGAGCTATGGATGCAAGGACTGACCATCCATGATACAGAAATTATTGTTTGAATCATATTATGAGGCTATACAGTGTTTGTTTACATTTACAATGGCTACAAACATTTGCGAAATACAAGCTTATATTTTGGGTTCTCATGGAGTGTGAGTTGAACTAAGCTCATAAGTTATATTTTTCAAGAATCAATGGATATATATAAATCCAAATATGGATGTAGCAACTACAGATTGCCCCTTTAAGTCGATCAAAAGTGTGCAAGGTTGAGCATGTGTATACCGTATTAGATTGGAATTAAAGTGAGGCTTTTATTGCTCATAGGTTGGGATCCGCACTATGCAGCTGTTGCAAGAGCGCATTTTTCACTGGCTGTCCACTGGTTTCAAAAACAATGATTGATAGGCAGCTTAAACTTCTTCAATTCAACCATTATTGGGTTCAAATACACATTTAGATTTGTGAAGATCCATCCACAACAACCACAATCCGTAAGGCGCAAATAGCTAAATGAGTGAGCATCAATCTGATTCACATCAATGCGCTATGTAGATATCAATAATAAGTTATATCCGTATCGCTGTAGACTACACCACTGCTGTCATCCTTACCTCCAAGCGTTTATTCAAGTTAGATAATCTTTGAATGCCGACAGCAGTCACACCATTGGAAGGCATAGGTTGGACTGGAGCCTACAAAGCCTATTCCTGCTCTTTTCCCCCAATCTATCAAACACATTTGGTGTGTCATCATAGTGGTCTCTGACTTCTGGTCTCGCTCAGGTGGAACAAACTTAAACTTGCGCCTTTTCTTAATGCTGATTTGAATGTCGTGTCAAAGTTTTTCTCCCACAAACATCCTTTCTGAATTTAAAAGTAATCCTCGAAGTAATCTAGTTTTTCAAAGGTATCTGTAATCTGATTACAATATTTTTGCTGGTAACATAACAGATTACAGTTACCTGTTTTTTTGTAATCCCTTACATGTAATCCATTACTCCCCAACCCTGCTTACATTAGAGGCCTATGTCTTGTCTGGCCATGTGTGTGTTTATGCTCCCAGCAAAGTCCCATATGGACAATAAACAACGTGGTACCTTGATAAAATCCTCCACTGACTCATGTAAATGCTCTTTAATGTTTTTAACACACAGAAGGAGAGTGTATGTAAAAACACTGAAGTACGTTTACACACTTTCACAGAGGGGCAAACACAGTGTGTGTGTATCCTAGCCTGACTGTGCTTAGAGAAGTATACACCTTTCATATTTAACAAACTAAAATGGTGGTGTCTCGTCCCTCCTCTCCTCACCTCCTCCCTCCTCTCCTCGGATGGGCCCTTCAGCTCTCGGGCCTGGTCATTTTTGGGGTCAAACAGGTAGATGTAGTCTGAAGAGTAGCTGACCAGCACCTCCTGTCCGTCCCCGCTGTAGCAGAGCGACGTCACGCGACATAACTTGTTGGACAGGTGGGCAGGGACAAAGCGCACACACATGCCCGTCGTTCCACGGCCCATGTAGTTACCTGAGGGAGGGGGGCGGAGAATTTAGTGAGACAGTCAGAGGCAAGTAGGGGGGAACGACATGGGGCAGAGTTAAACTAAACGAAGTCAGTAGTAGCGTAAATGTTTCTATTATTTAACCTTTATTTTAACAGGAAAGACATATTGAGGTCTCTTTTACAAATGTGCCCTGTATATACACATTAGACCCTAACTATATCTATCTATACACATTAAAATACAAAATCACAGTCAGGGGAACTACAAATTAAATATCACAAATCACCCAGAAAACAGTCCCCAATCAATAATTTAATTTGCCCAAACATCAAGATGAAATGTATTTAGAATTTAGTTTCAGCAATACGGTGCATTAAAACTAAAAGCAGATTTACCTAGCTCGGAAGAGACCGTAGGAACCTCAAGAGTTAACCAATCCTGTGAACGGATTAGGCAACTCCGGTATCTATACTTCACCAACAAAGTTAGATAAGACGGAGAGACGGAAGTTTATGAAGTAGGGCCTTGTAAACAACTAGGGAGTAATGTAGAGATCTACGGGTCTTTAGTGAAGTCCAGCCTATCTTCTGATACAGGATGCAGTGATGAGTATCAAAACTGGCCCTTGTAACAAAATGAAGTGCACTATGGGAGATGGCATCCAAAGGTTTAAGAGTAGTAGCAGCTGCACTTTGATAAATAATATCATCATAATCAAGAATAGACTTTTGGTTCACTGAATAATCTGCATCCTACTGCTTAGAGAAAGGCACAATCTGTTTTTTGTAGAAGAAGCCAACATTAAATCTTAACTTCTTAACCAGCTCATCTATGTTTTTTAAGTCCATGTCAATCCTAATGCCTAAGTATTTATATGCAGGAACACCTTCGATTGGAGAACCGAGAGTTTGAAAACAACATGCATTTCACTCGTTCGATGAAGTTGGCTCCAATGGTTAAGGTTAGATCCTAGATCCTGTCTGTCTACCACAATGACAGAGCATTCAGAGACGCATCCCAAAGGATGTCAGACCGACACAGCCCAGCCATCTACACTAGAGTGCGTTTAATGGAACAGACATTCATCTTTCTCTAGCCCACAGGGCGATGGCAGCGCCGAGACAGACACAGACAGACAAGACAGCCTCTAGTGCATTGCCCTCATCTGTCAACCCAAAGACCTGGCTGCCACAGTGTACTGCTGCACTCTGGAATAAAGGCAAAGTGAAAAGCAGTAGCAGGTGCAGGAGAGATGGTGTCTCTATGGTCCAGTAATATGGGTGATTGCACTGTCCCAACAGCAGAGTGGATAGGAGTATAGATATATCCACAAATACACTGATAGAATAATACATTATGACAGGGATTGTTGACTAACTGATCTTCCAGTCCATGAAATATCTATTGATAAAAATTCAGTCAGACAGATGTACAAGAAAGACAGACAGACATACGCAGAGCGAGAGAGATACATTTGGATAGAACTAAATGAGAGGACAGAGTGGTTTGTTACCCGTAGCCCTGGTGCCCAGCATGCGTCTGTCGTAGATGCGTACTGAGCTGTCGGAGCAGCCCACCGCCAGGTAATAGGGCACTAGCGGACAGATGGAGATAGACGTTGCCGCCCGCCGACAGTTTATCAAGATGTCCTGGTGAGAGGAATAGAACGTAAACAACAACAGACTAGTTGGCTAAAATCAGCCAAACCGGCAAGATAAAAAGGTGTGATATAATATACAAATAAGAAGATAAAATAAGAAGGATATGCTGACAAATACAAGAGGCCAAATAATATACCAATAAAGACAAACAAAAAGGAATGAGAGATAAATGCTGATTGTTGGTGTTCTTGGTTTGTTTTTTCATGTTCAAAATCAATACACATTTAATTTTTTCCCTTCCTTACATCTTTGCAGTCCTCTTTAGTGCAGCTGGTCTTCATGCGCAAGTCGAACCAGCGCACGGTGCCATCCTCCCCACACGACAGGAACGTGTAGGGGTCATTGGGTACCGTCATAATCTAACAGCAGAACAGGAGGAGAGAGCACAGCAAGAGGTGGAGGGAAAGAGAGAGAGAGAAAGGTGAAAAAATAAACAATGTTTGCATAGCTCCCTCAACCCATTTTAAATTAGCCACACACACAAAAAAAATCATCCTAGTTCCAACTTCCTGGTACAAAACAAGTTCAGAAACCCTTGTGTTCAGTACCTCATAGGCTGTGCCGTAGTGGCAGGTGAACTGGCACTGCCTGTTGATGTCGGGGCTCTTCTCTGTGTGGGTGTAGTAGATGATACCATCCCCAGAGCACGAGATGATCTGCTGGTCACTGGTCTGGGGCATGAACTTAGCACTGAAGATGTTCGCCCGGTGACCCGACCGTATGGTTGCCTTAACCTGAGGAGAGTTTCAGAGAGAAGAGTGTGTAGCAAGTTGCAGTTGTGTGTGTGGTTGGCTCTGTTGTATACATAGGAAATCAAGGATATATGACATCGGTGTTACACATTTAAGTTAAATTGACTCCACTGGGAGTTATCGTAACACTCAGAGTTATACACTCCCTGGAGTTGATAACTGGAGTTCATTGGGACGGAGAACTTTTAACTCCATTAAGAGTAACCAGAGACGGAGTTAAATCTATGGAGTTATTCACAGATGTGGGAGAGGCCTCTGTCATATTTCCCAGCATGCTCTGTTGCAGGTAGATTTTTATTAATTGTTTGTTTCAAAATCTGTGTTTTCGCATGTACATAGATTTTTTTTTACATCTTATCACAAAGACAAGAAAAACACATTTTTCAAAACTAATCCAATCTGTAATTGGTTGGATTTATAGCAACCGTTAGTGAGATAGTGAGTATACGTAGACTTCATGTACCCTACCTGACCAAAAGCATGTGGACAACTACTCGTCGAACATCTCATTCCAAAATCATGGGCATTAATATGAAGTTGGTCCCCTTTGCTGCTATAACAGCCTCCACTCTTCTGGGAAGTCTTTCCATTAGATGTGGAACATTGCTGTGGGGACTTGCTTCCATTCAGCCACAAGAGCATTAGTGAAGTTGGGCACTGATATTGGGCGATTAGGCCTGGCTTGCAGTCGGCATCCTAATTCATCCCAAAGGTGTTAGATGGGGTTAAGGTCAGGGCTCTGTGCAGGCCAGTCAAGTTCTTCCACACTGATCTCGACAAACCATTTCTGTATGGACCTCGCTTTGTGCACAGGGGCATTGTAATGTTGAAACAGAAAAGGGACTTCTCCAAACTGTTGCCAAAGTTGGAAGCACAGAATTGTCTAGAATGTCATTGTATGATGTAGCGTTAAGATTTCCCTTAACTGGAACTAAGGGGCTTAGCCCGAACCATGAAAAACAGCCCCAGACCATTGTTCCTCCTCCACCAAACTTTACAAACTTGGCACTATGCATTTGAGCAGGTAGCATTCTCCTGGCATCCGCCAAACCCAGATTTGCTGTCGGACTGCAAGATGGTGAAGCGTGATTCATCACTCCAGAGAAGGTGTTTCCACTGCTCCAGAGTCCAATGGCAGCGATTTTTACACCACTCCAGCCAACGCTTGGCATTGTGCATGGTGATCTTAGGCTTGTGTGCGGCTGCTCGGCCATGGAAACCCATTTCATGAAGCTCCCGAAGAACAGTTCTTGTGCTGACGTTGCTTCCAGAGGCAGTTTGGAACTCGGTAGTGAGTGTTGCAAGCGCTTCAGCACTCACAAGTTCTGTGAGCTTGTGTGGCCTACCACTTCGCGGCTGAGCTGTTGTTGCTCCTAGACGTTTCCACTTCACAATAACAGCAATTACAACTGACCAGGGCAGCTCTAGCAGGTCAGAAATCTGAAGAACTGACTTGTTGGAAAGGTGGCATCCTACGACGGTGCCACGTTGAAAGTCACTGAGCTCTTCAGTAAGGCCATTCTACTGCCAATGTTTGTCTATACACCTGTCAGCAACGGGTGTGGCTGAAGTAGCCAAATCTACTAAGTTTGAAAGGGTACTTTTGTACATATAGTGCATTGTATTTTCTTCCCTACTCTGACAGGCAATTTATATGCAAGTTGTGAATGATATTTTCCTGCAAGATGACTTCCACAGAAATGTGACATTGCAAACCACCATAATGTGACACATTAAGAAATATTCAAATAAGGCTTTACACTTATAACTCAAAGGAACTAAACTGGAGAAATGCACTCTGCTGTAGATGATTGTTAATTCAAAACAACACAGAAATGTGCAAAATGGCAAGGGAGTTGATTAAAAACAACACTGAAAAGAGTAAAATGGCTGTTAAATTTAAGCAATTCTGAGAGTTGGATATTTACTCCATTTAGTGTCATTTTTAACTCAAAAAATATCCACACAATGACCAGAGTAGTGGGGGTGGGACCATATAACCCGCAAAATAGTGTTACATTTGACTCCATAGGAGTTTGATTAACTCCTGCAATTTTACTGTGTATGAGTGTCTCAATAGTGGCTCCCTCTCCTGGTGTCCTCTTCATCTCCATTGAAGACCACTGGGATGAGTTGCTCCCTATGTCTTCTGACTCAAAGGCAAACCTTTATGATATCTCTCCCATGCTTCATCAACCGAAGTCAACTCAATCATGCAAAAAACATTCTGATCAGTTGAATTGTGCTCGACTAAGATGCTTATAAAATGTAAAGCTTTAAGATGTAACTTTTTGGATGAGGCAACCAAATTCACATAGAAATGTGAGCTATAGATCTATCATTCTAATTGAAAGCAAGTCTAAGAAGCGGTAGATATGTTCTATGTGCGCTATTTCTATGCTTCTGGTTCTTAGGTTTTTGCATCTTTTACTTTCGGTTTTGTACACCAGCTTCAAACAGCTGAAAACACTATATTTTGGGTTATTGAAAAGGTATTTCACAGCAGTGTAGATGGTACAATGATTCTCTACAATTAATTATCAGGTAGAACAGAAAACCAGCAAGCTCCGGACCTCGTAGGGTAAGAATTGAATAGAGATACAGTGCTGTGAAAAAGTATTTGCCCCCTTCCTGATTTCATATTTTTTTGCACATTTGTCACACTTAAATGTTTCAGATCATCAAACAAATTTTAATATCACACAAAGATAACCCAAGTAAACACAAAATGCAGTTTTTAAGTGATCATTTTATTTATTAAGGGAAAAAAGCTATCCGAACCTTCATGGCCCTATGTGACAAAGTAATCATGAATTTACTGTGGTTAATCACATTTTTTGGAAAGCTGAGCTCAATTTCACTAGCCACACTCAGGCCTGATTACTACCAGACCTGTTGAAACAAGAAATCACTTAAATAGAACCTGTCTGACAAAATGAAGTATGCCAAAAGATCTCGAAAAGCAAGACATCATGCCGCGATCCAAAGAAATTCAGGAACAGATGAGAATCAAAGTAATTGACATCTATCAATCTGGAAAGGGTTACAAAGCCATTTCTAAAACTTTGGGACTCCAGCGAACCACGGTGAGAGCCATTATCCACAAATGGAGAAAATTTGGAACAGTGGTGAACCTTCCCAGGGGTGGCCGGCCTACCAAAATTACCCCAAGAGCGCAGCGACGACTCATCCAAGAGGTCACAAAAGAACCCACAACAACATCTAAAGAACTGCAGGCCTCACTCAGTTAAGGTCAGTGTTCATGACTCAACCATAAGAAAGAGACTGGGCAAAAATGGCATCCATGGCAGAGTTCCAAGGCGAAAACCACTGCTGACCAAAAATAACAAAGGCTCGTCTCACTTTTGGCAAAAAACATCTTGATGATCCCCAAGACTTTTGGGAAAATATTCTGTGGACTGACGAGACAAAAGTTGACTTTTTGGAAGGTCTGCGTCCCGTTACATCTGGCATAAAAGTAACACAGCATTTCAGAAAAAGAACATCATACCAACAGTCAAATATGGGGGTGGTAGTGTGATGGTCTGGGGCTGCTTTGCTGCTTCAGGACCTGGACGACTTGCTGTGATTGATGGAACCATGAATTCTGCTCTCTACCAAAAAATCCTGAAAGAGAATGTCCGGCCATCACTTTGAAGCGCACTTGGGTTCTGCAGCAGGACAATGATCCAAAACACACCAGCAAGTCCACCTCTGAATGGCTTTAAAAAAACAAAACAAAGGTTTTGGAGTGGCCTAGTCAAAGTCCGGACTTGAATCCAATTGAGATGCTGTGGCGTGACCTTAAAAAGGCGGTTCATGCTTGAAAAGCCTCCAATGTGGCTGAATTAAAACAATTCTGCAAAGAAGAGTGGGCTAAAATTCCTCCACAGCGATGTGAAAGACTCATTGCCAGTTATCGCAAACGCTTGATTGCAGTTGTTGCTGCTGAGGGTGGCACAACCAGTTATTAGGTTTAGGGGGCAATTACTTTTTCACATAGGGCCATGAAGGTTCAGATGATTTTATTTATTAAGGGAAAAAAAAGATAAATTAAAAACTGCATTTAGTGTTTACTTCGGTTATCTTTGTGTACAATTTAAATTTGTTTGATGTGAGTGTTTGATTTAAGTGTAACAAATGTGCAAAAAAATAAGAAATCAGGAAGGGGGCAAATACTTTTTCACAGCACTGTATCTGCCTATTGCACCTTTAAGTGATTGGATAATAATTGTAAAATATAAGAGGGCTGACAAAGTTATACTTAATGCACGGCCGGGCACTGAATAAAATCGTGCCAGCGCTTAATTGACCAAGGTTACTCACGTTTCATATCAACACAAGAGACAGACATCGCTGATTTTGATTTTTAAGAATCCCTCCACAGCCAATCTGACTGTTGATTAGGGTGATAGGAGGTTTATAGACATCTAACCACTGTCTGCTTTTTTCTTTGTCCGTATTTAATCGGCAAGACAGATCTTTCAGCAGGCATATTTAAAAAATAATAAAAATAGATTATTACCTAGGCAAGTCAGTTAAAAGCTGTTATGGATAGGGGGCAGTATTTTCACGTCCGGATGAAAAGCGTGCCCACAGTAAACTGCCTGCTATTCAGGCCCAGAAGCTAGGATATGCATATTATTAGTAGATTTGGATAGAAAACACTCTGAAGTTTCTTAAACTGTTTGAATGATGTCTGTGAGTATAACAGAACTCATATGGCAGGTGAAAATCTGAGAAAAATCCAACCCGGAAGTGGGAAATCTGAGGCGTGTAGTTTTCAAGTGATTCCCTATCCAATATACAGTGTCTGTGGGGTCATATTGCACTTCCTAAGGCTTCCACTAGATGTCAACAGTCTTTAGAACGTTGTTTCAGGCTTCTATTGTGAATGGGGAGAGAATAAGAGCTGATGGAACTAGGTATCTGAAAAAAAGGCACGAGCTCAGTAACGCGCGCGGCCAAGGGAGCGAGCTGAGTTCATCTTCATTCCTAAAGAGAAAGGAATTGTCCGGTTGGAATTTTATTGAAGATTTATGATAAAAACATCCTAAAGATTGATTCTATACATCGTTTGACATGTTTCTACAAACTGTAGTATAACTTTTTTGACTTTTCGTCTGGACTCAGTAAGCGCTCATTTGGAATAGTGAACCTAACGTGCGAACAAAATTTAGGTATTTGGACATAAAGATTAACTTTATCGAACAAAACAAACATTTACTGTGGAACTGGGATTCCTGGGAGTGCATTCCGATGAAGATCATCAAAGGTAAGTGTATATTTATAACGCTTTTCTGGCTTCTGTTGACTGCACAACATGGCAGGTATCTGTATAGCTTCTTTTGGTGTCTGAGCGCTGTACTCAGATTATTGCAAAGTGTGCTTTCGCCGTGAAGCTTTTTTGAAATCTGACACAGTGGTTGCATTAAGGAGAAGTGTATCTTTTCTGTGCGTAACACTTGTATATTTTATCAAAGTTTATGATAAGTATTTCTGTAAATTGATGTGGCTCTCTGCAAAGACACCGTAGGTTTTGGAGGCAAAACATTATTGAACACAACGCGCCAATGTAAACTGAGATTTTGGATATCAATATGAACTTTATCGAACAAAACATACATGTATTGTGTAACATGAAGTCCTATAAGTGCCATCTGATGAAGATCATCAAAGGTTAGTGATTCATTTTAGCTGTATTTCTGGTTTTTGTGACGCCTCTCCTCGCTTGGAAAATGGTTTTTCTTGTCTAGGTGCTGTCCTAACATAATCTAATGCTATGCTTTCGCCGTAAAGCCTTTTTGAAATCGGACACTGTGGTGGGATTAATGAGAATCTTATCTTTAAAATGGTGTATAATACTTGTATGTTTGAGGAATTTTAATTATGAGATTTTTGCTGTTTTGAATTTGGCGCCCTGCACTTTCACTGGCTGTTGTCAAATCGATCCCGCTAAAGGGATTTGATCCATAAGAGGTAAGAACAAGTTCTTATTTTCAATGACAGCCTAGGAACAGTGGGTTAACTGCCTTGTTCAGGGGCAGAATGACAGATTTTTACCTTGTCAGCTCGGGGAATCGATCTTGCAACCTTTCGGTTACTAGTCCAACGCTCTAACCACCTGCCGCCACAATATAATGAGCACCAATAAAGCACTCTCTCTATAAATCCATTATCATTTAACCCAGGATGATCCTGTTGTTATAACACAGTTAGCTACATGATGTTGGTGATTGTAAGGTCATCAGGTTAATCTGTATACAACAGAACTGGGTTCAAATTCTATTTCAAAATACACTTCTTTGAACCCAGGTCTGGTATACAGTACATCAGACTCTAGCTCTCCTTACCTTTCTGTTGTATGGGTTTGTGATGACCAGGTTGGTATCGTCTGACCCTGACAGGATGTACTCCCCTGTATCGTTCCAGGATATGGTATTGACCTGATTGGGACAAAAATACAGTGTGCGAGTTCACTCCCTGCACACATAACAATATTGTTACAACGTCTACAACTGTGGATGTTCCTATACCAATCTAAGGTGTAACATCTGAATGTGTCACTGTCCCTCAAATCAAATAGGTAACCAGGTAAACGTCAATAAATTAGAAACATGGAACTAGAATGGAACTAAAGGCGGTGAACGCCTTCTCTAGGCGTTGTGTCTTTGGGTCCTTAGATCATTATTTCACGCCTCCTCCCCATCCACCCCCCAATTCCCAAATAGTCTTTCTGGGTGACTTAATCCCCTGTCGTGTTTTATTTTCCCTCCCTTGTCGAGCAGATTTAAAACACATTAAATGGTATTGCATTTTCACAGAACGGCTATAATTTCGGAGAAACTGCTCACATCACTGTCTGATAAAATACATTATCTTAATAAGAGTGGTGTGTTATGTGCTAAAATAACCCACGTATGCTGTAACTAGATATATGGTTGATGGTTTAGATTAGAAAGAGACACACACAACACTATACAGACATACAGACACACAAGGGAGCTAATTCTAAATGTGGGGGACGATGTCATGCATGCATTGGAAACAGACAGATTGTCTTTCACTGATAAAGAACGCTAAAGTCTCTCCAAAGGGGGTAAGAACGTTTTCCTGTTGTCATCACTCTGCTAACACCGTATGTCAGTGGTGGCCAAAACACAATACAGCCACGCTACTAAATACTACACTGCTGTTATCAACCTAGAAAAGCACAACATTTTATGTTACAGAAAATTATTGTACAAATGTAGGCCTAGATTGTGTAATAAATAGGCTATTCATTGAAAACTGTTATTTTCAAATCGAGAACTGGTTAATAAAAAATAAAATAAAATATATATACCTAATTTAAAGTAGCTTCAGAAAGTATTCGTACCCCTGTTGTGGTACAGCCCAAATTCAAAACGGATTCAATATTTTTTTTCACACCCATCTACACACACACACAAAAATACCCCATAATGACATTTTTTTGCACATTTATTTAAAATTAAATGCAGAAATATCGAATTTATATGAATATTCACACCCCTGAGTGATACATGTTAGAATCCCCTTTGACAGTGATTACAGCTGTGAGTCTTTCTGGGTAAGTCTCTAAGAGCTTTGCACACCTGGATTGTTCAATATTTGCACAATATTATTTTTAAAAAGTATTTAAGCTCTGTCAAGTTGGTTGTTCATCATTGCTAGACAGCCATTCCTTGCAATAGATTTAAGCCGGTTTAAGTCAAAACTAACTAGGCCACTCAGGAACATTCAATGTTGTCTTGGTAAGCAACTCCAGTGTAGATTTGGCCTTGTGTTTTAGGTTATTTTCCTGCTAAAAAGTGAATTCATCTCCCAGTATCCGTTGGAAAGCAAACTGAACCTGGTTTTCCTCTAGGATTTTGCCTGTGCTTAGCTCCATTGCGTTTATTTTTATCCTAAAAAACTCCCTAATCCTTGCCGATGACAAGCATACCCATTACATGATGCAGCCACCAACCTTGCTTGAAAATATGAAGACTGATGTGATGTGTTGGATTTGTATTCAGGACATAAAGTACATTTCTTCTTTACATTTTTTGAAGTTTTACTTTAGTGCAATGTTGTTGATCCATCCTCAGTTTCTCCTACCACAGACATTAAACTCTGTAACTGATTTAAAGTCACCATTGACCTTATGGTGAAATCCCAGCGGTTTCCTTCCTCTCCGGCAACTACGTTAGGAAGGACACCTGTATCTTTGTAGTGACTGGGTGTACTGATAGACCATTCACAATGTTATTAATAACTGCACCATGCGCAAAGGGATAATCAATGTCTGCTTTTTTTTTTTAATCCATCTACCAACAGGTGCCCTTCTTTTTGAAAGGCATTGGAAAACGTCCCTGGTCTTTGTACTTGAATCTGTTTGAAATTCACTGGTCGACTGAGGGACCTTACAGATAATTTTATGTGTGGGGTACAGAGATGAGGTAGTCATTAAAAAAAATCATGTTTAACACTATTACTGCACACAGAGTGAGTCCATGCATCTTATTATGTGACTTGATAAGCACGTTTTTACTCCTGAACTTATTTAGGCTTACCACACAAAGGGGTTGAATACTTATTGACATTCCAGCTTTTCATTTTTTATTCATTTGTAAACATTTCTAAAAATATCATTCCACTTAGACATTATGGGATATTGTGTGTAGTAGGCCAGTGACACAAAATCTCAATTTAATCCATTTTAAATTCAGGCTGTAACACAACAAAATGTGGAGAAAGTCAATGTGTGTGAATAATTTCTGAAGGCACTGTAATTCTGTAAAGTTCTAATGCTGGTAATAGCCTAAACACATTCCAATTCACGTCATGTAATGACGTTCAGTGCTTCAAGCCAAGCACTCTCCATGTCCACCCCTCTCTCTTGCTCTCCCCACACCCGTGAAATTTCAGTGGCATCTCAGCCCTGCACTTATCTGATCAATCAAACATGTAAATAACGATCTTACCAGATCCACAGCAAGCTGCTCTATCGGCGCTAATTGGGGGAGTAAATTAATGAGCTAAAAATAAAAATGTTGATTTCACTGGTTAAAAAAGGAACGAAAAGGAAATATATTAACTAACTTTTCTTTGGTTAGAACCAGCTCAGAACTTAATTTTCTTGTCAGAACGGAGAAAAAATAAATAGGGTTCTGCTCACAACAGAACAATGGGAAAATCATTTTGGTTCCAACCCCTGCCACAACAGCCATCTTTTTTGTTGAAGCAGACTGTAGCTTGATCTTAATATAGGCCTATCCTATCACTTGTATTACACATTCTTCTGCATGTTGTGTTGTATACTGATACTACTTGATCAAACTCTATAGGAATATAGTGTGTCTGTCAGCCCTGACCCCTCAGTGTGCCACCTTCTGCTGCCCAGATGCCCCTGGCTGCCCAGGTCCCTACCTCCCTCCACTCCCCAGCCTCAACCAGAGGGTTATACTACAAAGTAGGATCCATGAATTAGCCAGCTAACTTGCCTAAATATTCTGAAATTACTTTTTATTTTTTAGAAAGATAAACTTGAAATAGGCATGGTCTAACTGACTCAACAACCAAAAACACATTTCTAAGTTTAGCTTTCTTAAATGAACCAGAAAACCAATAGTTATTTTTGGTTATTTATCCAAGTTAAATGGCTAACGCATTGATCCTGCTTTGTAGTATACCCCTCTGGTCCTTCAGTCAGACTAGCTTAATTCTGAATCAGTCTGAAACCAAACCCTACAGTGGTTTCTTCTCCTAGCCCCAGTACCTTCTATGTTGTAGATCTATAGGAAGAATAAAGGTGTGAGCAGCAATACGACACAAGCTCCCCTAAACCCCCTTTAGAAATGCAGATCTGCATATGCCTACACCAAGGAGTAGGAACAAGGGCAAGGGGCTGTTTAAGAAATTGGTATTTTAGTCAAACAAGTATTCAGTACTTGTGTACAGTATGTTATCTACAGAGTAGATCTAAATGTATCTCTTCCATCGTACTTTTTCAACATCTGGCAATACAGGTTGTGTTGGGATTTGAGAAACTGAAAAGTGATGGCCCCCAGCACCAAACACAACATCTTGTGACTCGTACAGGCACAATAGGGGTTGTGAGATAGAATGGCACAAGTGACATGTTGGAGGGCACTTCCTCCTCCATTACTTCCACGACTTCAGGTCTCCAAAATTAGAGAGAGGACGTTAGTGACAGACAGGACCTCAGGGAGAGAGACAGGGGCTGGTGATACAGGAAGCGGAGCAACATTTAAAAATGGCTTCCTTACGTCTTCTTGTCCCTCTTTTATATGATAAGGACTGAGCAGGTTGGTGTGATATGCCATAAACTCCAAGCTACTGGTTTGAGAGAATAGAGCTGACCCAATTTGACAGAACTCGCTAGGGCAATTATGTGTGTGTATGTACCCTACAATCCGGGAATATTGCAGTAAATTGTACGAGAGGATTTTGTTTGTACTACGCAGAAGTTTCATAACTGATTTATCTCTTTATTTTCCAACCAGAAGACTCCAACCAACTGAATGGACAGGATTAGAAAGACAGAATTCTTGACCCGAGCCAGCATCAGGCTGTTTGACCCGAGCCAGCATCAGGCTGTTTGACCCGAGCCAGCATCAGGCTGTTTGACCCGAGCCAGCATCAGGCTGTTTGACCCGAGCCAGCATCAGGCTGTTTGACCCGAGCCAGCATCAGGCTGTTTGCAGTGGTTGTGCAGTGGTAGAGGGAGTGACTGGCAGGCTGACAGTGTGACAGCGTGTGTGACTGACTGGCCGTATGGCTGCCTCGGGTTTCACAAAAATATCAGCAGACTGCTCAGAGCTCAACACTCACAGCCGTGGCCAAGACACAGCCACGCTACTGAAGACTACACTGCTGTTAACTGGTATCAACCTAGAAAAGCACAACATTTGATGTTACAGAAAATTATTGTACAAATGTAGGCAACGATTGTGTAATAAATAGGCTATTCACTGAAAACGTATTTTCAAATCTTGAGAACTGGTTAATTTAAAAAATATATACAGTTGAAGTCGGAAGCTTACATACACCTCAGCCAAATACATTTAAACTCAGTTTTTCACAATTCCTGACATTTAATCCTCGTAAAAAATTCCCTATCTTAGGATCACCACTGTATTTGAAGAATGTGAAATGTCAGAATAATAGTATGGAGTGATTTATTTCAGCTTTTATTTCTTTCATCACATTCCCAGTGGGTCAGAAGTTTACATACACTCAATTAGTATTTGGTAGCATTGCCTTTAAATTGTTTAACTTGGGTCAAACGTTTTGGGTAGCCTTCCACAAGCTTCCCACAATAAGTTGCGTGAATTTTGGCTCATTCCTCTTGACAGAGCTGGTGTAACTGAGTCAGGTTTGTAGGCCTCCTTGCTTGCACACGCTTTTTCAGTTCTACCCACAAATGTTCTATACGATTGAGGTCAGGGCTTTGTGATGGCCACTCCAATACCTTGACTTTGTTGTCCTTAAGCCATTTTGCCACAACTTTGGAAGTATGCTTGGGGTCATTGTCCATTTGGAAGACCCATTTGCGACCAAGATTTAACTTCCAGACTGATGTCTTGAGATGTTGCTTCAAAATATCCACATAATTTTCCTCCGTCATGATGCCATCTATTTTGTGAAGTGCACCAGTCCCTCCTGCAGCAATGCACCCCCACAACATGATGCTGCCACCCCCGTGCTTCAAGGTTGGGATGGTGTTCTTCGGCTTGCAAGCCTCCCCCTTTTTCCTCCAAACCTAATGATGGTCATTATGGCCAAACAGTTCTATCAGACCAGAGGACATTTCTCCAAAAAGTACGATCTTTGTCCCCATGTGCACTTGAAAACCGTAGTCTGGCTTTTTTATTGTGGTTTTGGAGCAGTGGCTTCTTCCTTGCTGAGCGGCCTTTCAGGTTATGTCGATATAGGACTCGTTTTACTGTGGATATAGATACTTTTGTACCTGTTTCCTCCAGCATCTTCACAAGGTCCTTTGCTGTTGTTCTGGGAATGATTTGCACTTTTCGCACCAAAGTACATTCATCTCTAGGAGACAGAACATGTCTCCTTCCTGAGCGGTATAACAGCTGCGTGGTCCCATGTTGTTTATACTTGCATACTATTGTTTGTACAGATGAACGTGGTACCTTCAGGCGTTTGGAAATTGCTCCCAAGGATGAACCAGACTTGTGGAGGTCTACAATTGTTTTTCTGAGGTCTTGGCTGATTTATTTAGATTTTCCCATGATATCAAGCAAGAAGCACTGACTTTGAAGGTAGGCCTTGAAATACATCAACGGGTACACCTCCAATTGACTCAAATGATGTCAATTAGCCTATCAGAAGCTTCTAAAGCCATCATTTCATTTTCTGGAATTTAAAGTTTAAAGGCACAGTCAACTTAGTGTACCCACTGGAATTGTGATACAGTGAATTATAAGTGAAATAATCTGTATGTAAACAATTGACAATTGACTTGTGTCATGTACAAAGTAGATGTCCTAACCGACTTTCCAAAACTATAGTTTGCTAACAAGAGTGGTTGAAAAACGAGTTTTAATGACTCCAACCTAAATTTCTGACTCAACTGTATATATATTCCTAATGTAAAGTAGCTTCAGAAAGTATTCATACCCATTGACTTATTGACATTTTGTTGTGGTACAGCCTGATTTCAAAATGGATTCAATAGATCTTTTTCACACCCATCTACACACACACCCCATATCGACAATTTCTTCTTGAAAAATAAATACAGAAATATCTAATTTATATAAATATTCACACCCCTGAGTCAATACATTTAGAATCACCTTTGACAGTGATTACAGCTGTGAGTCTTTCTGGGTAAGTCTCTAAGAGCTTTGCACACCTGGATTGTACAGTCGGTCTGTCCGTCACTCACTGTATGTCTGTCTGTCCGTCAGTCCCTGTATGTTCGTCCGTCTGTCTCCGTCCGTCCATCCGCCAGTCCCTGTCCGTCCGTCAGTCGGTCCGCCAGTCCCTTTCTGTCCGTCCGTCCGTCCATCAGTTCCCGTCCGTCCATCAGTCCCCGTCCGTCTGTCCGTCCATCAGTCCCCGTCCATCCATCAGTCCCTGTCTATCGTCCGTCTGTCCGTCCATCAGTCCCCGTCCGTCCATCAGTCCCCGTCCATCCATCAGTCCCCGTCCATCCATCAGTCCCCGTCTATCGTCCGTCTGTCCGTCCGTCAGTCCCCGTCCGTCGCTGTCCGTCTCTGTCCGTCCGTCAGTCCCTGTCTGCCAGTCAGTCAGTCCCTGTCTGTCCGTCAGTCAGTCCCTGTCTGTCCGTCAGTCAGTCCCTGTCTTTTCGTCCAGTCAGTCAGTCCCTGTCTGTCTGTCCGTCACTCCGTCGGTCAGACTCAAGGTTTCACACACTGACAGACAGAGGGGAGGGTGAATGGTGAAGTGCTCTAAAGATGAGAGGAAGGACAGATGTGCACAGTGTACACCACAGACACACACAAGGGTGGGTAACGTGTACTTACACAGCCATCGTGGACATTCAGTGTCGCTTCGAGTTTCAGCCGCTGGACAAATTCTCTTCTGCCTGTGCAAATACAGAAGAAAGACATTCTTAGCAAGTCACAATTGTTTAGCCACGACTTGTTACTTTCATTTATTTTTGGACTACTTCAGTCAGCATAAAAAAATAACTGGTGAATTCAAGTCATCGACTAGGGTAGATGGCCATCATCGACTAGGGTAGATGACAAAGCAATGGCCATACCCTATATCAGAAGTGTTGGAACCCATTTGTAAGGCTCTGTTTTCTTTTGCCATGGTTTGTTTTCATGCCTCAGCTCTCAGTATTTACAGAGGGAGCAGGGAGATGCATAACATGTCACATTGATTCTGTCTTTCTGTGGCTTATAATGTATTATTCATCTTGAGGAAGCCTCCCTCGCATCTGCTGTCACCATCACAGGGAGAGAGGAAGAACCAAATGAGCAGGCTGCCTATCCTGTCGTGAAATAGACTTATGTCATGAAGAAAGGTTCAGGTTTGGCAGTATTTTATGAATAAACTTGCTTCTAAACTTACACTGTATCAGGCTAGAAGATTCAGGTTTTAAAATAAATCACCTCAAATTATTCAACTTGCCTTAGAATAGTGAGAAAAAAAACATTGGGCAAGAATTCATGCCATCAGGTAAAGCGATGACAGGCTAGAATCTAAAAACCATTCCTTGTATACTGCAATCGTAGAAGGCATGGAAAGGATGGCCTTAGTTCCATAATCCACTATGACAGACTCCACTGTGCATTGACAGTACAAGGCCAATGTCAAAGGCAATAAAGTAGAATTACAGCAGATAGTCATTAACACTATGGCCCGCCTTTGTGACCTTGCGTGCCTCGTGCCAGTCCTGAAATGCTCATATAAAACGAACTAACACTGACACTACATATACTGTCTCGCCTAGCCAGATGAAATTTGAAGGTCCCATTCAATAACAGAGAGGCAAAGGTAAATAAATAGGTCATGTGATAAATAAAGTAGGCCAGGTTTTGTCCTACAGCTTGGTTCTAGTTCATTGCTGTTCAAATCAAACAGTAACAACGGTGTTGTCTCCATTGTTTCCATATCCCCTCCCTTCTTTCAACCTTCAGATATTTAAAGTCAAATGCCCAAAAAGACAATGAGACCCAGATAAACATGTCCCAACACATCTTTAATTTGCTGATAGGCATTGATGTCATGAGAAAGTAACGTGATGATTGATTTAGCTGAAACTATGGAGGCTACTTTCATCTTGCTAAATCTCATGGGTGAGGAAGACCGTGCAAAATATAGCCTTAAAAATGTTCTGTGATTAGCCTAGGCCTAACTATCCCTTCAAGTATCTTTCTAGCTTTTTGTTGGGATTTAGATTCCACAAATGCTATGCTAGCCCCCCTGGCGGCCGCCCTTTTACAGTGCCAAATTTTGCCTCCAACTGGTATGATTACCTGTCCATTGACAATGACAGCTCTAGCAACACAGCCAGCCTAGTCAAGCTAAATGTAGCGCTAGGCAAATCCATACGCCACCTGCCCCACCCCTGGCCTGCTAATCCTCACTCAAACGCCACTCAAAACAATCACAGGTTGGCTTGGCCCCAGATAGAAAATAAACATTTAGTATACAGGTAGCTCCAGACAGCATAGCCACATATAGCATCATGCTATACAAGCTAAAGTGACACCACATCCCAGTGCCACCAAACCCTAGAGAAGTGAATTGACCATGTGCCAAGAGGTCTGATTCTGCTTGAAGGAGCCATAGGGAAAAAAAGGCACCCCTTTCATTTCAGTGTTTCTCAATCTTGAGGTAGATAACACTAAAACCACTGGTATGGATGGAGATGTGTGTCAACATTTGCAATCCATCAGTGACTGAAACTGTCTGGGCCTCTGACTGAAGATGGTTGATATCCTGAATGGCCTGGTTAACACAGTGTCTGGCAATTCCATAAAGTTTGAGAGCAGAGGCGTCTTTGACTCAATATCACATAGCCATGACCATAGCTTTGTTGCTACACACTGTGCACGGTGGTTGATACTGTAGCTTTTCAAGCATGTTGTAATTGTTATTCATCTTTGGGAAACAGAGAATGTGAAACATGCAGAAGATCACATCTCTCAAAGCCACTTCCTCACTACTGATTCACTGAAATCATACATATATACTAAGCTTGCCCTAAAGTAAATTGCCAAAATGATATAGCCTAATTAGCCTACTCCATTAAATAACATAAAAATAGGCTACTACACCAGAAAGCATGATTTGGCCACAGAGGATCATTAGCTTCTTTTAAAAAACGAAGCTATGGATTGCTTTAAATCACATTGTCTACAGTCGGAAGGGCCCGCAGTTTGGGCAGCGCGAGCGGCAAATGGTAAGTAGATGATTGTTGAGTTGAGGCTGTCAGTGAAAAGTAGAGGCCCAGCCAGGCATACCGCAATATTTTAAAATACAATGGCGGGAAAACAGTTTGGAAAGCAAATGGGTATTGCTGTAAAGAGAAGACAAGATTCGTATATGTCTTTAAGTTATCAAAATTCTAAACTGAACTTTTTGGCACCAGCGGAGAGCATCGGCCATATCCCTGATGAGTGCTCATATTCACTCTTTATCATTGTTGGGTCAGTGCCACTTGAAAATGTGTTTTTGGACAACCATTTCCTCCTCCAGGTTACATGGACATCATATTGTATGAGTCTCCCCTTCTCTTAGGCCTTTTATATTGCTCCCGAGTGGCGCAGTGGTCTAAGACACTGCATCTCAATACAAGATGCGTCACTACAGTCCCATAGGGCGGCGCACAATTGGCCCAGCGTCATCCGGGTTTGGCCGGGGTAGGCAGTCATTGTAAATAAGAGTTTGTTCTTAACTGACTTGCCTGGTTAAATAAAGGTTAAATAAAGGTTACATATGGATCAGATAACGTTGTTTTTATTGATCTGTTTGTCAGTGTCAGCAGAGTAGTTTATCCTGTAATTTGTGTCAAAAAATAAATTAAAACGTTTCACCTAATGTCATAAAGTGTAGAATTTCATGAAATGTATTTATAAAAAGGCAACATTTTTCCCCTGCAAAAAAATAAGAAACTAATTTGATATAGCCAGCCATGCATTGAACAGTCTTTGTTTGCATACAATGATTGAGTTATATTATTTGCCTAAATTATTACTATCCAATCCACTCATCACATTAGGAATAGTAGCCTACATAAGTCTGCAAATGCGATGATGCACGGAATGCTTTATTATAGGCCTGAAGTCGCATTTTTATCGTAACATACTAAATCAGCTTAAGCTTTGTCTCAATAGGCAATATCAACAAATCTGTGAGCATTAGTAATTGAAGGGAGGCAGTGCATTCCTTACAGGGACAACTCCCTGATTCCTCAACATGTCAGTCAACCGCAAAGGTTTGGCCAACATGACCCAACCTGAGAAATGACGTGGTACCTGGTTTTATAGCAACACCAAGGATCAAATGAGCACTGTGTTTCATAATCCTCTTGATAAGTGAACAACACATAACAGTATGATTCTATGGAGCTTGATCATTATTTTTCACCAGCAAGTGAAACATCCACACAATGAAACAGGCTAAAAAGGCATGGACGGAGTGGTAGAACATTGTTGAAATCCATGTTAGCAGAGGGCAACACAACAGATAGGAATCAAATATAAGCACAGCAAATCAAAAACATTGAATATGATTTTCTATTGAGAAAATAGCCTAGGCATATAAAAACGTAGTGTTTTCATCAGAGCGTCATCGATTTTTGTGAATGGTGCTCAAGGAAAAGCCTGGTTCAGTTTCAGGTCAGGGTCCTGAAATGAGTGCACATACCCAGTACCCACACTACCAGAGAGAAAACTCCAGTGTTGTCCTGGTCCACCCACTTGGAATGCCAGAGTGGCTTGTAGGAGGGACAGCTGAAGGTTAGTAAACAACCACTACAGAGCTGCAGGCAGTAAATAAAGATGAGCAGGAAGAAGGATTAAGTAAACCAATACATGTCCTCATTATAGAAACAGGAGATTGTTATGATCCTCCTCTGTCATACGCCTACTGTTTCATCTAAGATCATGTAGTCTGGCGTAGCACACGCATAGGACTCTGTTCCTTGCAGACACTGCAGCGGTTGAAAAAGTGGGCTTTCTTCTCTAGACCATAGACTTTAGATTAAGACCCAGGTCAGAGAGAGGCTTTCAATTCCAGTGCATTTCCCACTCAAGCAGATTCCTGTCAGTGTCTCTCGGAGTTATATTATGAGTAGCCCATTTGCCCCAAATCGACTGATTCTTTCCTTGTGCGTCGAGGAAAAGAAACACTAATGCCAGTGCTTTGAACACTTACTGTACTCTGATTTTAAAGCTTTGTTTGTGGGCTTAAAATGAATCCCCCAATCTGTGCTCATGTCGTGTCCCAATTAAAACTGTCCCCCATGAAAAGTAACTGAAATTAATGGAGACCTGTGTTTGGGCGGAAGGAAGCGATGATGATGTTTGGGCTGTCGTTCTGTGAAGCCCAGCAGGGTGTCAAGGATTATGATCAATTATTCAACTCCTGGCCCTGTCTCCCACACACACTCTACATCAGTATCACTCACAATGTTTTGTAAGGGGGCCACTTTAGGTTGAGACAATCATTCGGGGGGCCACACAAATCTTTACATTTGTTGTACTTTTTCTTCCAATATTATCAATTATCAATTGAGAGCAAATTCAGAGAGCACATACAATTGATTTGATGTACAGCACATCAAATATATACATGTGATGTAGCCTATTTGACGTGTGTAAGACCCATATTAAGTGTTACCTCAGTAGTTGGATAAGCAAAAATGTCCAATGTTCATTGTTGAGTCCCTTCTCCTTCCCTCACATGTTTGGGGTGCCGTCAGTGCACAAAAATGCCAGATTTGACCAGTCAATATTACTACCAGCAAAAAATGAAACAAGGGCTTTCAGAATATCCTCTCCTTGTGTTTGACCCTGAAGGGGCAGTAAACACAAAAGTTCCATTCTGAACGACTCGTTTTGAGGGAAGCGGACCCAACACATAATTGGGCAATGTCACTTACACAGCGCCAAGGATGTGTCAGTAATCAGTTGCTTACCGATGTCCTCGCCAATGTTTTTTCTCCTCACCTTTATTTAACCTGGTAGGCCAGTTGAGAACAAGTTCTCATTTACAACTGCGACCTGGCCAAGATAAAGAAAAGCAGTGCGACAAAACCAACACAGAGTTACACATGGGATAAACAAACGTACAGTCAATAACACAATAGAAAAATCTGTGTACAGTGTGTGCAAATGTAGTAAGATTAGGGAGGTAAGGCAATAAATAGGCCACAGTGGCGAAATAATTACAATTGAGTATTAACACTGGAGTGATAGATGTGCAGATGATGATGTGCAAGTAGAGATACTGGGGTGCAAAAAGAGCAAAAATAAATAACAATTTGAGGAATGAGGTAGTTGGGTGTGCTATTTACAGATGGGCTATGTACAGGTGCAGTGATCGGTAAACTGCTCTGACAGCTGATGCTTAAAGTTAGTGAGGGAGATATAAGTCTCCAGCTTCAGTGATTTTTGCAATTCGTTCCAGTCACTGGCAGCAGAGAACTGGAAGGAAAGGCAGCCAATGAGGAGTTGGCTTTGAGGATGACCAGTGAAATATACCTGCTGGAGCGCGTGCTACAGGTGTGTGTTGCTATGGTGACCAGTGAGCTGAGATATGGTGGGGCTTTACCTAGCAAAGACTTATAGATGACCTGGAGCCAGTGAGTTTGGCGACGAATATGAAGCGAGAGCCAGCCAATGAGAGCATACAGGTCACAGTGGTGGGTAGTATATGGGGCTTTGGTGACAAAACGGATGGCACTGTGATAGACTGTTCTGTCTCCTAGAGATGAACGTACTTTGGTGCGAAAAGTCAAAATCAATCCCAGAACAACAGCAAAGGACCTTGTGAAGATGCTGGAGGAAACAGGTACAAAAGTATCTATATCCACAGTAAAACAAGTCCTATATTGACATAACCTGAAAGGCCACTCAGCAAGGAAGAAGCCACTGCTCCAAAACCGTTCGCAACTGCACATGGGGACAAAGATCGTACTTTTTGGAGAAATGTCCTCTGGTCTGATGAAACAAAAATAGAACTGTTTGGCCATAATGACCATCGTTATGTTTGGAGGAAAAAGGGGGAGGCTTGCAAGCCGAAGAACACCATCCCAACCGTGAAGCACGGGGGTGGCTGCATCATGTTGTGGGGATGCTTTGCTGCAGGAGGGACTGGTGCACTTCACAAAATAGATGGCATCATGAGGAACGAAAACTATGTGGATATATTGAAGCAACATCTCAAGACATCAGTGAGGAAGTTAAAACTTGGTCGCAAATGGGTCTTCCAAATGGACAATGACCCCAAGCATACTTCCAAAGTTGTGGCAAAATGGCTTAAGGACAACAAAATCAAGGTATTGGAGTGGCCATCACAAAGCCCTGACCTCAATCCTATAAAAAAATGTGTGGGCAGAACTGAAAAAGCGTGTGCGATCAAGGAGGCCTACAAACCTGACTCAGTTACACCAGTTCTGTCAGCAGGAATGGGCCAAAATTCACCCAACTTATTGTGGGAAGGTGGTGGAAGGCTACCCGAAACGTTCAACCTAAGTTAAACAATTTAAAGGCAATGCTACCAAATACACTCAATTAGTATGTAAACTTATGGCCCACTGGGAATGTGATGAAATAAATAAAAGCTGAAAAAAAAATCACTCTACTATTATTCTGACATTTCACATTCTTAAAATAAAGTGGTGATCCTAACTGACCTAAGACAGGGAATTTTTACGAGGATTTTTACGGGCGGCGCACAATTGGCCTAGCGTCGTCCGGGTTAGGGAGGGTTTGGGCGGCAGGGATATCCTTGCCTCATTGCGCACTAGCAACTCATGTGGCGGACCAGGCACAGTGCACGCTGACCAGGTCGCTAGGTGTACGGTGTTTCCTCCGACACATTGGTGTGGCTGGCTTTCGAGTTGGATGCGCCCTGTGTTAAGAAGCAGTGCGGCTTGGTTGGGTTGTGTTTCGGAGGACACATGGCTCTCGACCTTCGCCTCTCCCGAGTCCATGCGGGAGTTGTAGCGATGAGACAAGACAGTAACTACTAACAATTGGATACCACAAAATTAGGGAGAAAAAGGGGGTAAAAAAAGAAGAGCATGCATTTAGTTTTACTTGCATTTAAGAGCAGTTGGAGGCCACAGATTGAGTGTTATATGGCATTGAAGCTTGACTGGAGGTTTGTTAACACAGTGTCCAAAGAAGGGCCAGAAGTATAAAGAATAGTGTCGTCTACATAGAGGTGGATCAGAGAATCACCAGCAAAAAGAGCGACATCATTGATGTATACGGAGAAGGTACGGTGGGATTCGAAATTATCGGTAATCTGTTTATTAACTAGGCTTTCGAAGACTTTGGAAAGGCAGGGCAGGATGGATATAGGTCTATAACAGTTTGGGTCTAGAGAGTCTAGAAGAGGGGGATGACTGCGGCAGCTTTCTAATATTTAGGGATCTCAGACGATACAAAAGAGAGGTTGAACAGGCTAGTAATAGGGGTCCCAAAACCTTTTAGAACTTGTGCTACAGGGTGCAAATTTCTGTTTGAAAAAGCTAGCCTTTGCTTTCCTAACTGACTGTGTATATTGGCTCCTAACTTCCTGAAAAGTTGCATATCGCGGGGGCTATTCCATGCTAATGCACTACGCAACAGGATTCTTTTGGGCTGGTCAAAAGCAGTCAAGTCTGGAGTGAACCAGGGGCTATATCTGTTCTTAGTTCTACATTTTTTGAATGGGGCACGCTTATTTAAGATGGTGAGGAAAGCACTTTTAAAAGAATAACCTGGCATCCTCTACTGACACGATGAGGTCAATATCCTTCCAGGATACCCGGGCCAGATTGATTAGAAAGGCCTGCCCGCTGAAGATTTTTAGGGAGCGTTTGAAAGTGTTGAGGGGTGGTCGTTTGATCACGGACCCATTACGGATGCAGGCAATGAGGCAGTGATCACTGAGATCCTGGTTGAAGACAGCAGAGGTGTATTTAGAGGGCAGGTTGGTCAGGATGATATCTATGAGGGTGCCCATGTTTACGGATTTGGGGTTGTACCTGGCGGGTTCCTTGATAATTTGTGTGAGATTGGGGTCCTCTTGCTTAGATTGTAGGACGGTCGGGGTGTTAAGCATATCCCAGTTTATGTCACCTAACAGTACGAACTCTGAAGATAAATGAGGGGCAATCAATTCGCATATGGAGTCCAGGGCACAACTGGGGGCTGAGGGGGTCTATAGCAAGCAGCAACAGTGAGAGACTTATTTCTGGAAAAGTGGATTTTTAGAAGTAGAAGCTCAAACTGTTTGGGCACAGACCTGAATAGCATGACAGAACTCTGCAGGCTCTCTGCAGTAGATTGCGACCCCGCCCCCATTGGCAGTTCTATCTTAGAGGAAAATGTTGTAGTTGGGGATGGAAATTACAGAATTTTTGGTGGCCTTCCTAAGCCAGGATTCAGACACGGCTAGCACATCAGGGTTGGTGGAGTGTGCTAAAGCAGTGAATAAAACAAACTTAGATGTCTTCTATGAGTCTTGTTATGTCGAGTCTGAGAGTTGCAGTCCCTTAATTTGCTTTAAAATAGCTTCCTTGTTTGTTACATCAGCATACAATATTTTGGCCAAAAAACATTCTTTGACAATCTCCGCGTCTGTGAAGGCCTTCTTGTTTCTCGCGAGTATTCAAGCAATTTCAAATGTTGCCCCTGTCATTTTCTCTGCAACAGTGCTAGATCCATTGAGCTGTCCTTTGAGTTGAGCTATTTCGTTGTTGAGGTTGCTTTTTGGCGGATACGTTTTGTCAACATGGGCATGGTGTGACTGGAAATGTCACTCTAAATTTGCTTAAAACAATTGACTGCCTTCTGGCAAACAAGACAAAGTGAGCTAATCCCATTATCTCTTGGAACTTTGTGTCCTTGAATCAACCCTCTCCTTCTCTTAGCCTATCCTTCTCTTAGATACTTCAAAAAAATAATTATCGAACGGAAACTGAACCGACCTCAGAAAGCACTATTCGCTCAGCATTACTTACTGTAGTTCAATAACCAAAATAGATTTTTTTTCAAACTGAAGGCGTTACCGCTTCACTTTTTCTATATTTTCTTGTGTTACAAAGTGGGATTAAAACGGAAGGAATTTTCATTTTTGGTCAATGATCTACACAATTTACTCTAACGTCAAAGTGGAAGAAAAATTCTAACATTTATGAAAAATAAGACCAATATATTTTGATTAGATAAGTATTCACCCCCCTGAGACAACACATGCAACTCACTGCCTTCCTGAAGACAAACAATCTATACAAAACACTTCAGTCTGGTTTTAGACCCCATCATAGCACCGAGACTGCATTCGGAAAGGTGGTAAATGACCTTTTAATGGCGTATACCAAAGCTCTGCATCTGTCCTCGTGCTCCTAGACCTTAGTGCTGCTTTTGACACCATCGATCACCACATTCTTTTGGAGAGATTGGAAACCCAAATTGGTCTACACGGACAAGTTCTGGCCTGGTTTATCTTATCTGTCGGAAAGATATCAGTTTGTCTCTGTGGATGGTTTGTCCTCTTGACAAATCAACTGTAAATTTCAATGTTCTTCAAGCTTCCGCTTTAGGACCACTATTGTTTTCACTATATATTTTACCTCTTGATGATGTCATTCCGGAAACATAATGTTAACTTTCACTGCTTTGCGGACGATACACAGCTGTACATTTCGATGAAACATGGTGAAGACCCAAAATTGCCCTCCCTGGAAGCCTGTGTTTCAGACATAAGGAAGTGGATGGCGGCAAATGTGTTACTTTTAAACTCGGACAAAACAGAGACGCTAGTTCTAGGTCCCAAGAAGCAAAAAGATCTTCTGTTGGATCTGACAATTAATCTTGATGGTTGTACAGTTGTCTCAAATAAAACTGTGAAGGACCTCAGCGTTACTATGGACCCTGATCTCTCTTTTGACGAACATATCAAGACTGTTTCAAGGACAGATTATTTCCATCTACGTAACACTCAGGAACTCAGGAACATTCACTGTCTTCTTAGTAAGCAACTCCAGTGTAGATTTAGCCTTGTGTTTAAGGTTAATGTCCTGCTGAAAGGTGAATTTCTTTCCCAGTGTCTGGTGGAAAGCAGACTGAACCAGGTTTTCCTCTAGGATTTTGCCTGTGCTTAGCTGTATTCGGTTTCTTTTTAGCCTAAAAAACACCCTAGTCCTTGCCAATGACAAAAATACCCATAACATGATGCAACCACTACCATGCTTGAAAATATGAAGAGTGGAACTCAGTGATGTGTTGGATTTGCCCAAAACATAACGTTTTGTATTCAGGACATAATGGTAATTTCTTCGTCTTTTTTTTTTTTTACAGCATTACTTAAGTGCCTTGATGCAAACAGGATGCATGTACAGGCTTCCTTCTTTTCACTCTGTAATTTAGATTAATATTGTGAAGTAACTACAATGTTGTTGATCCATCCTTAGTTCTCATATCACAACCATTAAACTCAGTAACTGTTTTAAAATCACCATTGGCCTCATGGTGAAATTCTTGAGCAGTTTCCTTCCTCTACGGCAACGGAGTTAGGAAGGACGCCTGTATCTTTGTATTGATACTGGGCGTAAAAACGAATGAATAACCACCATACTCAAAGGGATATTCAGCATATGTTTTTTTTTAACACATCTACCAATCTGTGCCCTTTTTTGAGAGACATTGAAAAACCTTCCAGGTCTTTGTGGTTTAATCTGTGCTTGAAATTCACTACTTGATTGAGGGACCTTACAGATATTTATATGTGTGGGGTACAAAGATGGGGTAGTCATTCAAAAATCATGTTAACCCCTATTATTGAACACAGCATGCAAGTCCATGCAACTTATGTGATTTGATTTGTTAAACTTATTTAGCCTTGCCATAACAAAGGGGTTGAATACTTGACTCAAGACAATTCAGTTCTTAATTTTTTTATAATTTGGAAAAATGTCTTCAAACAAAATTTCACTTTGACATTATGGGTAGTGTGTGTGGATCAGTGGCACAAAATATCAATTTAAAATTCAGGCTGTAAGTATGGCTAGACGGTGCACTGTCCTTCTCTCAGCACATATCAAAGCTCCAGGCTAAAGTTAAATCTAGACTTGGGTTCCTCTATCGTAATTGTTCCTCTTTCACCCCAGCTGCCAAACTAACCCTGATTCAGATGACCATCCTACCCATGCTAGATTACAGAGACGTGATTTATAGATCTGCAGGTAAGGGTGCTCTCGAGCTGCTAGATGTCCTTTACCATTCGGCCATCAGATTTGCCACCAATGCTCCTTATAGGACACATCACTGCACTCTATACTCCTCTGTAAACTGGTCATCTCTCTATACCCGTCGCAAGACCCACTGGTTGATGCTTATTTATAAAACCCTCTTAGGCCTCACTCCCCCCTATCTGAGATACCTACTGCAGCCCTCATCCTCCACATACAACACTCGTTCTGCCAGTTACATTCTGTTAAAGGTCCCAAAAGCACACAATCCCTGGATTGCTCCTCTTTTCAGTTCACTGCAGCTAGCGACTGGAACGAGCTGCAACAAACACTCAAACTGAACAGTTTATCTCAATCTCTTCATTCAAAGACTCAATCACGGGCACTTGCTGACAGTTGTGGCTGCTTTGTGTGATTTATTGTTGTCTCTACCTTCTTGCCCTTTGTGCTGTTGTCTTTGCCCAATAATGTTCGTACCATGTTTTGTGCTGCTACCATGTTGTGTTGCTACCATGCTGTGTTGTCATGTGTTGCTGCCTTGTTATGTTGTTGTCTTAGGTCTCTCTTTATGTAGTGTTGTGTTTCTTGTTGTGATGTGTTTTTTGTCCTATATTTATATTGTATTTATGTTTTATTCCAGGCCCCCGTCCGCGCAGAAGGCATTTTGCCTTTTGGTAGGCTGTCATTGTAAATAAGAATTTGTTCTTAACTGACTTAGCTAGTTAAATAAAGGTTAAAATAAATAAATAAAATAAAAACACAACAAAATGTTGAAAAGGTACAGGGGTGTGAACACTTTCTGAGGACACTGTATATCATGACACCCCATTCTTTCTGCATACATCTTTGAATCTTAATTCGGAGTACATTTTTAACAGAATTTTTAATCATTGAGACTTATTTACCCAAATTGGTCCACACGGACCAAAGCGGGTTTGTTAAAAAGTGTTATCCTTGGATAACCTCGGTCGACTATTACATGTTCAGCTTATTTTTGTGTGGGGCTCCCGAGTGGCGCAGCAGTCTAAGGCACTGCATCTCAGTGCTAGAGGATTCACTACAGACCCTGGTTCAATCCCGGGCTGTATCACAACCGGCCGTGACCAGGAGTCCCATATGGTGGCGCACAATTGGCCTAGCGTCGTCCGGGTTAGGGGAGGGTTTGGCCGGGGTAGGCCGTCTTTGTAAAATAAGAATTTGTTCTTAACTGACTTGCCAAGATAAACATTTCTTAGATGCTTCATCAGAAACAAGCTTCTTGGGCTGTATCATCTCTCGATGCAGAAAAAGCTTTTGATAGACTAGAATGGTCAAATCTCTAATCTGCCTTGGAAGATATGGGAATTGGCTCCATTTTCATTAATATGATTAAAATACTATATGCCAAACCCTCAGCCATAGTTATAACAGGCCATATATGCTCTGCTCTGTTCAGAATCACTAAAAGCAGTAGACAAGTCGATCCGATTTCGCCTTTTCTATTCTTATTATCCATGTAACCACTGGCCTAAGCAATTCGTCAATCGAAGAAAATAACACTTCTCTAAAATCTACTGATCACTTCATCTCATTATGCGCAGACAATATTTTACTATATTTAGACAATGTATGTCAATCCTTAGATAAAACCATAGCCACAAACTAACAAAATGCTCAAAATCTGTTAAATCTGGCCTTCGTAGATGGAATAATATCCCAGTTGCTTTAACCAGCAGAATATCTGTTGTCAAAATGAACATAATGCCACTGCTGAATTTCTGTAGATCAATGCTTCCCATGGCTCCCCCTTCTGGCTATCAGGATACAATTCATAGTCCAGTCTCAAAATGTACAGTACGAGTCAAAAGTTTGGACACACCTACTTATTCCTGGGTTTTTCTTTATTTTTTTTACTATTTTCTACATTATAATAATAGTGAAGACATCAAAACTATGAATATACACATATGGAATCATTTAATAACCAAAAAAGTGTTTAACAAATCCAAATAGACTTTATTTTTGAGATTCTTCAAAGGTAGCCACCCTTTGCCTTGATGACAGCCTTGCACACTCTTGGCATTCTCTCAACCAGCTTCATGAGGTAGTCACCTGGAATGCATCTTAATTAACAGGTGTGCTGTGTTAAAAGTTAATTTGTGGAATTTCTTTCCTTCTTAATGCGTTTGAGCCAATCAGTTGAGTTGTGACAAGGAAGGGGTGGTATACAGAAGATAGCCCTATTTGGTAAAAGACCAAGTCCATATTATGGCAAGAACAGCTCAAAAAAGCAAAGAGAAATGACAGTCAATCATTACTTTAGGACATGAAGGTCAGTCAATAAGGAAAATGTCAAGAACTTTGAAAGTTTCTTTAAAGTGCTGTTGCAAAAACCATCAAGTGCTATGATGAAACTGGCTCTCATGAGGACCGCCACAGGAAAAGAAGACCCAGAGTTACCTCTGCTGCAGAGGGACAAGAAACATGAGCAATGGACATTAGACCGGCGGAAATCTGTCCTTTGGTCTGATGAGTCCAAATGTGAGATTTTTGGTTCCAACCGCCGTGTCTTTGTGAGACGCAGAGTAGTTGAACGAATGATCTCTGCATGTGTAGTTCCCACCGTGAAGCATGGAGGAGGAGGTGTGATGGTGTGCGGGTCCTTTGCTGGTGACACTGTCAGTGATTTATTTAGAATTCAAGGCACACTTAACCAGGATGGCTAACACAGCAATCTGCAGCGATACGCCATCCCATCTGGTTTGTGCTTAGTGGGACTATCATTTGTTTTCCAACAGGACAATGACTCAACACATCTCCAGGCTGTGTAAGGGCTATTTGACAAAGAGTGATGGGAGTGCTGCGTCAGATAACATGGCCTCCACAATCACCCAACCTCAACCCAATTGAGATGGTTTGAGATGAGTTGGACCGCAGAGTGAAGGAAAAGCAGCCAACAAGTGCTCAGCATATGTGGGAACTCTTTCAAGACTGTTGGAAAAACATTCCAGGTGAAGCTGGTTGAGAGAATGCCAAGTGTGCAAAGCTGTCATCAAGGCAAAGGGTGGCTACTTTGAAGAATCTCAAATATAAATTATATTTTGATTTGTTTAACACTTTTTTGGTCACTACATGATTCCATGTGTTATTTCATAGTTTTGATTTCTTCACCATTATTCAAAAATGTAGAAAATAGTTGTTTTTTTAAATAAAGAAAACCCCTTGAATGAGTAGGTGTGCAAACTTCTGACTGGTACTGTATAATATAATGATAGTTACTAATGATTAGCAACTGGGCAAATTGCAATAATCAATATTCCCAATGACTAAGCCCAATACTCTATTCTGTCGAAATACAATCTTCAAATGACCAGCATTATTATTATTATTTATTTTGTAAGGACAAAAGGTAGACTGCAGATGGATATAGAAATGTATCCCTGGACACCATCTACAACTAGTGTAACCTCTGTGAGGAAATAATTGGTTAATCAAACATCAATATCAACACAGGAATTGACAGAACTATAAGTAATGGTGTATCTTAGGTGTTGCTACCTAAAAAGGCATAGCTAGATGTGGCAAGCGAACGGGTATTGTTACAAATAGCCAGCTGCCCAAGCGGAAAGGCAAGCAATCGTTGCAATGAAACAAAGTATCAACGCTAATGTTGTCTAAACTGGGAAACAAATTAGCGACAATGTTGTTGCAAGTTTGTATTTCACGTGTCAGCAAGCTAATCGAAAATATAGTTAGCTAGCTAGTTAACTGATCGACGTTCACTAGCTGTAGCAAATTATTTTGGACCCAGTCAGTGGCTCTTACCTAAGTAGTTGATCCTGACAGCATTCGGTTCATTATATCCAATAGAGCGCTTGTTAACATCCCAAACCAGGTTACCAGAGCAGGACATCATGCTCGAACCTCCTTTTACTTAAAAATAGCATTGAAATACAGTTGTAAACCCTGCCTTCTGACTATCGCCTTTGGATGTTGTTTTGCTTTTTCTCTGCGGGGTCGTTGGGGCCGTTGCGACGTACAGTAGCTAGCTAGTAACGTCAGCATGGGCGCTAAGCTAACTCTAGCTATATCAAGCTTTTATCCTTATCGCCCTTCTTCACTTTGCACCCTCTCTTCGGTCGCTATATTCCTCTGAAGCTTGTTATTTGGATGGCTCTCTACTTCTCTGTCTTGTTGTGTCAACCCCTGCCTATGCAACCAATGAACTCCCTGGTTGAAACAACGCAATAAAGCAGGTTCTCAGTGGTATGTGAACCGTTCTATGCGTTGTATTTCTATGTTCGAGACCATTAATCGAGACAGTCAACATTGCAGCCGTATGACGAAGCACTCAAGGAGAAGACCCTAGTCTCTAACAATATTAGTTGAAAATCCAGTTGAGGACATTATATATAATATAGTTATAATTGCGCGATTATGTAGTAAAGTGTTATCATATTAATACTGGATGTGTAGGTAGATTAACAAATGGTAGACTCTGGGGACTGTTCAGCAGGACACTACGTTTTGGAGTATTCAGATGAAAAGTGTCAAGTTCCTTGGTGCCCACACATCATTGAACTGTCCTTCCATACACAGTGTGGTGAAGGCACAACAGTGCCTCTTCAACCTCAGGAGGCTGAAGAAATTCGTCTTGGCCCTCACAAACTTCTACAGATGCACCATTGAGAGCATCATGTCTGGGGCACTCTGCCTGCCCTCCAGGACATCTACAGTACCTGGTAGCCAGCTGCCTGTTCACCCTGCTACCATCTACAGGGAGCTCCAAAACTATTGGGACAGTGACACATTTTTTGTTGTTTTGGCTCTGTACTCCAGCACTTTGGGTTTGAAATTATACAATGACTATGAGGTAAGTGCAGACTGTCAGCTTTAATTTGAGGGTGTTTTTATCCATATCAGGTGAACCATTTAGGAATTACAGTACTTTCTGTTCATAATCCCCCCATTTTATGGGACCAAAAGTATTGGGACAAATTCACTTATGTATATTAAAGTAGTCAAAAGTTTAGTTCCATATTCCTAACATGACATGATTACATCAAGCTTGTTACTCTACAAACTTGTTGGATGTATTTGCTGTTTGTTTTGGTTGTTTCAGATGATTTTGTGGCCAATAGAAATTAATGGTAAATAATGTATTGTGTCATTTTGTAGTAACTTTCATTGTAAATAAGAATAGAATATGTTTCTAAAACACTTCTACATTAATGTGGATGCTACCATAATTATAGATAATCCTAAATGAATCCTGACTAATGATGAGTGAGAAAGTTACAGATGCACAAATATCATACCCCCAAGACATGCTAACTTCTCACTATTACAGGGGAGGTCATCATAACAGGGGAGGTCAGCGTAACAGGGGAGGTCAGCGTAACAGGGGAGGTGAGTGTATACTGAACAAAAATATAAAACGCAACATGTAAAGTGTTGGTCCCATGTTTCATGAGCTGAAATAAAAAAATTCCCAGAAATGTTCCATTCACACAAAAATCTTATTTCTCTCAAATTTTCAGCACAAACTCGTTTACATCCCAATTAGTGAGCATTTCTCATTTGCCAATATAATTGGGGGGTGCTGAGGAGTACAGTTGAAGTCGGAAGTTTACATACACTTATGTTGGAGTCATTAAAACTTGTTTTTCAACCACTCCACAAATGTCTTGTTAACAAACTATAGTTTTGGCAAGTCAGATAGGACATCTACTTTGTGCATGACACAAGTAATTTCTCCAACAATTTTCTACAGACAGATTATTTCACTTAATCACAATTCCAGTGGGTCAGAAGTTTACATACACTAAATTGACTGTGCCTTTAAACAGCTTGGAAAATTCCAGAAAATGATGTCATGGCTTTAGAAGCTTCTGATAGGCTAATTGACATAATTTGAGTCAATTGGAGGTGTACCTGTGGATGAATTTCAAGGCCTACCTTCAAACTCATTGCCTCTTTGTTTGACATCATGGGAAAATCAAAAGAAATTAGCCAATGTAGGCCTCCACAAGTCTGGTTCATCGTTGGGAGCAATTTCCGAACGCCTGAAGGTACCACATTCATCTGTACAAACAATAGTACGCAAGTGTCAGGAATTGTGAAAAACTGAGTTTAAATGTATTTGGCTAAGGTGTATGTAAACTTCCAACTTCAACTGTATGTATATACAGTTGAAGTCGGAAGTTTACATGCATGGTGCACCTTACATGCACCTTGCTGAGCGGCCTTTCAGGTTATGTCGATATAGGACTCGCTTTACTGTGGATATAGATACTTTTGTACCTGTTTCCTCCAGCATCTTCAAGGTCCTTTGCTGTTCTGGGATTGATTTGCACTTTTCGCACCAAAGTACGTTCATCTCTAGGAGACGGAACGTGTCTCCTTCCTGAGCGGTATGACGGCTGCGTGGTCCCACGGTGTTTATACTTGTGTACTATTGTTTGTACAGATGAACGTGGCACCTTCATGCGTTTGGAAATTGCTCCCAAGGATGAACCAGACTTGTGGAGGTCTACAATCTTTTTTTCTGAGGTCTTGGCTGATTTCTTTTAATTTTCTCATGATGTCAAGCAAAGAGGCACTGAGTTTGAAGGTAGGCCTTGAAATCCATCCACAGGGACACCTCCAATAGGCTAATTGACATCATTTGAGTCAATCAGAAGCTTCTAAAGCCATGACATAATTTTCCAAGCTGTTTAAAGGCACAGTCAACTTAGTGTATGTAAACTTCTGACCCACTGGAATTGTGATAGTGAAATAATCTGTCTGTAAACAATTTTTGGAAAAATTACTTGTGTCATGCACAAAGTAGATGTCCTAACCAAATTGTCAAAACTAGAGTTTAACAAGAGTGGTTGAAAAACGAGTTTTAATGACTCCACCCTAAGTGTATGTAAACTTCCGACTTCAACTGTATTAATGACTGACATTGCTCGTTCTGAAATTTCTTAATTTTATTTTGGGTTACTTGTGTTATGTATTACTACACTGTTGTAACTAGAAACATAAACATTTCGCTGCACCTGCGATATCATCTGCTAAATATTTCTAAGCGACCAGATAGTCTAGCAGGTAGCCTAGTGGTTAGAGCGTTGGACTAGTAACCGAAAGGTTGCAAGATCAAATCCCTGAGCTGACAAGGTAAATATCTGTCCTTCTGCCCGTGAACAAGGCAGGGGGTTCCTAGGCCGTCATTGAAAATAAGAATTTGTTCTTAACTCACTTGCCAAGGTAAAATAAAAAATGCAAATGTCATTTTAAATAAGCTATGTAGAACAAACATGCATCTCTGACATGTAGAATCACGTCGGCTCTATTTGTGGTATTTTTATCTGTCACACCTTGACCTGCTCCTCCCCTCCAGCGTGCGACGTTGCCAGAATTCTAACTACCGGTCTTGGGATCCATCACACCTGGCACTCATCATTACGTGCACCTGTTCATCATTATGATTCACACCTGGACTTCATTACCTTCATCATGTCCTCCCCTTTATGTCGCTTGCTTATGTTCACTCACCATTTGGTATTGTTCTTGTTTACCGGCTTGTAGCCACATGGATTTGTCTCGGTCTTGTTTTATTAAACATTGCACCTGCTTCCTGACTCACCGCTCCATTATTACAGAATACTAACTCAAAATATGGAAGCAGCAAGAAAATCAGATATCAGACGGTCGACGAACGAGGGTACCTTCTACATCAACACCATGACCAGCTGGCTCAACTGGGGACGGCCATGGAAGAGGTTCTCCGAAGTCTGCAGTGTCTCGAACACACCCGAGAGACGTTGCCGTCCAGCAGCGGAGGACACTCTCTAGAGTCAGTCTACCCAGCGAGTCAGCGCAACGGCTCATTCAGCAACCCGCTCAGGTCAGCGATGCCCGTCGATCCCTCCCGGAGAAAAACGACGGTACACCATCCAAATGCCGTGGCTTCCTCCTTCAGTGCTCCCTCTATTTTTCACACCAGGTGGGAGCCCCCACCACGAGAGGCCTATGCCACGGTTATTTCTCTACTGACAGGGCAGGCATTGGAATGGGCTACAGCTGTTAAGAGCAGGAGCTAGATTATTATGAGGGGTTCGTGGCTCTGTTTAAATGCATTTTTGATAATCCGGCGGAGGCAGCAAGGGGCCCGACGACCACATCAAAAGTTTAAACATTTTTAAAACAGTGATTTTCAAACAGTGATATTCGCGGTGACTTGGAGAGCAAGAAAATACCCTCCCTGTGGCTAGAAACTCATGGCAAATTTAGAAAATCACTGTTTTTCTTACTTTTAATCCTACCCTGTGATGTCACAGAATGTTTTAGGACCATTCTTCTTTTTAACCACAGATCATAGAAACGTACAGTTTTCACAAATGTAGACACTGGTATCCCAAGCATTTCACTACACTTGCAATAACATCTGCTAAATATGTATGTGACCAATACAATTTGGTATGGAGCTGTCCTTTTAAACAAGTCTATGGTAGTGGTGAAAGAGTGCTTAATGGAAGATTATAGTATGTGATAGCGTGTTGTCACAACAAAGTAACTTTTTTTGCAAACAATTGTCTGATTTTTGGCTGTTCTGTAACTTTTTTTCATGGATTGTCTTTTCTCTCATTCCAGGTCCAAGGATTGTTTTTCTTCTGGGGCCCCAATGTTCAAATCGGTAAGGGCTGCATTTGCTAAGCTTGAGCTATTGCATTTATCTAAAAGTAAACATGTAGGAAGGTATTGTCTAATGAAACTAACTCCAGGTCAGATGCATCTTCATCTCTATAGGGTCGGGGCTGGTAGGAGTCAACCAGTCTGGTGTACTGACAGCCACAGGTATAGTGGAGGTCCTATATTCTTCAGTGAGTAACAGGTACAGTTTAAATGAATCCTGTATTTTTCAGTCAAATAAAGAACTTCACTCCTTGACTAATCCCATTTCCCACTTTCTCAGGTCTGACCTGGTCCAGGTACTCTTTGGTCATCATTCCAAAGAACTGGAACTTCTTTGTCAACTTATTTGTGGGTAGTGCTTTCAAGACTGGTCATTCAACTGAGACTGCTCTTCTCTGTCACGGAGGCTCTCCGCACTGCTAAAGCTAACTCTCTCTCCTCTGCTCTCATCCTTCTAGACCTATCTGCTGCCTTTGATACTGTGAACCATCAGATCCTCCTCTCCACCCTCTCCGAGTTGGGCATCTCCGGCGCGGCCCACGCTTGGATTGCGTCCTACCTGACAGGTCGCTCCTACCAGGTGGCGTGGCGAGAATCTGTCTCCGCACCACGTGCTCTCACCACTGGTGTCCCCCAGGGCTCTGTTCTAGGCCCTCTCCTATTCTCGCTATACACCAAGTCACTTGGCTCTGTCATATCCTCACATGGCCTCTCCTATCATTGCTATGCAGACGACACATAATTAATCTTCTCCTTTCCCCCTTCTGATTACCAGGTGGCGAATCGCATCTCTGCATGTCTGGCAGACACATCAGTGTGGATGACAGATCACCACCTCAAGCTGAACCTCAGCAAGACGGAGCTGCTTTTCCTCCCGGGGAAGGACTGCCCGTTCCATGATCTCGCCATCACGGTTGACAACTCCATTGTGTCCTCCTCCCAGAGTGCTAAGAACCTTGGCGTGACCCTGGACAACACCCTGTCGTTCTCCACTAACATCAAGGCGGTGACCCGATCCTGTAGGTTCATGCTCTACAACATTCGCAGAGTACGACCCTGCCTCACACAGGAAGCGGCGCAGGTCCTAATCCAGGCACTTGTCATCTCCCGTCTGGATTACTGCAACTCGCTGTTGGCAGGGCTCCCTGCCTGTGCCATTAAACCCCTACAACTCATCCAGAACGCCGCAGCCCGTCTGGTGTTCAACCTTCCCAAGTTCTCTCACGTCACCCCGCTCCTCCGCTCTCTCCACTGGCTTCCAGTTGAAGCTCGCATCCGCTACAAGACCATGGTGCTTGCCTACGGAGCTGTGAGGGGAACGGCACCTCCGTACCTTCAGGCTCTGATCAGGCCCTACACCCAAACAAGGGCACTGCGTTCATCCACCTCTGGCCTGCTGGCCCCCCTACCTCTGAGGAAGCCCAGTTCCCGCTCAGCCCAGTCAAAACTGTTTGCTGCTCTGGCACCCCTATGGTGGAACAAGCTCCCTCACGACGCCAGGACAGCGGAGTCAATCACCACCTTCCGGAGACACCTGAAACCCCACCTCTTTAAGGAATACCTAGGATAGGATATAGTAATCCTTCTAACACCCCCCCCCCCCCCCCCCCCCCCAAAAAAAAAGATATAGATGTGCTATTGTAAAGTGGTTGTTCCACTGGATATCATAAGGTGAATGCACCAATTTGTAAGTCGCTCTGGATAAGAGCGTCTGCTAAATGACTTAAATGTAAAATGTTAAATGTAGTGCTGGAAGATCCCAGCTCTACAGGATCTTCCAGTAAGTTAACCTATCTTAAAGCACAGGGAATGAAGACCTATGGATTGGGCATCGCCATAAACAGCCCCAGTAAATTATTCTTTAGGAATCATTCTGTAGGCTCAAACTGTTGTAACTAAAGTTCTGTGTTTTAGTTTCTTACTTTCTTAATATTTAGCTTTATTTCCTTGGAATTATGACAGGAAATATATTAGACTATTTTATTCTGATATTTCAAATTTATTTGACCAGGTAGGCCAGTTGAGAACAAGTTCCCATTTACAACTGCGACCTGGCCAAGATAAAGCAAAGCAGTGCGACAAAAACAACAGAGTTACAAATAAACAAACGTACAGTCAGTAACACAATAGAAAAATCTATTTACAGTGTGTGCAAATGTAGACGATTAGGGAGGTAAAGCAATAAATAGGCCATAGAGGCGAAATAATTACAATTTAGCATTAACCCTGGAGTGATAGATGTGCAGATGATGATGTGCAAGTAGAGATACTGGGGTGCAAAAGAGCAAAAAGATAAATAACACTATGGGGATGAGGTAGTTGGATGTGCTATTTACAGATTGGCTGTGTACAGGCTGTTCTGACAGCTGATGCTTACAGTTAGAGAGGGAGATGTAAGTCTCCAGCTTCAGTGATTTTTGCAATTCGTTCCAGTCATTGGCAGCAGAGAACTGGAAGGAAAGGCGGCCTAAGACTAAGTTTACATAAACCTACATTTTTATTTTTGTATTTTTGCCTTATCCCACACTATAGGTATGAGCACTAGCAAAGGAGGCTGCCCCTGCAGAGTGTTGAGTTTCACCAATCCAACTCCCTGGACCGAAAGGGAGCCTCAACACCGGCAGAAACCCAGCCCCTCCATTCCACTTCCACCCTTGCTCCATTTTACAGTAAAAAAATGTTTGATTCCTTGCTGGAGATCATTTAATTTACCTGGATTTCTTCAGGTTTATAATGGCATATTAACCCTTACCAAAACACACTCAAATGGTGTCATCTGCGCACAATGTTTTATTTTTACGTTTTATTTCATGAAACAAGTTGTTTAAGTGTATATTCTTAAATTAATATTTATCATGCATTTTTTTTGGAAGTGTTGCTTTTTTTCTGAACTTTTTTTTTGTCATCATACCTCATGGTGTGGTTTCCTAAGGATGATCTTAAATCTGTTTGAATGTGGTTAAAAGGAATGTCTCCAATATTTATTAAATCATTTTGGTAACTATTTCTATAGTCGTACCTGAAGGATGATTAAACCATACATTCATGCCATGTGGCTGACTGTTCCTTCCATGTGTTGTAACTGCTTTAACCATTCAGGTAAACATTTCATATAGTAGCTTTTAACTGTAGATCTAGTGTAATTGGCACCCTGCTTATTGCCAATAGAAACATGAAATCACCAGCTTTTTTCCCTGATCGTTGGGTAATGTTAGGTGTTGCGGTCCTTGGGGCTGAATCTAGTGTGGTACCTGGAGACAATAAGGAAAACTTTAGGGATACAATGCATATAGAAAGTATACATTCCCCTAGGATTTCTTCACATTTTGTGTTACAAAATGGGAATCAAATGGATTGAATTGTCATTTTTTGACAATGATCAACACAATCTAATGTCACAGTGGAAGAAAAATTCATACAATTAAAGATGAATGAAAAATAAAACACCTTGATTAGATAAGTATTCATCCCTGAGTCAATACATGTTAGAATCACCTTTGGCAGTGATTACAGCTGTGAGTCTTCTTGGGTAAGTCTAAGACCTTTGCACACCTGGTTTGTGTATTTGCCCATTATTCTTTTCCAAATTCTTCAAGCTCTGTCAAGGTGTTGGAGATCATGGCTAGACAGCAATGTTCAAGTCTTGCCATAGATATAAGTAGATTTAAGTCAAAACTGGCATGGCTACTCTGGAACATTCACTACCTTCTTGGTAAGCAACTCTAGTATAGATTTGGCTTTGTGTTGTAGGTTATTGTCCTGCTGAAACGTGGATTTCTCTCCCAGTGTCTGGTGTAAAGCAAACCGGTTTTGTCTGTGCTTAGCTCATCCTGTTTGTTTTTATCCTGAAAAACTTGTCTTTGCTGTCAAGCATACCATGATGCAGCCACCACCATGCTTCATAATGAGGCAGTTACTCAGTGATGTTGGATTTGCCCCAAACGTAAGGCTTTGCATTTAGGCCAAAGTGTATTCCTTTGCAGTTTTTCTTCAGCATTACTTGAATGCCTTGTTGCATACATATGCATGTTTAAGAATTAGTATTTTTGCTATGTTAGGGTAATTGTGGAGTGACTACAATGTTGATCCATCCTCCATTCTCCCATCACAGCCATTGAACTCCAGCCTTTTTAAAATCACCAATGGCTCCCCTAAGCAGTTTCCTTCGTGTCCTGCAGCTCAGTTCAGGAGGACATCATCCACAGCCCAATTAACTTACTGCAACCATGCTTAAAGATATATTCAATGTCTGATTTGTTACCAATCACTGCCCTTTGAGGCTTTCAAAAAGCTCCCTGGTGTAATCTGTGCTTTAAAAGTCAAGGGGGTGAACACTTATGCAACTACATTTGTTATATTTAATAAGTGTAGAATTTTTTTCATTTTGACATGAGTATTGTGTAGATCAATTACAAAATTACAATTAAGGCCATTTCAAGCCCACTGTGACAAACTGAAAATGTTCAATGGGTTGTCGACTTTCTATAGGCACTATTGGTCCTTGTCTCCTATTGGTTAGTTCTCAGTAATTGGGAGATGCATAATGTGTTAAATGTAACTAGTGTAGACGAGAACACATTTTATCAATCCTACACGTTGGAAATAGTTATCCTCGGACTAAGCAATAACTGGCAAACAACATTGTCCATAATGCACACAACCTGTAATATTGAACATGAACTGGTATGCTCTTGTATTAACTATTTGAATTCAATCTTGGCATATTCTGCAGTGTTATTCTTGCGCAGATAGTATATGATTGTTAAAATAGGTGATTGCTTGGAGGGGGAGTATGCAGGCTCAGATTTCAAAACATGGTTTTGACCCATCTTGGCATTGACTATTGAGGTTTGGATAGTGCAACTTGGCACAAGGGTGGAACAAACAAATGGCCATGCCTCTGAATAAATTACTGTTTTGACACGATCTTCATTGATTGGTCCACCTTCGTATGCACACACATTTTTATTCAAGTCAACGTGCTTTACAATAACCCATCCTAGACCCATAAAGAGCAAGTAGAAGCAGTGGCAAGGGAAGAAACCAGAATCCAAGGGAAGGCCCATCTTCTGGTTGTACCAGGTGAAAGATTGGAGTCCTATGAGCAACTAACCAGACTGTTGACCACTAGCAAGGAAGGACAGTTCAGGGTGCATGACCAAATCAGGTCAGACAATTGTCAATTACACAAATCCAGAAAACAAAAGCACTGACAAACACCAAACATATTTGATTACCAAGAAGGTTTATTCACAATCAACAAAGCCAAAAGCTTTAGCGTTTGCCACCAACGCGAGGAGCATTGACCTTCATTTGCTTTGCCACCTTGGGTTTGGGTGTAGCCTTGGCAGGGGCCTAGAGGGAGACAAAGTACAGGTTAGACAAAGTACTTATAACCCTTTTAAAACAGATGTGGTATATTTATTACCTGTAAAAACTATAAGGTAATGTTGATGACCGCCTTTATCACTTCTTGCAGGTACACCCCTTATATATAGTGGGTTACTGGCAAATTTGGAGGAGTGGTGATAAACCATGGGGGATATTTGCACTTCAAATGTATTAAACAAAGGAAGTGTTAATGAATTTATCTGAAAAAGCAGAAACATTCAGACCCGATATCTGTATTTTGGTTACAGGTATCATATAGTTGGGTTTTGGATTTTAATATGTACTTGTTTATTCTATTTATTTTCCTTTGTAGTCTTATGTATAGATGCGGCTTATGCAACAGCTAATAGGGATCCAAATAAACTAAACTATTTTGGTTACAGGGTCTGAAAATGCAGGAATCATTAGGTCTTTAGGTGGCTTTTAATGTACCTTGTTTTTTTACTCCCTACTGGAGAACGACATGGGTTTTTAAGTGCCAATGTGAATTGGGTCAAGGAGGCTATTACATTTGAACATTTTGATGAGACATTTTCTGAAATCGCTATGTATGCATTAAATCAATTACACAACCATACAATCAATTTGACTTTTAATAAACAGTAATAATTTTGGCATAGACCTCACAATACAGGTGAATTCATATTCAATAGGACTTTGTGAATGCATTGAGTTACTGAGCAAATTTTTGGCTGATTTCATTAGTTTATGGGACTACAGATGACTAAATGTTTCCCTTTAATTTGGGACCATGAGGCCTACTTATCATTTAAAAAAAATAGAAATAGCCCATTTTCTTTTATAAAATGTGCACCATCTCTTTAACCTGTAGGGGGCAGTATAGGGGGCAGTATTTTCACGGCCGGATAAAAAACGAACCCGATTTAATCTGGTTACTACTCCTGCCCAGAAACTAGAATATGCATATAATTAGTAGATTTGGATAGAAAACACTCTAAAGTTTCTAAAACTGTTTGAATGGTGTCTGTCTGTGAGTATAACAGAACTCATATGGCAGGCCAAAACCTGTATGGAATCTTCTCAGGAAGTGCCCTGTCTGACAATTTGTTGTCCTTCTGTTGCATCTCTATCGAAAATACAGCATCTGTGCTGTAACATGACATTTTCTAAGGCTTCCATTGGCTCTCAGAAGGCGCCAGAAAGTGGAATGGGGTGTCTGCTGTCTCTGGGCAAAAAACATCAGGAGAATTTGTGAGTGGTCAGCCTGGGGACAGTGAGACAGAGGCGCGTTCACGAGAATTGTCAATTTTTTTCTTTCAGCCTTTGAATGAATACAACGTCGCCCGGTTGGAATATTATCGCTATTTTATGAGAAAAATAGCATAAAAATAGATTTTAAACAGCGTTTGACATGCTTCGAAGTACGGTAATAGAATATTTTGATTTTTTTTGTCACGAAATGCGCTCGCGCGTCACCCTTCGGATAGTGACCTAACGCACGAACAAAACGGAGCCATTTGAATACAACTATGGATTATTTGGAACCAAAACAGCATTTGTTGTTGAAGTAGAAGTCCTGGGAGTGCATTCTGACGAAGAACAGCAAAGGTAATCCAATTTTTCTAATAGTAATTCTGAGTTTAGGTTGTCCCAAACTTGGTGGGTGTCAAAATAGCTAGCCGTGATGGCTGGGCTATGTACTCAGAATATTGCAAAATGTGCTTTCGCCGAAAAGCTATTTTAAAATCGGACATAGCGATTGCATAAAGGAGTTCTGTATCTATAATTCTTAAAATAATTATGTATTTTGTGAACGTTTATCATGAGTAATTTAGTAAATTCACCGGAAGTTTGCGGTGGGTATGCTAGTTCTGAACATCACATGCTAATGTAAAAAGCTGTTTTTTGATAATCGGAAATCGGACAACGACAATTTGGAAATCGGACAACGTGGTTCGATTCAGGAGAAGTGTATCTATAAAATTGTGTAAAATAGGACTATGTTTGAGAACTTTGAGTTATGACATTTTGTGGTTTTAAATTTGGCGCTCTGATTTGTCACTGGCTGTTGAATAGTGTGGGACGATTTCATCCCACCTCCCCTAGAGAGGTTAACCTGTTGGGGCTAGGGGGCAGTATTTGCACGGCCGGATAAAAAAATGTACCCGATTTAAACTGGTTACTACTCCTGCCCAGAAACTAGAATATGCATATAATTAGTAGATTCGGATAGAAAACACTAAAGTTTCTAAAACTGTTTGAATGGTGTCTGAGTATAACAGAACTCATATGGCAGGCCAAAATCTGAGAAGATTCCATACAGGAAGTGCCCTGTCTGACAATTTGTTCTCCTTCTGTGGCATCTCTATCTCTGCTGTAACGTGACATTTTCTAAGGCTTCCATTGGCTCTCAGAAGGCGCCAGAAAGTGGAATGACGTCTCTCCTGTCTCTGGGCGAAAAACAGCAGGAGATTTTGTGAGTGGTCAGGCTGGGAACAGTGACACTGGAGATGCGCGTTCATGTGAATTCTCATTTTTTTCCTTTCAGCCTTTGAATGAATACAACGTCGCCCGGTTGGAATATTATCGCTATTTTATGAGAAAAATAGCATAAAAATAGATTTTAAACAGCGTTTGACATGCTTCGAAGTACGGTAATAGAATATTTTGATTTTTTTTGTCACGAAATGCGCTCGCGCGTCACCCTTCTGACTATTTTATGAGAAAAATAGCATAAAAATGTATTTTAAATAGCGTTTGACATGCTTCGAAGTACAGCAATGGAATATTTCGAATTTTTTTGTCACGAAATGCGCTCGCACGTCACCCTTCGGATACTGACCTGAACGCACAAATAAACGGAGGTATTTGAATATAACTATGGATAATTTGGAAACAAAACAACATTTGTTGTTGAAGTAGAAGTCCTGGGAGTGCATTCTGACGAAGAACAGCAAAGGTAATCCAATTTTTCTTATAGAAAATCTGAGTTTGGTGAGTGCCAAACTCGGTGGGTGTCAAATTAGCTAGCCGTGATGGTCGGGCTATGTACTCAAATGTGCTTTCGCCGAAAAGCTATTTTAAAATCTGACACCACGATTGCATAAAGGAGTTCTGTATCTATACTTCTTAAAATAATTGTTATGTATTTTGTGAACGTTAATCGTGAGTAATTTAGTAAATTCACCGGAAGTTTGCGGTGGGTATGCTAGTTCTGAACATCACATGCTAATGTAAAAAGCTGTTTTTTGATAGAAATATGAACTTGATTGAACAAAACATGCATGTATTGTATAACATAATGTCCTAGGAGTGTCATCTGATGAAGATCATCAAAGGTTAGTGCTGCATTTAGCTGTGGTTTTGGTTTTTGTGACATATATGCTTGCTTTGAAAATGGCTGTGTGATTATTTTTGGCAGGGTACTCTCCTGACATAATCTAATGTTTTGCTTTCGCTGTAAAGCCTTTTGGAAATCGGACAATGTTAGATTAACGAGAGTCTTGTCTTTAAAATGGTGTAAAATAGTCATATGTTTGAGAAATTGAAGTTATAGCATTTTTGAGGTTCTGGTAATGGAAAGACAAGTGATTTCGCCAACATTTGGTGACAATCATCTTTGAAATTAGCATATTTTGCATTATTGATTGCATATTAGCCATCACAAATAAGGTTCTAGGGTAGTGACCTGGCGTTATCTTCACAGCTAGCTCTATGAATGGTGTTTAGCTAGCAAGCTACCAGTATGTTGCCTTATTAAGCCCTGCAGCCTGTACGGACATTGTTTTGTAGAAATTAATTTACTGTTTCTGCATTCCGTGTGGCATTATTAGTGTGCTACATTTATATGCAGCAAGCAGCTCAGGGGTTCCTCGAGAACAGGCTAACTAATAATGAGTGGCGTCAGCTTACAGGAATTTCACACGAGGCAAGTACACTTGCTATTAAGGGGAAAAGCCGACACTCAAGGGCCGATACACTTGGAAAGGCTAATATCGGCCAAAAATAAATCGACCCGACCGACATCTCTAACCCCTATTGCTTTTAGATAAAAAAAACTGGTATAAAAATACAGGCATGGTAAAATAGTGAGATTTCAGTCTATATGAAAGGAATGTAACTAACACACCTTTGGACTCTCCAATAGGAATCTAATGTAGTTCCTTACCACAGTGCTAGTTTTTTTCTTTACAGCTCTTGATAAACCACTTGGTGCCATTACAATTCCAAGCATAAATAAACCATGTGAGACATTTCTGCCAGAGGCTGAGGTGACTAAGAGCAGCAATGTAAACCAAAGATATTGCAGAGCGATTCAAGAGGATGCAATTGTGAGTGGTCCCGTCATTCTCCTGCAAAATTATAGCTGAATGAATGACAACTGCTGAGGATACCGCTTGCTGAAGTCGGCCCAAAACGGCCAATTTTTACTTTGTGAGTCTACCTTTATCTGTGTGAAAATGTAGATTTCCACATTAATACCTTGCTGTGTTTTATAGACGCAGGTCATAAATGTTTTACTTTCTGACCAATCAAATTTGCACATGGCTATAGAAATCTTACCTTAGCACCGGCAGCAGAGGGTTTCTTGGTCGTCTGCTTTGCCTTCTTGGCCTCCTTGGCAGCTCTAGTGACAAAAGAATGATAGAAATTAGGCCAATGCCACACATCCCAAAAACAACACAAGACAGGAGTCCACAGACTGCAGAAATAACACCGCAACTGACTAGAGTAATAAAACACCATTATTGCATATGCGTTAACATGGCTAAAAAACCAAGACTGACAATTCGCTGTTGAATTTTTACAAATACAATAACTGCAGTACCACAGGAAAATCAGTGTCAGTGTGTTCTTCACAGAGCCAACTCTGACAACACTAAATTGTTAAACACTATACAATTTACTTTCCTTAGCACCAAAATGCCAGCTATTGACATTTTACATCTAAAGCCAAGTTTCTGGTAAAGCATGGTTTTGGTGAGGTCCTCACCTGATGGCCTGCTCACGCTGGGCCTTGCGGACCTCAGGCTTCTGGTTCCTCTTGGCCATGATCTCAGCCAGGGAGGCGCCGGTGATGGCCCTCTGGAACTTCACGGCACGGCGTGTGCGCTTCTTTGTCACCTCTTCCTGTTGGGACAGGAAACAGCATGGCCATATTCAGGATCAAGTATGGGCAGTTTGGTAGTGTTAGGTTATTAGCAGGCACAACACAGGAGAAAACATTGCATTTTAAGTAGCACTCATGTAGCTGAACTAGTCCAATAAGAATGCTCATCAACACTATAGTTTTGTGCCAAAGAAACAGTAACAACCACGCAGGTGTACTGCATTACTGCAAACCCCTAACATCTTTCTCACATAAGGTTTGTAGGAGAGTATGGAGGCTGGCCAGTGGTAAGGAGTCAGAGACATCACAGAGCCAGTACTATGATCTCCAGTGAGTCTATGGCCGCAGGTATGTGGAGTGAGCACTGCCGTCCAAGCTGTAGGACACAGCCTGGCAACAGCACATAACGCAGATGGCAACCACGCACACCGTCCCACCCGCAGCCAAAAACAAAGGCACACCAAAACACACCTTGTCAAAACTTAGGTTGTATAACTGAATCACAAGGTAAACACTCACAGTAGCCACTGCTTGTCAGCATTTGAGGGGAAATTATGCACACGAGGTACTTACAGACTGGCCCTTCTTGTGCTTGCGCCTGTACAGCACAGTCCAGTTGATCTGTCTGGGGTTCCTCTTGGCCAGGAAGGCAGACTCACACTTAGCATTCAGGAACTGGAAAACCTGGGTGGGGGCGTAAACTATACATGAGTGAGATATTTGACAGTCATTTGGCATGTTGACATGTCCATGTCTAGTTGTAATATTGTTATAACTGCAGTGGAGAAAGGTTTTGACTAGGTGGTATACAACTACGACCAGAAGTGACTTTTTCGTAGTAAGTTATGAGAATTACTGAAAAAGGTTATGAGAATTAAGTTAACGTTAGAAAAACGGTTACCTAAAATGCACTCAACCTACTACGAAAGGTCACTTCCGGTCGTAGTTTTACTCCTTGTCACAACAATGAATAAATTGCATAGCAGCGTCTGCCCAAGCGACAGGCAAAGAACCAAGTAAACACTCCATGAACAGTTCTACTGTAACAATTTCAATACAATGTCAGACACGGCTTATTGCAATCAACCATGATAAAACAAACTTAACTAAGTGGCATTAGAGGAAGGAAAAGAGTAGACCTAGGGTGCCGTACCTTCCCATCTATTCTGGCGTATCGGACACCATGGCCGGGGTATATTTTGTACCCACTGAAACTGCACAGCTCGACCCTGTAGCGGAATAATATAAACCATTAGAAGATAAACGTGTCATTTTGTATAATAGCGCGTTTTTAGCACTAAAACGGTTATTTTAAAGCTTTGATGGCAATAGATATTATTCCGTAAACTCACTTCATGATAGTTGAGGGGGGACACAAAACCGGAAAGAAAGATGTCGGAAACGGAAACGATGTTATAGGTAAGATTTCTTCATTCTTTATATTTTTTTCCCCCACGTATTTTTTCTACACTGCATGTATTTTATCCCTTACATTTCATTCAGAAGCATTATTTGGATTTTCAAATATAACAACATATTTCAAAATGTTGTTCATGCAAAGTAGTTGACCAATAAGCAACTCGATCGGTTGATTGGCGTTGACACAAGCGGGAAGTATGGCCTTGATTTTTTTATTTGCATTATTATTTTTTGTTTGTTTTATTGAAATTCCATACATTTTGAAGGATACAAATTGAAATGTGTTTCAAAAATCTATACATCCTTAAAAATGTTTTACATAAAACGTCACAAACAGATAAACACAAAAACACATAACGTTACAGGGTTTTACGTTCAAAGAAATGAGAAAGCTTAATTAAGAGTTTCAATTGATTTCAGTAACTTCTTATTCTTACAGAGCATACCATTTAATGTGTCAAAGTAATTATATATTTAAAAAATATTTAATACCATGTTTTTTTTCCTTAGAAATTACATTTTATGGATGTGATATTAAGCAAGAATTATAATCAAGTGTATCACATACTTTTCGTTAGGGGAGAATCTTGGACTATCAAAAACAAAAAGAAAAGCCATTTGTAAGTTTCTCTAGCCATTGAAGTATGGCCTTGATAGAAAGGCTAACCAAAGGAACCAATCAAAAACTGAACAAAATGAAGGTATTTTAAAGTTGAAGAGATATATTTGATCAGTATACACTTTGAAAATAGCATCTTGATTTCAGTCCTTTCATATTGGAATTGCTATCAACTGTAAATCAATTGGTCTATTTCCCCCGGAGAATCGACAACAGTGGCGCGCTGCGGTAAAGCCATTTGTAGTCTTTTTGAAACCAGGCATCGTGGTCCTTTATGGCGAACGGATTTTTTTAAACTACATATTCCGGTAAATTCTTAATCGTATTTTCTGTTGTACTGACTGACAAGACAGTTGTGCGCTGGGAACCAGGCTAGCGAATTTTGTTCATTATCGTATATTCTTCGCAGAATGGGAATATCAGATGTAACATTTGACACAGCTGGTGAGTGCATGACAGCTCCCTTGTGTGATGTTCGACTTTGTAGGTCAACGATTTAGCGAACATAGCTATAACGGTTCTTTCAAAATGATTGGCTCTATCCTACGTTAGCTAGCTAACTAGCTGGAGCTACTTACTGTCTGTAGCTACCCATCCTGTCCTCATTCCAGCTAATGTGGTCATCTCATAGTCCATAGTCATGCTTACAGGACTGGAGGACTAATGTAGAGCCAACAGATCACAATGGCCTAAGTGATTGGTGTTTTCAGTAGAGCTATGCTGCATTGGATATGTGAAAAAAATATTTTAATTGTCTGAACAAGACTTCCAATATCATGCAGGATTTTCACAACCATCATGTCTCCAATCCCACTGCTTTATCAGCTACTCAATCAACAGAGTGAAGGTGAATGAATCATCATCCCTCAGAGTATAGTAGACCCAGTATGAATATACTGCATAATAGTGATAAACAGAAGTTCTTCAAGACTGCTTGCTTGTTTCAGTTGGCTCCCTGTCTGTGTCTTGCTTAAAGGTGTGTCCATGTGCATAGTAGATTTATACGCTTGCCTCCCTAGTTGCCGTTGAGAGCCTGATATTGTTGATGTTCATGGTGATACTACTAGCATGTGCATAATAGGTTATACATCCATCCACTCCCATGTTTATGGTTTCCCCTTCAGGTCCTGTGGTGGACTTGTCAGCCCAGGGTCTGCAGAAGCTGGAGCCCAGTTTCACCTGCTCTGATGAAACACACACGCTCATCCTGGACCGGAACCACATCATGAAACTAGACCATTTGGAGAGAAGCCCAGGCCTCCAACAGGTAGGTAGGTTCTTTGTAAGTTAGGTCTTGGTGGACTGTATATTCTTTAGGTCAGGTTTTACTTGATGTATTTCTCTCCCGTGTGCTGGTAAGGACACAGATGACAGACAGGTAAGATTCCAGTTGAGGTGGTTTAATAATGTTGAAGATGCACAGGCACGGAACAGCACCACACAGTGTATGTAGTATGGATTGGCTAAGGCACTTGGTGGTATGGCAACTTTATTCAACCAAAGTGTGTGTGTGTGGTATATCAACAAGGACACACACTGGTCTTGGCTAACACAATGAAAGCTAACTGGTGGGAAAAAACATGGATGACTGGAGATTGCACAGCATGCTCTTCTCCACTTTACCGGTGGGTGGAGCTACAGCTCTGATATGATGAACTACAAATACTTCACAGCCTTTCGTACACTCCCTCTTACTGGGTACTGTTACATGATTGGTTGTGTGACTAAATTTGCATATCCACCAAGGCACATTTGATGGAATATGTTCAATTTAACTGTTGAACATGGTTGAATTCCTTATCTAATTTGTAAAATGGGAATTTACTACTTCTATATGTTGTTGCAAACTTGTAATGTACCACATTGGGATGGATTAGTTCCCTCTATATTGTTCTGCCGTCTCATTCTGCCTCTCTCTTTCCTGTTTTCTTTGCTGTGCAGCTATCTGTTGTTGGAAACCGCCTGGTGCGGATGATGGGTGTGTGTCGTCTAACCGAGCTGAGAGTTCTGAACCTGCCCAATAACAGTATTGGCTATATTGAAGGGCTGAGAGACCTGCCACACCTGAAGTGGCTCAACCTGTCAGGCAACAACATCAAGGTGAGGTGAAAAAAGTAGACGAGGTACTCCCTCCATATTTGTGTACATTTTGACTCCTGATCATGCGATCTGGATGTCCACTTTTCTATCAGGTCATTGAGCAGCTCAACAACTGTGTGGCTCTTCAACACTTGGACCTGTCTGATAACAACATCTCCAACATTGGTGATGTTACCAAGCTGTTAGCCTTAAAGGTGAGAAGAGGTCTTGCCTCATGGCTTTTCAGAGTTATGGGGCTTCAGATAGAATTCTGGAGCAGTAAGTAGGAGAGTTTTTAAGTGATTGGTTGTGGTGTTGATTGACTGGCTGCCATTTCTCTTGCAGACCCTTCTCCTCCATGGAAATAGCATTACGACGCTGCAGACCGTTCCCGCTCATTTGCCCATCCATCTGTCCATCCTTTCCCTGGCAGAGAATGAAATTAGAGACCTCAATGAGGTAAAGACCCTTCCTTTTTGTTCCTTTGCACTCTCACCCGCTCTGCTTTTACAACAATCTCTCTCCTACTTCTCTCTCACCTGCTTGTCTCTTTCTTTCTCTCTCTCTCTGTCTCCCACAGGTCTCCTACCTGGCACCCCTCCATGACCTGGAACAGCTCACCATAATGGCTAACCCCTGCGTCATGGTAACCCCCTCGTTGCCTGGATATGACTACCGGCCATACATCATGAGCTGGTGTCTGAATCTCAAGATCCTGGATGGATATGTGGTGTCTCAGAAAGAAGGGTGAGACTAGTTCCAGAACTCCATTGAAGTTACAAATGCCAGCTTGGCATGGGAAGGGGGGTAGGCAGGGATTGAGATGAAGGGTTTCCCTATGGCCCGAGGAAGTGACTTGAGCAGTTGCGCAAGTTGAGCCTGCTCTGAGATAACAACCAAAATGCAAAGAATTCCAGTAGTCTGGTCTTTCTGGTTCCTCCCCTGTTTTGTAGGTGCAAATAGCTACTTAAAATGTTCGTGCAACTGATCATAATCTTTGGGCAATCAAAAAATATTCCTGACTTGCCCAAAGGGCGAGAGCCTTTCAGACCATAATGTCAATCCCTTAGTAGGAAAATGGACTATTATCCAGTTATACCATCGAAGTGTTGAGTGATGATCACTCTTATTGCTGGTGTTTAATGTCTCTAACGTCTGTGATCTCAGGTTGAAGGCAGAGTGGCTGTACAGCCAGGGCAAAGGTCGACTATACCGGCCAGGTCAGCACATGCAGCTGGTCCAGTACTTGGCCACCGTGTGCCCTTTGACCTCCACGCCAGCCCTGGAGACCGCGGAGGATGCCAAGCTGGAGAAGATCCTCAGCAAGCAGAGGTAGGAGAATGCATTCACAACTGGACTGTGATGCCAACAGCTGTTCAAACTATCACACAGGTAGTGGATGTGTTCTCCCTGTGATCACATGGAAAAAGTGCCAAATATAAATCCTACCCATTGTTAGAATCCATTTGACATTAAACTGGATCCATCTGTGGCTTTTCTGCTTAGTTTTGGTCATTTAACTTCAAGGTATCTTTTAACCAGATGAGAAATATGAAGCAGATGAGACAGCTTGCACAATCATTGAAATGACTATTTAATTACTCTCTCCTTTGTGTCACATTAGTTAACCAGGGGACCTGTGTGTATATATACAGGTTCCACCAGAGGCAACTCCTGCAGCAGACCCAGGGGGGCTTCCCCAGCCCTCCCCGCCCCACCCAACTGAATGTGGAGACTCAAAGCCCCCGCCATGTGCCTCTAATAGAGGAAGACAGAACCACGATGCCTGTGACTGCTCCATCAGCCAGACAGACAGGTAGAGGACATGAACTCTACCTGTTTGTGTTTCTCTCAATTCTGTAACTCCCATCAATCCAAGTGTGTGTCTGGTGTATAAATCTAATCTCTTCCTCTCTTCTTTGTGTGTGCATGTGTTCAGAGCTGGCGACGGTGCAGGTGAACACCTGGCTAGGCTGCGACCCCTCCCAGGCGGCCGCACCTCCTCTCCGTGGCCTCAGGGGTGTGGAGGAGCACCTCTACCTGGAGGACGTCCAGAGCCAGACAGATGAGGACAAACTCAACGGCAGCCTGCTCTCCTCCGAGTCCACCTTCCTCCTAGTCACCTCTGAACCCCCCCACTCCGACAGCGAGGATGAGACAGAGACATTTGAGCACGACTCGCTGGTGCCCGAACATCCCAAAAAGACCCTTGCTGAAAAGACCCTACAGGCACCCTTGGGGAGAGGGAGTGAGAGCCAGAAGGAGAGAGAGAGGGAGATGGAGAGAGAAAGGGAGATGGAGAGAGAAAGGGAGATGGAGAGAGAAAGGGTGTCAGGTGACAGCCACCTCACCTGCACCTTAACCTCAACTGCTGGTCTACCTATGATGGGAGATGACCAATCACAGACCAATGACAGCGCTCTGCTCCAGGGAGCATACTCAAACTGCAATGCTGTAGAGGTGAGGGCGGGGTCTAAGCAGGAAGATAAAGCAGTGGTGAGATGTGATAGGCTGGGCCGCTGTGAGACGGACAGGGCAGCCGTCAGGATCCAGGCATGGTGGAGGGGAATGTGGACTCGGCGCTGCAACCCGCTGGCCAAAGAGGTGCGGTGTGAGATCCGCCTGCGCAGGATGCAGGAGCACATAGTCTTCCTTTCTGGAGAGTTTGAGAGGTACGGAACAGACCCCAAGAAATCCAAGGGCTGCGTTCCTATTCTCTACTCTTTTCCAGAAGGGTGAACTCATTCACTCCCCCTCATGCATTAAAAAGCATTGGATTGCTGCGTACATGCCTGATGGGAGTTTCCACCATATTCCTCTCACCAGTCCATTCCTTTCAAATTCATGAGGGGCAGTGTACGAGTGCACACTTAAGGAGAAGGGTAGAGAATTGGAGTGTAGACACTGTTCTCCAGTCCTGGTCCACAAAGTGTGCAGACTTCACCAGTTTCAATCAGTCCACTAGTAATAATGATAATGTATTACATTTGTAAATTGATTTTAATTACAAAACAAATCTCACAGCTCAGAATTAAAGATAAACTGCTACTAGTTATCAAGCCCTCAATTAGTTGGATCATGTCTGTTGGCACTGGGCTTGAACACAACCAGACAAGTTGTGATTGTGCATGAGGTATTACATATGTGCATGGTTCATTACTATGTCTGGGTGTTGTTGCCTAAAAGGCATGGTTCATTATTATGTCTGGGTGTTGTTGCCTAAAAGACATGGTTCATTACTATGTCTGGGTGTTGTTGCCTAAAAGACATGGTTCATTACTATGTCTGGGTGTTGTTGCCTAAAAGGCATTGTTCATTACTATGTCTGGGTGTTGTTGCCTAAAAGGCATGGTTCATTACTATGTCTGGGTGTTTTTGCCGAAAAGGCATGGTCACACATTTGTTTATATACTTGGTGGTGAGCTAGATAAGAAACTGGCAAGAATATCGCCTTACAAAACTTAAATTCCCATTAAAAATAGCAGCCATTTAGCTTTTTGTTAGGAGTGCACAAAGTGTTATCTTTGGCCATGCTCCAGAATATAGCTATAGCCATTGGTATGTTGGAAGCCTTGTTCTCCTGCAACAGAGTGACATTTTTTATGTACAGTTGAAGTCAGAAGTTTACATACACCTTAGCCAAATACATTTAAACTCAGTTTTTCACAATTCCTGACATTTAATCCTCGTAAAAATTCCCTGTCTTAGGTCAGTTAGGATCACCACTTTATTTTAAGAATGTGAAATGTCAGAATAATAGTAGAGTGGTTTATTTCATTCATCACATTCCCAGTGGGTCAGAAGTTTACATACACTCAATTAGTATTTGGTAGCATTGCGTTTAAATTGTTTAACTTGGGTCAAACGTTTTGGATAGCCTTCCACAAGCTTCCCACAATAAGTTGGGTGAATTTTGGCACATTCCTCCTGACAGAGCTGGTGTAACTGAGTCAGGTTTGTAAGCCTCCTTGCTCGCACATGGTTTTTCAGTTCTGCCCACAAATTTTCAATGGGATTGAGGTCAGGGCTTTGTGATGGTCACTCCAATACCTTGACTTTGTTGTCCTTAAGCCATTTTGCCACAACTTTGGAAGTATGCTTGGAGTCATTGTCCATTTGGAAGACCCATTTGCAACCAAGTTTTGACTTCCTGACTGATGTCTTGAGATGTTGCTTCAATATATCCACATCATTTTCCATCCTCATGATGCCATCAATTTTGTGAAGTGCAACAGTCCCTCCTGCAGCAAAGCACCAACACAACATGATGCTGCCACCCCTGTGCTTCACGGTTGGGATGGTGTTCTTCGGCTTGCAAGCCTCCTCCTTTTTCCTCCAAACATAACGATGGTCATTATGGCCAAACAGTTCTATTTCATCAGACCAGAGAACATTTCTCCAAAAAGTACAATCTTTGTCCCCATGTGCAGTTGCAAACCGTAGTCTGGCTTTTTTTATGGCGGTTTTGGAGCAGTGGCTTCTTCCTTGCTGAGCGGCCTTTCAGGTTATGTCTATATAGGACTCGTTTTACTTTGGATATAGATACTTTTGTTCCTGTTTCCCCCAGCATCTTCACAAGGTCCTTTGCTGTTGTTCTGGGATTGATTTGCACTTTTCGCACCAAAGTACATTAATCTCTAGGAGACTGAACGCCTCTCCGTCCTGAGCGGTATGACGGCTGCGTGGTCCCATGGTGCTTATACTTGCGCACTCTTGTTTGTACAGATGAACGTGGTACCTTCAGGCATTTGGAAATTGCTCCCAAGGATTAACCAGACTTGTGGAGGTCTACAATTGAGGTCTTGATGTCTTGGCTTATTTCTTTTAATTTCCCCATGATGTCAAGCAAAGAGGCACTGAGTTTGAAGGTAGGCCTTGAAATTCATCCACAGGTACACCTCCAATTGACTGAAATGATGTCAATTAGCCTATCAGAAACTTCTAAAGCCATGACATTTTCTGGAATTTTCCAAGCTGTTTAAAGGCACAGTCAACTTAGTGTATGTAAACTTCTGACCCACTGGAATTGTGATACAGTGAAATAATCTGTCTGTAAACAATTGTTGGAAACATTACTTGTGTCATGCACAAAGTAGATGTTCTAACTGACTTGCCAAAACTATAGTTTGTTAACAAGAAATTTGTGGAGTGGTTGAAAAACACATTTTAATGACTCCAACCTAAGTGTATGTAAACGTCCTACTTCAACTGTAACTAGCTTGCTCTTTCAACACTTCTGATGGCACAGCCAGATAGGTCTAAAGGATGACGGTATCTAGCTGTTTCTGTTGAAGATCACATATATCAGGCAAATATGTCATTCTTCCAAAGAATACTTTGTTGTTTGTGTGTACAGAGTGAGGCAGCAGCATGAAGAGGAGAGGTTGCAGAGACTGGTACAGGAGGAGGCTGTGAGGTTTCTATGGAGACAGGTCAGTGATAAACAAGCTCATGCATCAAATGTAGATGCACATACAGACACCCTTTCTCACTCCTTCTCCCCATCTCTCTGCAGCTTCAGTCCATGCAGCAGTGGCAGCGTTCTGTAGAGGGGCAGCTGGCCAGCGTGACTCAGGCTGGGTCATCTCCTGCTCCAGCCCCGACGTCCGGGCTCTGTGACCCCCCAGCTCTTCGACTCCCTCTACCTCTGGCCTCCAGCACTGCAAACCCGGCCTGTACAGTCCTTTCCTTCCCAGACTCGGGCTTCCAGTCAACAGATGAACTGCAGGTGGGGCAGGAAGACAATTTCCTGAGCTTTGGGACGGGCGACTCTCTGGAGACTGTGCGGCCGCTGGTCGTGGGGAGGTCCCTGGCTCCTTGTGGTGGGGGGAACAGTCAGGACTGCAGTCTGCTGGAGCAGTACCTGTCCTCCGTGCAACAGAGAGAGGAGGAGGCAGAGGGGGGTGCCAGCGACAGAACAGGCACACCACAGCCCCCCTCATCCGCCCTCATCTGCCGAAACAGCACAGCCTGACTCCCCGCTCAGAACACAGGAGACAAAGACACAGAGCAGCAACACACACTGGAAAGTCCAATCTGAAGTGCCTGTCCCGCTCCTAGTCTTCTGGGATTGGCTAAGAGACTACCCATAAACTCAGTCCATCTGTGCTGATGAATGTTATTGTTGGCTCTAACAGTGCCTCATAGAACTTACTGACTAACATTCATATAGCGAGTGGACTCACGAATACATTCATATAGCCTGGATGACTTTTCTCATTTTGACTTTAAATCTCTTGGACTGCTGCTAGCCTGGAGACCTGACTTTTCCTGCATTCAATAATGCTTTGTTGGTTGCCATGATTTGTCAGTCCAAGGACAATTGGGCTAATGCTTGATTTACATTCGGGAGACGTAGGAACGATAGTCCCAGCTTCCGATACCTCGGGGAGTTTTTCCGTACACGGCAGACATGCAATTTAGACCGGTGCTAAAAATGTTAATCCATGACATGCCCCAACATTAAGTGATAGCACGTCCGGTGACAAGATTCTCCAGGACAATCGGATAGAAAGGCATCCCACGGTACTCAGTAACCCTTTCCTTGACCTCACTGAAACTATACATAACCTTAACCTAAGCCTCTTTTCTAAACCTAACCTTAATTTATTTCAACCCCTGTGCCTAAGTTTTTGTTCTGCTGGTTGAATCTACACTTCCTTTAAGTTTAAGTATTAAGTCCATCTACCCTCCAACTTTAGTCATCTGCAACTTCCCTGTCTGTCATGCTCCTGCAGTGGTGGAAAAAGTACCCAGTTGTCATACTGGAGTAAAAGTAAAGATACCTTTTATAGAAAATGACTGAAGTGAAAGTCGCCGAGTAAAATTCTACTTGAGTAAAAGTCTAGAAGTATTTGGTTTTAAATATACTTAAGTATCAAAAGTAAAAGTACAAGTATAAATAATTTCAAATTCCTTATATTAAGCAAACCAGACCACATCATTTTATTTTCTCTTTACTGATAGCCAGGGGCACGCTCCAACACTTAGACATCCTTTACAAACGAAGCATGTGTTTTGTGAGTCCGCTAGATCAGAGGCAGTAGAGATGACCAGGGATGTTCTCTTGAGAAGTGTGTGCGTTAGACCATTTTCCTGTCCTGCTAAGCATTCAAAATATAACGAGTACTTTTGGGTGTCAAGGAAAATGTATGGAGTAAAAAGTACATAACTTTCTTTAGGAATGCAGTGAAGTAAAGTTGTAAAAAATATAAATAGTAAAGTATAGAGGTGTAAAGTACTTATGTTACCTGTATTTATCCCTATTTATTTATCCATCACATAATGGTATTTGTTATGTCCTTCCTTATGTCTTGTTCTCCCTTTCACAAACCACAACCCTCCTAAAGCCAATTCCAAACCCCTTAACCACTAAATCCTTAACCTTCATTACCCAAACTCCATCAAACCTTCCTTGCTGCCTTTTCTGTATGAATAAATATCAAAACGGGACCCTCGCTTTCTGGCGTTCATTATGCATTCTCACCGTTAACACACAGTGGCAGTGTAACCCAGCAGTCAGTAACGTTATACATAATTTATAGAGCTGTCAGTGTTTATCAGTTCCCTTTTAGTAATTTTAGCGCATTGTCTGAAAGCGTTCAAAACACACTGAAAAAATTCATCTACACAGCTAAAAACAACTATGAGATGACAAAAGAAGTTGACTGTACCACGTTTCCATTCAACCATTTCATACGGATGACCTGACGCATGAAAAAAAGTCACGACTGGGCTGATGGAAACATGAATTGCTCTTAAAATTGTATAAATGCCTACAGACAACTTGTTTGCTTGACATTTTGTGTCTGTAAAATTAATTATGCGAGAAATGCCGTCACGAAACTTGGAGTCACATGATATGTTTTGTGGTCCTCCCCTTACAACTTGGGAAAGCGTGCAGTTTATTAGGCTAGTAATTATGAACTACACAGGGTGGTGAATGTGCAAGGTGTTGAGCTCGATTCTCCTTTCCAATAAATATTGAGTCTTATTCTGGTGACATGATGCTTGGCTGCCATTTAACAAATACAAATAATATTGCGTGCATCCATAATGAGCTCAATGTATACTGAACAAAAATATAAAACGCAACATGTAAAGAAATGTTCCATTCCCACAAAAAGCTTATTTCTCTAAAATTTTGTCCACAAATTTGTTTACATCCCTGTTAGTGAGGATTTGTCCTTTGCCAAGATATGCCACACGTGTCAGGTGGATGGATTATCAAGAAACTGATTGAACAGCATGCTCATTAATTACACAGGTGCACCTTGTGCTGGGGGCAATAAAAGGCCACTCTTATTGCCACAGATGTCTCAAGTTTTGAAGGAGCGTGCAATTGGCATGCTGTCTAGAGGAATGTCTACCAGAGCTATTGCCAGAGAATTGAATGGTCATTTCTCTACCATATGCCGCCGCCAACGTAATTTTAGAGAATTTGGCAGTACGTCCAACCGGCCTCACAACTGTAACCACGCCAGCCCAGGACCTCCACATCCGGTTTCTTCACTTTCAGGATCGTCTGAAACCAGCCACCAGGACAGCTGATGAACCTGAGGAGTATTTCTGTCTATAATAAAGCCAGTTTGTGGGGCAAACTCATTCTGATTGGCTGGGCCTAGCTCCCCAGTGGGTGGGCCTATGCCCTCCCAGGCCAGTGGGAGGGGGAACCTGAAAACTAGCTGTTGTTGGCAGAGGTTTGCAACTCTTTATTTTTGGTCTGTTAATCAATTTCCCACAACTCCTGCCCTTGCAAACCTGCTGATTAGAAGGTCCTGTATAGATGATATTTTCAACCAACAACTATCAGGAATAACATTGCTACATTTTTTCCACACTTTTACAGTGTTAGTTTCATCAGCTATTGTACAATATGACACCAAACAAAGAAAAAAATGACTTGACTGCACTGGGCCTTTAACCCTGCTTTTAGTTTTTGGATAACTGCAGTCCAAATCTTTGAAATTCAATAGCGCCTTGGTCATGTGACCCACACACCTCAAACAAGGTTCATAATGTACACTCAGTGGGCCAACACATTGGACACCTTTTTGTTTGTCCATTTGCATCTCATGGGATTTTACAATAATTTTTAAAAGATTCAAATTTCAATAGCTTCTTATGACCTACAAACCTCAAACTACTTTCAGAACATCCAGTCACTAGCCTTATATATTGCACACCCTTTAGTTCGTCCATTTTCATCTCAGGTGATTTTACATACATTTTTCTAGGTTTTTCATTGTTAGGAATTTCAATAGCTCTCATTAGTCTTATGACCTACAACCCTCAAACTGCTGTCAGAATATCCACTGAGAGCCTTATATGTAGCACAACCTTTAGCTTGTCCATTTTCATCTCACGAGGTTTTACATGAATTTTTAAATGTTTTACATTTCAATAGTTCCCTGGTCATGTGACTTACAAGCCTCAAACTACTTTCAGAATATCCACTGACTAGCCTTATACATGGCACGCCCTTTTGTTTGTCCATTTTCATCTCACACGATTTTACATTAATTGCCTACTCTGTTCCCCTGAAAGACAGTGTCACTCACACACCTATTCACTTGGGCCTTCTCCCTGGGGCCTTCCTGACCTCTAGGCAGGCCCCCATTGACCTGACAATCTCTGACTCCAGGCCTCTAGGCCTACACTCCCTGCCCGCCTGCCTACCCTCTCCCTGGGTCTGAGAGTGTATAGCCAACTCCCAGGAACTACAGACTTCCAGGTCTCCACACCTACTCTCCCTACCCGGTCAACACCCCTCTCACTGCGCATCACCCATCACCACATCCTGGCCAGGGCTCAGCCATCTCCATAACCTTGCCCACCGGTCGAACCGGGGCAACCACACTTAAGCACCCCACTAAGATGTCAATATTTCCACTGTCAGGAACCACGTGCACCTGGTGACCAGCCCACTTTTTTAGTCTCTGAGTGGGGTTCCCAAGGGGCTCCCGAGTGGCGCATCGGTCTAAGACACTGCATCTCAGTGCAAGAGGCGTCACTGCAGTACCTAGTTCGAATCCAGGCTGCATCACCTCCGGCTGTGATTGGGCGCCGGGGCCGTCATTGTAAATAAGAATTTGTTCTTAACTGACTTGCCTAGTTAAAAAGGTTACAAAAAAATGTATAATATTTAAAGTCCCAACTCCAACCTCCATGGCCCCCGCGTCCGGCTGCCCCTGCTCGGACTCTGAGTGCACCCCGCCTTGGAGGCCTCCTCGTGCACCTGGTGACCTTTTGACTTCCACAGTGAGTCCAAACCTGACACACAGTCCCACTAGAGGACGGCCCGGGCGGATGGGCAACCACCACCTAGCCCCCTACCTATCCAGAGCCCCATGTCAATGTCTTACGCCTTCTACCCGCCTGCCTGGGCTCTATCACACTCTGTGTCTGGCCTCTGGCCTGTAAGTAAAGGAGGATGGTGGAGGAAGACGCCTTCCGTCCCGACAAAAGCTTGGATCGAGGGCTGACTTTCAATAGATCACAGCGAGTGAGCTGCTCTGCTACATACGAAACCCTGACCCAGAATCAGGTCTGCTACGAGTGATTTAGCAGCAGGTTCCCCACAAACATGCGGTGCGCATCAGGAGAGGGGCGACAACTCATGCGGCCGCACCCCAACCCCATCACGAACGGCTCTACTCACCTGCCAAAAGAGGCAGGCCATCCCGTGACAACCGAAGATCCACGGCATCGTTACATTTAGGGGGGATTCTGACTTAGAGGCGTTCAGTCATAATTCCACAGATGGTAGCCTCGCACCATTGACTCATCAGCCAAGCACATACACCAAATGTGCTTGGGTGATTTGAGTGCGACCGTGACAGGTGGGTATGCTCCTTTGAAATTCATCAAGTTGACATTTAGTGATCCGTGCCCAGTGGGAACCTAGGCTTCATCCGTCCGCTTTATGGGTCCGCACCAAATCAATGGGTGTCGATGGTACTAACCACATCAGATGTAGGCCTCCCTCCCCAGACAAACTGGAGATACCTCTCCCCACTTCGTAGGGCATGATCCAGAACCATGCAATGCCCTTTCACTGCGGGGCCAATGGGTTTAGTCTCCTCCTCGAGTCTCCTCTACGCTCACTAGACCTCCCCACCTACAATGTGTGGTGTCCCGCACTCAGGCAAGCCTGAGGCCTGGTAGTGTCAGCTAATGGTAAGGCACATGCCATCTCCACTACATGCTCCAAGGAGTGTGGAGGACAGCTCCCACATAAAATGTGTAGAGTCCCGCACCCAGGCGGACCTGAGACCTGGCAGTGTCCATAACCACTAAGCACATTCCATCTCCATTTAGTGCTCCACTGTTAGCGGGTCCAGCCGAAGTCAGCATTCGATTCAAACCTTCGCGGTTTAGAGTTAGCTAAGTATACGGGGGATGCGTGTTTAAACGTTTCACCACAGCCGCTCTGTGATCAGACTGATGCCATTAGTACATTTTCATCAGCCGTCTCCCAGGGCTTAACTCCCCCCTTCCAGCCAAAGCCAGGGATGTGTTCATTCTCTGATTGGCTTCCTGTCAAGGTCAGAATTTGTTTACAATAGCTCCGCAGCAAATCATTGAGTCTGGTGGAACCGCCCTCACATTTTCATGCTTGACCGAAAGCCCCATATTCCAGGACCGACTGCCGCCTTCGGGTAACGATCAACAGCCGTCACCATCTGCAGGACTCTCTTTGCGTACGGACTAGTACCGAGGTTTGCATCGTTAGTGACACTGAAAACAGGTGACATACAGGGAGGGATTGGAAGAGCCCTGCTAGAGGGCTACCTCGTTATCTCCCTTACTAAGGCTAAGGACTACTTAAGAGTCATTGTTACTCCCACCGCTTACCTGCACTTCATTGAATTTCTTCACTTTGACATTGAGCACTAGGCAGAAATCACATCGCGTCAACAGCCACCTCGGGCCTTCGCGATGCTTTGTTTTAATTAAACAGTCGGATTCCCCTGGTCCACACCAGTTCTAAGTCAGCTGCTAGGCGCCGGCCGAGGCGACCCGCCGGAGACCCCGCGTAAACGGGGCCGGCGAGCGCCGTAGCTGGGGAGATCCGCGAGAAGGGCCCAGCGCGCCGGACCCAACCACTCACCTGTCCGCCATCGGACACCACCCCGATGAACCCCCGCACGCAGCTCCTTGCGAGACCACGCACAAAAGCCCCCGAGATGGGCCGCACAACGAACTTCCAACGGTGGCGAAAGGATGGTGACGGAGCGACTGAGATGAAAATGGACAAACCAAAGAGTGTGCAATATAGAAGGGTAGTCAGTGGACATTCTGAACCTTGTTTGATTCCAGTAGGTCACATCCTGTAATAATCTAATGATTGTGTCATGATATTAGGGCTAGATGAACAAATTACAATAGTTTCAGTAAAAGTTTGCAGCATTTGTCAATAGGTTCTGACACTTTTTGCAATAATATAAATGTATTATAAAGAGTGAACACTAGACTATTTTAAGTGATCTTTTCAAAGTACACATCAGAAAATAAGAGGTGTGTGTGTTATTTAGTGGGTCCATGAGTCTGTGCTGGGCACCATCACATTCTCCCAGCAGAAAATGGTCAAACACATCCTGATCCAGAGACCCATCTTCCTGCTGTCAGAGAGACTGGCCTACTCCCACAGCCTTAAGCAGGCCAAAGCCCTTCCAGCAGGTCTGTCTGTTGTTCACACCTACTGTATGCTGTTTGGCCCCACCTCACGTATTTCCTTAACTCCCCGCTGTCCTGTGTGTGTGTGTGTGTGTGTGTGTGTGTGTGTGTGTGTTTTAGGGAATATACTGTGTGTTTGTGTGTAAACATAAAAGGAAGAGTGGGTGTCCTATTTGCACAGGTGAGGTTCCGGTGGTCTAACTGAACTACACGTCCTTATCGTTGGAGAGCCCGTTTGACCGCGACCAGGTGGAGGGGTATGTAAGGGAGACACTGCTCCTCTTGTGCCGGGCCATCTCCACCCAGTGCTCCATCCTCTTTTCCTTCCACAACATTGGCCTCCTCTCCTTCCAACACCCCAGGTGGGCTAATGGTATAGTCTAGAAATTATACAGTATAGACATTTGGGACCATTGTTTCAGGTGCTGGATAGCAAAACAAAAATCATATGGAAAAAGTAGATGTCCACAATTCTGATATGCTCCCAAAACAGTGATTATTTAGTGAGACGCACAAGGCGTGGAATGTTTTGATCCCCATTGGGATCTCGTTGAAGTAGCGTTTGTGTCTACTACACTGCACAGGCTAAGTTACTGATGCGGTATAGGTGTCAACAAGACTATAGCAACGGGTTAAGTTTGAAAGTGAAGAGAGATATTTAATTTGTTTGAGGTCCAGAGTTCATCTGAAAATGTAAGGTCTTTGTCTCATCACCAGGGTCAGGATGAAGTTCTAAAGGAACTTTGTCACTGCCATGGATGGCTCATGCAGGGTGCGCTGGACTCTCTCCAACGTGTGTAACTTTACTTACTCCTTATAAACCCCTTTTGTAACTGGTTGGTTGTAACACTACTACACAACTGGTCATGTGACATCAGTAGACGACCCTAGAGAGGTTCAGATATCATAAGAGAGAACTTTGGAGATTGTATGTGTGTTTTTTTATCTTGTAAAAGATTCTATGAGATGAGCGCTGTGTGCAAACTTCTGGTGCACCTTCAGCGTCTGTATGTGTGGGGATGGGTGTGTATATGTTCTGATCTGTGTCAATGTGTGTGTTTGTGGTTCCAGGGGCTGGGCATCAGTAAATGTCTGGTGTCTGCCAGCCAGCAGAGACACAAGCCAGAATAGGCCCTTCTGTTGCCTAGCAACCCCACCGGAGGAAGGGGGGGGCAGGGGAGTTGAGAGGTAACTAAGGGGGATGGACTGCATTCATCAGGACCATTGAATGGCTTCAAACCTTTGCTGAAGCAATAGATTTTTTGCACAATAACTTTCTAGATACACTATTTGTTTCTGTATTTGTGGCCATTCTGAGAATAGTAATGAGAATTGTCTTGAAAAAGGCCTTGCAGATGAGACGATAACCAAGTGGGTCCCACTTTAGTAAAAGTTTTGCTTTTCTACATTGTACAGTCTATATCAGGGATGGGCAACTTTTTTTTTTTGTATTATCATTTTTTTCCGGAACTCAGTCGTGGTCTCAACTTCCTGTTGATAGTTAGAATAGTAGAATACACGGTGCAATTTCTAAATGTGGTTGTGCATCAGCAGTCTTGTTATGTCAGTCACTGACAATCACTCAATTAGCCCATGTCGGCTAAACATTTTAGATTGCTGGCTAGACTAATTTACCAATCTAAACTTGTAGTAATCATGGTCGAATTACTGACCAGGGGCCCCCATTGATTTTGTTAGTCACTGACCCAGATATGATATTAAAAACATGCAAATGAAAACATCTCTATCCACCATTTGGTAAAATGTGTAGAATTGCAGGAAATTAGCTGTGAAACTGCAAATTTCTCTCCGCCCCATATCAGAATTAGTAGAATTGCATGACATTAGTCATACAATTGCAAAATATTCTCTCTGCCCCATGGCACAATGTGTAGAATTGCAGGAAAAAAATAAAATAAAATGTAAACGCTGTCAAGAAGGGGGCCGCTAACATGTTTTGCTTGCAAGGTGGGTGTGGACCCACAAGCCCCCCCATTAAAGTTGCACATCCGTCTTTCAGGGATGGGCATGTAGTACTGACTGTTGAACCATATTTCATCATGCATCCTCCACCTGTGCCACAGATACCCTGAATTCTCTGCGTTCCAACACCTGCCAGTCAGTGGAATCTGCCTTATAGAGGAGCTGGAGATCCCAACCATACCTGTGGACAGGTGTTGACGTGACCTGATCAGGAAAAACTCCTGGTACTATGGCTGTTTACACAGGCAGCCCAGTTGTGATATTTTGCCCAATTATTAGCCAAAGATCTGATCTAATTAGTCAAAAGACCAATTAGTGGCAAAAGATCAGAATTGTCCTTGAGTACCCCCAACAGCACACATTTTTGTTGACAAGTTGAATTAGGTATGTTTGTCTGGGGCTACAACAAACATGTGTGCTGTTGGGGGTACTCGAGGACTGGAGTTGGGGAAACACTGGCTTAATGTGCCCATTAGAACTAAACAAACTGTGTAAAATAAACATACTTACTACCTGTTCCAGGTCAAAGGTGTTCCTACCACCACTAGAGGACACTCTGAGAAAAGATGTGGAGAGAGGAGCAGGTAGAGGGACATCAACTCTGCGAGGACCACAGTGTCCAACAGATGAGCTAGAAGAGTGAGAGTCATCTGGCACAGCTGTTACCTTTGAAATATGTTACTAATCCTTGGGGAAGCTTGTTACATTACTGCTGTTGTGTGTTCTGTAGGAGTCGTGTTTCCTGTGCAAGCACCATGCTCAGCAGAATGTACCTGTGTACATGGGTGGAGATACTGAGAGGAGCAGGAGTAAAACATCCTACTGCACAACAAGCAGAGGAGAGATCAGCTAAACCTGCAGAGGGAACAGGCAAGCACACACACACACACATCCTCAACAATTATAGAAATACAATAATACAAAACCATGATTACTGGTAGAATAATTACCCAAAGGGACCACCTCCAGAGTTCAGAATAGACAGATGTTTTTCACCCTATTTTTAGCTACTGAGTCAAGTAGTGAGGAAGCTGAGGAAGTCACAGCGGGACAGGAACAAGTGATGAACCTTCTTTCTCTCTCTCACGCTGAGCAGCAGCTGATCCAGGAGAACAGAGGGTGACAGCAGTTAACCTGGGTGTGGCTGAGGCCGCGAGGGAAAGGTCTGCCTCAAGACCCAGCAGGTTCTGTGTGAGTCCCCGTGAATACTTCTATTTCATTTTATGTGTTTCTCCACTGAGATCTATAGTAACTTCACGCCCTCCTCCCCAGGGCTCGTTCATCTTCCGGGGCCGCCCGTTGACGACCCCGCGGCTGCCCAAGCAGAGGCAGTACCTGCAGGAGCTTCTGGAGCAGGCTGACAGCAGATGGAGCAGACAGATACAGGCCCACCAAGCACAGGACCTCAGACCGCCTGGGACAGGTCCAGCTAGCAGCCGAGTGAGTGAGTGTGTGTAAGTGTAGTGGGGGAGCAAGTGCACAATTTCAGAGAGAGGTGTAAAGAAAGGGAATTCAGCAAGGGCCTATATATCCTCTTTGCTTTGCAGCTGGAGGAGCTCAGTAGGAAAGCGCCTGGCAGGCAGCCGGTCTCGGAGGGTACCCTGTTTGTCCTGTACGACTGTGCCCCCAAGGCGATGGCGGAGCAGAGGGCCAGGGAGCTGTATCTGCACCAGCTCCACAGCACCAACCAGAGGAGGAGGGAGGCACAGCTCCACCGGGCCGCCGAGCACAGGAGAGAGACGGACAGGATCAACAGGACCAACAGAAAGTGAGAGAAAGAGGGAGGGAAGGGAACAGGCTTTGGTAGAGGCTTTGAGAGGGGGTGGTACTTGTCTGCTACTTCCATTCAACGCAGTTTTGAAAATATCAGAACCCAGAACCAAATCGAGTAGGTGGCAAGCACACGCAAGATCTGGTTCTGGGTTTGGAGATGAATGACATAGCAATATACTAAAGAATGGTTATGGTTGATGGAGAGCAGCACCAATGATTGTTTCTCTCCCCTAGGATGATAACTGACCGGATCCTTCGCCAAGATAGGCAAAGAATGATGAGGGTGGGGCTAGAGGAGACGTGGGGGCAGAGCATGGAAGCGAAGAGACTCAGAACAGGATAAATGCAATATAATGTGTATTATAAACTGGGTGGTTCAAGCCCTGAATGCTGATAGCTGTGGTAAATCAGAGGTATGACAAAACATTTCTTTTTACTGCTCTAATTACATTGGTAACCAGTTTACAATAGCAATAAAGCACCTCGGGGGTTTGTGCTATATGGCCAATATTCCACGGCTGTATTCCAAGGGCTGTATCCAGGCACTCTGCATTGCACGTAAGAACAGCCCTTAGCCACGGTTATTCAAGTGATCTTAGAATAATAAGGCCTATATAAATGTAAAGAGTTGCCCTTCTAGTTACTGTTCCTGTCTCTCAATGAATACGGCCTATATAGTGTTGTTCCTCTTGTTCCAGGGCTGGCTGTTGCCTGCTGATAGACCAGTGCTCGGGGCAGCAGGCTGTCTGCAGTTTAAGAGACGCTCCAGCTACAGTGGAGAAATCAACATGTGGAAGGAGACATGCTACATCAGCAGCATGACACACACACACACAAACACAATGTGTTAATCAATAAAACACTCAGTAGTTTTGCTAACAATATTCACTTTGCCTTTTTTATTCCCTTCAAAAACACATTTTTCCTTGAAAACCCCAAATAGAATTCCTTCTGTGGTGCATCACACTTAAGCAGAGCATAATATTCTCTGGGGGAAAATAAAATAGAACATTTACCATATCTGTCATTACCTTTGGCAAAAACACCTAAACAGAAACAGGCAACGCTTTATACAAAACTACACACAAAAAAGATGCAACCCCTCCATTATTAAAAAAGCATACCCAAAGAGTCAATCACATATGTAATTATTATGGAGCTACTCTTGCTCTCCAGAACCCAAGGCATTCTCAGCTATAAGCACTGCTTATTGGTGGGATCATGTGAACTATAAATCGACGCTCTGTTTTAATGTTTAGAAACGTCAATAATCAGCGTTGCGATACGGTTTTTGAAACATATGGAACTTATCTTTCATATTAGCGAGTAAGAATCGTTCAAATAAAACACTAACTTACTGAAGCAGGGTTGCAGAATTACACTTCCTCTCCAGTTATGCTTACACAGGTGTTCGAGCACGATAGATAGCTAATAAGCACAGGTCGCCTCAGTCTGTAAACAAGCGCTGCAACATGGAGATATGGCCGTGTGGGAACACCAACCCTATAAAAAGGTGTGTAGTAATTTAACCTTTTGGTTTTAGAAAAAAACATTTTTGCTGATATGAAAGCTACTTTCCTTATGTTTCCAAAATCATACCGCAAGCGATTTGTGTTAACGTTCAGAACAAGCGTCGGGGCTCTTAACAAAACTCCCCCGGCCAGAAGTTACCGTCATGAATACATGCTAAAGGTAGTTAGCATCTATGAATGGGCTAGTGATAGACTAGTGCTTATTAAAGCTTCCTCTGTACACAAACGTCGGGCACCTCACACACCTGAAGTCCCTTGAGGCTCAGAGCCCGGCGCTTGCAACGCTAGGGTCGTGGGTTCAATTCCGACGAGTACGAAGAAAATATAAAATTGCACTTCACTACTGTAAGTCGCTCTGGATAAGAATGTCTGCGAAATTACTCAGATGTAAAAGTCAGTTCCTAATGGTAATGATGTCGGGGATAAAAAATGTAGCTAGTCATCTCGTTATAACTCTGACACGCATCAACAGGGAATCTGTGACAAAGTCTAGAATAAAAATACAAGATGAGCAGGGTGTGTCCTATTTTAAATTCTATAGGTTATCTAACTGGTCCTCTTGTAACCCAGGCTTTGGCAGGAGCGTAGCCTAAAGTATGAAGTGACAACAGGGAGCAAGAAGTTGTCAGTTAATAATATATTTGAGTTGTGCTTTAAAATCAATGATACTGCAGTGTGAACCAGCTTGTACATATCATTCTTTGCTAATATCTGATAGAATCCTCCAACTAAAGACTAGAATCTGCAGGATATTACATGTGAGGTCAGGAGGTCAAAACAGAGGCCGGCACTATGAGGGTTTGCCTTTATGTCCGGACAAGAGGTCCATCTTAAGTCTAAAACTGGAGGTCTCCTCCTATGCTTGTCTCCTCTCTTTTATCTAGACTAATTTGAAAACAATGGACAGGTAAAGGCGATATGGGATTCACCCATCCACTTTTCCAAGTGAAGGAAACAAGGTAAAACTATTGAGATGCCTACAATAGATGACAGAGACCTTTCGGGAATATGCCATTTCTTCCCAAGTTAGCCTATAAGTTCTTAAAGCTAGTCCAAACATGCTCAACGGAGTGTGTTATTAGGGGTTTGGTGACACAGAACAGTCTGTCTCCAGATTCTGTATCAATCACAAATAAATAATCTCAAAATAGAATATAGAAATAGAATGTATAGAACAGATAGGGTTCCCTCAAGTTACACATGAAACGTCGTGGAACTAACCTGGCAATTCGATTATATGGACGCATATAGAGATATGGTAAACAAAGCAATTACAAAAGTCAAGGGGGACATCAAATGAAATGACTGAACCTTCAAAAAATACCCCTTAAATTATATTTTTGCTGGTTAACCATTTGTAATCTCCTACAGATGTACATCCTATGTATTACATTCTATGGGTACTGGGGAGTGTCTAGAGGCAAAGGAGTGTCTAACTACAGAAGGCGTTGGGCGCGTTCCTCTGCCCAGGCGTTGCGGACACATGCCAGATCTTACAACGCCTGGATAGGTATTTTATGTATGAGTTAACCACATATGTTATAGCAATCTGGTGCCGGAAGGCACTGTCGATGCCGTAGAATGGAACCATTGGTTGATGCATGCAACGCCTGAGCAGGGGAACGCGACTGTTGAGTGATGATTGGTGAAATAATGCGAAATCTGGAGAGGAGAGGCGGCAGCGCATGTCTGATATGTGTAGCTCCCTTGTGCTGTACTGAGGGATCGAACATGGGGATAGAAAGAGGTGGCTGATGGGAGATGGAGTTCACACATCCTGGACTTTCATGGCGTCCTGGGGCCAGTCGTAGGTGTCCTGGACGAAGGAGTCGTAGTCGGGGCTGTAGACATGGGAGAGCACAAACGCCTCCTTGTCCTTGGGCTCCGGGTACAGGGAGGCAATTTTGTGTCTGTACGCATAATCAACCACCTGAGAGATGGGTAGAAAAAAATATCAATTAGTTACACAGAGCACTGATGTATTGACATGGAGAAAGTGTCTTTCTCTGCAGTAACAAATCTGTGTGGATGTGGGAATGTAATGCTGGTATTGATGGTTTTGTGGGGTGGTGTCAGTCTCTAACCTTAACAGCGATCTTAAAGGACACTTCTCTGATGCTGTTGAGTGGAGGGTAGAGTCTTCCCTCGGCCAGGTGCTCCTCTGTTACCATGTCAGCTATAGCCTGAGAGAAACAGGAAATGAAAAAGAGAAGTAAAGATATGGAGGGCTCTATGCTCTAATACTTTGGATTTGAAATTATACAATGACTGAGGTTAAAGTGCAGACTGTTTCTAAACACTTCTACATTAATGTGGATGCTACCATGATTATGGATAATCCTGAATGAATCATGAATAATCATGAGTGAGAAAGTTACACACATATCATGCCCCCAAGATGCTAACTTATTTCCATTACAATAACAGGGGAGGTTAGCATTTGGGGGGGGGGGGATGATATTTATGCCTCCAACTATCTCATTCATCATTATTCACGATTCATTCAGAATAATTCGTAATCACCGTAGCATCCACATTAATGTAGAAGTGTTTAGAAACATATTACATTCTTATTTACAATAAAAGTGACATTTACCATTCATTTCTATTGGGCAAAGAATTTGTTAAGTTACGTCTTATTCTAAAATTGATGTATTTTTTCCACTCATCAATCTACACACAATACCCCATAATGACAAAGCAAAAACAGGGTCGTTGTCCTGTTGGAAGGTGAACCATTGCCCCAATCTGAGGTTGCTCCATTGCTTGTGTTTCTTGGCCCAAGCAAGACTCTTCTTCTAATTGGTGTACTTTAGTAGAATCTTGCTTCTCATGGTCTGAGAGTCCTTTTTTGCCTTTTGGCAAACTCCAAGCGGGTTGTCGAGTGCCTTTTACTGAGTAGCAGCTTCCGTCAGGCCACTCTACCATCAAGACCTGATTGGTGGAGTGCTGCAGAGATGGTTGTCCTTCTGGAAGTTTCTCCCATCTCCACAGAGGAACTCTGGAGCTCTGTCAGAGTGACCATCGGGTTCTTGCTCACCTCCCTGACCAAGGCCCTTTTCCCCCGATTGCTCAGTTTGGTCGGGCGGCCAGCTCTAGGAAGTATTTCTTAGTAAAAGTTTGGAACCATCTCCCGACTTAAACTCTAAAGATATATAGATATATCTCTTACATCAATAAGTCAATTATTAAGACCTCAGTCTCATTCTGAACGTCGCATACTCGTTTATCTCCAAGAACCCTAGCCCTTATTGATGAATCAGCAATACACAAATTGGCTTAATTATTTATTTACTAACTGACTAAATAATAACAGAATACACATACACACACTTACATGAGATTAAAGTCCATAGTGGATTGACATGATAGCTTGTTACATAATGGAAAGGGGGTGGGGAAAGATAGAGGGGGAGAGACAAAGAGTCAACTTATCGTACATATCACATCAAACTTTGTCACATGCGCCGAATACAACAAGCGTAGACCTTACCGTGAAATGCATACTTACAAGCCCTTAACCAACAGTGCAGTTCAAGAAGAGTTCAAATATTTACCAAATAAACTAAAGTAAAAAATAATAAAAAGTAACAAAATATCAATAATGAGGCTATACCGGTTCCGAGTTAGTGTGCGGGGGTACAGATTAGTTGAGGTTAGAGGTCGACCGATTAATCGGAATTGCCGATTAATTAGGGCCGATTTCAAGTTTTCATAACAATCGGTAATCGGCATTTTTTTACACCGATTATGGCCGATTACATTGCACTCCACGAGGAGACTGCGTGGCAGGCTAACTACCTATTATGCGTGTGCAGCAAGGAGCCAAGGTAAGTTGCTAGCTAGCATTGAACTTATCTTATAAAAAAAAAAAAATCAAGCTTAACATAATCACTAGTTAACTACACATGGTTGATGATATTACTTGTTTATCTAGCTTGTCCTGCGTTGCATATAATCGATGCGGTGCCTGTTAATTTATCATCGAATCACAGCCTACTTCGCCAAAGGGTGATGATTTAACGAGCGCATTCATGAAAAAAGCACTGTCGTTGCACCAATGTGTACCTAACCATAAACATCAATGCCTTTCATAAAATCATTACTCAAGTATATATTTTTAAACCTGCATATTTAGTTAATATTGCCTGCTAACATGAATTTCTTTTAGCTAGGGAAATTGTGTCACATCTCTTGCGTTCTGTGCAAGCAGAGTCAGGGTATTGCAGCAGTTTGGGCCGCCTGGCTCGTTGCGAACTGTGTGAAGACCACTTCTTCCTAGCAAAGACCGTAATTAATTTGCCAGAATTGTACATAATTATGACATAACATTGAAGGTTGTGCAATGTAACAGCAATATTTAGACTTAGGGATGCCTCCCGTTAGATAAAATACGGAACGGTTCCGTATTTCACTGAAAGAATAAACATTTTGTTTTAGAAATGATAGTTTCTGGATTTGACCATATTAATGACCTAAGGCTAGTATTTCTGTGTGTTATTATATTATAATTAAGTCTATGATTTGATAGAGCAGTCTGACTGGGCGGTGGTAGGCAGTATCAGGCTCGTAAGCATTCATTCAAACCACACTTTCCTGCATTTGCCAGCAGCTCTTCGCTGTGCTTCAAGCATTGCGCTGTTTATGACTTCAAGCCTATTAGGCTGGCAATACTAAAGTGCTTATAAGAACATCCAATAGTCAAAGGTATATGAAATACAAATGGTATAGAGAGAAATAGTCCTATAATTACTATAATAACTACAACCTAAAACTTCTTACCTGGTAATATTGAAGACTCATGTTAAAAGGAACCACCAGCTTTCTCATGTTCTCATGTTCTGAGCAAGGAACTTAAACGTTAGCTTTTTTACATTGAAAATATTGCACTTTTACTTTCTTCTCCAACACTTTGTTTTTGCATTATTTAAACCAAATTGAACATGTTTCATAAATGGATTTTATTGATGTATTATATTAGGTTAAATTAAAAAAGTGTTTAGTATTGTTGTAATTGTCATTATTACAAATATATAAAAATCGGTCGATTAATCGGTATCGGCGTTAAAATTATAAAATCGGTTGAGGTAATTTGAGGTAATTTGTACATGTAGGTAGAGGGTGAAGTGACTATGCATAGATAATAAACAGCGAGTAGCAGCAATGTACAAAACAAATGGAGGGGGGGTGTCAATGTAAATAGTCCGGTGGTCATTTGTTTAATTGTTCAGCAGTCTTGGGGGTAGAAGCTGTTAAGGAGCCTTTTGGTCCTAGACTTAGCACTCTGTTACCGCTCGCCATGCGGTAGCAGGTAGAACAGTCTATGACTAGGGTGACTGGAGTCTCTGACAATTTTATGGGCTTTCCTCTGACACCGCCTATTATATAGGTCCTGGATGGCAGGAAGCTTGGCCCCAGTGATGTACTGGGCCGTATGCACTACCCTCTGTAGCGCCTTGCAGTCAGATACCGAGCAGTTGCCATACCATGCGGTGATGTACCCGGTCAGGATGCTCTTGATGGTGCAGCTGTAGAACTTTTTGAGGATCTGGGGACCTATGCCAAATCTTTTTAGTCTCCTGAGGGGGAAAAGGTTTTGTCGTGCCCTCTTCATGACTGTTTGGTGTGTTTGGACCATGATAGATCGTTGGTGATGTGGACACCAAGGAACTTGAAACTCTCAACCCGCTCCACTACAGCCCTGTTGACGTTAATGGGGGTCTGTTTGGCCTGCCTTTTCTCCATGATCAGCTCCTTTGTCTTGCTCACATTGAGGGAGAGATTGTTGTCCTGGCACCACCCTGCCAGTTCTGACTTCCTCCCTATAGGCTGTCTCATCGTTGTGTCGTCAGCAGACTTAATAATGGTGTTGGAGTTGTATTTGGCCACACAGTCGTGGGTGAACAGGGAGTACAGGAGGGGACTAAGTACACACCAGCGTGGCATATGTTGTTGCCTTACCACCTGGGGGCATAAAGGTAGGCAGGAATCAGGAGGATATAATGATGGTCAGATTTTAATGCCCTGTTGGTAGGATAATCTTAAATCGTAGGTCATCAATTTATTTTCCAATGATTGCACGTTAGCCAATAAAATGGTTTGAAGTGGGAGTTTACTCGCTTGCCTACGAATTCTCAGAAGGCAGTCTGACCTCCGCCCCCTTTTCCTCTGTCTTTTCCTCACGCAAATGATGGGGATTTGGGCCTGTTCCCGAGAAAGCAGTATAACCTCGTTAAAGGAAAAAGCTTCTTCCAGTTTGAGGTGAGTAATTGCTGTTCTGATGTCCAGAAGTTATTTTCGGTCATAAGAGACGGTAGCAGCAACATTATGTCCAAAATATGTACAAAAAAATAAAAAAAGTTACAAACAACGCAAAAAACGAACAAAATAGCACAGTTGGTTTTGAGCATGTAAAATGTCAGCCATCCTCTTCAGCGCCATCTTACTAGATACATTTGGAAACTACGCTCACAGTAACCAGATTACTTAGCACCCGCTCATTCGGATTAGGAATGCAATATATATATATTTACGCGTAGCTGTCTTTCTCTGTCGTCGTCTCTGTTGAAACCAATCAATCCGTCTATGGGTAGTGGCTCGATGTAAGGCTCTGGTTGTCCACCAGAGGTCACAATGTCTTTCTTAGTTGTAGAGCTTCTCAGGTCTTGGAGTGTTCATTAGAATAGATACTTCAGACGTACCAACAGTTGTCTCAGAGGGGATTGTCTTCCTTCCCACCTCGTGTCTTTTAGTCTAAGTTCTAGGACCACTTTTTACATGCACAGCTGCAGACAGTGAACGTTTCTGGTCATCATCTTCTGTAGAGATAGAGAGTTTCAGGGCTTCTAACCACTTCGTAACGTTCCGCTCACGCTGTACATCGGCTGGTCTGTAGAGTTTAAACCATTTTCAGCCGCGTAGCCACCGCTCCACGCTGCCTAGTCTGAGTATAAAGTTTCTAACCATTTCTACGTGTACCCAACGCTCCACACTTTCTGGTCTGGTTTTCATAGGTCCCAACCATTTCGTAACATATAGTTCATGCTGTCTGTCACACTGGTCTGTATGTGAATTCTTAGTGAGTCCTTTTAAGCAATCTAGCCAAAGGGGGCGTTCCATCATGCTGGCACGAACTCTGAGCTCACTGGGGCATGGCTACTGACTGGGCACAAGTTCAGATTAAAAACAATTCTCATTTAGATGGCTAAAATCACAATGCTATCTTCACAAGTATTCTCATATTTCATCATATAATATTTACAACATTTAGATGTAAACCTGATACATAGGACGTGTACACTTTCAGAGTTACCGTTACCTTGATATACCATCCTTAATGACATCACAAAATAATAAACAATGTGACAGGATTATTCTTTAGACCCCCCCCCATTAACATTTGGACATCAGAAATGAATATTTTGACGTTAAGAGTTTTTAGGCGGGCCACACTCTCTCTAGACAAAGCATTCCTTTGGTGGATACTGAAAGGCAGAGCAGAAAAGTTCCCTCCTGCTTAAATTTACAACTCAGTGTTAAGGTGTCAAGACCGGCACAGACCCCCTGCCCCTCTCCTGTGGGAGAGAGGGGGTCTGGCTATCTTCAAACATTTGCCTAGCTGATGGGTCCTTTGATCCACTGTCAGGAGAGTCATGACAGTGTTTAGATTGACAAATAAGGCTGTAACGTAACAAAATATGGAAAAAGGGTCTGAATACTTTCCAAATGCACTGTATATTCAAAGAGTGCCTATATGCTGCAGGAGTGGTCCTTGAGTTGCCTTTTCTCCCACAGACACGTTTCTATAAAATCCCTGCTTCACTCCTCCCGCAGCCACTGGATAGGCATATAATGCCAATATACTATGGTCGAATTTACTTTCACTTGCCCACTGTAACCCACTATAACCTACAGGTTATGGGTTACTCAATCTAGTGGGCTGCTGAAAGTTTAGTATGGGCTGCAAAATAGTGGTGTTGTACAAATTTGGAGGGCAGCTCAACACATACACACTCATAGCTCCTGGTCTCCAGGATCCCAAGATAATTAGCATGCAGTCGTTAGAAGGATAGTTGCCATGAGGGGGAACTACTGTTAGTTAAGCACCATGGATAAGGTCATTAGTTGAAATTACGCACCAAATTTTTGTTCCCCCCTATTCTGAATGACTTTCTAAGCTACTGTAGGCTATACAAGGTATTCGCCTAGGCTACGCAGCAGAACGTTGCAGTGAATTCGGAGGGCAGATTGACAGGGAGTCCTAGGTCTCTTCGCAGTCAGTGACAAAAGTTTCTTAATTTGGTTGTGCTCATAACGCACCATGACCATTTTAATAAAGTATATGCCTATAAGTTTGAAGTAGCCAGGGGGAAACTTGGTGTGTGTGTGTGCACAGTGACGCCGGTTATATGTGCATGTGCGCCAAACCTTGCCTCCAAAGGGCCACAGTCTGTGACTCACAGCACTCGCCTTTACCCGCTGCACTGTCTGCAGTGGTGTGTGTAAGAGAGATTTCTCATTCACTTAGCATTTTGGATGTGTCTCCCTGCACACTGTAATAGTGCACTTTAACCACATATTTAGAAATCACCCAGTTTTCCTAACCACATAAATATTTCTACTTTCATTTTTCCTACGACAAGGTAAATTGGAAAAATAATATAAAAATATATATATTTTACAGGGTAGAAAAATTAGAAATTGAAACAGTTAAATGTTCTATTTTACGAGTGGACAGAAAAATGTTGAAAGTGAAACTAATATTATATTATTCAACTTGAACAATAGTATTAGATCATTGGATTGATAAGCATTACATGCACTCCTTACCTCTGCTGTTTGAGATTGTGTTGAAAATGTCAAATTAAAAGACAAACAGTTACCTCGGCTGTGGTGAGGAAGATGTCGTCAGAGATTTGGCGCACCCCGCAGGCGATGACCCCCAATGCCACGCCAGGGAATACGTAGGCGTTGTTCCCCTGACCGGGGATGAAGGAGCGCCCGTCAGCCAGGGTCACCTTATTAAAGGGGCTGCCACTGGCAAAGATGCTCCTCCCCTGGGAGAGAGGGAGAAAATGAGAAAGTGAGACAAAGTGAGAGAGAGCGCAAAAGAAAGAGCATGAGAGAGCCTTAACTCTATTTCAGATCATTCCATTTCTATGACAGCAAGGATATTTAGTAAGCGTACATTGATTGGCACTCAAACAATGGAACAGTGAGTGAATGTCTATTCTCAAGGTTAGGGTCAGAGTTCAGAGTTTCAGTACCTTGGTGAGTTGGTAGCACTGTTCGGCGGTGCACTCTGCCTTGCTGGTGGGGTTACTCAGGGCGAAGATGATGGGCCTCTCGTTGAAGGACGCCATGTCCTTGATGATCTTCTCAGTAAACGCCCCTCCGATGGCTGCCACTCCTGCACACAGGGGAAAAAAAGAGTACTGAGTGTGAGAACAAAACACACATATCTTCCTGAGATGCTCTGCAATGTTGAGTTTCTGTCCAGTGTCCATTTCTGGTCTGTTTCTAAAGAAACATTCTGTACATGACAGATGAGCCTTAGTTACACTGGTGAGACAATACGTGATCATGGCGACTGACCGATGAGGGCAGTGGGCTTGATGGTGTGCACCACCTCCTCCAGGGTCTTGATGTGGGCGTGGTCATGGGCAAACTCCTCCTTCTCATGGTTCAGGTTTCCTCTGCCCTGTGGGTCACACCATGGTAACGTCAGTCAGTCTGACATACAACTGGATCCAGTTCAGGAGGCCGTAAAGTTCTGAACGTTGCCCATAGAACTGACTGACATTATTCCCCATTCTACATGACAGTGCAGCATAACTGATCTACATGATCTTTCTATCTGAAAGTTCTGTAACATTGCATCCTACTGAACACGACCAATGTCTTGGTGGACAGCTCAGGAGAAGGCTGATTAGATCAGCGTTTTGAAGCTATTCAAGTGTATTAGGAGGTTAGCTATGATAATATGGTATTTCTGTTACCTTGACGATGAGGCCCCTGGAGTCGACCATCCAGATCTTCTTTGCGGCTTCCGTGGCCGACACCCCCTCCTTTGCCATGGCCATGATTAGCAAGTGGGCAATGCCCAGTGCAGCCTGGGTAATAAAAAAAAAAGCTGTGGTAAAGTCCTTAAATAAAAATACTTAACTTCTCCTTAAGTCGTTTTGGGGGTATTTATATTTGACAACTTTTACTTCACTACATTCCTAAAGAAAATAATGTCCTTTTAACTCCATACATTTCCCTGATACCCAAAAGTACTTCTTACTTTTGTACTACTTAGCAGGACATTAAAAATTGTCAAATTCACACACTTATCAAGAGAAATCCCTGGTCAGCCTCTGATCTGGCAGACTCACTAAACACACATGCTTCGTTTGTACATGATGTCTGAGTGTTGGAGTGTGCCCCTGGCTATCAGTATAAAAAAAATTAAAAAAAATTGTAAAAATTATGCCATCTGGTCTGCTTAACCTAAGGAATCTGAAATAACATACTTTTGATACTTGCAAAAATATTTTTGCAATTACATTTACTTTTGAGTCATTTTCTATTAAGGTATCTTTACTTTTACTCAAGTATGACATCATTGTAAAAAAGACAGTTCCATGATGCATCCTGCTACTAAGCAATCTACCCAATCACTGCCATGCAACATGATGATTTTCAAGCCATTTCATCTGCATGCTTGTGTTATCTTTCAAGGCTCGATTCAAGAGAGTGAGGTTTCCAAAAATCAACATGTTTTGGAGTTTATAATGAACACAGATCAGCACGTTTGTCCTCTTACCTCCCCGGCCCCCTGGAACACAAAGGTGTGGTCTGACAGTTTGTTCTTGGTGATTTTCAGAGCAGCCAAGACCCCAGCTACTGCTACTGAGGCTGTGCCTGGGAGAAATAAGAGAGAGGGTGAGAAACACAAGGGATGGGTTATATGGTTGTTCTCAGAAATCAGAATGGTTTTGCACATCCATCTTTCAACAGTACACAAAACTCTTATGTGTCTCTGACTGAGACCACAGGAGGGCTTCAGTCATCCATACAAACAGGAGGGCATCAGTCATCCACAAAGCAAATAAGGTGTATGGAGTGCGAGTACATTTGACAGGGAAAAAGAGAGAGTTACCTTGGATGTCGTCGTTGAAGGTGCAGTAGCGGTTGCGGTATTTGTTGAGGAGGCGGAAGGCGTTGGAGTTGGCAAAGTCCTCAAACTGGATCAGACAGTTCATTCCATACCTGCATTCCGTGGAGCAGTGAACAGTCAGTCAAACCACACACACACACACACACACACACACACACACACACACACACACACACACACTACCCACTTGTCAGTAACTGCCTGCATGAACTCATCGATGAGGTCATCGTACTCCTTTCCTCTGATCCTCTTATGCTTCAGGCCGATGTACAGGGGGTCTTCCAGGAGTGCCTGATCAAAAATAACATTTCACCCTCAAGCTCTATGACGAGGGCCTCCAGGAAATAAGGGAAGTAACTAAGTGATAGTGGAGCCCTGAATTCCAAAACAACATCTAGCACCTGTCCAACCCCTTCAGAGCTACAAGAGGGGGGAGGGGCTAGGGGTCCATTTGGAATTGAACAACACTGTTATGCAATCTTGGTGAATCCCAAAATTATTGTATTCTTACCTTAACCCTACTTAGATCTCACTGCCATACAACTACCAGCAGCATATTTAGTTCACTAGGTAAGATATAAACTCAGCAAACTTAACATGTGTTAATATTTGTAAGAACATAACAAGATTCAACAACTGAGACAAACTGAAGAAGTTCCACAGACATGTGACTAACAGAAATTGAATAATGTGTCCCTGAACAAGGCGGGGTCAAAATCAAAAGTAACAGTCGGTATCTGGTGTGCCCACCAGCTGCATTAAGTACTGCAGTGCATCTCCTCCTCACGGACTGCACCAGATTTGCCTGTTCCTGCTGTGAGATGTTGCCCCACTCTTCCACCAAGGCACCTGCAAGTTCCCGGACATTTCTGGGGGGGAATGTCCCTAGCCCTCACCCTCTGATCCAACAGGTCCCAGACATGCTCAATGGGATTGAGATCTGGGCTTGTCGCTGGCCATGGCAGAACACTGACATTCCTGTCTTGCAGGAACTCACGCACAGAACGAGCAGTATGGCTGGTGGCATTGTCATGCTGGAGGGTCATGTCAGGATGAGCCTGCTGGAAGGGTACCACATGAGGGAGGAGGATGTCTTCCCTGTAACGCACAGCACTGAGATTGCTTGCAATGACAAAAAGTTCAGTCCGATGATGCTGTGCCACACCGCCCCAGACCATGACGGACCCTCCACCTCCAAATCAATCCCGCTCCAGAGTATAGGCCTCGGTGTAACGCTCATTCCTTCGCCGATAAACGCGAATCCGACCATCACCCCTGGTGAGACAAAACTGACTCGTCAGTGAAGAGCACTTTTTACCTGTCCTGTCTGGTCCAGCGACGGTGGGTTTGTGCACATAGGCGACATTGTTGTCGGTGATGTCTGGTGAGGACCTGCCTTACAACAGGCCTACAAGCCCGCAGTCCTGATGGAGGGATTGTGTGTTCCTGGTGTAACTCGGGCAGTTGTTGTTGTCATCCTGTACCTGTCCCGCCGGTGTGATGTTCGGATGTACCGATCCTGTGCAAGTGCTGTTACACGTGGTCTGCCACTGCGATCAGCTGTCCTTCCTGTCTCGCTATCTTAGGCGTGTCACAGTATGGACATTGCAATTTATTGCCCTGGCCACATCTGCAGTCCTCATGCCTCCTTGCAGCATGCCTAAGGCACGTTCACGCAGATGAGCAGGGACCCTGGGCATCTTTCTTTTGGTGTTTTTCAGAGTCAGTAGAAAGGCCTCTTTAGTGTCCTACGTTTTCATAGCTGTAACCTTAATTGTCTTAACAACCATTCCACAGGTGCATGTTCATTAATTGTTTATGGTTCATTGAACAAGCATGGGAAACAGTGTTTAAACCCTTTACAATGAAGATCTGTGAAGTTATTTGGATTTTTATGAATTATCTTTGAAAGACAGGGTCCGGAAAAAGGGACGCTTTTTTTGCTGAGTTATATATATATATATATATATGGATAGATCATTTGAGGCCCATTGGGCCTGGGTGTTTCTTGGAGTGTCCTGGTAAAAGTACCTGGTTGTCGGTGCCTACGTCCAGCAGCACTGGTAGACACTGCTGGGGTGGCACTCCTCCGCAGGCCGTGTACAGGGCCAGTTTACCCACTGGGATGCCCATGCCGTAACTGCCCAGGTCGCCCAGACCCAGGATACGCTCTCCGTCCGTCACCACAATGGCCTGGGGATACACACACGGTTTGGTTCACATTGTGAAACTTGTAGTCTCCACCTATGGGAGCCTTATGCTGTTTACACCCTTATGTCCACATCCTGTACCATGGATTAAAGTGTGTGTGTGTTAGGCACTCCTTACCTTGATGTTCTCCTCAGGCCAGGAGTTGAGCATGGTGGCGATGTGGCCTTTATCATGGATGGTGATGAAGAGACCTCTGTGGGATACATGCTAACACTTCAGAACAACTATCATCACACAACAATTCACTGGGTGTGTGTGTGCGCGTGTATGTGTGTGTTTCATGCCTACCGTGGTCTCCTGAAGGCCAGTCCGTACTGTTGGCAGGCCAGCCCTACAGTTGGGGTATAAACAATGGGCATGAACTCCTCTACATCAGACGTCAGCAGGCGGTAAAACAACTTCTCATTCCTGTCCTGCAGAGTCATCAGCAAGATGTACCTAAGAGAGAGAAAAGGGGGGAAAGAGAGAAATGGAGAGAGAAAAGGGGGGAAATAGAGAGAAATGGAGAGAGAGAGAGCGAGCGAAATGGAGAGAGAGAGAGAGCGTGAAATGGAGAGAGAGAGCGAGCGAAATGGAGAGAAATTGAGAGAAATGGAGAGAGAAATTGAGAGAAATGGAGAGAGAAATTGAGAGAAATGGAAAGAGAAATAGAGAGAAATGGAGAGAGAGCGATAAATGGAGAGAAAGAGAGAAATGGAGAGAAAGAGAGAGCGAGCGCAGAACAAGGTGAAACAGAGACCAGTAAGTGATAAGAGGGGGAGGAAAGCTACTGTATTTCTGTGTATTTTTAGCCATCATACAGTATGTGTGTGTGTGTGCTCACTTGTCGAGGGGGTTGCGGCCCTCGTAGCTCTTCATGATACGGAGCACCTGGACGTCCTGGGAGAGGTAGACGGGGGGCAGGAGGCCGTGGATGCCCAGCTGCAGGCGCTCCTGCAGGGTGAAGGCCATGCCCTGCAGGGGGGGTGGAGGCGCACACATCCAACATAAAGGGTCAACGATAGCGCTGTGTAACAGACACCATCCAATGTTGTAGCATTGGTCTAGCTAGCATTGATCTAGCTAGCTCTTGTTCACATAAACACCCAGTTATCAGGCTTTTACAAGTATTGTCTTCAATAGAGAAGCTTTAGAGCTTTAGCTGTGTTGTGGTTCTGATCATGTCTTGAGCATTCCTTTTTTTAGGCTATTGCATGTAGGGAAATTCATATAGCTGCTCACTGGGCTGACCGGACCCCAACTTTGTGGTCTGGTTGTGCTTAGTGCCACTACTCTGTCATGTCAGTATTCTTGTGTTCCCTCTTTCTCACACACACACTCGCTCTAGCTCTTCTTTCTTTCTTTCTTTCTTCAAATGGAAAGAATTCTTCAGAAAGCAAGAGGTTCGTCATGGAAATAAAATCACATTTTCAGGAACTTACTACTGTAAATGTACTACTATTGTAGTGTCACTATGTAAAGTTGTGAAAGTCTAATGTAACACAATAGTAGTACATTTTGCCAAACCTGGGGTTTGGTCCATTAATAATAAACAACTGTTAATATGTCAATCACAGTGACACACTCAGGGGTTTCTGGATCAAAAAGGGGCTTAGTTGGTGGACGTGGCAGGGGGCGTTGCAATCTGCGTGGTCGGCCCATCGGTGCGGCTGAATTTAAGAGAACATTTTAGAGGCCCCCCCATCTTGGCGGTGTAGAGAAATCTTTGACTTTTAGCCAATTTCGTGCATTCTACTAATTTATCCATAAAGTTCAGATAAAATGTTGTAGTTCTAAAGTTAATTTCCTGCAATTCCATGCATTTTGCCATGGCTAATGCGTGTTCTTTTTGGAATTTTCAAATCACCCTGACTGTCTAGCTTTTATTTTGGTGATTGTTAGAACTCAAAGATTATATTATGAAAAAAGATATACAGTGCCTTCAGAAAGTATTCATACCCCTTGACTTATTCGTCATTTTGTTGTGTTACAGCATTAATTCAAAATTGATTAACTGTATTTTCCCTCACCCATCTACACACAATACCCCCTAATGACAAAGTGAAAATATGTTTTTAGACATTTGTTAATTTATTGAAAATGCTGAAATATTTCATTTGCATAAGTATTCACACCCCTGAGTCAATACATTGTAGAAACACCGTCAGCAGCGATTACAGCTGTGAGTCTTTCTGTGTAAGTCTCTAGCTGCTTTCCACACCTGGATTGTGTAACATTGGCACATTATTCTTGTAAAAATTCTTCAAGCTCTGTCAAATTGGTTGTTGATCATTGTAAGACAACCATTTTCAGGTCTTACTATAGATTTTCAAATAGATTTAAATAAAAACTGTAACTCGACCACTCAGGAACATTCACTGTCTTCTTGGTAAGCAACTCCAGTGTAGATTTGGCCATGTGTTTTTGGTTATTGTCCTGCTGAAAGGTGAATTCATCTCCCAGTGTCTGGTGGAAAGCACACTGAATTAGGTTTTCGTCTAGGATTTTGCCTGTGCTTAGCTCCATTCCTTTTCTTATCCTGAAAACTCCCCAGTCCTTAGCAATTACAAGCATACACATAACATGGATGCAGACACCACTATGCTTGAAAATATGGAGAGTGGTACTCAGTAATGTGTTGTATTGGATTTGCCCTTATTTTACCTTTATTTAATTCTTATTTTCAATGACGGCCTAGGAACAGTGGGTTAACTGCCTTGTTCAGAGACAGAACGACAGATTTTTACCTTGTCAGCTCTGGGATTCGATCTTGCAACCTTCCAGTTACAAGTTCAATGCTCTAACCACTAGGCTACTTGTGCTTTGCCGCATGTTTTGCAGTATTACTTTAGTGCCTTTCAGCAAACAGGATGCATGGTTTTGAATATTTGTATTCTGTTCAAGCTTCCATCTTTTCACTCTGTCAATTAGGTTATGTTAGTATTGTGGAGTAACTACAGTACAATGTTGAACAATTCTCAGTTTTATCCTATCACAGCCATTGTCGGAAAGATATCAGATTGTCTCTGTGGATGGTTTGTCCTCTGGCAAATCAACTGTAATGTTGGTGTTCCTCAAGGCTCCGTTTTAGGACCACTATTGTTAAATTTTACCTCTTGGTGATGTCATTCAGAAACATAATGTTAACTTTCACTGCTATGCAGATGACACACAGCTGTACATTTCGATGAAACATGTTGAAGCCCCAAAATTGCCCTCCCTGGAAACCTGTGTTTCAGACGTAAGGAAGTGGATGGTGGCAAATGTTCTACTTTTAAACTCCGACAAAACAGAGATGCTAGTTCTAGATCCCAAGAAACAAAGATCTTCTGTTGAATCTGACAATTAATCTTGATGGTTGTACAGTCGTCTCAAATAAAACTGAAGGACCTCTTCATTTCTCTGGACCCTGATCTCTCTTTTGTCGAACATATCAAGACTGTTTCAAGGACAGCTTTTTTCCATCTACATAACATTGCAAAAATCAGAAACTTTCTGTCCAAAAATGCAGAAAAATGAATCCATGCTTTTGTCACTTCTAGGTTAGACTACTGCAATGCTCTACTTTCAGGCTACCCGGATAAAGCACTAAATAAACTTCAGTTAGTGCTAAACACGGCTGCTTGAATCTTGACTAGAACAATTTTTTTTTATCATATTACTCCAGTGCTAGCCTCTCTACACTGGCTTCCTGTTAAGGCAAGGGCTGAGTTCAAGGTTTTACTGCTAACCTACAAAGCATTACATGGGCTTGCTCCTACCTATCTTTCCAATTTGGTCCTGCCGTACATACATACACGTAGGCTACGGTCACAAGACGCAGGCCTCCTTATTGTCCCTAGAATTTCTAAGCAAACAGCTGGAGGCAGGGCTTTCTCCCATAGAGCTCAATTTTTATGGAATGGTCTGCCTATCCATGTGAGAGACGCAGACTCGGTCTCGACCTTTAAGTCTTTATTGAAGACTCATCTCTTCAGTAGATCCTATGATTGAGTGTAGTCTGGCCCAGGGGTGTGAATGTGAACGGAAAGGCACTGGAGCAACGAACCACCCTTGCTGTCTCTGCCTGGCCGGTCCCCCTCTCTCCACTGGGATTCTCTGCCTCAAACCCTATTACAGGGGCTGAGTCACTGGCTTACTGGGGCTCTTCCATGCTGTCCCTAGGAGGGGTGCGTCACTTGAGTGGGTTGAGTCACTGACGTGATCTTCCTGTCTGGGTTGGTGCCCCCCCTTGGGTTTGTGCCGTGGGGGAGATCTTCATGGGCTATACTTGGTCTTGTCTCAGGATGGTAAGTTGGTGGTTGAAGATCTCCCTCTAGTGGTGTGAGGGCTGTGCTATGGCAAAGTGGGTGGGGTTATATCCTGCCTGGTTTGGCCCTGTCCGGGGGTATCGTCGGACGGGGCCACAGTGTCTCCCGACCCCTCCTGTCTCAGCCTCCAGTATTTATGCTGCAATAGTTTGTGTCGGGGAGCTAGGGTCAGTCTGTTATATCTGGAGTATTTCTCCAGTCTTATCCTTTGTCCTATGAGAATAAGTATGCTCTCATCGGTGTATGCTCTCTCTCTTTTTCTTTTTCTCTCTCTCTTGGAGGACCTGAGTCCTAGGACCATGCCTCAGGACTATCTGGCCTGATGAATCCTTGCTGTCCCCAGTCCACATGGTCATGCTGCTGCTCCAGTTTCAACTGTTCTGCCTGCGGCTATAGAACCCTGACCAGTTCACCGGACGTGTTACCTGTCCCAGACCTGCTGTTTTCAACTCTGTAGAGACTGCAGGAGCGGTAGAGATACTCTGAATGATCGGCAATGAAAAGCCAACTGACATTTACTCCTGAGGTGCTGACCTGTTGCACCCTCTACAACTACTGTGATTATTATGGTCATTTATAAACATTTTAACATCTTGGCCATGTTCTGTTATAATCTCCTCCCGGCACAGCCAGAAGAGGACTGGCCACCCCTCATAGCCTGGTTCCTCTCTAGGTTTCTTCCTAGGTTCTGGCCTTTCTAGGGAGTTTTTCCTAGCCACCGTGCTTCTACACCTGCATTGCTTGCTGTTTGGGGTTTTAGGCTGGGTTTCTGTACAGCACTTTGTGACGTCAGCTGATGTAAGAAGGGCTTTATAAATACATTTTATTGATTGTTTTAAAGTCACCATTGGCCTCATGCTGAAATCCCTGAGGTTTCCTAACTTACCGGCAACTGAGTTAGGAAGGACACCTGTATCTTTGTGGTGAATGGGTGTATTGATACACCAACCAAAGTGTAATTAATAACTTCACCATGCTCAAAGGGATATTCAATGTCAGATTTTTTTTTGTACCAATAGGTGCCCTTCTTTGCAAGGCATTGAAAACCCTCTCTGGTCTTTGTGGTTGAATCTGTGTTTGAAATGTACTGCTCGACTGAGGAACCTTACAATGATCTGTATGTGAGGGGTACAGTGATGAGGTAGTCATTCAAAAATCATGTTAAACACTATTATTGCACAGTGACTCCATGCAACTTATTATGTGACTTCTTAAGCACATTTTTTCTCCTGAACTTATTTAGGCTTGAAAAACAATTCCACTTTGATATTATTGGGCATTGTGTGTAGGCCAGTGACATAAAATATACATTTACTCCATTTTAAATTCAGACTGTAACACAGCAAAATGTGGAAAAAGTCAAGGGGTGTGAATACTTTCTGAATGCACTGTAGGTCCATTATCTTTTCTACATACAGTATGTGTTTGTTTTTTTACACTGTTTGGATAGGCGTCCCAAAAAAATGCTTAGGTGGCCTGCCCAAGGATTTTAATGGCAGAAAAAAAAATCACTGCTTTCTCATACTATGTGACGTTAAAGGGGATTTTTCCCGAGTCAGATTAACTCGTGAGGACCTAAGAACTGTTTGACGGTGTGATTGTTAAAACGTTTTAATAACTGGTGATATAAAATGTCCTTCAATACGCTGAGGGGTGAATTGTACTGTGTTAGAGATTAATGATCATAATTGAGAGCAGACTTTGAAACAGTAGTCTGGAGGATGAAAGGTCATGTATTGGTCCCTTTCTACAACTTACATGTCTCTGCTAGGTAAAGCCCCACCTTATCTCAGCTCACTGGTCACTATAGCAGCACCCACCCATAGCATGCGCTCCAGCAGGTATATTTCACTGGTCACCCCCAAAGCCAATTCCTCCTATGGCCGCCTTTCCTTCCAGTTCTCTGCTGCCAATGACTGGAATGAACTGCAAAAATCCCTGAAGCTGGACACATATCCCCTTCACTAACTTTAAGCACCAGCTGTCAGAGCAGCTCACAGATCACTGCACCTGTACATAGCCCATCCGTAAATAGCCCTTTGCACCCCAGTATCTCTACTTTAACATTCATCTTCTGCACATCTATCACTCCAGTGTTTAATTGCTATATTGTAATTATTTCGCCACTATGGCCTATTTATTGCCTTACCTCCCTAATCTTACCTCATTTGCACACACTGTATATAGACTTTTTCTATTGTGTTATTGACTGTATGTTTATTTATTCCATGTGTAACTCTGTTGTTGTTTGTGTCGCACTGCTTTGCTTTATCTTGGCCAGGTCACAGTTGTAAATGAGAACTTGTTCTCAACTAGCCTACCTGGTTAAATAAAGGTGAAATAAAAATTTAAAAAAATAAAAGTATCAAACATTTAAATTAAGTGCAAACAAAGACATAAGTAATTCAACCACAAGATGGAAATACATTATTCGCACACTTACATAATCTGAGACACACACACACACACACACACACACACACACACACACACACACACACACACACACACACACACACACACACACACTTAAACCTGTGAGATAGATAAGCAGTTAGAGGCCCTAAAGTAAACCCATCAAGGAAGCACAGCTGACTAGCCACGGCAATTACACCTTCATAGAGCGATAGAGTTGGGTAATGCAAAGAGCAGACTAAAAACACCTATACCCTATGATATGAAAATGTCTGGTGTACAAAAAAGGCAGTCTAAAAATGACTTTTTTTTTTTATAGTGTTTTTGAATCATGTTTTCCTCACATAGAAAGTGCAGAACAGCAGTTCTAACAATGGACACTTCCTGTCCAGTTTAGTCTCATTGGTGTCAACACGATGACCTAGAATAACCCGAAGAGGTGTGTCACATGGCCCGTTTTGGACTGGGCTATAGAGAGGCTACAGAGATCCCAAGGCCCAATTGAACCTACATCTGCAGGGGCAAACAATATCAGTATCAGAACCATACTTGCCTTTCACTCTTCACCCTTTATATCTATGTTACTATAATGTTCCAAACCAGACAGCCACACCCCCTTTACCTAAAGCTCTCTTCTCAATGGGAACTTTGACTGACCTGATACTTACAGGTAGTTTTGCGAGCCAATGCTAACTAGCATTTGCGCAATGACTATACCCATAGACATCCAGTCATTGCACGAACGCTAGTTAGCATTGGTTCGCAAGACTACCTTCAACTTCCTTCATACTGGAGACAGAGACATAAAAATGGTATCCACGAGTAGATCTGACACTGGGGGAGTACAGAAAGGGCCTAATTTACAAAATCCCAAAGTATCTAGCCACACACACTAACTTTGCAACATATAATGTCAATTGTCTAAATGGGTGCAGTGGCTTTTCATCTGATGGCACTGCACTGTCTGTGGTGGTCTAGGGATTTACCTTGTTCAGGTGGGGGTTTCTGGTGATGTCATAGCCACGCTTCTTGGTGCTGACGCTGCCCTTGCGGCTCGAGCCCGAGTGGCACACTCTGACAGCCTCGAGGCAGGTCGCACGGGCCACAGTATCAGGATGGCCCGCTGTGCCCGCGAGGACCCTCATAGCGCCCGCTGTCATGCGTCTGCACAGCGACACACTCCTGCCTGGTAGGGAGTTCATATTTCCTGTGAAGACAGAGGGCGGGAGAGGTGGTGTTGACTTTTCCTAAATCACCTCTGTTTAAAAAGAGAAGGGTGCAACTACAGCCTGCAATTCGGGGCGTTCCCTCTAAATACTTCTATTGGTCCATTTTTAAGCTATGACTCTGGTATATAGGCGGGAGGCAGGGGCATTTCAGTACAGTAGGTGGCGGTAATGCACCACAAAGTTGGATGCCAACCGCTGATAAACCCCACAGAAGAAAACGCGGGGGCAACAACAGTTGCTAGCTTTTATTTAATTATTTAACTAGGCAAGTCAGTTAAGAACAAATTATGATTTACAATGACGGCCTACCAAAAGGCAAAATGCCTCCTGCGGGGACGGGGCTTGGGATTAAATTTTTTAAGTAAATACAATATAAATATAGGACAAAACACACATCACAACAAGAGAGAAAACATAGCTATATGGGCACTGTTTTCCTGCAGTTCATATGATGACGGCTGGGGTTTGGTAAGCGGGAACGACGACAATGTGTGCTAGCTTAGCTAGCTAGTCCAGGAGGGACTCCTGTACACAGCGGGGGGGTTAATGCAGTAGCCAATGGGAGGCCCGAGGGCACAATCAGGAATGCCCCGAATTGCGGGCTGCAGTTACATACTATTTAAAAAATAAAATAAAAATACAGAAGACCTAGAATTTCAGGCACGCAACCGGCATACCATCCAATGTCAGCATACAGTTGGCCTCCACATACAGTAGCCTAAACAACGCTAGGCCCTGAATCTATCACGAATGGCTAAGCATTTAATTCAATAAGTAATTCAACACTCGCAGTAGGTAAACAACAGGTGCCACGATGATGATGGCATTGTAAATACGGTGTTTTTCAGTATCCATCCTAATCGACAAGTTAATTTTGCATCTTGTTGTGCAACTGTGAGCTATATATGGTCTCCAAATATAGGCAGCAGCACACACATTGAGTTATTTACAAAACAAACTAAGTACCTTTAGCTCGCTACCTGAAAACCGCTTGACGCTGCCCTTGAGTTCCTATCCGTAAAAGCCTTCAATCTTCATAGGGTTTAGTGGCAGACGACTGTTTTTCTCCGTCGCTGATGTTTTTATCAGTGGATGTTGAGGTGAATAGTCTGAAACAGCTGATACAAGCTTCTTTGACATTGAGGCTTTCACTTCCCAATGAATCTGTAGAAGAACCACCCGTTTCGTCAAGACCGTCCAATCAGATAAAGCGAAATGTGGTTCATGTCCCCCAGCCTACGCTCCTCCCCTCCTGTTTCTGTGTACTGTATTTTCCATTGTTATAATTTGTAGCTCTTCCTGTATGATATCAAAGAGAGTACTAGCACAGGCAGAAGGGATAACCCAGACACATCAAAGGGGCTATAAAGCTGAAGCATCCGTTTACGTTCTCACAACCAAATATGGTAGTGAGAGGAAGTCCAGTCGCGGGTCGTGGGAAATGGAACGAGGTGAAACTGGGCCGGTTCTGCCAATTTTCTCATCGATGGAACATCTGATCTCAATACATTTTCTGTTCCCAAAAGTAAAATCTGTTACGAACACAGTGCAGTAAGTTTAATAGACTTCACGCTTTGCCAAAGTAGGAAAAAAATGTGTTGTTTGTGCACTCCATAGAGGCGTTCCCTTAAATATATATATGCATACTTCAACGCGGCAATAGGATCTCGCTAGCTCGTGCTTGGCTTTGCCCACCTCCTTGCTTGTTCAACCCGCTATGCTTAATTTGATCCCACTGTAAACGACACAGATTAACTATCATTGGTACTAGTGCTGGAGTCTTTGGTCATATCCACGCAACTGAATTAAAGAAGATGCTCTGTCCGGTCTGCAGTGCTGAGTCAACTTCCAGATGTTATTAATGGTTACAACCAGAACCTCCAGATTCAGATGTACTGTATACCCACAGAAACATTGAGAAAAAGTGCAGATGTTCAGAGGTGTGTGCCACCATGCAAGTCAGTTAAGAACACATTCTTATTTTACAATAATGGCCAACCCCGGCCAAACCCTCCCCTAACCTGGACGACGCTGGGCCAATTGTGCGCTGCCCTATGGGACTCCCAATCATGGCCGGTTGTGATACAGCCCAGGATCTAACCAAGGATCGAACCAGGGTCTGTAGTGACGCCTCTAGCACTGCGATGCAGTGCCTTAGACCGCTGCGCCTCTCGGGAGCATACTGTACTACATACTGTTCTGTACTGCAGCGTTAAGTCAATGGACCAATATAATAACACTCTACCAGCATTTTAATCTAATGCATGTCTCAAGCTATTAATTAATAACATCTTAGAACCAGTGTAGATGAAAACATTGGTATTAAGAATTAAAAAAGGCACACATCAGTTCTCTACCTATTTATTTAATAAGTGTTACATTTATAGTATATTCCCTATACAAAATATTTCTCTAACTTAATTGATGCAAAACCTACATATACTGTACATAGGCAGAAGTAAACAGACATGTACACACAGCACTTTGTTTAACTAAAGGATCTCCATCTAATATATTTGATAAAAACTTCAGACAGGTTTGACATGTAATAGACGTATAACAATTGTCACTGTACGCTCGAACATGCCACACAAAGCATGGCCAATGATGATTTCACTTCACTTTCACCATACACCAGACAACTGTATAAACAGACAGAGAGCTAGTCACACTACAGAATCTACAACAAAACACTATACAAAACTATAAAGTAAGAAAAGAGAGAAACACACTTGACAAAATGTAAAAAAAAAGATATATATATTCCTTCAACTGATGATAAACGTGCTATAAGTTCTTCATTGTCCTACAGGTAAATTATATGGGTAAAAAAAAAGTTTTTTTACATGATTTCAACAGGTAAAATATGTGCCTTCCAGTTTCAGTATTCTAAATCAAAGTGTATTTATCAGAGGGATTGGGTTAAATGCATAAGACACATTTCAGTTGAATACATTCAGTTGGACAACTGACTTGGTACCCCCCTAACTTGTAAGCTCTTCCTCTAGCCACCCTCCCTCTGTCTTTGCATATAGACCTTGCCCATGGGGGCTCCCGAGTGGCACCGCGGTCTAAGGCACTGCATCTCAGTGCTAGAGACGTCACTACAGACACCCTGGTTGGAAACCAGGCTGTATCGCAACCGGCCGTGATTGGGAGTCCCATAGGGCGGTGCACAATTGGCCCAGCGTCATCCGGGTGTAGGCCGTCATTGTAAATAAGAATTTGTTCTTTACTGACTTCTACATTAAGTTGGATGCAACCATAATCTTTACTTTTTAAAATTCTTTACCCCTTTTTCTCCCCAATTTCATGGTAGCCAATTGGTAGTTACAGTCTTGTCTCATCGCTGCAACTCCCGTACGGACTATGTCCCTTATCACCCCCCATAATGCCCACTTAACCCGGAAGCCAACCGCACCAATGTGGCAACCGTGTCAGCGTGCACTGCGCCCGGCCCGCCACAGGAGTCGCTAGTGCGCAATGGGACAACGGCATCCCTGCAGGCCAAACCCTCCCCATCCCCCAACACTGGGACAATTGTGCGCCGCCCCATGGGTCTCCCGGGCGAGGCCGACAGCGACAAAGCCTGGACTCGAACCCAGAATCTCTAGTGGCACAGCTAGCATTGCGATGCAGTGCCCTAGACCACTGCCCCACTCGGAAGGCCCTCAGATAATCATGAATAAAACGTGAATAATAATGAATGAGGAAGTTAGAGGCATAAATATAAAAAATTGCTAACCTCCCCTGTTAATGTAATGGTAATGGTGAGAGGTTAGCATGTTTTGGGGGCATGATCTTTTTGCACCTGTGACTTTCTCACTCATCATTATTCACGATTCATTCAGGATTATCCGTAATCATGATAACAGTAGAACTGTTAAGAAACAACATAATCCAAAAACATAACCAAAACAAACTGCCAAATGCATCCAACAAGTCACAAACTTGATGTAGTCATTCCGTGCTAGGAATATGGGATCAAATACAAACATTTGACAACATTTTATACAATAAGTGAATTTGTCCAAATACTTATGACACCTTTAAATGGGGAGACTAGATACATTAAGGGCATTCATTTCTAAACAGTAAAACAAATACAGGTATTTATGTAAATACCCTCAAATAAAAGGTGACATTCTGTAATGTCACCTCATAAAACATTTGATCTCAAATCCGAACTGCTAGAGTATAGAGCCAAATTAAAAGTTATAGCTTCACTGTCCAAATAAATACGTAGGGGAGTGTAGGTACTGTTAAAGCTCTAAGTCTGTACAGGTATATGGCAGCTAAACCACAAGTGTACAACAAGTGTAGACCTTACCGTGAAATGCTTACTTACAAGCCCTTAACCAACAGTGCATTTCAAGAAGAGTTAAGAAAATATTTACCAAATAAACTAAAGTAAAAAATATTAAAAAGTAACACAATAATGAGGCTATATACAGGGGGTATCGGTACCGAGTCAGTGTGCGGGGGTACAGACAGAGTTTGTGGAGACACAAACAAACCATCAGTTTACACTGAGGAAAAGTCAGAAAGGCAGGTAGGTTTCAGATCACCACACTGGTAACACTACGAGAGCTGTTACCCTGAAAAAGACAGAAAGACAGGGAGAGCGAGACAGAGAGCGGGATGGGGCGAGAGAAAGTGAGGAGAGGGAAACGAAATCTGTTTAGTAGGCTAGTGTAATTTGTGTGGTCAAAAGAGTGCATGTGAATGTGTGTGTGTACTGTACCATTCTGTATGTACAGTATGTCCGTTCCAGGACAGTACGATCCCATATGAGTATACAATGTTACATGGGTGTGAGTCATACATCAGCACTCGTGTGTGTTTCTTACTGAGTAGCGGTCGTAGTTCCTCCTTTTGCCTTTCTAGATATAGATGGAGTAGCTGGGGGGTTTCTCTGGCCACAGCTTCCCCTTGCCTCCCCCTTTCCCTCCCCTTCCTCCCCCTCTCCTGCTGTCCTCCTCATCTGAGCTCAAGGTCTTGTAGAAGGGGAGGAGGTGAGTAGCTCCTGTCTCGCCTGGCGGGGGCCGACCGATGCAGCTCCTCCATCAGGTCGTCACGACTACGAGACCGTGGTGCTGACCCGGACCCATCCGTCCTCCTACCGACCGAACCTCTCCCCTCCCTCCTCGACCCTCCTCTCCTGTCGTCCCAGTCCGACTCATCGCTGTAGCTATGCAGAATGCCTCGCCGTGGATGGGTGGCGATTGTCACAGGTTGTCACAGTAATGCCCACTGCCGCAGCCACCCCCCGTCACCGCCAGTCCAGTTGGAGCTACCGCTGGATTGACTGGATATTCTGGGGCACCCCCTGGTCCCTCCTCCCACTCCAGTCCCCCTGCGAGAGAAGAAGCTGGGGACCCGCTGGACGATGGGGGGGGCAAAGTGATCACTCTCCTCTCTACCCCCCTCACATCAGGGCGTGTGAAGGGGACCCCCTGGGGCTGAGACTGGTGCTGGTTGGCCTGGGGTGGCAGGTGCTGATGAGGGAAAGGCATCTGGCCGTACACATCCATCCGTCTCATCTGGCTCTCCAGGAAGTCCAACATCTGGTTGGTGCAATGCACGCTCCCCCTGTGCACGCTGCCATTACCGTGGTGGTGATGGGGCATGTGGGGGATAGGGGGAGGCTGCTGCTGGAGGGGCAGGGGCGAGGGCCCAATCGGGGCCATGCAAAGTTGGACTTGGTAGGGTACCCATCAGAGAACGAGCCTAGAGGCATAATGGATGACACAGCATTAGCACCATTATAAGACTGACCTGAGTTCAACAGATAGTTTTACAACATGCAGTGATCATTTTGTCAATGAAAATAGTGATGAAAATATTCATCAAACACCTATTTTTCAGTGGCAATTGACAAGACGATAACTGACTAAATAGACCCAGAAAAAAACTAACTAACCAAAAATGATATTTCATTTCGGCTGACAAAAACGAGATGAGACGAAATTATCTCTGTGATTAAAATCTGACCAGTAAGTGGACTGGACAAGAGTTTTGTACAGTACCTCCAGAAATATTCACACCCCTTGACTTTTTCCACATTTTGTGTTACAGCCTGAATTTAAAATTGATAAAATTAAGATTGTGTCACTGACAATAACCCATAATGTGAGTGGAATTTTGTTTGTAGAAAATGTTCTAAATAAAACATAAATGAAAAGCTGAAATGTCTTAAGTCAATAAGTATTCAACCCCTAAATAAGTTCAGGAGTAAAAATGTGCTTAACAAATCATAAGTTGCATGACTCATTCTGAAATCAATAGTGGTTAACATGATTCTTTAATGACTACCCCATCTCTGTACGCCACACATACAGATAATTGTAATTGACAAGTGAATTTCAAGCGCAGATTCACCAAAAAAAATAGGTTTTTCAATGCCTCACAAAGAAGGGCACCGATTGGTAGATGTGCTAAAAAAAAAGAAGACGTTTTTCCCCTTTGAGCATGGTGAAGTTATTAATTAGGCTTTGGATGCCGTTACAGTACACCCAGTCAAATAAAATAGCTTTCTAGCAATGATCAACAACCAACTTGAAAGCTTGAAGAATAATGGGTAAATAGTGTACAATCCCAGTGTGCAAAACTCTTAGAGACTTACCCAGAAAGACTGCCAAAGGTGTTTCTAACATGTATTGACTCATGGGTGGATTCTTATTTAATCAAGGTATATTAGTGTTTTATTTTTCTTCCACTTTGATAGAGTATTTTGAGTAGATCCTTGACCAAAAATATCAATTAAATCCATTTTAATCCCACTTTGTAACAACAAAATGTGGAAAAAGTGAATACTTTCTGAAAGCACTGTAAGGGGAGACTCAAAGATGGATGGATGGGTGAGTGGGAACTGATAAACAACCTTAGTTGCTGGTTGGGACAGGAGGGGGTGGGAGGCATGCTTTCTTTGGGTGGGGATGTGGGTGGGGGGCGGCAGATGAAGATGCAGAAGGGGGGATAGGCTGGGTGGGAAACATGGTTTCCGGATGGGGAGAGAGGATGTGGGTGGGGGGCGGCAGATGAAGATGCAGAAGGGGGGATAGGCTGGGTGGGAAACATGGTTTCCGGATGGGGAGAGAGGATGTGGGTGGGGAGCGGCAGATGAAGATGCAGAAGGGGGGATAGGCTGGGTGGGAAACATGGTTTCCGGATGGGGAGAGAGGATGTGGGTGGGGGGCGGCAGATGAAGATGCAGAAGGGGGGACAGGCTGGGTGGGAAACATGGTTTCCGGATGAGGAGAGAGGATGTGGGTGGGGGGCGGCAGATGAAGATGCAGAAGGGGGGATAGGCTGGGTGGGAAACATGGATGGGGAGAGAGGATGTGGGTGGGTGGATGGGGACTGAGGGGGTTGGGGAGGGGGAGCCTTTTTAGTTTAATTTCCTTGCATACAGATTACAAAACTGTTGATGCTGTTCTTTGTCTGATTTCTCGATCGTTTTTTTCTTCTTTCGATTGGCAGCTCACAGATAAAGGAAAGTATGAAGTGCAAATATTAAACTGAATGTATGAATATATCCGAATTAATATGATTTTTATACCTGTAACACCCTTCTGAAAAAATAAATAAATACTAAGTTGGTCACAAAAAAAGATGGAGATCACCGAGTTTATTTTTAATGAGTGCCTTTCCCAAGCGGCTAGTTTACATCAACTACCTTCCATAAAACCACTGCAAATGTCTGACTCGTGATTTTCTTTTCTTCCCCTTATGGAAGTTTCTAAGTGAGTCTGTCATGATTCCCAGACCCTAGTCACTGTTGTTTTATAGAGTCTGGTTTTCAAGACTATTATAAGACTGACATGAGTACATGAGTGGGTTGCTCATGGAGGAGTGATTGCTGATGGGTGCGTAGATGGGTGGGCTGTGCATCCAGGGGGCCATGGCTTTCTGGGCCTCTCACATCATCTCGTGCTGCATCACCGCTTAGAAGAGAGGAGAGGTGTGAATAAGTGTGTGTATACATTGTGTGTGTGTGCGCGTGGTACCTTTCTCTGGGCAGCAGCAGGTCTGTGGGCAGCAGGGACAGCGGACATAGCAGCAAAACTTCTGGGGGCAGCACCCGATGCAGAACAGCATGATGAGCAGCAAAGCTCCGAAGATGAACAGCACCGTCAGCCAACCTGGACAAAGGTCAGAAGTCACGGGTCACATACCACTGTGGTGGATAGAGCAGGATGCTGAATCCCAACTGACCCCTTGTCCCGCTCACTTGGATTTGTGTGTTCACGCGTGCCTCCACTGTATGCCATGCATGGTGTGAGAGCTACTACCATGTTGTTTATACTGTACCTATGCCATCCTTTTAGATGTACACAAGTGCATGGGGGTAGTGGGCTTAATTTGGGATTGGGCAATTTTAAAAGCATAAAAATGTCGCTAGTGCCAAAAGGGACTGTGTTACTCATATTGTTTTTAAAGTGCCACACAGAAAATAATTCTCCACACTGATATGTCATATTCTTATGAAGACAAAATAGCCCATTACATTGTATACCCATTGCATGTTTTACATAGAGAACCTCTGAACCTCAAAATAATTTGAGGAAGTTCACATGATAGTTGTTATGTAAGAATGAAACATGGTCCAATATTGCGTAACACCTTAGCTGCACAGTTCGTCTTAAGCCCAAGGGTCCTTTTTAATGATGTGCCAAAGACAACCCATAGTTTGTCAATGAAAGTAATGTATTGATAGAATGTGTGATTAAAACTTGGTTGCCCTAAATATACACTACTAGGCCTATGGCTAATAGTCAATTATGGTAAATGATGAGTTTGACCCTGGGCACGTCGATGGAGCAGAAGTACGCACTGTTATCCCACCACATTACCTCATTGATTACCAGGTCGGCCTCTGTGGAAACACACACACACACACACACACACACACACACACACACAGCAACACTTACTATACATGTGCATGATAACATTTAGAAATCTCCTTGTGTTTTAGCTGAAGAGATTTGGGGTATGTGGGGTCACTGACTCACTGTTTTGGATGGATATCTTGCGCTCCCGATACTCAGAGGTGCGAACAGTGCGCTGGCGGTCTGGACAGTCATTGGCTGGGTCCTGGCCCAGCTGCAGAGCAGCCTGAGGCCACAGCAGGAGGATAATGGGAGCATTATTATCATTATACACACATAGCTCCCTTATAATATTGGTGTCCCAATCTCCACAGCACCTCAATGACATCTCCACAGCACCACAATGACATCACAATCTCCACAGCACCACAATGACATCACAATCTCAACAGCCCCATTATAACATCATACAATCTCCTCAAAGCCTTATTATGGCATCCGTATACAATTGTGACATTATCGTCAAAGGAATGAGCATTACACCGAGGCCTGTACTCTGGAGCGGGATCGATTTGGACGTGGAGGGTCCGTCATGGTCTGGGGCAGTGTGGCACAGCATCATCGGACTGAGCTTGTTGTCATTGCAGGCAATCTCAATGCTGTGCGTTACAGGGAAGACATCCTCCTCCCTCATGTGGTACCCCTTCTGCAGGCTCATCCTGACGTGGCCCTCCAGCATGACAATGCCACCAGCCACACTGCTCGTTCTGTCCGTGATTTCCTGCAAGACAGGAATGTCAGTGTTCTGCCATGGCCAGCGAAGAACCCGGATCTTAATCCCATTGAGCACGTCTGGGACCTGTTGGATCAGAGGGTGAGGGCTAGGGACATTCCCCCCCAGATATGTCTGGGAAATTGCAGGTGCCTTGGTGGAAGAGTGGGGTAACATCTGACAGCAAGAACTGGCGAATCTGGTAGTCCATGAGGAGATGCACTGCAGTACTTAACGCAGCTGGTGGCCACACCAGATACTGACTTTCTTTTGATTTTGACCCACCCCCCCTATGTTCAGGGACACATTATTCCATTTATATTAGTCACATGTCTGTGGAACTTGTTCGGTTTATTTCTCAGTTGTTGAATCTTGTTATGTTCACACAAATATTTACACAAGTTAAGTTTTCTGAAAATAAACGCAGTTGACTGTGAGATGACGTTTCTTTTTTTGCTGAGTTTACATGTTCCCTCACCTGTGGAGTAAAACTCCAGCGCAGGGTCTTGCAGAAGGACTTAAACCGCCAGGTGACCAGGACTTCCTGTTGGTTGGCGGAGTCGTCACAGCGAATAATGACCGAGGCAAAGAGAGCTGTACTCCTCACTGTCTGATGAACAATCACCTGGATGGAAAACACCTCAGAAAGAGAGGAGAGAAAGAAAGAGGATAGTGTGTGAGCATTCAAATGTTTAATAGCAATTGTTTTTCAAACTGCTTAATTTGCATATAACTGCTATTGTGTAGTAATTTCTAGCAACATTTAATGTTATTAAAATTTCAAACGTGACCGCGAGTTGGGTTGGCCTCGTCATGTTTACGCCTGTCACCATGCTTATTTTGGAAAGAAACAAGACAACACACACACACACACACACACACACACATATATATATATATATATACATATATATATATATATATATATATATATATATATATATATATATATATATATATATATATAGTTTAAGAAATGGTAGAGGCGTCAAAGGGTTTTTAGACAAAACCTTACCTGTCCGCAGGAAACCAAGCAAAAGCAAGATCCTATTTCCCATTTTGTTCTTCACCATTCCAGCGCCAAAGCCTATAAAAGACGACTAACTTATAGTCAATCGATACAGAAATAAACTAACAATTTGATAAAACAATGACATTATTCGACGCAAGGCTTCATAAGTGCACGTTCTTCATTTTATGTAAATAGTCCTTAAAATACATTCATTTTGCGCTTAAACGATTACCCCACAACACAGGGGGTGTATTCATTACGCCGGTTCTGTTGCAAAACGAATCAAACCATTTACTCGAAATGGAACACGTTTTGAAACGAAAACCAGAGTTTCTATTGGACAAATTCTAGTCGGTCCCTCTCCGTTTCGTTGGCTCTGTTTGGTTCTTAAACGGTAAACGATCTGTTGCCAGACGTAATGAATACACACCAGGTGCCAAGGCAACTTTACCAGGCAGAATCCGTCGGCGCGTGCCCAATCCCATCCCCAGCGTCAGGTGACATCATTGAACCCGCCTCGAGCCGTAACAGGTGCAACACAATGCAGGTGCTTATGGAAGCACATGGAAAATAGTTATGAAATGCATGTAGGACTAAACGTATCAAATAGATCTAGGACTTCAACATGTATTATCTTAACATAAACACTCTGGAAATGCCTTTAACATAGTGCCTTGAGAATATCAGATATCTTTTTCTATAGGCCTATAAAGTACAAGTGATCTTTCTATATATCAATTTATATAGAAAGATATGTTGGGAAGGCTCCAGTACAATGCAACCCCTGACGTGACCATACATTTACAACGGTTACGAATCCCTTTGGACCTGCAGTCTAGGGGGGATGGAAACGAGACCGTAACATAACTCATGCAAATTATAATAGTGGAAAGGAACAGTGAGAACAAACCACAGACAACTTAAATTTACTGTCAAACACTAAAGGTTTATTTTTAAACACACAGTAAAGGGGGGCTGAGCTGGACCCAAGGAAAGAAACAATACTCCAAAAACACCCCTAAACTAGACTAGCCTATTTCAATAACAGCTAGCTAACTAACCAAAAATACAGTGGATGGCACACCCAGTTCTAACTAGTGTATTTAGACACTGTTTTCCTACGGGTAATATAGGCCCATGGGCAACTGGTCTTGGTACCCCCTTTTCCCACCATCAAACAAACATGCACCACAACAATACAATACTCAAAGGATACCAGACAAAGTGACATGTAGGTGCAAAAACCAAAGAGAGAGGGAGTAAGAGAGATTGGGAGGCAGTGAGATTGAACTTTAAAGAAAACAACTGACTGGGGTTTTAAACCAATGGAAAGGGATGTGATTGGTTGAGGGAAAAGGAGCAGGTGTCTTCTGATTAGTGACTAATTGATGACTGATTGGGGAGTGATGATTGTCACCTGTGAGGGGAGAAGGAGAGAAAAGAAATACACATACAGGATACACACACAGGTTACCTGTATCCGTAACAACAACATTAGATGGATGTATCAGCATAGTGTGCAGTAGTTGTGGACTGTCAGCTAGCCTATTCAACTCAGCAATATGATGTATTATAAAGGGGCCCCAGCTATCTCCTCTACAGTGTATGTCCTGCCCTGGGTTTGTGTCTTAATGCCAAGCTTGTTTGTACTCTCAGCAGGGTGGGAATTCCATGTCAACAGTCCTTCGACACACAAAACTCTCAATGTCCATGTTAATCAGGATTTCTACAGGCAGGGAGAAAAGGGCCCAGGCCACAGCACTGTGGAGAGGTCACAGTTATGTTGCTCGGAAAGGAAGGAAGGTTGGTTGTTGGTGGGTGGTTTTATTTGTAAGGCTCTATTCATACTGGTAGACAGTCACTCTATGAAGTTTGGCCAAGCCCCAGCTTTGAAGGGTGGTGATGTTAAACAAGCGTGGGAGTGCTTTTGTGTTAATAGTTTTCCCCTTTTCTCTCCAACATGTAAGCAAGCTTTATTCACTCAACACAACAACATGCCAGCTTTAGTTTCACTCTCAAGAGCTCTTCTGGACCCAAAGTAAAGCGCTTTGAGACCTTGTAAAAAATGTTTTATAAATGCAAAGCACTCAATTTTACATTGAAGAGGGATTCTGCATCTGTGAAGACCAGATGCTGAAGCGAAAGCTTCCTTCCTGGTATTGTGATGTCATCCTGGAAAGGATGCATCTTGGTCTGACTTGTGGAATCTATAATCCTGTCATATTTCCTGCTACACTCTATTTCCCCTTGTCATGGTCAGCATATTGATCAATGTTCAGTGTTGTCCCACATTCAGAAGGGACAGATACAGTGAGCTCCAAAGTATTGAGACAGTGACATTTTTTGTTGTTGATTTGGCTCTGTACTCCAGCATTTGGGATTTGAAATTAGGTTAAAGTGCAGACTGGCAGCTTTAATTTGAGGGTACTTTCAGGTAAACTGTTTAGAAATTACTGAGCTTTTTGTACATGGTCCCCATATTTTAGGGGACCAAAAGTAACGGAACAAATTTCCTTATGTCTATTAAAGTAGTCAAAAGTTTAGTATTTGGTCCAATATTCCTACCTATTATTATTATCCTGAGTAAATTGTGAATAATGACTGAGAAAAGTACAGACACAAATATCATAGCCACCCAAAAATGTTAATCTCACCTGTTATTGTAATGGTGAAAGGTTAGCATGTCCTGGTGGTATTTGTGCGTCTAACTTTCATCATTATTCACAATTCATTCAGGACAATCTGTAATCATGGTAGTGTCATGGAAGTGTTTAGAAACATATTCTATTCTTATTTACAATGAAAGTGACTCCAACATTTACCATTCATTTCTATTGGGCACAAAATAATTTGAGAAACAACCCAAACAAACAAGCAAATGCATCCAACAAATGTGTAGAGTCACAAGCTTGATGTAGTCATTGCGTGCTTTGAATATGGGATCAAATACGAAACTTGACTACTTTAATACACACAAGTGAATTTGTCCCAATACTTTTTGTCCCCTAAAATGGGGGGGACTATGTACAAAAAGTGTTGTAATTTCTAAACAGTTCACCCAATACGAATCAAAATGCCCTCAAATTAAAGCTGCCAGTCTGCATTTTAACCTCAGTCATAGTATCATTTCAAATGCAAATTGCTGGAGTACAGAGCCAAAACAAATAACTGTCACAATACTTTTGGAGCTCCCTGTATTTCAGCCACAGATATGTGTCTTGGGAAATAAGAGATATGGTATAAATGGTTTGTTGTTTCACCTGTGCATGTGTGAGAATGTGCAAAATGAATGGTCATTGTCAGAGAAGGGTGTTAAGAGTTGTGAATCTGTTGTGTGTGTGAAGAAAGTTGTTAGCAAGCGCTGTGTGTGTATTAAGCAGTTAACGTAGATAAGCGATAAGCTACACACACTCCATATCCAATGTACATACATGTAACATGATGTAATAATCACACACAATGGCACAATCTAAGATGGGCAACAGGGGTTTATCAATATCATCAATGTCAAACAAGTGAAATACAAACATCTGCTCTGGCTGAATGGCAGTTTCAAACCACAGTTCAATACTGTGGGCTAATACAGAATAGCATTACAGTTCAATTGCAAATCTGTAATACAAATTCAAGCTCAGTATGTACAGTATATGACACACACACACACACACACAATGAAGACAGGTGAACCTGAGTTGCCATTTTATAGGCCCAATTGACACCTATTTTGTGTTTCCTATAGCGTGATAACATTTTGGGCATTTGGGGTGGGGGTATTGGAGGTATAATTATAATGACCAATTGGTGAATACAGATCATTTCTGAAACAATCCAGCAATTTTACATACATTATGATCCTATTAAGTTTCTTAGATTACTTCTTTACCTAACTTTTTTTAAAGCCCTTGTCCCAACTCTCCCCCACACCTAATAATACCTATCGATACATACAAATACCCCTAACCCCTAATTGCATCATTGTTGTCAGGGTAACTTTATGGGAACTGTAACCATGTTGTGTAGGTGAGAGAGGGGGACTGCTCTGTGGAATGCTTGGTTTGAGATGACAGATTAACCTGAATATGGGCAAACGGTGCACATACACACACGCTGCACCCATACAGTGAGGGAAAAAAGTATTTGATCCCCTGCTGATTTTGTACGTTTGCCCACTGATAAAGAAATTATCAATCTATAATTTTAATGGTAGGTTTATTTGAACAGTGAGAGACAGAATAACAACAAAAGAATCCAGAAAAAAACGCATGTCAAAAATGTTATAAAATTATTTCCATTTTAATGAGGGAAATAAATATTTGACCCCTCTGCAAAACATGACTTAGTACTTGGTGGCAAAACCCTTGTTGGCAATCACAGAGGTCAGACGTTTCTTGTAGTTGGCCACCAGGTTTGCACACATCTCAGGAGGGATTTTGTCCCACTCCTCTTTGCAGATCTTCTCCAAGTCATTAAGGTTTCGAGGCTGACGTTTGGCAACTCGAACCTTCAGCTTCCTCCACAGATTTTCTTTGGGATTAAGGTCTGGAGACTGGCTCGGCCACTCCAGGACCTTAATGTGCTTCTTCTTGAGCCACTCCTTTGTTGCCTTAGCCGTGTGTTTTGGGTCATTGTCATACTGGAATACCCATCCACGACACATTTTCAATGCCCTGGCTGAGGGAAGGGGGTTCTCACCCAAGATTTGACGGTACATGGCCCCGTCCATCGTCCCTTTGATGCGGTGAAGTTGTCCTGTGCCCTTAGCAGAAAAACACCCCCAAAGCATAATGTTTCCACCTCCATGTTTGACGGTGGGGATGGTGTTCTTGGTGTCATAGGCAGCATTCCTCCTCCTCCAAACACGGCGAGTTGAGTTGATGCCAAAAAGCTCCATTTTGGTCTCATCTGACCACAACACTTTCACCCAGTTGTCCTCTGAATCATTCAGATGTTCATTGGCAAACTTCAGACGGGCATGTATATGTGCTTTCTTGAGCAGGGGGACCTTGCGGGCACTGCAGGATTTCAGTCCTTCACGGCGTAGTGTGTTACCAATTGTTTTCTTGGTGACTATGGTCCCAGCTGCCTTGAGATCATTGACAAGATCCTCCCGTGTAGTTCTGGGCTGATTCCTCACCGTTCTCATGATCATTGCAACTCCACGAGGTGAGATCTTGCATGGCGCCCCAGGCCGAGGGAGATTGACAGTTCTTTTGTGTTTCTTCCATTTGCGAATAATCACACCAACTGTTGTCACCTTCTCACCAAGCTGCTTGGCGATGGTCTTGTAGCCCATTCCAGCCTTGTGTAGGTCTACAATCTTGTCCCTGACATCCTTGGAGAGCTCTTTGGTCTTGGCCATGGTGGAGAGTTTGGAATCTGATTGATTGATTGCTTCTGTGGACAGGTGTCTTTTACACAGGCAACAAACTGAGATTAGGAGCACTCCCTTTAAGCGTGTGCTCCTAATCTCAGCTCGTTACCTGTATAAAAGACACCTGGGAGCCAGAAATCTTTCTGATTGAGAGGGGGTCAAATACTTATTTCCCTCATTAAAATGCAAATCAATTTATAATAGTTTTGACATGGGTTTTTCTGGATTTTTTTGTTGTTATTCTGTCTCACTGTTCAAATAAACCTACCATTAAAATTATAGATTGATCATTTCTTTGTCAGTGGGTAAACGTACAAAATCAGCAGGGGATCAAATACTTTTTTCCCTCACTGTACATACCCATTGAAATGGTATATATGCATGCACGCTAAACACATACAATAATATTTTCCAAATGTTCCTCAATTCATGCATAAACAATGCACATTCCATTGTCTTTTCATGATCCATGCAAGGTGCCTTCCAATCCTTCTGTGGAAAGAAGCCTTCTATTGGATACGCCTCTCTCCATGTGGTTGATGCCTGATGTGCAGTTAGTCTCTACCAAGCTGATGCATGATGTTTTAAGTGAGTGACGTGTGATTCTCAATATTGGCAGTGCAGTGCTGTGCAGGCACGGGCTTGGGTTCTCTCTGGTGTATCAAACTATGAGAGAGTCTCTGCTCAGAGCAGGGGTCTGTTAATGAAATAAACCAAGAGCCACACGTTAGATATCCTGCAATCATGTTGCACATGCTCGATTAGTCAGGCCTGGTCAGTGAGGGGATCCACACCAATCATGCAGGTCATGGTCTGTTAGTAATGCCTGAGTTCCACAAGAACGATACAATCACATACAGTAACATACATTCTTGTTGGCATTAAGATTTGACCTTTTTCCTCTAAAATAAAGCATTAAACATTACATTATTTACAAAATATAGATAAAAATGACATAAATAGTGCTTTGACTATTTTTTCACATAACAATCAATCAACATGAAATACTTTTAGAAAATGTTTTGATTTATATAGTTGAAAAAAATATGTACAACACCCACTGATATAAAATAAAGATGCTAACCATGGCCAGTTGGTGTAATACTAAGACACTGGGGTGGGTATACAGCTGGCAGTCTGTTAGAGACTGCTAGAGTTGCTAGGCTTGCTACGTCTGAGCTCTTCTATCTGTGACAACCTGAGAGGGGGGGTTCTTCAACTTGATCCTCCTACAGGTAACTCACCATATTTCGGTTCTTGTCCCTATCCTCTCGGGCCCCCTGTACGGCGTGTGCTAGTCCTTTAGGGGGACGGGTGTAGGAGAACGGTTGCATGGACGGGTCAGTGGTCCGGTACCGTTCTGAGGGCGGTTCGACCGTGCGGTAACGTTCAGCGGTTGGGTTGATCGTCTGATACCTTTCCACCTTCTGCTCCGAGTATGGAGGCAAAGAGTCCTCCTCCTCGGGCCGGGTGCTAGACGACTGTCTGTAGAAACCATCACTGCCCTTGGAGGGAGTGTCACTATCCTCGTCAGCCCACCCCTTTCCTCTCTCGCCCCTCTCCCCCGTCTCTCCTGCCCTCCCCCTCGCCTTATGTTCCAATAGGTCATTGAGGAAAGCGTAATCGTAACCCCTCTCCCCATGGGTGTGCTGGTGGGGGCGAGAGGGGCGATTGCGATCGCCATCCCACGTGTCCCTCCTCTTCTGCGGCGAGGGAGGGGGGCTGCGGCGGGGGTGCCAGTTGTTGTCCCGGTCTCCATGAAAACGGCGAGGGGGTCTGTGGTCCCAGTAGGGAGGGTAGTGCTCTCGCACCCGTAGCGCCAGGTCGTAGTCCCTGTCCTGGTCTCGGGGCTCGCCCTTCCAGGCACGGGGGCCGTAGGACATAGAAAACTCTTCCAACTCATCCAGAGAGCCGGTACGCCCCCTGGTGCCCAATGTCTTCCTCTCCAGGTGCACAGAGCGAGCGTTCCACCTGAAACACAGGGAATCAGAGTACATAACAGGTGCACAGAGCGAGGGTTCCACCTGAAACACAGGGAATCAGAGTACATAACAGGTGCACAGAGCGAGGGTTCCACCTGAAACACAGGGAATCAGAGTACATAACAGGTGCGCAGAGCGAGGGTTCCAAGTGAAACACAGGGAATCAGAGTACATAACAGGTGCGCAGAGCGAGGGTTCCACCTGAAACACAGGGAATCAGAGTACATAACAGGTGCACAGAGCGAGGGTTCCACCTGATACACAGGGAATCAGAGTACATAACAGGTGCACAGAGCAAGGGTTCCACCTGAAACACAGGGAATCAGAGTACATAACAGGTGCGCAGAGCGAGGGTTCCAAGTGAAACACAGGGAATCAGAGTACATAACAGGTGCGCAGAGCGAGGGTTACACCTGAAACACAGGGAATCAGAGTACATAACAGATGCACAGAGCGAGGGTTCCAAGTAAAACACAGGGAATCAGAGTACATAACAGGTGCGCAGAGCGAGGGTTCCACCTGAAACACAGGGAATCAGAGTACATAACAGATGCACAGAGCGAGGGTTCCAAGTAAAATACAGGGAATCAGAGTACATAACAGGTGCGCAGAGCGAGGGTTCCACCTGAAACACAGGGAATCAGAGTACATAACAGGTGCACAGTGCTAACTAACATTTTAGTCCTTCACTAAATACAAGATAATCAGGAATGCAATATACAATACATATACAACATCCTCTTCTCTTTCTCCCACACACAGACACACACAACGTATCTTGAGAACTGTAGAGACAGTCCTCACACAGTCTTACAGTTACAATCAAACTCAGTGGTACCTGCTATTATGTTCGTCATCCGTGTCGTTGCCACGGTAATGCCTGGGTCGACGACTGTTGTGCACGGGAGCTGCCATGAGTTCTGATTGGTCATCTAGGTCGGCGATGGGCGGGAGAGCTTTCATCTGGACTGTCCGATAGGTCTGCCGGAAATCCGTGTCCCCTCCCTCATGCAGAGAGCTGAGCTCTGATAGGCTACTGGCTGCTGGGACAATACATTACTATAGAAACTTTTACTGCTTTCAAGAAAAGTTTATACAATAGTGTTTTGAATCTGAACTGATCTACGGCATCTACAGTACACCACCATTATCACTATGCATCAACACTTCTAATCGAGTCACAGACACATCATCAAATATCACCAAAACTAATGCAAATAACATCTGATAGCCATAGTGTAAATATAGACTGCCGATTTTCAAAGCAAATGCTTTTGCTGATGGCTCTCATGGTATGTTGCTCTTAGTTTACATCTTGAGAGAGACATTATAGAAGGAATCTGGGCAATTATGAAATTACAATATGCCACCCATAGAAACAGAATACATAGAATGGGGATGCGTTCCATGGAACACAAATATATGTGTGTTTACAAACAATTACTAAACCTTCTTACATTACTGGTATGGAAATTAACTTTCATGTGAAATAGAGAACCATGCCATCTAATAGTATCAGATTAAAATGCAACAGTCCAATCAATACGTGCACTGATGTCTTTCATCCAGAGTAAATCGCCATCCATGGCCAAATGTGTTTGAGTGATATCATCCCGCCTCAATGGTCAGTGTAACCTAATGGTATTACTATTTGATTGTCTACTTAAAAACCTTCTGATAAACATTATGATAATACAGATAACATTGTCCAAAAATGTGTTGAACTTACTAATGTTGATAAAGTTTACAAATGGATAAATGGATAATAAATAATTTAATAATGGTTTATAAGCAGTTTATAAGTAGTCCTTAAAATGTTACCAAACAACATTTGACTGATTCAACACAAATGGATTCTCTCAGTAGATGGAATTAATGACATTCAGTGTATTTAGGGTTAGTTTGTTATTAATGGCGAAATCAATAGTTAATGGAGAATGTAATGGAGGGTTTCTGATGAAGAGGTGTGGATCAGAATTAGTTGGGTGATATAGATAATTAAGATGTTTTATTTTGCATAATATGCTTATGTGAGATACTTGTCATTAGAATGTATCCCTTTGGACTCTGGTGTTGGCAGTTGCACTTTTCCCTTAGCTAGGGCTCAGTCACTTGGGGCCCAGATAGGGGAGAGGTCAGGCTTGTCTTCCACATGTCCCTGGTGCTATGCAGAGTATCAGAAAGGGAAGAGGACAGAATGGAACATTGTCTTCATATGTGAATGTGTCTTTACCTATTCTTAAACCATGTGAAGGGATGGCGTGATTAATGGGGAACCAATTACTTGTCTCCACAATGTCTGTGCGCAAGTCACTCCCTCCTTTTCTATTGGGGGGAGGTGTATGGCAGTGTCTGGAACCATTGTATGTCCTCTCTCAGATCTTGCACTTATCCTGGGATAGTGTATGACCAAGAGGCTCACTCCCCTCAGTGAGCTTGTCCAGGAGTGGGGTCAAGAGGGGGTTTACTTGAGATGGGAGTATCTAGAGTTGACAATTGATATATGCCATTGGATGAGTTGGTGTTTTTGTACTATGAAGTACCAGGAACGAGATTAGAACTTCGTCATAGGGACCAAACTGAACGATAATTTATAGCGAATGCTATCTGGCTGTGGATACTCCTCTCTAAAGTAAAAGTCTTTCTTTGTGAACAGTTCCTAAATATCTGTGGTTTGTCATGTCAAAGGGGGGTGGATCTTTGCTATAAAAGATCTCAGTAGCCATTGTGTTGACACTCTCAACGGTTCATTAGAAATGGAGAATCGTTGAAAGTCAAGTGCTAATGCAAAGCTCTTATTATTAAAGATGTAGTTTAAGTATAACTCTGACTGGTGTGTGAAGTTTGTCTCTCCTCATTTGGTAATACAGAAATTAGCCACCACAGAGGACACAAACCTTTACACAAGCACTAACAAAGACACATACAAACACACACACACATTAAACACAGACCGAGACAAATACACAGACATGCACGCGTGGTGATTATAGGGGAACTACTGACTCCATACAGGCTTACATTGTGGAGGAGCCATCTTGGCAGAGGGAAACTGTCCCAGCTCCTTCTCCACGTAGTACAGAACCTTCATAGAGTCCTGACTGTGATTGGGCTGGAGACGATAGCCACTGCGTACTGTAGACACAGACGCACACACCCACACACACTTATATCAAGGATAAAAGCCACTATGGGCACAGTAAAAACCCAATTACACAAACAAAAACACACACGCACACACACCCCCCACACATGAACATATGAATGCACCCATGCACACACACCAAATCACCCACCCAAACACATACACACACGTCTGGTCATAGACAACTCCACCCAGTTTAGAGACAGAAAATGAAGAGTGACATAAGAAGAGGGTTAGTTAACTCAGATGACCCTCTACAAATGTTAGTTAGTGTTACTGTGATATATCATGCAAAACTGCATTTCCCACAATGCAGAATGGCTTGTCCAGGTCCTGCAGACTGAAAGGACGAGCGCAGGTGTGGGTCGGGTCACTCACCCCCAGCTAGGTTCTTCTCCACTGAGGGGAAGGAGAGCATCTTAGGGTCCGCGAGGGACGGAGGGGCAAAGGGGACCATGGTGGGGACCCCAGGGATATAGTAGGGGGGGTACACAGCAATCTGGGGGGGCTGGCCACTCTTTGCCATCTTCCCCGCCTCATAGACTGGAAAACAATGACAAATAATTTTAAAATACTAAACTTTTAAAAAGGGAAACAAGTGAATGTAAGACTGTGTGTGTTTGTAGTTATGTGTTTGTGCGCGTGTGTGTGTCACTCACGGTGACGTGGGCAACAGCAGGTGTCGGGGCAGCAGCAGCAGCGGAGGTAGCAGCAGCACGAGTGAGGGCAGCACTGACACCAGCAGATCCCCATCAACAAAAGGAACAAGATACTGCCCAGGACTACAGATCCCACAAACGTCCACTCTGGAACACAAACACAGAGATGAATAAGACTACAGATCCCACAAACAGTAGAGATACACATCTTGTTAATTGAGTTAGTAACTACATGTGACTCACTCAAGTTACATCTTCTGCATCTCTGTCTATAATAACCATTGACATAAAAGGTCATATTAACCCCCCAACACTCTGGGTGTAGAGAGGCAGAGCTTGCTGGCTTGGGCCTGCACTCCTATCGCAGCCTCACATCACGACAAGGCTCTCAACACTAATGATGAATTGGTCAGGGCGTAAGCAGAAATGAAAATGTCAATACTTCAGTCAGCCCCTTGTGAAAAAACACATCCCAAGTGGACCTCTTCAGAGAGACATCTCATTATTCAAAAGAGATATGGGGGTAGGGTGTCTTGTGAATAATTCTGCTCGATTGAGGAGAGGTATTAAATGCACACCATGCATTTAGTACTGTAGTAAGAATATGATTGGGACAGTAAGGCCTCCATTTTATAAATGCTGACAGATAATTTGTTTGCTCGACATGGTGGGATCTTTTTGTGTCTGTAAAATTAATTATTGCGAGCAATGGCAGTGGAAACGCCTTTATGCGCAAATATTGATATAATAATCATAGAAAGTTAAAGTCAGTTTTTCACAATTCCAGACATTTAATCCTAGTAACAATTCCCTGTCTTAGGTCAGTTAGGATCACCACTTTATTTTAAGAATGTGAAATGTCAGAATAATAGTAGAGAGAATGATCTAATTCAGCTTTTATTTCTTTCATCACATTCCCAGTGGGTCAGAAGTTTACATACACACATACACTCAATTAGTATTTGGTAGCATTGCCTTAAACAATTTAAACTTTGGTCAAATGTTTCAGGTAGCCTTCCACAAGCTTCCCACAATAAGTTGGGTGAATTTTGGCTCATTCCTCCTGACAGAGCTGGTGTAACTGAGTCAGGTTTGTAGGCCTCCTTGCTCGCACACACTTCAGTTCTGCCCACAAATGTTCTATAGGATTGAGGTCAGGACTTTGTGATGGCCACCCTATACCTTGACCTTGTTGTCCTTAAGCCATTTTGCCACAACTTTGGAAGTATGCTTGGGGCCATTGTCCATTTGGAAGACCCATTTGTGACCAAGCTTTAACTTCCTGACTGATGTCTTGAGATGTTGCTTCAATATATCCACATCATTTTCCTCCCTCATGATGCCATCTATTTTGTGAAGTGCACCAGTCCCTCCTGCAGCAAAGCACCCCCACAACATGATGCTGCCACCCCCGTGCATCGTGGTTGGGATGGTGTTCTTCGGCTTGCAAGCCTCCCCCTTTTTCCTCCAAACATAACAATGGTCATTATGGCCAAACAGTTCTATTTTAGTTTCGTCAGACCAGAGGACATTTCTCCAAAAAGTACGATCTTTGTCCCCATGTGCAGTTGCAAACCGTAGTCTGGCTTTTTTATGGCGGTTTTGGAGCAGTGGCTTCTTCCTTGTTGAGCGACCATTCAGGTTATGCCGATATAGGACTCGTTTTACTGTGGATATAGATACTTTTGTACCTGTTACCTCCAGCATCTTCACAAGGTCCTTGGCTGATGTTCTGGGATTGATTTGCACTTTTCGCACCAAAGTACATTCATCTCTAGGAGACAGAACGGGTCTCCTTCCTGAGCGGTATGACGGCTGCGTGGTCCCATGGTGTTTATACTTGTGTACTATTGTTTTTACAGATGAATGTGGTACCTTCAGGCGTTTGGAAATTGCTCCCAAGGATGAACCAGATTTGTGGTCTACAATTTATTTTCTGAGGTCTTGGCTGGTTTCTTTTGATTTCCTTATGATGTCAAACAAAGAGGCACTGAGTTTGAAGGTAGGTCTTGAAATACATCCACAGGTACACCTCCAATTGACTCAAATTATGTCAATTAGCCTATCAGAAGCTTCTAAAGCCATGACATCATTTTCTGGAATTTTCCAAGCTGTTTAAAGGCACAGTCAACTTAGTGTATGTAAACTTCTGACTCACTGGAATTGTGATACAGAGAATTATAAGTGAAATAATCTGTCTGTAAACAATTGTTGGAAAAATGACTTGTGTCATGCACAAAGTAGATGTCCTAACTGACTTGCCAAAACTATAGTTTGTTAACAAGAAATTTGTGGAGTGGTTGAAAAACGAGTTTTAATGACTCCAACTAAGTGTATATAAACTTCCGACTTCAACTGTATCGAAGTAACTTGGAGTCACGAGATATGTTGTGTGGTCCTCCATTACGACTCGGGAAACCATGCAGTTTATTAGGCTACAGATGAAATAAGTTACGATTATCTTCACAAGGTGGTGATAGTGCACATGATGAGCTTGATGCTCCTTTCCAATAAATATCGAGGGTCTTATTCTGGTGACATGATGATCGATGCTTGGCTGTAGTTTGACAAATAAAATCATGTTGTTCTTATCAATAATAATCGCATAATGTAGGTAGCTACTATGACTGTGAGATGTTGGCTATAGCGCACGTGCCATGACCAGATGCAACAGGTTTTGTGACATGGGAATTTAAGTACGTTTGATGGAAACACATCTCTCTCTCACCTCCTGGAGGACCTGAGCCCTAGGACCATGCGTCTGTGTCTCTCTCTCTCTCTCTCTCTCTCTCTCTCTCTCTCTCTCTCTCTCTCTCTCTCTCTCTCTCTCTCTCTCTCTCTCTCTCTCTCTCTCTCTCTCTCCTCTCTCTCCTCTCTCTCTCCTCTCTCTCTCTCTCTCTCTCTCTCTCTCTCTCTCTCTCTCTCTGTGTTTTGACTGTGTTGTAATTTGGTTTATTCTGATTGATTGGATGTTCTGGTCCTGAGGCTTCAGTGTGTTAGTAGAACAGGTTTGTGAACTCAGCCCCAGGACCAGCTGGATGAGGGGACTCTTTTCTTTGCTCAGCTCTTGGCATTGCAGGGCTTGGTAATGATATGAGAGGGGGTCACTGTATTTTAGATGTTTCCAAAACTTAATTGCTCTTTTTTGAGTTTTTATTATTAGTGGATATTGGCCTAATTCTGCCCTGCATGCATTGTTTGTAGTTTTCATCTGGACATGTAGGAGAATCTTACAGAACTCTGCATGTAGGGTTTCAATGGGGTGTTTGTCCCATTTGATGAAATCTTGTTTTGCAAGTGGACCCCACACCTCGCTGCCATAAAGTGCAATTGGTTCAATGACATATTCAATTAGTTTTAGCCAAATTTTAAGGTATTTCAATTTGAATTTGCTTTTTAATGGCGTAGAATGCCCTGCGTGCTTTCTCTCTCAGTTCATTCACTGCCTCATTAAGGTGTCCAGTTGAGCTTATTTTTAAACCTAAGTAATTGTAGTGTGTACAGTACTCTATATATTTTGTACCAATTGAGAACTTTGGTCTAATTCCCTGAGATCTGGATCTTCTCTGGAAAATCTTTATTTTAGTCTTTTTGGGGTTTACTGCCAGGGCCCAGGTCTGGCAGTACTGCTCTAGCAGGTCCAGGCTCTGCTGTAAGCCATGTGCTATGGGTGACAGCAGGCATAGGTCATCTGCGAAGAGTAGGCATTTAACTTCTGAATTGTGGAGACTAACACCAGGGGCTGAGGATTTTTCTAGAATAGTGGCCAATTCGTTAATGTAAATATTAAAGAGTGCAGGGCTCAGATTGCAACCCTGACGAAGGCCCCGCCCCTGGTTAAAGAATTCTGTTCTTTTCTTACCAATTTTAATGCTGCACGTATTGCCAGTATACATTTATTTAATTATGTCACATGTTTTACCTCCTACACCACTTTCAATAACTTTGTAGAACAGTCCTGTATGCCAAATAGAATCAAATGCTTTTTGGAAGTCGATAAAGCAAGCGTATATTTTGGTATTATTTTGGTGGACATGTTTATCTATCAGGGTGTGTAAGGTGTAAATATGATCAGTTGTGCGATGTTTTGGTATAAATCCAATTTGGCTTTTACTCAAGACATTGTGCTTATTAAGGAAGTTTAGAACTCTTACATTGATGATACTACAGAAAATCTTCCCCAGGTTACTGTTCACACAAATGCCTCTGTAATTGTTAGGGTCAAATTTGTCTCCGTTCTTAAAGATTGGGGTTATGAGTCCTTGATTCCAGAAATAACCTACACTCAGGATCAAATTAAACAGTTTTAATATAGCCAATTGAAATTTTGCACTAGTGATTTTGAGCATCTCATTTAGGATGCCATCAGGTCCGCATGCTTTTTTAAATTTGAGAGCCTGAAGTTTCTTATAGAGCTCCTGGTCAGTAATTGGGGAGTCCAATGGATTTTGATTGTCCTTTATAGCTTTTTCTAATCCATTCAACTTCTCATGAATTTGGCGTTGTTCTGCGTTTGTGTCAATTTGAACGGTGTTGTAGAGTGTTTTGAAATGGGTTGTCCATATGTCACCATTTTGTATAGCTAATTCCTCTTGTTTAGATTTTTTTAGTTTTTTCCAATTTTGCCAAAAGTTGTTTGTGTTTATGGACTCCTCAATTAGTGTCAGCTGCTTGCTGTTGTACTGTGCTTTTTTGGTTCTGAGTGTACATTTATAGAGTTTTAAAGTCTCACAGTAATGAAGGCGTAATTCACCATTATTTGGGTCTCTGTGCTTTTGGTTGGATAGTGTTCTAAGTTTTTTCCTTATAATTTTACAATCTGCATCAATCCAGTTGTCATCTGTGATTTTTTTTGTTTTGTTTTTTATCAATTGTGCTTCTTTTGCCGTTTGCCTGAATATATAGTTTCGTACTGCTAGATTGATGCCTTCTTTACTGTGAGTGAATGTAGTATCCAGAAAGTCTCTCTCTCTCTCTCTCTCTCAATGCTCGGCTATGAAAAGCCAACTGACATTCACTCCTGAGGTGGTAACCTGTTGCACCCTCTACAACCACTGTGATTATTATTTGGTTCTGCTGGTCATCTATGAATGTTTGAACGTCTTGAAGAACGATCTGGCCTTAATGGCCATGTACTCTTATAATCTTCACCCGGCACAACCAGAAGAGGACTGGCCACCCCTCAGAGCCTGGTTCCTCTCTAGGTTTCTTCCTAGGCTCAAGCTTTTCTAGGGAGTTTTTCCTAGCCACTGTGCTTCTACATCTGCATTGCTTGCTGTTTGGGGTTTTAGGCTGGGTTTCTGTATAAGCACTTTGTGACATCTGCTGATGTAAAAAGGGTTTTATAAATAAAGCAATATTGTTTTATGCAGATTTTTGAAGATTCGCATGAAAATCTGCCGCAAATTGGACGGAAACCTAGCTAGTGAGTTAACGCATGACTGCGCAGAGGCAGAATATAAGATAAGGCCACAAGCGGATTGGTTCTTTCCTCTGCAGTTGTTAAATCAATCAAGATTCCCAGAAGATGATTGGACAGTGAGAGAGCAGCATGGGGGGAGGGGGGGGGGGGGGTGTACGGTGACAGTTAAGCAGAGCCAGAGCAGGGGGTGTCACTGAGGGGAACAAGGTAAGGGAGGGACAGGTGAGGTGAAAAGGCAGCCATTTTTGGCATAATCACACACAGACTAACAGAAAGACAGACAGACAGTGACAGACCGTGGCCAGCGAATGAGGAGGCAAGCAGCCGTACCTGGCATAATCTCCACATCAAACTCTGGCAGGAGATCGTCCAGCACACCTGTCCTACCTGCAGAGAGAGGGAGACCAGAGGTGAGGCGCAGCAGACAGGAAGTAGCAGAGGGCAGAGGTCAAAAGTGAGGCAAATCAGCCAATCAGATGGAGTTATTGACTGAGGATCATGCATTGAGACTGGCAGAGATGAATCGACAGAGGAACCAGGGGAAAACAGTACAATTCGTTAACACCTGATGCTGAAGCCAAAGTGATAATCATCATAAATCATTTCCCATTATTAAAAATGGATTTGAGAGAACATGTTAATGGGGGTGAAAACAAAGTTCAAAGTGTGTCGCTTAATGATCTTTATGTAGTAAAAACCATGAGCTGACGCAAAGCCAACATTTATTGTTGAGGTGCAGGCTAACGGAGGGTAAACTGTATAAAAAGAAAGAAAGTCGCACACTCAAAATATGCTCCTAACAATTCAATGGGTGCACCTAACCAACATTTCGGCATGCAGTGCCTTCTTTAGGGTTATTGTTCTCCACACACACTAACCCAGTCTTAAAGGCCACGAGTTCTGGCCTTTAAGACTAGGTTAAAGACTGGGTTAAACTCTCACCTCTCATCTCACACTGAACCTAATTTTAGCAGGGTGCTGTATTTCTGTGATGTTACTGTACAAACACGCAACACACACAAATACACATCCAACACGCTTGACACGTCACATGATACTACAAGGCAAGCTAAAAGATCTGTAATCAGTGTGAGAGATTTACAACAGAACTCAACTTAACTCAACTGCTGCAACTTTAGCTAAGCTCATCACATCATCAAACAAAATCAAACCACAGCCTAACCCAACAACAAAAGCAACCACATTCAAAAGCACTGCATTCCCAAGCTTTCTCTTCATGTAGACCGTAAATAAAACATTGTTGGTCTATGCATTTGGGTGGTATATTCAGCCCTGTCAACAGGTCCTGTACCCAATAAAATGCTCTACGGGATGTTGAGGTAAGGCCAGATTGGAGGTGGTAGGAGGGGTGTGTACATGTGTATGTGGGGGGTGTTGGGAAAATGGGACAGGGTGTAACGGGGACAGACACTTCTGAAGCATTCTGGGTCACCAATTAACCATTAGAGCTCATCAGGGAAAGAGGGTCAGATGAACACTATTGCCATGGTAACAATGGTGGCTTTGTCTTTGCTAAACGTGAGAGAGACAGAGGAAGGGAGGGAAAAGTTAATGGAGATAGAGACAGAGTGAGAGAAGGATAAAGGGCAATGGCGATAGAGGGAGAGACAGAGAAAAATAATAGTGGGACCAGTCCGTGGGCTCACCCAAACACCAAAATAAGAGGATTCTAATCTCTGTGTTTACCCCTCTAGATAGGTTCAACTGGGTTGCTAAAATACCTGGTTTACACTCATTAAGTGTGCGTGCATGTGCGTGTCTCTACATATCAATCCCTAAAATAGTGTCTAAGGGTTATTTGATTCAACAGGCCTGCTAGCTGTCAGGGTAGACTTAACTCCCACAGCCAGACAGGCTCCAGTTGGCAGTAGTCATGGAGATAAGCACACTCCTCTCCTCTGATAAAAAAATAAACCACGCACATGAACACACACACACACACACACACACACACACACAGATCCTACCAACCTGCTCTGGCACTGAGTCGTATAAACCCAGCTGAGCTCAGTAACCTGAGAGAGGGGAGAAACTATGTGCCTCAGAGGGGAGGGAGGGAGGGAACAATGATAAGAAGACAGGGGGAATAAGGGGTAGAGGAAGATGAGGCCCTCCAGAGGAGAGGAGAAAAATAAAAAGCAGTGAGAGCAGTAGCAGTGTGTAGGTAAAATCACTGAGGAAGCCAAGCCAGTAAAACAGCCATGTTACAACCAATGTTCTGATAATTGCCTTGTTTGTTCTATAACATATTCCTTCATACGCCACTGTGATATACAATAAGGCTGTGACAACAAAAAGACTACAATCACACAGTGGCGGAATAAATTAAACTACGCATATGTTTGTTTCATTACAAAACCGGAGAGCCACATCTGTCCGGTCAATCCCACAAAGCAAATATCGCATGTTATAAACAGCTACAGTATATGGCCTGCAGCATTGTCAAACAAGTTAATGTTTGACAGTTCACTAAACAACTACTGATTTAGAACCACAGAGTTACCCACAAGTCAACACAGAGACAACATGAGCACTGCCTCCGTTATTCCAGCACCATTTCAACTTAAACATTTAAACATCATCAAATCAACAAGGCTATACATGCTTAGTTTAATACACTGAAAACAAACTTAAAGATACCCAAAACAATCTAGTCCAATCAACGTTGCTAAATATCATGTGGCTGTCCATGGGACTTATTTGTGTGTGTGTGTGTGTGTGTGCAATAATTGTTTTAAAGTTGACTCATCCTACTTGTAGACTAGTTGAACGCCAATGCCATCCTCCTCTCGTTCATGTTGGCAAAATGGTCCATGTCTCAGTCATACAGTACACTTTTAGTTTTTGTTTTCATAGGCTACCTAGCTAAAATGCTTGCTAGCCTAACTTCCTCGCATGGGCAACAATGAACCAGCTAAGTTAGCTAGCTAGTTAATGTGAGCCTATACTAGCCTATATATTTAACTTCAATCAAATCAAATCGTATTATTTTATTGGTCATATACACATGGTTAGCAGATGTTATTGCGAGTGTAGCGAAATGCTTGTGCTTCTAGTTCCGACAGTGCAGCAATATCTATCAATTAATATCTAACATATAATCTAACAATTCCACAACAACTACCTAATACACACAAATCTAAGTAAAGGAATAGAATAAGAATATTTACATATAAATATATGGATGAGCAATGACAGAGCGGCATAGGCAAGATGCAATAGATGTTATAAAATACAGTATATACATATGAGATGAGTAATGCAAGATATGTAAACATTATTAAAGTGACTAGTGATCCATTTATTAAAGTGGCCAATGATTTCAAGTCTGTATGTAGGCAGCAGCCTCAAAGGCCAGTGGCACAATATATTAATTTATGGTTACATCAGAATTGCCATCATAATCATTTGGCCTGTACAGAGGATTAAGTTAAAACCACAAGTCCAAATCCTCATCTCCATCCATGGCTGAGGAAAGGGCCGATTTAACAAGCTAGCTACTGCAGGACATCAACACAAGCAAACCAGAAACAGACAAGTTTTTTCAACAATGATGACGTTTTGCCTAGGATGTGATTTGATTGGTGGGAAGCCAAATCCAAACTGGCCTCCCTTGGGAGGCGTTTTGCTGCGCCAGGACAACCCACAGTTGAGCTCAGCTCAACGTTGATTGGCTAATTATTATTTATTTTTTTATCAAGGGAGGCCAAATGCTTGCTGGCATCAATCAATCAAATGATACGGCGGCAACATGTCATTCTTTTGTTCCAGACAGCATCAGATATATGGACTACATACAGTTGAAGTCGTAAGTTTACATACACTTAGTTGGAGTCATTAAAACTCGTTTTTCAACCACTCCACAAATTTCTTGTTAACAAACTATAGTTTTGGCAAGTCGGTTAGGGCATCTACTTTGTGCATAACACAAGTAATTTTTCCAACAATTGTTTACAGACAGATTATTTCACTTATAATTCCCTGTATCACAATTCCAGTGGGTCAGAAGTTTACATACACTAAGTTGACTGTGCCTTTAAACAGCTTGGAAAATTCCAGAAAATGATGTCATGGCTTTAGAAGCTTCTGATAGGCTAATTGACATAATTTGAGTCAATTGGAGGTGTACCTGTGGATGTATTTCAAGGCCTACCTTCAAACTCAGTGCCTCTTTGTTTGACATCATGGGAAAATAAAAAGAAATCAGCCAAGAAAAAAGAATGTATACCTCCACAAGCCTGGTTCATCCTTGGGAGCAATTTCCAAACGCCTGAAGGTACCACGTTCATCTGTACAAACAATAGTACGCAAGTATAAACACCATGGGACCACGCAGCCGTCATACCGCTCAGGACGGAGAGGCGTTCTGTCTCTTAGAGATGAATGTACTTTGGTGCGAAAAGTGCAAATCAATCCCAGAACAACAGCCAAGGACCTTGTGAAGATGCTGGAGGAAACAGGTACAAAAGTACCTATATCCACAGTAAAACGAGTCCTATATCGGCATAACCTGAAAGGCCGCTCTGCAAGGAAGAAGCCACTTCTCCAAAACCACCATAAAATGCCAGACTACGGTTTGCAACTGCACATGGGGACAAAGATCGTACTTTTTGGAGAAATGTCCTCTGGTCTGATGAAACAAAAATAGGACTGTTTGGCCATCATTATCATCGTTATGTTTGGAGGAAAAAGGGGGAGGCTTGCAAGTTGAAGAACACCATCCCAACCGTGAAGCACGGGGGAGGCAGCATCATGTTGTGGGGTGCTTTGCTGCAGGAGGGACTGGTGCACTTCACAAAATAGATGGTATCATGAGGAGGGAAAATTACGTGGATATATTGAAGCAACATATCAAGACATCAGTCAAGAAGTTAAAGCTTGGTCGCAAATGAGTCTTCCAAATGGACAATGACCCCAAGCATATTTCCAAAGTTGTGGCAAAATGGCTTAAGGACAACGAAGTCAAGGTATTGGAGTGGCCATGACAAAGCCCTGACCTCAATCCTATAGAACATTTGTGGGCAGAACTGAAAAAGTGTGTGCGAGCAAGGAGTTACACCAGCTCTGTCAGGAGGAATGGGCCAAAATTCACCCAACTTATTGTAGGAAGCTTTGTGGAAGGCTACCCGAAACGTTTGACCCAAGTTTAAACAATTTAAAGGCAATGCTACCAAACACTAATTGAGTGTATGTAAACTTCTGACACACTGGGAATGTGATTAAAGAAATAAAAGCTGAAATAAATCCTTCTCTCTACTATTATTCTGACATTTCACATTCTTAAAATAAAGTGATGATCCTAACTGACCTAAAACAGGGAATTTTTACTAGGATTAAATGTCAGAAATTGTGAAAAACTGAGTTGAAATGTATTTGGCTAAGGTGTATAAACTTCCGACTTCAACCATATACTAAGATGGAGGGGCGCCGTTTCCTTTTGATGAGATTCAACCACTTGCGAAGTGATGGAAAATTATGAAAATAAAGGGAGACGACACAGACTAACTCTGAAGGAATTACAATGGGTTCAACAACTCAAACTCTGGTGTGTGTACAAGGCCAAAGTCAGCTCCTCTCCTGTGTCACAGCACAACGCTCTCTTTCGCTCTCTCCTTTTACGTCTACATCACTGACCCTTAACATGCTTTAGTCTCATCCCCCCCAAATAAAGGAATGTTTCCATGACAACAGCTTAAGAAGTGGATTACATAGCTCACAATAATAATCTAGAACTACTCTCTGTAATATATGTTGTAAACTCTCTATTATGTAGTCTATGTTCAATGCTGTGGCACAAAAGTCTACCTGGCCTATATCTGAGGTTATAAGGGTTTATGTATGGCTATGTCAGGTTTATGTCAGCTGGTCTACAAGGGTAAGCTCAGCCAAACAATGGGTCCTCTCAGAGAGGATCAGAACCGTGTGTAGAGCAGCGCACGCCATTCTGCTCGTCGTCATGGCAGCACTTGTAAGTACACTTTGGAATGCAGACGCCCTCTAGAGCAAGGATGTTTATATTTAAGCGCTCCATTATGAACCATACCAAACAAACAAATACACTTACCCTACACACTTACACGCACACACCACAGTCAGCATATGAGACTGGTGCAACGGCACAAATCCATTGGTTTTAGTGTGTGCATTGGTTTTACTGCTGTGGTAAGGTTCAGAAAGTGAGACACAAGACAATACATAAGAGTATACTTGTTTCCTACTTCCTCAACTCTCAAATCCTTTTAAACCAGAGAGGAACTCAAAATAAGAAAGCCTCAACAGAATGTTCAGATTCCTGTTCATTTCCGCTCTATCCCTTCCTCTTTGATGTTGAGTTGGTTGAATTACTGTGTAATGTTTACTTCCGGTGTGCGGAGGGTTCACTTCCTGTGGTCACTCACCCAGCACCAGTACCTCCACCTGGCCCTCATTCTTCCCCTCCAGGTCATCGGCAATGACGATCTTACAGAAGTACACTCCGCTGTCGCCCCACTGCAGCTTCCCAATCCGCAAGTCCGCCTCTGGACAGGGACAGGACACAGGGTCAGAGGTCAGGACAAGGGTCATAGGTGAGAGGTCAAATGATATGAGAGCATGGTCAGTATATCCTATGAAAAAACTATGAACCTATAAAACCTCTGAAAAACGATACATACGACACACATTTAACAAATAATCAACAACTGCATACAGTAACAAAATGATATACTGCTAAGCCAGGTATACACTTCATGATTTTGGCCCCAATTTTGCTGTCCCAAGTTTTTGAAGTCGGAGACAAAATCCCCATGTCGTTGCCTACTCAGGGCGTGCGGCCTTCACTGGCACTCTTTTAATGTGAGCGGGTCAGAGACGCAATCTCAGGGCTACCGATCCCGTCTTTGAGCAGTCCCAGACATCCCGATATTATCAAACATGTTTGATTTCATCAGCACAAAATCTGCAATGCTCTTGTAGTGTGAGATGTGCAACGACAATGTTTAAGGAAGGTGTTCAGCAATAGCCAATGAGAGCTCGGCAGAAAAGAAGCCAGTGAAATGATGACGTTGTTTCGCATCACACAGAATGTGTGTCGGTACTCGCCTTTAACCAAAGCCAAAGTGTCAAATCGTTACACCTCTAAAGCTCACAGGCAATGTTACTTAATTCAAAATGTTGGCTAGATATTTCAACTCTGTATGGCAAGAGTGAATGTCTGACAGAAAACGTTTGAGGTTGTTTTGAACCACAGCTCGTTCTACTGTAGCTACGTTAACAGTCTAATCGCATCATTACATCATTGTTTTCGAGAGACAACGTGGTGGTATTGAGAATCCTCATGACCAAGTGAAGAATCTTGTCGTGTGTGAAACCCCGTCTGTGCCAAACCTACAAATCTACAGGAAAGGTGGTCGTTTAATGTGAGAGGCTCAGCAATGTTAAGATTTTGAAAGTCGTGTAGTGTACACCGGGCATTCGTCAAACAATATACTGAACAAACCTCAAAGATACATTTGACTCATTCATAAATCCAACAGCTTTCTATTAAGATTCATGACAACAGGAGGGTGTTTTGTTAAAAAAGAGACACAAAAGTAGGTGGGTGCTCTCTATTGAAAGGCAGAAAAAGATGGGTATTTCATTTGGATAAGAAGCTCAATGGTGGTGGTTTATTGTGAATAGGATAAGAGAGGGCAGAAGACCACTCCATTGTGAACAGGGGTCAGTGTCGTTAATAATGTATCTGTGTGTGAGTGTGTAGCCTGGCCTATTGTGAAGCAGAGACAGAGAAGGACTATTTCAGGAACAGGAAAAGCAGAGCACAAGCAGCCGTGTTTCCTGTTGGGAGACTGATCATAAACAGTAGACTGGGATAATAGACAGGCTATGACGGACAAGGCCACCGCCTATAACACTGAAGCACTGACATACAGTGAACAGCATTTAAACGTGTCTGCACATGTCGTATGTCTTCCCTGACAACATTTCCACAAGCACAGCCTTTCTAGTCATTGAAGCTCATAAAACTACAAAACACCGCCACACACAACTTCCAATCACAACACAAATCTACTCATTAACCAATCTTCACAGTACTGTTGATGATGGCGATGTCTCGGCCCTTGTAGTGCTCAGCCAGCGTCATGGAGGGTCCCTGGCCGGACGCTACGATGCGGACGGTGCGGCTGCTGTCGGAGCACTCCAGGTGGGCTGCGGTGCCCAACTCGGACCCCTGGACCCCAAAGCTCTTGGGAAAAGTGAAGGAGTCTCGTGTGCGGTCATGGCAGTAGGATTTGTACCACCATTGCACCACAGGGGTCTGGGAAGAAGGCGTGTGGTACTGGCACTCGAGCACCACCGACTGGAAGAGCATGGCGAAACGCTTCTTCTCCCGAACCGTCACCTGCACCCCCACACACACACAGACTGATACACACACAGACAAGGTGTGAGAAAATAGAGGGGAAGCGGTTATTTAATAATACAATAATCAAAACAATATTTATGTTATATTATGCCGATATAAAATTAACACAGTCCTATGAATAGAAAAGTAGGCGTCACATTTTAAATATCTAACGGCAGTCTGCATATATGGCCTTTAACATACACTACATGACCAAAAGTATGTGGACACCTCCTCATCAAACATCTCATTCCAAAATCATGGCCATTAATATGGAGTTGGTCCCCACTTTGCTACTGTAGCAGCCTCCACTCTTCTGGGAAGGCTTTCCACTAGATGTTGGAGCATTTCTTCGACGCTTGCTTCCATTCAGCCAAAAGAGCATTAATGAGGTCGGGCACTGATGTTGGGCGATTAGGCCTGGCTCGCAGTCGGCATTCCAATTCATCCCAAAGGTGTTCGATGGGGTTGAGGTCAGGGCTCTGTGCAGGCCAGTCAAGTTCTTCCACACCGATCCCAACAAACCATTTCTTCTGTATTGACCTCTCTTTGTGCACGGGGACATTGTCATGCTGAAACAGGAAAGGGCCTTCCCCAAACGGTTGCCACAAAGTTGGAAGCCTAGAATCGTCTAGAATGTCATCGTATGCTGTAGCGTTAAGATGTCCCTTCACTGGAGCTAAGGGGCCTAGCCCGAACCATGAAAAACAACCCCAGACCATTATTCCTCCACCAAACTTTACAGTTGGCACTATGCATTGGTGCAGGTAGTGTTCTCCTGGCATCCGCCAAACCCAGATTCGTCCGTCGGACTGCCAGATGGTGAAGCGTGAATCATCACTCCAGAGAACATGTTTTCACTGTTCCAGAGTTCAATGGCGGCAAGCTTTACACAACTCCAGCCGACGCTTGGCATTGCGCATGGTGATTTTAGGCTTGTGTGCGGCTGCTCGACCATGGAAACCCATTTCATGAAGCTACCGACGAACAGTTCTTGTGCTGACTTTGCTTCCAGAGGCAGTTTGGAACTCAGTAGTGAGTGTTGCAACCGAGTACAATTTTTACACGCTTCAGCACAGTTCTGTGAGCTTCTGTGACCTACCACTTCGCGGCTGAGCTGTTGTTGCTCTGAGATGTTTCAACTTCACAAGAACAGTACTTACAGTTGACCGGGCAGCTCTAGCAGGGCAGAAATTGGACAAACTGACTTGCTGGAAAGGTGGCATCCTATGATGGTGCCACATTGAATGCCACTGGCCATTCTACTGCCAATGTTTGTCTATGGAGATCGCATGGCTGTGTGCTCGAGTTTATACACCTGTCAGCAATGGGTGTGGCTGAAGTTGCTTAATCCTCTCATTTGAAGGGGTGTCCACATACTTTTCGCCATGTATTGTACCTTTTGAATAGCCAGAGAAACATGCAAATGGTAAGGAGATTAGACTTTACAGTTGAACACTCTCCAACACCAGCTTTGAGAAGCACCCAGTCCAACACCACTTGAACCAACCACTTAGCCTCTACCCATAGTAGAGCCCACAGCAGTCCAACTCTCCGTTTCATACCCCCTGCACATCCAACAGGTTAAGGGGGATTCCAGAAATATCCTCTCAGTTAACTAAACCACAAAACTCAGGAGAAGGTCTGTCTCTGTTGTGGAAGTGATGACCTGATTTCACCAATGCCTAATAACATCTGGTCTGGCTCCACTGAGAACCGTTTGTGGGTGTGTGTGTGTATGCGTAATGATGACTCCAACTGGGCTCTTGAGTGGCGCAGTCGTCTAAGGCACTGCATCTCAATGCAAGAGGTGACACTACAGTCCCTGGTTCAAATCCAGGTTGAACCACATCTGGCTGTGATTGGGAGTCCCATAGGGCGGTGCACAATTGGCCCAGCGTCGTCTGGGGTAGGCCGTCATTGTAAATAAGAATTTGTTGTTAACTGACTTCCCTAGTTAAATAAAGGCTAAATAAAACATTTAAAAAAATAAATCCCCAACTGGGAGAATGCCAAGTGGTGACTTGCACAATATCTAGATGGCGGGGGTGGGATGGGTGCTCCTCTCTCCAGTACACGGGAGGTCACAGAGGTTACATTCCGCCGTGTGTGGGGGGCAGGGGCAGGACTGTAGTAGGAAGGTAGGGGGTTGTCATAATAAATGGGAACAGTGAGGGGGTCGTGGCCAGAGCAGTATACTCTGCAGCCAGTCTTGTTAGGTCTAGGAGGGGCAGGCAGCAGGAACTCACTCCAAACATTTCCAAGAAAAGAGGAAATCCCAGCAAACGGTTCTACACAGTGGCCCTCTCCTTAGCAGCACTTTCCCGAGGTTTTCAGTTTAGTGCAGATGAAGGGAATGAGACAAGGAGGGGATGCAGTTTTACACAGATTGAGATTCACACTTTGTACTAAAGAGGCGCCAGGGTGATTCATGATTATGGCATTCAAATTTACTACAGAGCTCCAATTAGAAGTTGCGGCTAACAACAGATCTAGGATCAAGCTAAATAAATATTTAAATAAATAATCCACACCATCCTGGAGGATCCTACAGTGCCTTCAGAAAGTATTCATACCCCTTGACCTATTCCAAATGTTGTTGTGTTACAGCCGGAATTCAAAATGGATTAAATCTTTTTTTCTCACCTGTCTAATCTACACACAATACCCTATAATAACAAAGTGAAAGCATGTTACAAGAATTTTTTGCAAATGTATTGAAAATGAAAGACAGAAATATCGCATTTACATAAGTATTCACAAATGAGTCAATACTTTGTAGAAGCACCTTTGGCAGTGATTACAGCTTTGAGTCATCTTGGGTATTACTGTATCAGCTTTGCACATCTGGATTTGGGGATTCTCTCCCATTCTTCCTTGTTAAGTTAGATTGGGAGCGACGGTGAACAGCAATCTTCAAGTCTTTCCACAGATTTTCAATGGGATTCAAGTCTCGGCTTTGGCTGGGCCCCTCAAGGACTTTCACATTCTTTTTCTGAAGCCATACAGTTTTAGCTGTATGCTTGAGGTCATTGTCCTGTTGGAATGTAAATCTTCGCCCCCCTCAAAGCTCGTTTGTACTCTGAACAGGTTCTCATCAATAGTTTGCCTGAATTTGGCTCTATTTATTGTTTCCTTCTATCCTTACCAGTTTCCCCGTCCCTGCTGCTGAAAAGCACCCATAGCATGAAGCTGACATCACCATGCTTCACACTAGGGATGTTGTTAGACGGATGAGGAGCTGTGTCTGGTTTCTCCAGACATAGCGCTTTGCATTCAGGCCAAAGAGTTACATTTTTGTCTCATCAGACCACAGATTCTTTTGCCTAATAATCTGTCTTTCACATGCCTTTTTGCAAACTCCAGGAGTGCTATCATGTGCCTTTTTCTCAGGAATGGCTTCAGTTTTGCCACTCTCCCATAAAGCCCAGATTGGTGAAGTGCTGTAGAGACTGTTGTCCTTCTGGCATGTTCTCCTATCTCAGCCAAGGAACTCTGTAGTTCTGTCAGAGTGGTCATTGGGTTCTCGTCACCGACCTTACCAAGGTTCTTCTTGCCCGGTTGCTCAGTTTGGTCGAACGGTCAGCTCTGGGTAGTTCCAGAGTCTGGGTAGTTCCATATTTTTTCCATTTCCCAATGATAGAAACTGTGCTCTTGGAAACTTTCAACACACCAGAAGTAGTTTTATACGCTTCCACAGATAGAATTGTGATGAGGCATATATCTCGGCGATCTACGGACAGTTCCTTCGACTTTATGGTATAGTTTCTGCTCTGACATTCTGAAATGTCAACTGTGGGATCTTATACTGTATAGACAGGTGTTTCTTTCTAAATCATGTCCAAACAATTGAATTGGCAACAGGACTCCAATCAAGTTGTAGAAATTGGATGCAACTGAGCTCAATTTGGAGTGTCAAAGCAAAGGGGTGTGAATACTTACAGTACCGGTCAAAAGTTTGGACAAACCTACTCATTCAAGGGTTTTTCTTTATTTTTACTATTTTCTACATTGATAATAATAGTGAAGACATCAAAACTATGAAATAACACATATGGAATAATGTAGTAAGCATTTCAATTAACAGGTGGGCCTTGTTAAAACTTAATTTGGGGAATTTCTTTCCTTCTTAATGCATTTGAGCCAATAAGTTGTGTCGTGTCAAGGTCTAGGTGGGAAACAGAAGAAAGCACTATTTGGTAAAAGACCAAGTCTATATTATGGCAAGAACAGCTAAAATAAGCAAAGAGAAATGACAGTCCATCATTACTTTAAGACATGAAGGTCAGTCAATGCGGAAAATTTAAAGAACTTTGAAAGTTTCTTCAAGTGCAGTCGCAAAAACCCTCAAGCGCTACGATGAAACTGGCTCTCACGAGGACCGCCATATGAATGGAAGACCCAGAGTTACCTCTGCTGCAGAGGACAAGTTCATTAGAGTTACCAGCCTCAGAAATTGCAGCCCAAATAAATGCTTCTCATAGTTCAAGTAACAGACACATCTCAACATCAACTGTTCAGAGGAGACTGTGAATCAGGCCTTCATGGTCGAATTGCTGCAAAGAAACCACTACTAAAGGACACCAATAAGAAGAAGAGACTTGCTTGGGCAAAGAAACACGAGCAATGGACATTAGACTGTTGGAAATCTGTCCTTTGGTCTGATGAGTCCAAATTTGAGATTTTTGGTTCCAACCGCTGTGTCTTTGTGAGATGCAGAGTAGGTGAACGGATGATCTCCACATGTGTGGTTTTCACCGTGAAGCATGGAGGAGGAGGTGTGATGGTGTGGGGGTGCTTGGCTGGTGACACTGTCTGTGATTTATTTACAATTCAAGGCACACTTAAACAGCATGGCTATCACGGCATTCTGCAGCGATACGCCATCCCATCTGGTTAGAGTTTAGTGGGACTATCATTTGTTTTTCAACAGGACAATGACCCAACACACCTCCAGGCTGTGTAAGGACTATTTGGCCTCCACAATCACCTGACCTCAACCCAATTGAGATGGTTTGGGATGAGTTGGACCGCAGAGTGAAGGAAAAGCAGCCAACAAGTGCTCAGCATATGTGGGAACTCCAAGACTGTTGGAAAAGCATTCCAGGTGACTACCCCATGAAGCTGGTTGAGAGAATAACAAGAGTGTGCAAAGCTGTTATCACGGCAAAGGGTGAAGAAACTAAAATCTAAAATCTATTTTTGTTTAACACTTTTTTACTACATGATTCCATATGTGTTAGTTCATAGTTGTGATGTCTTCACTATTATTCTACAATGTAGAAAATAGTAAAAATAAAGAAAAACCCTTGAATGAGTAGCTGTGTCCAAAATTTTGACTGGTACTGAATGTAAATTAGATATTTCAGTTTTTAATTTTCAATACATTTGCTAAAATTCAGGCTGTAATACAACATAATGTGGAATAAGTCAAGGGGTGTTATTAATTTATATAGGCACTGTATATGGACAACAGAATGGAGGAGGGGGATGGGAGGACTCCAACCAATGAGATTATCTCATCTGGCCCAGTCGGGTGTGAACAGCCAATTAGCGGTTAGAGATTTGAAGAAGAGTTTATTATATTCTAGCGAGGAGGAGAAAGAAAGAGGACAGAGAGAATGGACAGGGCGAGACACCTTGATAACCTCACGATTCACACATAAAAAAATATTCTGGGACCTTTGATCCAAGGTGTCAGCCTGTCTCAGCATCTCTCTAACAGAGAACAACACAAAACTGTCCATGCATATAACCAGGCACTCCAAAACACATATTTATAAACCTCTAAAAATACCCACAAGTGTGACATAAAAAATAATGACATATGCTCACATGTATACTTACAGTGCATTCAGAAAGTATTCAGGCCCCACATTTTGTTACCTTACAGCCTTATTCTAAAATGGATTAAATAAAAAATGTCCCTCATCAATCTACACACAATACCCCATAATGACAAAGCTAAAACAGGTTTACAGAAATTTGTGCAAATGTATTAAAGGTAAAAAACAGAAACACCTTATTTACATAAGTAATCAGCCCCTTTGCTATGAGACTTGAAATTGAGCTCAGGTGCATCCTGTTTCCATTGATCATCCTTGAGATGTTTCTACAACTTGATTGGAGTCCACCTGTGGTAAATGAATTTGATTGGACAGGATTTGGAAGTGCACACACCTGTCTATATAAGGTCCCACAGTTGACAGTGTGTGTCAGAGCAAAAACCAAGCCATGAGGTAGAAGGAATTGTCCGTAGCGCTCTGAGACAAGATTGTGTCAAGGCATAGATCTGGGGAAGGGTACCAACACATTTCTGCAGCATTGAAGTGACCAGGAACGCACTTCATCACTCTTAAATGGAAGAAGTTTGGAACCACCATGACTGTTCCTAGTGCTGGCCGCACGGCCAAACTGAGCAATTGGGGGCGAAGGACCTTGGTGAGGGAGGTGACCAAGAACACAATGGTCACTCTGAAAGAGCTCCAGAGTTCCTCTGTGGAGATGGGAGAACCTTCCAGAAGGACAACCATCCCTGCAGCACTCCACCAATCAGGCCTTTATGGTAGAGTGGCCAGACGGAAGCCACTCCTCAGTAAAAGGCACATGACCTCCCGCTTTGAGCTTGACAAAAGGCACCTAAAGGACTCTCAGACCATGAGAAACAAGATGATCTGGTCTGATGAAACCAAGTTTGAGCTCTTTGGCCTGACTGCCAAGTGTCACATCTGGAGGAAACCTGGAACCATCCCTATGGTGAAGAATCTCGAGGCTGTAATCGCTGCCAAAGGTGACTATTTTTAAAGGTTTTATTTAATTATTTATATTTTTAACTAGGCAAGTAAGTTAAGAACAACTTCTATTTACAATGATGGCCTAGGAACAGTGGGTTAACTGCCTTCTTCAGGGGCAGAACGACAGATTTTTACCTTGTCAGCTCAGGGATTTCATCTAGCAACCTTTCAGTTACTGGCCCAACGCTCTAACCACTTTACCCTTTACTCAACAAAGTACGTGAGTAAAGGTTCTGAATGCTTATGTGATTTTATTTTTTTAATGATTTTAGAATAATTTTTTTTACCAACCTGTTTTTGCATTTTTCATAGATTGATTACTGAAAAAATAACATTTTAATACATTTTTGAATAAGGCTGTAACTTAACAATGTGGAGAAAGTCAAGGGTCTGAATACTTACCGAATGTACTGTATGATCCTGATTCAACTCACAACACATACATTTCCTAATCCATATTCACAACAACAAATTACCAAAAACACTTAACTATACTGAACAAAAATATAAATGCAATATGTAAAGTGTTGGTCCCATGTTTCATGAGCTGAAATAAAATGTTCCATATGCACAAAAAACGTATTTCTCTAAAATGTTGTGCACAAATTTGTTTATATCCCCGTTAGTGATCTTTTCTCCTTTGCCAAGATAATCCATCCACCTGACAGGTGTGGCATATCAAGAAGCTGATTAAACAGCATGATCATTACACTGGTGGACCTTGTGCTTGGGACAATAAAAGTCCACTCTAAAATGTGCAGTTTTGTCACACAACACAATGACACAGATGTCTCAAGTTTTGAGAGCTTGTGCATTTGGCATGCTGACTTGAGGGATTGTCCACCAGAGCTATTGCCAGAGAATGTGATGTTAATTTCTCTACCATAAGCTGCAGCCAATGTTGTTTTAGAGAACTTGGCCAGTGTGTCCAACCGGCCTCACAATACGCAGACCACACCAGCCCAGGACCTCCACATCTGGCTTCTTCACCTGCGAGACTGTCTGCGACTAACCACCCGGACAGCTGTTGAAACTGTGGGTTTGCACAACCAAATAATTTATGCATAAACAGTCTAAGGTAAGCTCATCTGCATACTCGTCATCCTCACCAGGGTCTTGACCTGACTGCAGTTCGGTGTTGTAATCAACTTCAGTGGGCAAATGCTCACCTTCGATGGCCACTGGCACGGTGGAGAAATGTGATCTAAACGGATGAATCCCGGTTTCAACTGTACCGGGCAGATGGCAGACAGTGTGTATGGTGTCACGTGGGCAAACGCTTTGCTGATGTCAATGTTGTGAACAGAGTGACCCATGGCGGGGTTATGGTTTGGGCAGGCATAAGCTACGGACAACAAACACAATTGCATTTTATCAATGGCATTTTGAATGCAGAGATACCTTGATGAGAGAGTGAGGCCCATTGTCGTGCCATTCATCCACCGCCATCACCTCATGTTTCAGCATGATAATGCAAAGATCTGTACACAATTCCTGGAAGCTGAAACCGTCCCAGTTCATCCACGACCTGCATACTCATCAGACATGTCACCCATTGAGCAAGTTTAGAATGCTCTGGATTGACGTGTACGACAGTGTGTTCCAGTTCCCGCCAATATCCAGCAACTTCACACAGCCATTGAAGAGGGGTGGGACAATATTCCACAGGCCACAATCAACAGCCTGATCAACTATATATGAAGGAGATGTGTCACAATGCATGAGGCAAATGGTCACAGCAGATACTGACTGGTTTTATGATCCACGACCCTACTTTTTTTTGGAAGGTATCTGTGACCAACAGATGCATATCTGTATTAAAAGTCATGTGAAATACATAGATTAGGGCCTAGTGAATGTATTTAAATTAACTGAGTTCCTTATGAACGGTAATTTAGTAAAATCTTTGAATTTGTTTCATGTTGCATTTATTTTTGTTCAATGTATTTACAGTGCCTTGCAAAAGTATTCATCCCCCTTGGCGTTTTTCCTATTTTGTTGCATTACAACCTGTAATTTTAAATAGATTTTTATTTGGATTTCATGTAATGGACATACACAAAATAGTCCAAATTGGTGAAGTGAAATGAAAAAAAACAACTTTTTTTTCTTTTCACTTGACTATTTTGGCCTAATTAAAAAATAAAAAACAACTGAAAAGTGGTGCGTGCATATGTATTCACCCCCTTTGCTATGAAGCCCCTAAATAAGATCTAGTGCAACCAATTACCTTCAGAAGTCACATAATTAGTTAGATTGCACACAGGTGGACTTTAAGTGTCACATGATCTCAGTGTGGGTGTATATCTATCTATCTATCTCACTGCTCAAAAAAATAAAGGGAACACTAAAATAACACATCCTAGATCTGAATGAATGAAATAATATTATTAAATACTTTTTTTCTTTACATATTTGAATGTGCTGACAATAAAATCACACAAAAATAATCAATGGAAATCCAAATTATCAACCCATGGAGGTCTGGATTTGGAGTCACACTCAAAATTAAAGTGGAAAACCACACTACAGGCTGATCTAACTTTGATGTAATGTCCTTAAAACAAGTCAAAATGAGGCTCAGTAGTGTGTGTGGCCTCCACGTGCCTGTATGACCTCCCTACAACGCCTGGGCATGCTCCTGATGAGGTGGCGGATGGTCTCCTGAGGGATCTCCTCCCAGACCTGGACTAAAGCATCCGCCAACTCCTGGACAGTCTGTGGTGCAACGTGGCGTTGGTGGATGGAGCGAGACATGATGTCCCAGATGTGCTCAATTGGATTCAGGTCTGGGGAACGGGCGGGCCAGTCCATAGCATCAATGCCTTCCTCTTGCAGGAACTGCTGACACACTCCAGCCACATGAGGTCTAGCATTGTCTTGCATTAGGAGGAACCCAGGGCCAACCGCACCAGCATATGGTCTCACAAGGGGTCTGAGGATCTCATCTCGGTACCTAATGGCAGTCAGGCTACCCCTGGCGAGCACATGGAGGGCTGTGCGGCCCCCCTAAAGAAATGCCACCCCACACCATGACTGATCCACCGCCAAACCGGTCATGCTGGAGGATGTTGCAGGCAGCAGAACGTTCTCCACGGCGTCTCCAGACTCTGTCACATGTGCTCAGTGTGAATCTGCTTTCATCTGTGAAGAGCACAGGGCGCGAGTGGCGAATTTGCCAATCTTGGTGTTCTCTGGCAAATGCCAAACGTCCTGCACGGTGTTGGGCTGTAAGCACAACCCCCACCTGTGGACGTCGGGCCCTCATACCACCCTCATGGAGTCTGTTTCTGACCGTTTGAGCAGACGCATGCACATTTGTGGCCTGCTGGAGGTCATTTTGCAGGGCTCTGGCAGTGCTCCTCCTTGCACAAAGGCGGAGGTAGCGGTCCTGCTGCTGGGTTGTTGCCCTCCTACGGCCTCCTCCACGTCTCCTGATGTACTGGCCTGTCTCCTGGTAGCGCCTCCATGCTCTGGACACTACGCTGACAGACACAACAAACCTTCTTGCCACAGCTCGCATTGATGTGCCATCCTGGATGAGCTGCACTACCTGAGCCACTTGTGTGGGTTGTAGACTCCGTCTCATGCTACCACTAGAGTGAAAGCACCGCCAGCATTCAAAAGTGACCAAAACATCAGCCAGGAAGCATAGGAACTGAGAAGTGGTCTGTGGTCACCACCTGCAGAACCACTCCTTTATTGGGGGTGTCTTGCTAATTGCCTATAATTTCCACCTGTTGTCTATTCCATTTGCACAACAGCATGTGAAAGTTATTGTCAATCAGTGTTGCTTCTTAAGTGGACAGTTTGATTTCACAGAAGTGTGATTGACTTGGAGTTACATTGTGTTGTTTAAGTGTTCCCTTTATTTTTTTGAGCAGTGTGCTTATATATATATATATATATATATATATATATATATATATATATATACCCCCGTTCTGAAAGGCACCAGAGTATGCAACACCACTAAGCAAGCGGCACCATGAAGACCAAGGAGCTATCCAAACAGGTCATGGACAAAGTTGTGGAGAAGTACAGATTAGGGTTGGGTTAGGGTTATAAAAAAAATATCTGAAACTTTGAACATCCCATGGAGCACCATTAAATCCATTATTCAAATATTTTAATAATATGGCACCACAACAGATATGCCAAGAGAGGGCTGCCCACCAAAACTCACAGACCAGGCAAGGAGGGCATTAATCAGATAGGCAACAAAGATAACCCTGAAGGCACTCCACAGCGGAGATTGGAGTATATGTCCATAGGACCACTTTAAGCCGTACACTTCACAGAGCTGGGCTTTACGGAAGAGTGGCTAGAAAAAAAGCCTTTTGTTTATTTTTTTTATTTAAGCAACATGTTTGGTGTTCGCCAAAAGGCATGTGGGAGACTCCCCAAACATATGGAAAAAGGTACTCTGGTCAGATGAGACAAATGTAGCTTTTTGGCCATCAAGGAAAACGCTGTCTGGCGCAAACCCATGTTTTTCATCGGCAGGGACTGGGACACTGGTCGGAATGATGGATGACGCTAAATACAGGGAAACCTGTTTCAGTCTTCCAGAGATTTGAGACTGGGACAGAGGTTCGTTCACCTTCCAGCAGGACAATGACCCTAAGCATACTGCTAAAGCAACACTAGAGTGGTTTAAGGGGAAACATTTATGTCTTTATATTTATATGTATATGGAATGGCCTAGTCAAAGCCCAGACCTCAATCCAATTGAGAATCTGTGGTATGACTTAAAGATTGCTGTACACCAGCGGAACCCATCCAACTTGAAGGAGCTGGAGCAGTTTTGCCTCGAATAATGGGGAAATATCCCAGTGGCTAGATGTGCCAAGCTTATAGAGACATACCCCCAAGAGACTTGCAGCTGTAATTGCTGCAAAAGGTGGCTCTACAAAGTATTGACTTTGAGGGGAGTGAATAGTTATGCACCCTCAAGTTCTGTTTTTTTTGCCTTATTTCTTGTTTGTTTTACAATTAAAAAATATTTTGCATCTTCAAGGTGGTAGGCATGTTGTGTAAATCAAATGATACAAACCCCCCAAAAATAACTTTTGTAAGGCAACAAAATAGGAAAAATGCCAAGGGGGGTGAATACTTTCGTAAGCCATACACCATCAAATAGTGTTGTTTTTTCTTGAAGCGTAGACAACACAAACTGAAGTTATAGTTTAACCAGTCTACTAGGCTCTTGGTCAAAGTTCTGAGTCACTCCATGCTTCCTGACCACATCAGGCCCTTTCCTTGCAAACAACTGACATGTTTTCTTGCCAGGCATTCCAACACACTGATTTGACTCCCTAGAGGACTTTTTTTGTTCTTGTATAGGTCTACAGAAAAACCTCTCTTCAAAATACAGAATTAAATAATGGTTACATTTTATATTCATGTACAAAATTAAAGGTGGGAAATTGGGCTCTCAGAATTAGTTCTATGTGTGTTATAGAGGACCAGTGTATCTCTGCCTATTAAATGTGTATGTGGGTCATTGGGGTGCAGGCATAACATGGATATTGTCTGAATAACGGGACCTATTTTTGTTTCACCTTTATTTTGACAGGGAACTCCTACTGAGACTAGTGTGGTTTACAGATAAGCCCGGCATACAAACAAACACACAATTACAAAATATATTAAGAATAAACGGGTTTTCACTAGCGTCCTCATTCCACACATTCCTCCTGTAATTTAAGACAAAAAACAATAGAGGAAAAACAAGAGTAGACTACCTAAGGCCTATTATCACTGCACAGGTTCAAAAATAAAGCAAATCAGACTAATCCCCCAAAACAAGTGGGCAAACAAAAGTATGTTTATAAAAATGAAGGGAATCCAAAAGTCATGTTGACTGTGAGGTCGTAGCCTACTGTAAATGTAGACCCGTTAGCTGCTGGAATAAAGTGAAGGGGTCAAACTGTTGCTGGCTGCATCCACGGCTTTCGCAGACAGATGACAAAACAACATGCTGAGTGAGTGAAGAGAAAAACATTTACCTGTTATGGAAAAAATAATCCATCGACCTAACAGACAGTTCATTCTTCGAATAAAAAGTTTCGCATTCAAATAGAAATAATCCAAATTTTCGTCCTGCCCATTGTTCGCCTCATTCTTTGGTCCGTTGAGTGCGCACAAGAATAAACCGGGAGAGCCGAAGTGTCAATCCGAGACCATGGGGAGTGTACCACTTCACCAGCGGGTGTGTTCCAACTGCACTCCAACAAATAAATGTTTTAAATGTTTTACCACCCTTTTACCTAGAATACTCGTACAGGCACGTGTTTAAATAGATTTGTGATTCAAACCATTACATCTAAACTCGTCTCTAAAAACGACAATTGAAAATGTTTTATTTTTATATAAAATCAGGTCATACTAACTCCGGTGTGATCCTTTGAAATTTTAAGAATTTAAACAAGAAATAATCCTGAGACTTTAGTTCAGTTTTTCCTCCACTACTTCACTTTATTATCAGTTAAAAAATGCTATTTTATAAAATCAAATAAAAACTAATTCAGTTATTAAAATACATTATTTTCATTACATTTCCATGAATCATTCATAACAAGACTGTTAATTTATTGATTGGAATAATTACTAGCAAACATTAAAACAAATTAATAAATCAGTGCATTATCAAATAAAAACGGATGTAGGCCTACTTTCACCACAAACAAATAATTAAAAGATAGCACAGAGTCAAAACCATTCCATGATTACACACATACTTTTAACAGTTAATGACCACATGGGGTCGCAACCATTGACTGACAGGGGGCTCTGTTTTGAAGCCACAGCTCCTCCATCTTGGCTTGGCACTCCCTCACCACTGTAAAATAAATGTTTTTTATTAAATGTCTACATTTGTTTTTGCCACTTTTATTCTGTAACAGACACCTTAATAAATACTTTTAAATTATATGTGAGCTAAACATAAAAAGTACATCTATTTTAAAAAATCCTTAAAGTATAATTTTTTTAAAGTTCTAATGTTACTGTCCACACAACAAAAAAAGATAAATACATGTAATTTTGTCCTTGAAACATTTAATTGAGATACTGTAGAATTTCAGTCATTGCTATGGAGGACTGCTTCTACTGGGGAGTGTCAATATGGCCGACCAATGGCTACAGTGGAATACTCGTTTCTGATTGGCTTGAAGAGCATTCTAGAGCGTGCATTATGTAAAGGATAATCAATGAGGGGCTATGCGTTCTATGGAAAATAATGAACGACGTGGAAGGTGTGTTCCAGAGAACGCATAGAGCTCCAAATTGATTATCCCTTTTGTACCATGGCTATAAATGTGTTCATTTGCCGGTAGAAATTTGTTCAACATCCACTGAAGTAGCTAGAAAGTTTACACTACATAGCTATAGTAGCCATGGTTACCAAGCAACCATACTTCCTAGTCTAGCTAACCAAATCATCAGTCCTAGCTTGCCAGTTTGATTGGGCACAGCAAGAGTTCAGTACGTTTCCACCAATAGCAAGCGCGAGGGGGAGAAGACTGGGCAAGTTTTGAAGTTAAAGTAGGTAACTGTGATTCTAAGGTGATTTTGATCCCTGGTTAAAGGCGAACAGTGAAGAGACCAGATGGCAACTCTAGATACCGGCAATTCTAGAGTTTCCTCTGGGTTTCGTCTGAAGATACGTGACGCTACTAGCTAGCTTATATTAATGTTAGCCGCTAGTTAGCCAACTCAAGTTAGCTAGTGTCATGGAAATATTGGTCCAAATATTTCTCAGATACCGGAACTCGTGAATTCAAATAGACTTTATTACAAAAGTAACAGAAGCTGAGCAATTCCATGGAACAACTGACCTCTCCAGTCTCAGCACTCTGCTTTTATACAGTTTTGCCCTTACAGTTTTGCCCTTACATAACATACATGGACACTCCTCTCTTTGTAAATAATTAACACCCATTGACATTTCGCCACTATCTTCCTGTCCCGCTTCTGGCTTGTTCACACTCACTTCTGACTTATTTATGCTCATCTTAAATTATATTGGTGGCGTCACCATAGTACTAATACAAAAAATAATACATGTATTACATACACTTATGTTGGGAACATGTATATGTCAAATATTATTTGATTAGTACAAACATATTCTTATTGCAGATACATGGCTTGTGGTGCCTATATTAAGTTCTGTTGATCCAGCCCTGTACACTCCCATGGATTCTAATTACATTTTGTTTTTAAATGTCTAATGGTTTCTGTTGATCCAGCTCTGTACATTCACCTGTGCTCAGCCTTTATTCTGCTTACACATGTCTACTAATTAACCCTATGTTGATTATGTTCACTACTTCTGGGAGGACAGTCTAGGTACTGGAAAATCTGGAAATTCTCCAACACTAGTAGCCAGCAGATCTGACAGCTGCGCTACAGGGCCGGACAGACCGTTAGCTTAAAGGGGAAATCTGCAGTTGTACATACACTTTGACTTATAAATGATTGCTATGTACCCATTGATTCTTTAAGACTGGCAGCGATCGGTTGAAGAGCATGCATATAGTTTTACTTGCATTTAAGAGCAGTTGGAGGCCATGGAGGGAGAGTTGTATGGCATTAAAGCTCATCTGGAGGTTAGTTAACACAGTGTCCAACGAAGGGCCAGAGGTATACAGAATGGTGTCGTCTGCGTAGAGGTGGATCAAATAATCACATCATTGATGTATTCAGAGAAGCGAGTCGGCCCGAGAATTAAACCCTGTGGCACCTCCATAGAGACTGCCAGAGGTCCGGACAACAGGCCCTCCGATTTGACATACTGAACTCTATCGGAGAAGTAGTTGGTGAACCAAGCGAGGCAATCATTTGAGAATCCAAGGCTGTTGAGTCTGCCAATAAGAATGTTGTGATTGACAGAGTCGAAAGCCTTAGCCAGGTTGACGAATACGGCTGCACATTAATGTCTCTTATCGATGGCAGTTATGATATCGTTTAGGACCTTGAGTGTGGCTGAGGTGCACCCATAACCAGCTCTGAAACCAGATTGCATAGCAGAGAAGGTACGGTGAGATTCGAAATGGTCAGTAATTTGTTTGTTAACTTGGCTTTCAAAGACCTTAGAAAGGCAGGGTAGAATATATATATGTAGGTCTGTAGTTTGGGTATAGAGTGTCTCCCCTTTGAAGAGGGGGATGACTGCGGCAGCTTTCCAATCTATGGGAATCTCAGACGATATGAAAGAGGGGTTGAACAGGCTAGTAATAGGGGTTGCAATAATTTTTCCAGATCATTTTAGAAAGAGAGGGTCCAGATTGTCTAGCCCGGCTGATTTGTAGGGGTCCAGATTTTGCAGCTCTTTCAGAACATCAGCTATCTGGATTTGGGTGAAGGAGAAGTATGGGAGGTTTGGGCGAGTTGCTTTGGGGAGCGCAGGGCTGTTGACCGGGATAGGGGTAGCCAGGTGGAAAGCATGGCCAGCCGTAGAAAAATGCTTATTGAAATTCTCAATTATTGTGGAATTATCGGTAGTGACAGTGTTTCCTAGCCTCAGTGCAGTGGGCAGCTGGGAGGAGGTGCTCTTATTCACCATGGACTTAGTGTCCCAGAACTTTTTAGAGTTTGTACTACAGGATGCAAATTTCTGTTTGAAAAAGCTAGCCTTAGCTTTCCTAAATGCCTGTGTATATTGGTTCTTAACTTCCCTGAAAAGCTGCATATCACGGGGGCTATTTGATGCTAATGCAGTACGCCACAGGATGTTTTTGTGCTGGTCAAGGGCAGACAGGTCTGGAGTGAACCATGGGCTATATGTATTCCTAGTTCAATTTTTTTAGAATGGAGCATGCTTATTTAAGATGGTGAGGAAGGCACTTTTAAAGAATAACCAGGCATCCTCTACTGACGGGATGAGGTCAATGTCATTCCAGGATACCCCGGCCAGGTCGATTAGAAAGGCCTGTTCGCTGAAGTGTTTTAGGGAACGTTTGACAGTGATGAGGGGTGGTTGTTTGACCACAGACCCATTACGGATGCAGGCAATGCTGCAGTGATCGCTGAGATCTTGGTTGAAAACGTCAGAGGTGTATTTGGAGGGCGAGTTAGTTAGGATGATATCTATGAGGGTGCCCGTGTTTACGGAATTAGTGTTGTACCTTGTAGGTTCATTGATAATTTGTGTGAGCTTGAGGGCATCAAGCTTAGATTGTAGGATGGCCGGGGTGTTAAGCATGTCCCAGTTTAGGTCACCTAGCAGCACAAGCTCGGAAGATAGATGGGGGCAATCAATTCACATATGGTGTCCAGGGCACAGCTGGGGGCAGAAGGTGGTCTATAGCAAGCGGCAACGGTGAGAGACTTGTTTCTGGAAAGGTGAATTTTTAGTAGTAGAACTTCGATTGTTTTGGTACAGACCTGGATAGCCTGCAGAGTTCTGTCTTACTATCTCTGCAGTAGATTGCAACACCGCCCCCTTTGGCAGTTCTATCTTGATGGAAAATGTTATAGTTAGGGATGGAAATTTCTGGGTTTTTGGTGGTTTTCCTAAGCCAGGATTCAGACATCGGGGTTGGCAGAATGTGCTAAAGCAGTGAATAAAGCAAACTTAGGGAGTAGGATTCTAATGTTAACATGCATGAAACCAAGGGTTTTACGGTTACAGAAGTCAACAAATGAGAGCACCTGGGGAGTAGGAGTGGAGCTAGGCACTGCAGGTCCTGGATTAACCTCTACATCACCAGAGGAACAGAGGAGAAGTAGGATAAGGGTATGGCTAAAGGTTATAAGAACTGGCCGTCTAGCACGTTCGGAACAGAGAGTAAAGGGAGCAGGTTTCTGGGCACGATAGCATAGATTCAAGGCATAATGTACAGACAAAGGTATGGTAGGAAGAGAGAACATTGGAGGTAAACCTAGGCATTGAGTAATGGTGAGAGAGATATAGTCTCTAGAGACGTTTAAACCAGGTGATGTCATCGCATATGTGGGAGGTGGAACAACATGGTTGGTTAAGACATATTGAGCAGGGCTTGAGGCTCTACAGTGAAATGACAGTAATCACTAACCAGGACAGTAATGGACAAGGCATATTGATATTAGGGAGAGGCATGCGTAGCCAAGTGATCAATTGGTTTCAGTGAGTAGTTGGGCCGGCTGGGGACACGGCGATTCAGACAGTTAGCAGGCCAAGGCTAGCAAGCTAGAAGTTAGCAGACCAGGGCTAGCAAGCTAGCATAAGGGCCTTAGAGGGACGTCGCGGTGGGGAAAAGTCTGTTTTTGCCTCCTCCTTGCAGTGACGTCGATAGACCAATCGTGGAATTAGTAGGGTTCCAAATAGCAGAGGGGTCCAAGTCCAATTGGCAAAATGGGTATAGTGGTCCAAGAAACTGGCCGATGGATCAGCGAACAGTCCAATATGCTATAGCAGGCCGCGGTTATCAGAATGGGCCTTCAGGGGACGTCGCGCATGAGGGGCCTGTGGGGATCCTCGGGCAGATTATGTCAGTATTCCAGTCGTGAAGGATCGGCTGGGTTCCGTGCCCTGTACCGGCAGTAGAAGGAGTCCGGATATTGTAGCCGAGGAGTGGGCTTCAGGAGTAGCCCAGGAGCCCTAGCCGGGAGATGGGTCTAGCATGGGCTAGCTCCAGGCTAGTTGGTGCTTGCTCCGGGACGGAAACGTTAGCCAAGAGTAGTCAACCTGGGTTGCGGTTAGCTAGCTGCCATGATCCAGATGAAAAGGTTCAGAGTTTGCGGTAGGAATCCGGGGATATGGAGAGAAAAATAGGTCCGGTATGCTCTGGTTTGAAACGCGTTGTACGAACTGGCGAGAGCTTTCCGAGCTAAAGGTTAGCTGATGACCGCTAGCAGTGGTTAGCTGACTGATAGCTGATAGCTGGTAGCTAGTTAGCTAGCTAGCTTTAGTTGAGGTATTCCAGTTCGGAGGTAAATAGAAATACTTTAGAAAAACCCAGATCCACACCACATTGGGTGAGGCGGGTTGCAGGAGAGTAGTTTGAAGTTGAGGTTTAGGAAAAATATTAAAAAGAATGCGAATAAAAATATATATACATGGGACGAGACAAGACAAAGACATCTGACTGCTATCTTGGAAATCTTTAAAGGAATCTTGGAATCTCATGAGCTTCGATCAACAGTCGTACCCCACCAGAACCCAAAATAAGCTTATTTTACTCCTCTGTCTGTAAACAATATAAATGTAAACAAACACTATAGCCCCAAAACATGGTTAAAACTATGATTTTGATTTCATGGACAGTCAGTCCTTGTCTCCATAGCCCTGTCTATGAATTTCAGTGGTTACATTTCTCCAGCCCCATCCCTCAGCTTTTAAGTGAAACAGTGAAAGGGAGCAGCTTTATTGTTTCAACTGCTGATTTTTTTTTAAAACTTAAAAAAAAAAAAAACTTTTATTTAACTAGGCAAGTCAGTTAAGAACAAATTCTTATTCACAATGACAGCCAAGGAACAGTGGGTTAACTGCCTTGTTCAGGGGCAGAACGACAGATATTTAACTTGTCAGCTCAGGGATTCGATCTGGCAACCTTTCAGTTACTGGCCCAACGCTCTAAACACTGCAAAATGTATATTGTTGTATAGGCCTATTCATTTTTGAAATATTACATTTTGGCATAAATGTCAAGAGAATTTTCTATCCCAATGATAATAACTAACAATCAATAAACTTAGACTAATCCCCAAGGTTTGTTAGACACTGGGTTAATAATAATTAGTCAAAGACTCAGCTTCTGCAAAAGGTTCGTACAGTTTATTCAGAGAACGTTCTGAAGTCCATAATACAGAGACGTTCATTCCCTACTTACGCACATACATCCACACAAACAGTAGATAATCTACGCACATACATACACATGAACAGTAGGTGAGTTGTGTCCCTTCCCAGAGTTCTCCCCACTGTTTATCACTACCCAGCGCTGTCCGTTCCATTCCCCCGAGATTAGAGGAACCTTGAGAAGTACTCCCTGTCCTATCATAAGTTTCTCAGAGTTCTAGCCAGGTCGAGTCAAACAGTCTTCATTGTTCTCGGTATTCTCTTAGGCACACACATACACACATACATTTCTCTTCATCACAGGTCTCTACTAAACCTTATGGGACTTACGTTTAGTACTTTAATTATTTATTATACATGCTACATAAACTAATAATAACTAATAGTTAAGTTTCAGGGTAGAATTATTTAATCATTACATTTAAACATATAAATCCCTTATCAATAAATAATGAATTACACGCACTAAACAAGGATATACAGAACTCACAAAATATGACATGATAAAAAACAGTTTGAAACCACCAAGGGGCCAGGGTTCCGGAGCATAGATTTTTGTACTGGTCCTCCATGGGAATCGATCCAACAGCTCTGGCGTTGCAAGCACCATGCTCTACCAACCGAACCAGGCAACACATTTGAAAGTGATTTGTGATGAAGAGAATATGACTAATTTGCTTTTCAGCGTTATCATCTGCTTGGAACCTACAGGTCACAATTCCACAACCTGAACAAAAATATAAACGCAACATGCAACAATTTCAAAGATGTTACTGAGTTACAGTTAATATAAGGATATCAGTCAATTGAGATTCACTAGGCCCTAATCTCTGGATTTCACATGACTGGGAATACAGACATGCATCTGTTGGTCACAGATACCTTTAAAAAATAGTAGGGGCGTGAATTAGAAAACCAGTCAGTATCTGGTGTGACCACCATTTGCCTCATGCAGCGCGACACATTCTCATCCTCTATCCTTCGCATAAAGTTGATCAGGCTGTTGATTGTCGCCTGTGGAATGTTGTCCCACTACTCTTCCATGGCTGCGCGAAGTGGCTGGATATTGGCAGGAACTAGAACACACTGTCATACACGTCAATCCAGAGCATTCCAAACATGCTCAATGGGTGACATGGCTGGTGAGTATGCAGGCCATGGAAGAACTGGGACATTTTCAGCTTCCAGGAATTGTGTACAGATCCTTGCGACATGGGGCCGTGCATTATCAGGTTGAAACATGACGTGATGGCGGCGGATGAATGGCACGGAAATGGGCCTCGGATCTCGTCACGGTATCTCTGTGCATTCAAATTGCCATTGATAAAATGCAATTGTGTTCGTTGTGCGGAGCTTATGCCTGCCCATACCATAACCCCACCGCCACCATGGGACAGGGATGTAAACAGAAATAGAGAAATAAGCTTTTTGTGTGTATGAAAAATGTCTGGGATCTTTTATTTCAGCTCATGAAACATGGGACCAACACTTTACATGTTGTGTTTATATTTTTGTTGGGTGTAAATACGAAGCTGTGTGAGGCGATGATCAGTGGTGGAAAAAGTACTTAATTGTCATAATTTAGTAAAAGTAAAGATACCTTAATAGAAAATGACTCAAGTAAAACTGAGTAAAAGTATCTGGTTTAAAATGTACTTAAGTGCAGTGGTAGAAAAAGTAATCAATTGTCATACTTGAGTAAAAGGTAAAAGTAAATGTTGTACATCAAATTCCTTATATTAAGCAAACCAGAAGGCACTATTTTCTTGTTTTAAAAAAATAGATATGGACAGACGGGCACACTCCAACACTCGGGAATCATGGGTGTCAGTGAAAATGTAATGGAGTAAAAAGTACATACTTTCTTGAGGAATGTAGTGGAGTAAAAGTTGTCAGAAATACAAATAGTAAAGTACAGATACCCCCAAAGACTACTTAAGTAGTACTTCAAAGTATTTTTACTTAAGTACTATACACCACTGGCAATGATGTCACCCTGACATGTAGTTTCATACCTGCCAGGCCAGACAACTCAATTGGTCATCATCTCATGGTCCATGGAGGCTAATTACTCTGATGTTGATCCAAAGGTCAGTCAGAAGACGAGAGAAGGGATTGCACCCTTTTCTTAATGTCAAAACGGAAATTAAGATCAATAGGAGTACAGTTGGATCAAGTGAAGATCATTTCTCTTAATTACATAGATGGAATTATTTTCCCCAGTTGGACATGCTAAAGCTTAATTACTAAGAGGACTAGATACAGTGTACTTATTTGACCACTGCTGTAGTGTGTGTATAGGCAGAATGTGTATTATTTATGTCTCCCTGGTTCATGCAGATCATTATTGCCTTGTTGTACTTTAACAACAGTCAACTGGACATCAAGCCCTCCTATGAGGGCTGAGCAGAGTAGAACCATGACATCCCTGGAGGGCAGAGCACCCTGCGCCAGGTGACCATACATGAGAACCAGCTGTGGCAGTGCAGGGTCCAGATCCCTGGAGACGACAAGGGGAAGCTGTCCACCATATCCAACTGGTGGTCCTGGGTAAGAACAGTAGCCATGTAGGGAAATGGTATGATTTTACATTTAGGTAATTTAGCAGACACTCTTATCCAGAGCAACTTACAGTAGTGAATGCATACATACATTTATTTTCATGCATTTTATTTTTTTTACACATTTTTTATTTTGGTACTGGCCCCCCATGGGAATCAAACCCACAACCCTGGCGTTGCACACACCATGCTGGCGTTGCAAACACCATGCTCTACCAACTGAGCCACAGGGAAGACTGATAGATGAAGTCTGGATGAAAAAGTTACATCTGTTTAAAGATGGAATAGATACTTCAATTATATGTCTTGTCATGTAAAGGGAGAAGTAAAATACCTGCCACTGGTTAGGTCAGGGTTTCCCAAATTCGATCCTGGGGACCCCAAGCCATGCACGTTTGGATTTTTGCCATAGGACTACACAGCTGATTCAAATGATCAAACAATCCTCAAGCTTTGATTATTTGAATCAGCTGTGTAGTGCTTGGGTAAAAACCAAAATGTGCACCCCTTGGGGTCCCCAGGACCGAATTTGGGAAACGCTGGCTTAGCTGTTCTCAAAGTTTACTTCGGCAAGATGGCTCTAATAGGGTATTCAATAGGATGACACTGCCCTCTACTGGACAAGTTATGAAATGACACAATATGATGTGAGGTTTCCTTCCCTCCCCAGTCCCTCTGTGCCTGTAGGACAGTGCAGGGTGAAGCAGAGTACTGGACCAACAACACCCCCAGAGCATTCCCACCTAGGACCACTGAGAGTATGTACTGTGTGTGTGTTCAGATTTACTTTGAACAAGCAATAGAATAATGGCAGAGTTTATGTAAAACATCCATTTGTTTATCAGTGTGTACTTACAGCAGTGGAGGCTGCTGAGAGCAGAATGTCTCATGATAATGGCTGGAATAAAGTGAATGAAATCAAACATGTTTGACACCATTCCATTTACTCCATTCCAGCCATTATTATGAGTTGTCCTTCACTCAGCAGTCTCTACTGACGTGCAGCTATCCTCTATTAAATTTTACTTCCTAATTTCCTTGTTATCCTTTCAGAGGTTTCCGTGCAGTTCTCTCTTTTCAATATCTCTATGGAGACTTCTGGTTTCTGCATGGCAACCAGAATCACTCTGCCAGCTCAAACTTTACTGTCATGCCCCAGAAGTATTCAGTATACCCTTTTTTTTTGTGATCAAATGTTTGTATTATTTTTAATAAGGTACACAAAACAGGTACACATGGACAGAAAAAGAAGTGACAAGACCGAGCAAGACAAACAGTTCCCGTCCCACGCCCCACCCACAGGACTTCCCCAACCCAAATGTAGATTAGTGTTTCACAATAGCAGTCTTTTTACAGTCATTCAAATCAAATGTTATTTGTCACATACGCCCTGAATACAACAGGTGTAGACCTTACAGTGAAATGCTTACTTACAATCCCTTAACCAACAATGCAGTTTTAAGAAAATACCTAAAAAAAATAAAGTATGAGATAAGAATAACAAATGATTAGTGATGCAACCAGGCTGTGATGCAACCCGTCATGATGTTCTCGATGGTGCAGCAGTAAAACCTTTTGAGGACCCATGTCAAATCTTTTCAGTCTCCTGAGGGGGAATAGGTTTTGTCGTGCCCACTTCATGACTGTCTTGGTGTGCTTGGACCATGTTAGTTTGTTGGTGATGTGGACGCCAAGGAACTTGAAACTCTGCTCCACTACAGCCCCGTCGATGAGAATGGGGTGTGCTCGGTCCTCCTTTTCCTGTAGTCCACAATCATCTACTTTGTCTTGATCATGTTGAGGGAGAGGTTGTTGTCCTGGCACCAGAAGGCCAGGTCTCTGACCTCCTCTCTATAGGCTGTCTCATCGTTGTCGGTGATCAGGCCTACCACTGTTGTGTCATCAGCAATTTGTTGATGAAAGAGCAAATATGTCTCTCACTCGCCCCATGTATGCGTCTTACAGATATTTCCATGTTTATAATGTCCTTGAATGATAGCAGCCACTGCTGTCTGCTTAAAGAATGAGGAGCCTGCCAATGTGAAGCTATCATTGTTTTGGCTGCTGTTAATCCAGCCAGCCAAATACTTTGCTGTTTGACAGATAGAAAATAGTGTAATCATTTAACAACAAAATAGATTGTGAACATGGTACATTTCTACCCATTATGACAGAAAGACAGGATGAAACAACTCCAGAAATTTAAAACCCCTGGGCACTCCCAAACCACATGAAAAAATGCCCCAGGAGCCCCCTGAGGGCACAGTGAGCAATTTGGGGACTGTCTAGCTATCATTTGAAATAGTTTGCATGTTGTGCAGTAAGTTCTATGGGCCAAATTGTAATGCATCATTTGGTGGTTGGGGTTTCTTGATGAAATTGATATGTTGGACCAAACTCTGGTTCAATTAGTTACAGTATTACATACGGAAATGTCTTTCGTCCATGATGCGTGGGAAGGGATTGGTTTATGAGTAATTTTAAGTAGCAGAGAATGTAATTTAGAGACCAGTCCCTGTGTACTACTATGCATAAATAATTTGTGGATAGGATGGATAGACCATTCTTGCACCCAAGGGACTCCATAAGCATCCAAAGCAGAACGGAGAAAAAGGAAGTGCCAGGTACGTTAAATTGCTTCTGTGAGTATTGCAGTTGCTATTTGTTTGGAGGTGTAAGGGGAGAGGGGGGTTGGATGCAGTTTTCGGTTAGGATTGGTATAGTGATGACTGAATCAAGGCCTCTGCAACTCAGGCACCAATTCCCATTTATTAACAAGACTCAGTCTTGCCATCAAATGTATTTTCTTAACCCTCTCTTCTTCTCCTCATTCTATCACTCTACCTATTCACTCTTCAGCCTCCATGATGAACATGTCTACCGCAACCATCGCTATGATTGGAGGGGTCCTAGTTTGGGTCCTGGTCCTGAGAATTGTCATCTACTAATGCTGGAAGAAGAGGAACAAAGCTAAGCAGGAGAATGTTCAAGGGTAAATAGCTGTTCTGCTCTCCTCTCTGGGTCAGGATGTTGTGGTGGACAATTGTGTGTTGGAGTGGTGTGGGTGATAGGATGAGGTTGGCCTGTTCTTGTTTCTATTTTTTTTTTTTTGTGCGTTTCTTTGTCTCCCTGTCTCTCAGAGCTCCAGAAGCAGTGGAGTTCCATGACACGCCCACTCTCAAAGTTGGGGTAGGTTACCGGGATGACATACCCTAGTGATGGTCGGACCTCTAGGCGTAATGGTTAAGGTGGTCATCTGTAGCTCAGTTGGTAGTGCATGGCTCTTGCAACGCCAGGATAGTGGTTTTGATTCCCAAGAACACCCGTACTTAAAATGTAAGTCTCTTTGGATAAAAATGTCTGCTAAATGGCATACAGTGCATTCAGAAAGTACTCAGACCCCTTGACTTTTTCCACATTTTGTTACGTTACAGCCTTATTCTAAAATCGATTAAATTGGTGAGGGAAAAAAACAATCTACACACAATACCCCATAATGACAAAGCAAAAACAGGTTTTTAGAAATGTTTGCAAACGCTACAAGCTTGGCAGTCCTGTATTTGTGAAGTTTCTCCCATTCTTCTCTGCAGATCCTCTCAAGCTCTGTCAGGTTGGATGGGGAGAGTCGCTGCACAGCTATTTTCAGGTCTCTCCATAGATGCTCGATCGGGTTCAAGTAGGGGCTCTGGCTGGGCCACTCAAAGACATTCAGAGACTTGTCCCGAAGCCACTCCTGCGTTGTCTTGGCTGTGTGCTTAGGGTCGTTACCCTGTTGGAAGGTGAACCTTTGCCCCAGTCTGAGGTCCTGAGCGGTCTGGAGCAGGTTTTCATCAAGGATCTCTCTGTACTTTACTCCGTTCATCTTTCCCTCGATCCTGACTAGTCTTCCAGTCCCTGCAGCTGAAAAACATCCCCACAGCATGATGCTGCCACCACAATGCTTCACCGTAGGGCTGGTGCCAGGTTTCCTCCAGACGTGACGCTCGGCATTCAGGCTAAAGAGCGTAATTTTGTTTCTCATGGTCAGAGTCCTTTAGGGGCCTTTTGGCAACCTGTCAAGCGGGCTGTCATGCCTTTTACTGAGGAGTGGCTTCCATCTGGCCACTCTACCATAAAGGCCTGGTTGGTGGAGTGCTGCAGAGATGGTTGTCCTTCTGGAAGTTTCTCCCATCTCCACAGAGGAACTCTGGAGCTCTGTCAGAGTGACCATTGAGCTCTTTGTCACCTCCCTGACCAAGGCCCTTCTCCCCCGATTGCTCAGTTTGGCCGGGCGGTCATCTCTATTAAGAGTCTTGGTGGTTCCAAACTTCTTCCATTTAAGAATAATGGAGGCCACTGTGTTCTTGGGGACCTTCAATGCTCCAGAAATGTTTTGGTACCCTTCCCCAGATCTGTGCCTCGACACACTCCTGTCTTGGAGCTCTACGGACAATTCCTTCGACCTCATGGCTTGGTTTTTTCTCTGACATGCACTGTCAACTGTGGGACCGTATACAGACAGGTGTGTGCCTTTCCAAATCATGTCCAATCAATTGAATTTACCACAGGTGGACTCCAATCAAATTGTAGAATCATCGCAAGGATGATCAATGGAAACAGGATGCACCTCAGCTCAATTTCGAGTCTCATAGCAAGTCTGAATACTTACGTAAATAAATGATTTCTGTTTTAAAATGTTATACATTTGCAAAATTTTTGAAAAACTTGTTTTCACTTTGTCATTATGAGGTATTGTGGGTAGATTGATGAGGAAATGTTTATATTTAATACATTTTAGAATACGTCTGTAACATAACAAATTGTGGAAAAAGTCAAGGGGTCTGAATACTTTCCGAATGCACTGTATATTATATTATATTATATTATATTATATTAGGTGTTGGCTAAACGAGTTCGAGTCCCGGTCGGGGCTCCCCCACGAATTTTCTACAATATACTTCCATGCTTGGTTTCATTGACTTTTTCCTTTAACTGCTAGTTTAAGCAAAGTGAGGTGTAGAATCACTGATCTACAAATAGTATTTCTTGCCAAATAATAGGTTTCGTGCTATTTAAGATTCGCAGAGCTACGCCTCTCCTGGCTCAGGCAATCCCTCTGTCAAACACACACGCACAACCAGCAAGACAAAGGAGCTGATCATGGACTACAGGAAACAGAGGGCCGAGCACGCCATCCACATCGACAGGGATGTAGTGGAGCGGGTCAAGAGCTTCAAGTTCCTCGGTGTCCACTTCAGTAAGGAATTAACATGGACCACACACACCAACACAGTCGTGAAGAAAGCATGACAATGCCTCTTCCCTCTCAGGAGGCTGAAAAGATTTGGCATGGGCCCTCAAATCCACAAAGTTCTACAGCTGCGCCATTGAGAGCATCTTAACTGGCTGCATCTGTACTTAAAAATATAAATTGTAAACTACTTTACTTTACTTTACTTCACTACATTCCTAAAGAAAAGAATGTACTTTTCACTTATTTGTTGTGTTATAATTTGTTAAATATTTTTTTCTTGCATTGTTGGGAAGGGGCCGTAAGTAAGCATTTCACTGTGGGTCTACACCTGTTGTTTTTACGAAGCGTGTGACAAATAAAATATTATTTGATTGGATACAGCTTGTGTCAATTATAGAACATTTTTAAGGATTTCTACCTGCAGAAACTGTGAGGACGGATGCTTGGAGACGAAAAGCAAGTACAGGGAGTGAACATTTAATTAATAAACTGTCATGAAACAAGACAGGACAGCATCTGGACATGAAAAACATAATGACATTAATGCTGACATTGGGATGAAACAGAGGAACAGACAGATATAGGGAAGGCAATCAAAACATGAAGGAGTACAGGTGTGTCCAATGAAGTGCTGATGCGCGTAACGAAAATGACAGGTGTGCGTAATGATGGGCATCCTGGCGCCCTCGAGCGCTAGGGAGCGGGAGCAGGCGTGACAGAAACACTAGTGGATAATTCTATAAATAATTTGTCATTACAGAGATATGTCAATAGGATCCTTAGATGTTTCAACTTGATTGCCTGAAGATCAAAATAAAGTTCAAAGGGAGATGGAGTTTAGAGGAAAACCTCAGGATACCACGTTTGCTGTTATTCTATTGATATAAAAAAATAATCTGAACACACATATAGGCTAGGCTATTACAGTATGCTACTGCAGCCTGCAGGCCTATGTACTACGCAGGCACAAAAGCACAGGTTAGAACAGGACTATGCAAATTCACATACACTTACAGACACAAACAAAGCATTATGGATAATACTATTCAAGTAAGGTGTAATCAATGAGTGGCTATGCTTTCTACGGAAAATAAAGGACGACGTGGAAGGTGTGTTCCACAACGTGCTTGCGGAGTGGAATTGGCTATAAATTAACACAGAATTTAACACATTTGCCATGGCTATAATTTGTATATTTTTCACTAGAAATGTGTTGCCGGTAGAAATGTGTTCAACATCCCCTGAAGTAACTAGCAAGTTTACTCGATAGCTACAGTAGTTGCTGTGGTAACCAAAAAAACAGACGTGCTAGTTTAGCTAACCAAACCATCAGACCTAGCTTGCTATTATGAAAATGTTAGTAATATTCATATTAGCCTACTAGGCTAAAGTAAATTGAACTAAATGCATCATCAAATATCCTTAATGTTGTCGGCTGCAAATATGTTACAATATTGCATATTATAAACTGTGTGGTTTGAGCCCTGAATGCTGATTGGCTGACAGCCGTGGTATTTTTCAACCTAATACAATGGAGTCTAATTCCTGACTGCTGATTGGTTAAAACCGTGTTCCAGGCTGTGTCTATTTCACAAGTTACCACTGGCTAAATCTATTACATTAAAATTCCTATATACTCTGTTCCATCCATCACTGTCTCATCAGCCCAGCCAGGCAATTTACAAACTTGATTTCCACTATAAAAAGCATCTAGACATTATCTCACATTTCCTTTAGACTAACATTTAGTTTTGAGTTGATGAGATAGTAGGATTGCGCAGTCGGACGGAACAGAGTAAATCATAGATTTAGCTGGTGGTAACTTGAGGAATAGACACACCTACTGGAATGCGGTTTTAACCAATCAGCATCCAGGATTAGAACCCCCTGTTGCATAATGAAGCAATAAGGCCTGAGGGGGTGTGGTATATGGCCAATATACCAAGGCTAAGGGCTGTTCTTAACCACGATGCAACGCGGAGTGCCTGGATACAGCCCTTATGTGTGGTATGTTGGCCATATACCACAAACCCCAGAGGTGACTTATTGCTATTATAAATTGGTTACCAACGTAAATGGAGCAGTAAAAAAGAATTGCATACCTTCGGTATATGGTCTGATATACCACCGCTGTCAGCCAATCAGAATTCAGGGCTTGACACACACGTATAATTCCCTATAAATCACTGTATATAGGCACGGTAGAATTCAATGGCTATAGTTAATACTTACATGTTTTGTTTAAGCTTCTTTTTAATGCAAAAGTCATATTGAAAACATTATTGGCATTGTTGAATTCGAGTTTCATAATAGCAATCTAGGACTAATGGTTTGGTTAGTGGATGTTGAACACATTTCAAGTGGCAAATGTGTTAAATTATAGCCATGGTCAGTGGCAATTTTAGCATGTAAATCTTGGTGGGACAGAAACATTTATTTGCATACCAGCAAAGCCACTACACAACACAACACTAAACAATAGATTAATTGCACTATAACGGTGACAAACGGTGCCCACAAAATGTTAAGGCCTACATAAAGCTGCCCCAACAGCAGTCCTAACACTGCTACACCTGTCTATCAGCGGAGCCTTGTCTGGCAGCGAAACAGATCATTCAGCCTCATGTACTGCCTTACAAAACATAGCTGATATGGCTGACTTGCTTTAACAGATGTGGTTTCTAATGACAATTGAGATGTTTAAACTATGGCATAAGGGGACAACAAGCGGATAAGAGGCAATCCGTAATTTCGATTAAGACATTAATGAGCGAGCTAGGACGGACGTAGTCAATATAACTATTTGTTTAGCACTTTTAAAATGTACAGCGACAGAATTCAGAAAATGGGCCGTTCTTAGTGTTCTCCCTGTACACCAAGTCAGAACCGTAGGATAAATAAAGGGGGCATATAAGCAGACAATGAAAGCTCTTACAATATTCAATGATTACATTTCTCTAAAACAGGTTATAGGCTACATGTGCACCACCAAGTCAGAACAGTAGGCTAAATTAAGAGGCGTAAATAGAGCAAATTATTAGGGTGAGGCACATGGGCTACTAACAGCTTACTACACAACGTACACATAGTATTACTTTCTTAGCTACAGTATACATATCTCCCTGGCATATTACATAATTTATGCAGCAGCATACAAGACATTTTTGGACTCACCTTGTTGTGCTGTGCTCACTTGAACAGGAAAGTGGCACAGCAGTCCTTCATGGGATAATTTTGTTATCAAAGTCTGGAATTCTCTGGATTTATGGTGCTTTCAAGACAACTGGGAACTCTGGGGAAAAAAGGAGGTTGAATCATGATGAAGTCATTGATTTTTTATTTATTTAAAAAATATATATTTCACCTTTATTTAACCAGGTAGGCCAGTTGAGAACAAGTTCTCATTTACAACTGCGACCTGGCCAAGATAAAGCAAAGCAGTGCGACACAAACAACACAGAGTTACACATGGAATAAAGAAACGTACAGTCAATAACACAATAGAAAAGTCTATATACAGTGTGTGCAAATGAAGTAAGATTAGGGAGGTAAGGCAATAAATAGGCCACAGTGCTGATCTTCAGGTTGTAGCTCTAGAAAGAGGCCCGAGTTCCCGATTTACAATTCCGAGTGGATGACCGTTTAAAACGTATTTTCCAGTCGGAGCTTGTTTTTTTCCCCGGAATTCCCAGTTGTCTTGAACTCACTGAAGTCAAGTTTTTGAAGTTCAGAGTTAACAGTTGTTTTGTGCGCGGCACAAATCATGCTTCATTGACAGCATGGCCCATGTTGAATGTTTATCATTTTAAACTTGCAAAAGAGACACTTAATCCAAGATTTAGGACCACACTGCCACTCTACTGAATAGCAGGATAGTGATTGCTTTGCGATGCTTGCAGTCACTGATTCCTTCCAAACTACTGATTGTTTCATTTGCGATTTCCAACTTGTTGTGTAATGTTTATGGCCGATGAGCACCAATACGTTTTAGCTATAATTTCTTTCATTATTTCTCTTCATATGACAAGGATTAAAAAGGATTTACCAGTAGATTGTCGACTTGATTCATGATGATGACTGCTAGCTAAGATTTTGAAAGTATGATGTTGACATGATCAGTCCAATATAACGTGATTTGACATAATTTTATCTGTGGCCAATGACCTTCTAATGTAACTCTATGGTAGCACCCAAGGGACTTGAATTTTCGAGGTCTACCCTTAGACTTGGCGGTGACGTACTGTCCCCACAAGTGACAGAACACTGAGATAATCATGGCGCAACTAGAGAACATCAACACTTACGCTCCATATTTTCCACAGGCTAGCCCACCTCCACAGAAAGCACTGACCTAGGCTGAAACACCTGCATTTTTTAGCTGCCTTACTCAAGAAAGCAAAAAAGAGACCATGTTTGTAATTATTATTAGGATTTTAACAAATTACATTGTTTGCAAACTGATATGTGACACAGGTAAGCCCCCCCCCCCCCATTTATTTATTTTTTTAATGATTTTTTTTATATAGCTAAATGCCCAGAATGATGGGTCCCCACTGCCATGGTCTAAAAACTAGGGGCTCTATGCGTTTTCTGGAAAACAATGCATCTCCCTGGAAGGTCAGTTACGCTAGCGCGTCGTGGAACATACCTTCCACGTCGTTCATTATTTTCCATAGAACACCTAATAGCCCCCCATTAATTATTCCTTAAATATTATACCGTATTTGCAGCCGACAACATTAAGGATATTTGAACATTAATTTAGTTCCAATTTAATTTAACCTAGTAGGATAATATGAATATTACTAACATGGGTTACATAAACACATGCAAACATAATATAATTATTTAAAAAAACATAATTTATGCATACTTTCTCCAACTGTATTTATCAAGTAAATACAGTGCACTTGCACATGAGTCGCGCAGGGTGTGTAGTTTTCTCTCTTTCCTCCTACCAGGGATGGGATTTCGGGTTAAATATTCAAAATGGCGGATGGAGGAGCAGCGAGTCAAGATGAGAGTTCAGGACCAGGTAATCATTACAGAATTTTACATATTCATACTCATATTCAAACACTCTTTCTCTCAACCCATGTAGCACAGAAGAAACGCGACAACAAAATTAGTTAGCCCAATGTTGCTGTTGTACGCGTCATTTGAGTTAATTCACAGCTAGCGGATATTTGACAGAGGGGTAAACGGGCTATTGCAGTGCGATGACAAATTAAAGGCAAAAAAACATGCCTCCCTTCTTTGTGTGATTAGAGTACTGTACGCCGCTACATATTCATACCACTGTTTACAAATGCGATTTAGCATATTTTATTAGTAATTGGCGACGTGTCTGTGGTTTTTATACATGCCATATTCAGATATTGCTCAAATACTGTACTGTAGCTGTACTAGCTTGATAAGGTGGCTAGCTTTGCTGCTAAAACTAGGCAGATCGGCTTTGTGTTTATGCTTATTTGTGGCGTTAACCTATCTGCTTCTTGGAGGAGGTTTGCATATTCATTTTTTCAACAACAGCCAGCGGCTGTGCATATTACATTATAATCATATTTACAGTAGCATAATGGGAAGCCGAGAAGCTAACTTGCTTGATGTCGGAGGGCCGCAGCGTGTTTTTATATCTTCCCAGCCTTTGTGCTCGATACAGACGTTGTAGCCTGTTTTGTGTTATTCATGTGGGCCTGTCCGACCATAATAACGTAGTCATAGAGAATGCGGGGTTCAGCATATTCCATTAACTATTCGACATTATCTCTCGTTCGCCGCAAAATATGTCAAAACCTTTAGTTTGGCGGTTATAGACAATGCCTATTGTTTCCATTAAGTTTATATGCCTATTGTCTCCATTAAGTTTATATGCCTATTGATCATGTTTTTAGATTAACAGTATGCTAACCCATTTTTTTTTTATCCATGGTGGCAGCTACAATCTGCCCATTTTCAGCACCTAGCCCGTGAGCTAGTTTATTTTCCAGAAGCGTGATATCAACAATAGTACTGCTCTCTTTAGCAGATAAAAGCCTAAACGCTTTAAGAAATGTATAGCCTAACTAGTATTGTTTAGCATTGTTTATGTTTAGGACGTATTGGTGCTGCCTACATCCTGGATGTGTTTTAAGTAATAAACGAGTTTCAATTTATTTTATTTAGACTATTTAATTTGACCATATTCCCCAAAATATAGCAATGACAGTTATATAAATGCTGCTCCTGCCGCCATAAATCCACTAAAAACATTCACGGTCGAAAGGGAAAAAGTAGTTGCCGCCATTGTCTCGCCATTCGCTAGTCTGAGTTTGGATGAGAGCTTTGAAGTTTCGCCCCACACAACCGAGTCCCTCTTGTCTTGAGTTCTGTGTGTGCGTCGGTATCGGTGGCGTTTGTTTACGCAGACTGAATATATTAAAAACTTCAGTAGAATGCCTAATTTGGGGACGTTTCCGATATTTAAAAACGGTGCGTTGGATTTCCCACCTCTTGTGTAGAGCGATTCCCGTCTTCAGCATCAGTTTTGAATGCCGTTTCTTTACAATCCATGTCGACGAGGCCCATTCTACCTGTGCCATTTTTTTCCCGGGTAGGGGTGATGCGTACTTCCGTGACAGCCAGGGGCACAAGAGAGGCCCACATCCAATTAATGTCTTCGGTCTCTGTTTGATGAAAGGGCAGACAAGGGCTCCCACCCATTTTCTTTTCTCCTGCCACTGTTTTCACCGTGATAATAAACACTTAAGACAAACATACAGATTTGCTGAAGTAGTTAAAATGTTTTGCTCATGATGTGATGTTTATTATAGGCCTATTGTCGCCCTTCTTCAACTTTTATGAACATTCTAGCCAGCAAACACATTTTCCAAAAGATATGACAACTACACAATTTGCTTGCCTGATGACTCAAACTGAATTCTTCCGCTGCCCTATGTTCACTACATACTGTACTTCAGTCTAAGACTGCTATTGTTGAAGTAATTTGTGGTGATGTTATACAAAACAAAGTCATCAGCGATTGGATCATCACTAACCAATCAGAGTATCAAAGCCGATGACACATTTTTTTAAAGCCGCTTTATCCAGGTGTGTTATGGCTCTGGCCCAACCCATCGGTTAATGGGACCAAACAGTTAGAGTGTGTATGCATTCTAGAAATCATTGGGGAGGTGCTCAGATCCAGACTTATAAACTAACGTCCGTGGGCGTGGCGTAGCGTTTGGCCGGAGCAAGGAGTTTGGGTTGCCAGGCAAACTATTTGCTGCTTAGGCTAGGCGTTTGTGTGTGTATGTGTCCATATTTAGGTTGTAGGCTACATCCCTGTTACTTATTAAAGATAATCTTATTCATGTTGCTGTGTTGTGTCTTGTGCTTTTTGCAAAGTGTGAAATCAGGTTATCTTAGTCACTGTAGCACAACATTCACTTATTTTGTTGGGTTCCTGTCTTGTTGTGGGAAGCATTCAGTAAGCCCTTTGTAAAAAGAAAAAGGGGGCTTTTAGAACAAAATTGGGTCGATTATGAACTAAGCTACTTTGTGGTGAGAAATTATTTTCTCATTTTCACACTCACCCTCCTCACTTCCTCACAGTTTTATATCTTCATCCCATTCCATCCCGAGAGTTCTGCCCATGAATATTCATGGCTGTAAACACGGTTTTCATGAATAATGCATTATGTTCAGTAATAGATGCAAGGCATCTGAAAAGTATGCATGAAGTACATACAGACAAGCTGTTCTATAGTGGGAGTTCGAGAGGAGTATGTCATGTGCATGTAACAGTGTAGGTTCCGTCCCTCTCTTCGCCCCAACCCGGGCTCGAACCAGGGACCCTTGCGCACATCAACAACTGACACCCACGAAGCATCGTTACCCATCGCGCCACAAAAGCCGCGGCGGCCCTTTCAATGCAAGGGGAACAACCACTTCAGGTCTCAGAGAGAGTGACGTCACTGATTGAAACGCTATTAGCGCGCACCACCGCTAACTAACTAGCCATTTCACATCGGTTACATGCACATAGTGATATACTATACAGTATGTGACTAGATGGATAGTAGGAGGCTTGGTACTAGATTACCATGGTAAAGTTAACCTGGTAAGATAAGGGACCAGACAGCTGTGTGGGATGTAGTCTAGGCTAGGACAAGAGGAAGGCCAAAAAGATTCTCAAAGGGGCAAAAGACAAATGAAAATATATAGTGTTGTTCAGGTCTATTTTTTTGGAATGTACTATAGGCCTAATCCGGTTTGCCAGTAGCCCTGCTAACACTGGGCTAGGCCACTTACATGGGATTCACAGTATTTTGCCTTTAAAAACAACTGGGAAATGTTTATATGATCCCCTTTCAAACAGCTCTTTACCTCTTTCTTGTAGGCATTCACCTTTTATATAGCCATTACTTAGGGTTGTGACGAGGGAGTACAGCTATGACTGGAAGTTACATTTCGTAGCAGGTTAGGAGAGCATTTGAACTAACTCTAACCCTTTTCCTAACCTTAACCTAAGTCTCCTAACCTGCCACATTAATTATCCTAACCTGATGCGTAAGTTCTCCTAACTCCTAAGTTCTCCTAACTTCCGGTTGTAGCTGTACTCCCTCTAGTCAGAACCACTACTTCGGCGGGAACTGAGCAAAGAGACATTCAACTTTGACCCTGTTGTTGCAACAGTTGTCATGCTAACCTGAAGCAGCAAACAGCATTGATCGAGTTCTATATTTCTCAGATAGGACAGAATGCAATTAACTGCTATAATTTCTTCACATCCACAAACAGTAAGTTAGCAGTTTGCCATACTTGTAAATCTTTTGTAAATAATTACCTTCTAATGTGTTAATTTTCCTGTTATGGTGAATAAAAATGTGTCCAAAACTTTACAGTTAGCATTATGCGTTCGGACAGGTAGTGTTCTCCTGGAATCTGCCAAACCCAGATTCGTCCTTCGGATTGCCAGATGGCGAAGCGTGATTCATCACTCTAGAGAATGCATTTCCACTGCTCCAGAGTCCAATGGCGGCGAACTTTACACCACTCAAGCCGGCTCTTGGCATTGCGCATGGCGATCTTAGGCCTGTGTCCGGCTGCTCGGCCATTTCATAAAGCTCCCGACAAACAGTTCTTGTGCTGACGTTGCTTCCAGAGGCAGTTTGGAACTCGGTAGGGTGTTGCAACCGAGGACAGACAATTGTTATGCGCTTCAGCACTCGACGGTCCCGTTCTGTGAGCTTGTCTTGCCTACCAAATCATTTAAAAGGTATTGCCAGCAGGTATATCTCACTGGTTATCCCCAAAGCCAACACCTCCTTTGGCCGCCTTTCCTTTCAGTTCTCTGCTGCCAATGACTGGAACAAATTGCAAAAATCACTGAAGTTGGAGACTTATGTTTCCCTCACTAACTTTAAACATCAGCTATCTGAGCAGCTAACCGATCGCTGCAGCTGTACATAGCCTATCTGTAAATAGCCCATCCAATCTACCTACCTCATCCCCATATTGTTTTTTTATTTACTTTTCTGCTCTTTTGCACACCAGTATTTCTACTTGCACATCATCGTCTGCACATCTATCACTCCAGTGTTAATTTGCTAAATTGTAATTACTTCGCTACTATGGGCCTATTTATTGCCTTACCTCCTCACGCCATTTGCACACACTGTATATAGACTTTTTTTTCTATTGTGTTATTGGCCGTATGCTTTTTATTCCATGTGTAACTCTGTGTTGTTGTTTGTTTCGCACTGCTTTGCTTTATCTTGGCCAGGTCGCATTTGTAAATGAGAACTTGTTCTCAACTGGCCTATCTGGTTAAATAAACGTTAAAAAAAATCTGTAAATAGCACACCCAACTACCTCATCCCCATATTGTTTTTTTTTTTTTTTTGCTCTTTTGCACCCCAGTATCTCTACTTGCACGTCTATCACTCCAGTGTTAATGCTAAATTGTAATTATTTCGCCTCTATGGCCTATTTATTGCCTTACCTCCCTAATCTTACTACATTTGCACAACCTGTACATAGATTTTTCTGTTTTGTTATTGACTGTACGTTTGTTTATCCCATGTGTAACTCTGTGTTGTTGTTTTTGTTGCACTGATTTGCTTTATCTTGGCCAGGTCACAGTTGTAAATGAGAACAACTCATTTACAACAATGCTCTTTCCAACTGGCCTACCTGGTTAAATAAAGGTGAAATAAAATGTAAAAAATAATACAGATTAGTTGAAAAATCTATTGCGGTGGTTTGTATGGGGCTTTCCTGTAACGACCAGTAATGGACACCAACAATCTTTGTACACCAGATAATGTGATATAACCAGTCTTTAGCTGGGTAATTACAGTGAGCATACAAAAATGCTCTTTCCATGACATAGGCTGACCAGGTGAATCCAGGTGAAAGCTATGATCCCTTATTAATGTCACTTGTTAAATCCACTTGAATCAGTGTAGATTAAGGGGAGGAGAGGTTAAAGTGGTTTTTAAGCCTCGAGATAATTGAGACATGGATTGTGTATGTGCCTTTCAGAGAGTGAATGGTCAAAACAAAATATTTTAAGCGCCTTTGAACGGGGTATGGTAGTAGGTGCCAGGTGCACCGGTTTTGAGTGTGTCAAGAAGTGCAGCGCCGCTGGGTTTTTCACACTCAACAGTTTCCCATGTGTATCAAGAATGGTCCACCACCCAAAGGACATCCAGACAACTTGACACAACTGCGGGAATTGGAGTCAACATGGGCCAGCATCCCTGTGGAACACTTTCGACACCTTCTAGAGTTCATGGCCCAACGAATTGAGGCTGTTCTTAGGACAAAGGGGTGCAACTCAATATTAGGAAGATGTTCCTAATGTTTTGTACACTCAGTGTATATGAGCTGGCTAGCCAGCTCGCTAGATAGCTAAGTTAGCTAAGTATAAAAAAAACTGCAGCAACCAAAAACATTGTCTAGAAAGTGGCTTTTAGTTGCCTGGCTTGCTAGATTTACATACCTAAATACAATTTAAAACTGATGGGTTTTTTTTGTGCAAAAACATGTAGCAGGTAATGCTGCTATTGGACTAGGCTGCTTCGATGTCAAGCAGACTGCCGTTTTTGTGTTTATACCAGGTTTATACTTTTTCTTAATAACAAGAACAAGTTTGATGTCGGAGAACAACAATAGAATGTTCATAATTGAAAGCGTGCCAAGCCTTTAAGATGATAGGGGACATTTATACTGAGGGTCTGGCGGGACATTTTAAACATATTACCACAATCATGACTAGGTTGGTTGGCGGAAAATAAAAGTATGTTGCCGGCAATACCTTTCCGATATAAATGCAAGTTGCCAAAAAGTGTTAAAGTTGGTGGCAAAACGTCTTGTTTTAAAAGGTCTATAGTAGTAGGAGAGAGACATGCATGATCGATAGGACAAATGGAGAAAGATTTGGTCACCATAATTGTAGAACAGTGAAATGCCTTAATGCAGACACTGTTACATGCTAAGTAGTGTATTAACAAACTAGTTTAGGCCTATAGGCTTAACTCAGCTATATGATATTAATGGGAACTTAGTTTGAAGTGTTGCTGTGACTTACATACCATGGGTGAAGTTAAATGTCAGTGGAATTTGAATATGCTTATTATTCTACACTCGCTATGCCTCACGTTGAATGTCTCCCTTCACATTAGCTGTTCTGCTATATTCACTCAGCCTTTCCATAAAAAAGTGCTAATGAGTTACCCATTAAAAATTCTCTGCTAAAATATTTGCATAATGAATTGTTCGCTCCACAGTTGGATTTTGCGAGCCACCCTAGCAACTGTGGTTTAAATAAAGTGCCTTTCTCCTTACTTCTCTTTGCCTCTGAACCCTTCTGTTTTCTCTTTTTGTTTTGCATTAAGAGGGTATAGTGTGTGGTTGTGGTTTGGAAGGAAGGAAGATAGGGTGTTTGTTTTTTGGGTATCTCTGTCCTTGTTTCATGGGAGGGAACCTTATTTTTTTCCATCAACAAATTCACACTTGGAGAGTTAGTGGTTGAAACATTTGCTGTGGCTTTGAGAACGTTAGTTTAAGTGTCTATAAGGGCTCAGGGCCAGGGCCAGATGCAGACACGGGAGGCAGATGGTTGGAGTTTTTGATATTCATTAGTTCCAAAAGAGAGAGAGAATAGTCGTGGACAGGCAAAAGGTCAAAACCAGATCAGAGTCCAGAAGGTACAGAGTGGCAGGCAGGCTCGAGGTCAGGGCAGGCAGACTGGTCAGGCAGGCGGGTACAGAGTCCAGAAAACAGGCAAGGGTCAAAACCAGGAGGACCAGCAAAAGAGAGAATAGCAAAAGCAGGAGCATGTAAAAAACACTCTGGTTGACTTGAAATAGACGAGACGAACTGGCACAGAGAGACAGGAAACACAGGGATAAATCCAATGGGGAAAATAAGTGACACCTGGAGGGGTGTCACTTATATCACAAGGACAGGTAAAACATATCAGGGCGTGACATGTCGTAACCTGGCCTAAATTGGCCTTCTGAAGAAAATGGTTAGCCGTTAGCTTCCTTGGCTGAAAAAGTACTACAAACTAGTTTAATAATGCCCCACACTGCAACTGTAAAAACAGTTTTTAGGCTATTGTTTGATTACTGTCCCTACTGTTGATTACTGTCTATACTGTTGATTACTGTCCCTACTGTTGATTACTGGCCCCACTGCTTTGTCATGCCCTTTCCGTTTTTCTTGGTCACTAGTGTGATAAATATCATTCTTTTGTGAATGAGTTTGGAAGGGTTGTATTTAGGGAGCCAAGAAAAGAGACGAATTCAGTTTAGTTTTTTATTGATGATTTTTTGAGCAAGGCAAAACCACACGTTCATCCCCCTCTTTTTCAGAGGTCTACCCCACAAAACAGTCAGATTTCATTTTAACATTGCTTTGACACCCCACTCTGTCAGTCGGCGCCTGCCTGCCCGCTACATTAACTTCCAAGACATGTTCTTCTACGCTAGATTAAAAATAGTGAAATGGGAAAAAGCCGTCTGAATGAGAACAACTAGCCTAATGGAATTTAAAGCTAATCTAAATATGCTAATCTTCACACGCTTCATAAACATAGCTGATAGTACCCTCTCTCCCCCCCTCCCGTTTCTGTTTCTCTCTCTCTCTCTGTCTCAGTAGTTGTGCAGAGTGGAATGCCATAGCCGCAGGGGGTCTGGTAGTAATGACAGGCTCGTGGTGGATTAATGTGGAGTTATTTATTCCCCCCACCTCCAACCCCTCATTAATAACCAGGCCTGGTCTCTGTGACTCCTGGCGGAGTTTGGGACCAGCAGTCCGAGACATTCTATTAGTTCTATTAGCACCCGCCACCTTTCCACGCTAACGTGCCCAGACCACTGCCGACAGGCCTCGCACTGAATTCTGGGCAGTTGTTTGCCCCCTTTTTTACCTGGCCCTCTCAGCTAATTACTCTGCTGCCTGCATTCTGCCGGTAATTGGGCTTAGTTTGAGCCCGGACGTCTTTTAAAAAAATTCCCCTGTTTTTTATTGTTCTCCAAAAAGCCATCCAATTAATATGCTAATGAAATGATACATATTTATGGATTTTAAATTATGCAGAAAGCTTTCAGAGCCCGGTGTGAAATGAATTGCTCACAGGACTTCAAAGCCTTGAATCGCTAACGAGGTAGGGCCTGATTTGCATACAGCTTTAATCAGCTGAATACTGATTATACTCCATTATAGAGTGGGGTGGGTGGAGGGAGAAAGAGAGGAGCCAGCTGCACTAGTTGTTTCTGTTTTCTTCCAGGAAGAGAGGGAGAGAGAACTTTTTCAGTAGTTGCGACAATCCTGGCACGCATCGGAGAGAGGGAGGGAAAAGGAAGGAGACTGTTGAGAAGAAAAGAGAGGTATAGAAAGATCGATTGAGAGTGAGGGAGAGCTGTTAGTCTAAAACCCGTTGGCTGAAGTGGAGTGCTGAGGCTGTGTCTCAGTGTTGTTCAGTGGACTGTGTCTTGTGTGTGTAGCTGTAGTTTGACTGGACTGCACTGACCAGTGGATAGTGAAGAGAGGGAGTAGGGAGAGGAGGGGCAGTGTGCCGTCTGGCGGAACCAAGCCTATCTGCCGCCGCCACCTTTTGCAAGCATGCTGGAAAATACAGGTTCAACGGAAGTGGGTGAGTCATCTGGTCCGGTGTTGTGTGTTTGTGATGTTGAACCAAATACACCAGATATTGTTGTTTTAAAATGTTACCTTTATTTATCTAGGCAAGTCAGTTAAGAACAAATTCTTATTTTCAATGACAGCCTAGGAACAGTGCTGCTTTGTTCAGGAGCAGAATGACAGATTTGTACCTCATCAGCTCAGGGATTTGAACTTGCAACCTTTCGGTTACTAGTCCAACACTCTAACCACTAGGCTACGCTGCCACCCGTTGTGGGGGGAGGCCAGGGGGAGGTGCTCATTTTGGAGGTGGGCTGCTCATTTGACGGCCACATGGAGCAGGCCTTTGCTGAGAAGCTGCTTAAATACCAGGTCCTGGTGGCAGGCTTGGACATCCTCGGGTGGAGTTGCAAGCTGGTGGCGCTCATATTTGGCACAGCCTTGCAGTGCGTGTCCTCCAGATTGCGGGTCTGATAAAAACTAGGGCAAAGCAATTGGCTGTTTCAGCCGTCGTGGGCAGCCTAGCTGTTTGGAGAGGGAGGCGCTTTCTGTACCCTTAAATGATATGCATAAAGGGATCTTTTGAAATGTTTGTTTCTTTTCATTGTCAATTTGATTGGTAGATTCAAATAAAGTATTTAAAATGTGTGTGTGTGTGTGTGCAAGTGGGAGAGAGAGAGCGAGATCATCAAGGAACAAGTCAAAAGGGGATAAAACATTGTCCTGCTGGGCTTTTATGCATGTAAAGGCATGCTTCGAAGTGTATCCCCTAATTGCCGTGGTTGAAGATGTTGATTGCCACTGTATTAAATGGGGCGTTTTGTAATTGTAACATTTTTACCTGGTGCAATTTTTTTTTACCCGGTTTTGTATGGAAAAAATACACTGCATGTAGGCTAGAGGTAGTTGTGGGGGTGTAGCCCATTAGAAAACATTATTATCAGGCTCTGTTGGAAGGAGTGGGAGTTGTCTAGTGTTATTGTATTAAGTACACCATACGCCATCAGATATTTATAAGATGTGGGCTTTAGGCGCTGTTTTGGGATGGGATGGTGGGGCGTTACTTTTAGAGGGTCAATGACAGTTGAGTGAAAGTCTCTGTCTGTCTGTTTGTCTGTCTGCCTCTTTCAGATTCTAGAATGAGTAATCCATCAGAAACTAGTAAATGTGCAATGGAGAGTCAGAGTGGGGACGGAAACACAGGTGAGTTACCTGCTGTGACCTGCTGCTGCATTGCTCTGGCTGCCCGGACCTGGAGTGCGTTCAGGAGGCACAAACGGTTTCAAATTGTCACAAACGGACAGCAAAAATGTCCTTGGTTATTAGACTCTTAAGTTCAGGTAATGGTCTTCTGTTTAAAAACCTGTGGTCCTGTTTGGTGCCCTCTGAACACCCCCCGGGTCTGCACTCTGCTCACTTCTATGTCCTACAGAGTGTGTGTTTTTGTAGTGTTGATTGAGAAACCTAATAGAGAGAGAGGTTCAGTGAATGTTAATTGGGTTGTTGTGCTGTTGCTGTAATTAGAGGCTACTGTGTGCGTATTATGTTCACACGTGTCGATTTGTGTGTGTGTATGTGAAAGTGTGTGTGTGTGAGTTTTTTTTCTGATGACTTAATTGCTTTTCTGTTCTCAGGAGTCCAAACGAATGGACTGGACTTTCAGAGGCAGACGGTGCAGGCCACAAACGCAATCACCAATGCACACGCACAGGCTCTGCTCCAACAGGTAACTCACTCACTCAGACCAAAACACACACAGGTTTGCTGCTTTTACCAGAGAGTGTGTGTCTGTGTGTCTGTGTGTCTGTGTGATCTGAGTATATGTGGGTGTATTTTTGGCACGTGCCCAGGCTGGCAGAAGTGTAGTTGAAATGAGGAGTGGGGACAGAGACATGCCAACAGCACAGAGCCACACACACACACACTAGAGCCAGGCGATATGGACAAAAAAAATCCATATCGTGATAAATGTAACCATTTTACTCGATAACAGTAAATATGATACATTTATTTTTATTGACAGTTACTTTACATTAGCAGCAGGGCACTATAATTTTTTATTTTCAGTGCGAAGTAAGAAAACTGAGATGGTAGCCATGATTCAAAAAGTCAGCTATTTCATCTAACATCTCCAGGGAATGTATGGTTGATATGTTGATGTGCAACCTGTCAAATAGGATCCAGAAAGATCAGATTTATTTTTGGTTCTTCAGAGAATTTGCTGACATCTTTGTGCATATTGGACTATAAGCTGTATTATTCACAACCTGAAGTGGGAACTCAAAACACTTGGCTGGATTGCTTACTCTAAATATGATATTGTTGCTATATAGCCATGTAGGCTAATTGATTAAGCTATCAGTAAATGTAGGCTAATGTCCTACAAAAACCTTCCAGGACTAGGTCTAGGCTAATTTATATAAATGGCACACCATACTAACTACAGTCTACTCTGGTTGTAAAGTTGTGCCATGAATTGAAGAGGTGAGAAATATATGATGTACTCCCAGAAAGCTGTGACTCTCCTCCATAACTGGAACAACAGTAGTTGCTTTGAAAACTCTATGTTTCCCACAATTACATTTTGAGCAACGGTCATATGCTTGTGCTTCACAGTAGGATGAGGGAGTGAGAGTGGCTCGCTCACACAGAATCTGACAGCGAAATGGGGACAGGCAGATACTTTCATAGCAGGAATCAACATAATGCATAGGCTATTACTATTGACCAAATATTGGTTTTACAACAATCTACAGGAATGTCGTGTAGCAAAATCACAGAAAATTACCGTCGTAGGTAAAATGTTTCGGTAAGAGGAAGGCAATATCCGTCATTTTCGGTTTACCATCCCAGCTCTAACACACACACACCACACACCACACACACACCACACACACACACACACACACACACACACACACACACACACACACACACACACACACACACACACACACACACACACACACACACACACACACACACACACAGTACATTTAAATGAGCCAGGCTCTCTCGGTATCGCCTGGCAACAAGGCAGATTAATCAACCCTGTATGCTAATTAGCTGCTCTGCGGTTGCTCGGAAACAGATGGCAAAGAATATGCAAATCTCTGCAGAATTTACATGCACTGCATAACAGTTTTTTAAATTAACTTCTCCACTCACCCCTCCCTCCTTCCTCTCTCTGTTCTTTGTGGGCTGCAGTACATTCCTCTCCTGCTTTTCTCATGTAGATCATTTTCTGTTTAGAGAATACCTTCAGTGTGCTACCTATTATTGAAACCCTGTTTTTGTGTTTATGTGGCAGTGTGTGTGGGAGTGTGTTTTGTCTTGGTGTGTATATGTTTTTCCTCTTCTTCTACACTCCAGTGTTGAACAGTAAAAATATGGGTCTTGCTCCTTATCTCTGGTCAAGACTCTGACAGGTATAGTTGCAAGAATTAGAGCATCTGATTACAATAAGTATCAGTCAACATCATTATTAACAGGAACATGTCGTTATCAGGAGCAATGTAAAAGAATGCAGTTGAACTGGGACTGGAAAACTGTATTGCACACATAGAGTTTACAGTTATCAGGAGTCGCCTGTGTCTATATGACATGTATCTGGGAAGGTTATTCTATATAAGGTTATCTTATGTATTCTGCTCCTAGTCCAAGTCTGAAGACTCAGGTGCAATTCCGACCTCTGTCCAGCAGGGCGTGCTGCCTCAGGCCCAGCTCATGCTGGCTGGGGGACAGATAGCTGGAGTAAGTGTCATGCTGTCTGCCTGCCTGCCTGTCGGTTCATCTGTCTGTCTGTAATGTGCTGGATCTCTATGGCTTCCTCATATCCTCTTCCTCATCTGCACTGATCTGGAAGAACAGCAAATGCTCAGGAGGTATCGTCGGTATATTGGTTTCACTGTTCGCAGATCAGTGCATATGAACAGAAAGAGTCTATTTGAGACTATTGAGATACACCCAGAGAGAGGGTGGGGTTATGTCCAAATACTATTTTCCTTGTTTCCTCTCCTTAGTGACCAGTGATTCGATATAAAGATTGAATGGAAATTGATCTACCTGCCTTATTCATTCTACCAATTCCTGCTATGATCAGTGTTGGTGGGAGGAACTGAGAGAAGAGTATTGAGACGTAGCCTGTGTGTGCTTGTGCACATGTGCAATCATGCCAACCCCACGACACACATCACCCTGGTACCATCGTTTGGTTTGTGTGTGAGCGACCGGGAGCCCAGGCGTCATACTTATCCATGATCATTCTGTCGCTGTCGCATGGCCAGCATGCCCTCACATGTGATAGAGTCATGTGACCTAAAGATCAGACAGCCAGTGGCTGCGATGAGAAACCTCCCCAAACACCAACATCATCTCCTGTCCAAATGCATGAGTCCTCTCCTCTCTCCGTCTGTTGGGCCCTAAGGCACTCAGTCACTGCATCACATGCACTGCTAGTTTTGTAGTCCTTTGCAACTTGAAAGACCTTTGACATTTTGAAATGAATGGTAAGGGGCATTTGTCTTGACATACTATTGTTTCTCTTCCAACCGCTCACTCCATTTACATTATTCTACCTTTCTCTCTGCCCTCTTTCCACATTATCTGTCATCTCTGCCTTTCTATCTCCCTCTTTATCTCTGCCCTCTCTCCACAATATCTGTCATCTCTGCCTTTCTATCTCCCTCTTTCTCTCTGCCCTCTCTCCATATTATCTGTCATCTCTGCCTTTCTATCTCCCTCTTTCTCTCTGCCCTCTCTCCACAATATCTGTCATCTCTGCCTTTCTATCTCCCTCTTTCTCTCTTCCCCCCCTCTCTCTGTCTCCCCGTCTCTTTCGCTTTGCCCTCCTCCACCCCTCCTCTCGCTTTCCCTCTCTCTAGTTGACCCTGTCTCCAGCGCAACAGCAGATGTTTTTGCAGCAGGCCCAGGCCCAGCTCTTGGCAGCAGCCATGCAGCAGCAATCAGCCAGCCAGCAGAGCAGCACCACGGGGGCAAGCATCTCTGCCTCCGCAGCCACCCCCATCACACAGCTGTCCCAGCCCGTCCAGATCACCTCTGTAAGAGAGATATACACACACACACACACACACACACACAAATACATGAGAATGTGTATAGGCGCACACACACATGGACACACACACACACACACACAACCCCATCACTAGGGCTAGACGGAATCTGCAGGGGGCAGAGTATCCTGCTACCTACTCTAGAAGGGGGTGTAAAATAAAATCCTGAAGTCAAACCCAATACTGCCTCAAAACATGTAACAGCCACAGTGTCATCAATTGAATATGCAGGAAACACAGAGCTGTAATGTTCACATCATTCCCCCTCAGATTCCCTCTGTCTCTACTCATCTCCCAGGCCAGCTAAGCCAGCTGGGATACCCGTATGAGATGGCGACCTTCAGCAGTTACCTACCTGTAGTACACCTTTATATCACTGTTATATGAATGACTGGACCTGTATAATCTACCTAGTAGTACTCATGTATATCACTGTTATATGAATGACTGGACCTGTATAATCTACCTAGTAGTACTCATGTATAACACTGCTATATGAACGATTATAAGTATGCTTTTACCTGTAGTACATTGTAACCTTTTCTCCCCGTGGAAGCTTAATGAAAACTTTCCTCTGTTGATTTCTGTTGTATGAATGAGTGTACCTGTAGAATGTAGCTAGAATAAAGGCCAGCAGGCAGCAGCTGCAGTATCACCTCTAGTAGATCTGTACCCCCCTTACCTGTAGGACTATACTTATAAATACTGGTTTCCCTGTAGTTACGGGGGTTCCTCACTCCCTGTATGTGTGTGTGAGATGACCAACAGCAGCATGAGGGGTGTGTGACTATACGTATCTGTGTGTACCTGTAGTAATGTGTGCTCATTTCTCCCGGTGGGTATGTGCGTGAGGACTTTCAGCAGTTACAGCAGCTGCAGCAGCAGAACCTGACCATGCCCCAGTTTGTCCTGGTTCAGCCTGGCCACCACATCGCCACCCAGCTGCAGCCTGGCCAGTTCATCATCTCACAGACGCCGCAGGGCCAGCAGAGTATGTACACAACGCAGAGTATGTACTACACACACTCACACACACAGATGCACACACACATGGACACAGGCACGCACACACGCGTGCACAAACATACACACTCGCCCTTCCTCGCTATCACCCTCCTTTCGTACCTGTTAAATTATCTCCATAATTCTCTCAACAGGTTTCCTGCAAGCCCAGAATCTTCTAACTCAACTACCTCAAAGCCAAGCCAACCTCCTGCAGACTCAGCCAAGCATCAACCTTGCCTCACAGGTCAGACACTACAACTATCACTACCATGTTTAGTTTGTCATTTCCTTTCAGCCCTAACCCCATACTTCCGTCCTGTAGCCAGCGACTCCATCCCACACGATAGCAGCCACGCCCATCCAGCCCCTGTCCCACAGTCAGACACCGCCCAAACGCCTGGACACACCCAGTCTGGAGGAGCCCAGCGACCTGGAGGAGCTGGAACAGTTCGCTAAGACCTTCAAACAGAGACGCATCAAACTGGGCTTCACACAGGTGGGCGTGTGTGTGTGTGGCTGGGGTTGTGAGGGAGCTGTATGAAGGCGTGTGTACGTGTGTACATTTTGTGTGTGTGTTTGGGGGTGTTAGCGAGCTGCAGGAAGGTGTGTGTGTGTGTATGCTTGCATGAGTGTGCATGTGTGTGTTTGTGTTAACAGCAGAGCTCTCCCTAACCCTCTGTCTCCCCCAGGGGGACGTTGGCCTGGCCATGGGCAAGCTGTACGGTAACGACTTCAGCCAGACCACCATCTCCCGCTTCGAGGCCTTGAACCTCAGCTTTAAGAACATGTGCAAGCTGAAGCCACTTCTGGAGAAGTGGCTCAACGATGCAGGTATGTCTCTGAGCTGACCGACAGCTGTGTGTGTTTGTACTCTATTGTGTACCGTATTATGCACTGCAGAGTACCTGGTCTTTACCCCTGTCCCTGTCCCTTGTCGCGGTGCTGTTTGTGCAGAGAATCTGTCGTCTGACCTGGCCCTGTCCAGCCCTTGCGGCCTGGGCTCCCCCGGTCTGGGCATGGAGGGGCTCAACCGCCGACGCAAGAAGAGGACCAGCATCGAGACCAACATCCGCGTGGCCTTAGAAAAGAGCTTTCTGGAGGTGAGCGAAATGTTACAGTCTAGATTAGTGCTCACTTGTCTTCACTAACTTACCTCATCAACCAATTTTAGCACTTAAACCATTAGGAAGGGAATCAAATGAAATGGAAAACACTTCATTCTGCATGTCTGGTAAACTGCCCCATACTGAAAGGAACTGCCCCATACTGAAAGGAATACCTGGTCTTTTGCCCTCTTCAAGCAGAACCAAAAACCTACCTCTGAGGAGATCACCATAATTGCTGACCAGCTCAACATGGAGAAGGAGGTGATCCGGGTGTGGTTCTGTAACCGTCGGCAAAAAGAGAAGAGGATCAACCCCCCCAGCAGCGGACACAGCATCACAGGGACAGGCAGCACCCCCATCAAAACCATCTTCACCCCAACTAGCCCCTTGGTATTGGCAAAACACACTGGCATGTACATGTACCACACACACACATACACACACACACAAGTCAAGTGTCTTTTTTTCTATTCCATGTTCAAGCCTTTTTTCTTCTCCTTCCCTGGTGCAGGTGGCCAGTACGGCGAGCCTTGTGACCAGTAACACACCAACCACACTCACTTTAAACCCAGTGATGCCTCTCACCAGCACCAGCGTCTCCGGCCTGACCTTGACAGGTACACAGGGACAGGGGAGGGACAGGATCATATTTGAGGAAAGAAATCTCAAATTAGGATTCAGGCATAATTCCCTTCCCGTTTCCCACCTTGTACTTAAAAACTAAACACCACCCTCCGGATTCCGTCTCAGGCACGACGATCGGAGCGACCACAAACACGGCATCCGTCATCTCTACGGCACCCATGGTTACTGCGGTGACCAGCTCCACCTCGCTAAGCTCCTGCCCCACGGCCCTCCAGGTCACGGCGGCGGAGACGGGTGGAACCCAGGAGCACACGGTGGTCACGCAGGCGCCATCGTCCCTAGCAACCAATCTGGGGACAGGTCAGGTGATGGTGGCTGGACCGGGGCTGTCAGCGGCCCTGCAAGGCGCTGCCCAGTTACCCACCAGTTCTAGTTACGCCTCCATGGCTGGGCTTAACCCAGGACTGATGGCATCCTCGCAGTTCACTCCTGGGTGAGTAGGACGAGAAAGGGTTTCAGAGCAGGATCACAACACACGTCAAACTACATGAAGATATTTCCAGTGCCCATGTATATCTAAAATATGATATAAGCCATGTTGAAACTATTTTGAATAGTCATAGTAGTAATAATTTTAGTTGAACGCTCATTGCTATGATCATCACAATCTCAGGGCTGAAGGGAGGAATAAGGAATTCAGAGTAATTGCTACTGGAATCACTGTGTCTCTGTCTGTGACTATACTTGTCTCTGTGTCTCTGTGTGTAGGGGGGCCTTGCTGAGCTTGGCTCCAGGTGGGCTTGGAGGGGCTATAAACCCCGCCATGTTGAGCAACAGCACCCTGGCCACCATCCAAGGTCTATGGAGCGGCAAGTACACCTGTTTAATTACTCTGCATCTCACACGTATGCAGTGTCTTCAGAAAGTATTCACACCCCTTGACTTTTTCCATCTTGTTGTTACAAAATTTGTTGTTAAAATGAAATGAATTGTCATTTTTTGCCATTGATCTATACAAAATACTCTGTCAAAGTGGAATATTTAAAAAAATATATATATATATATTTTTTTTAATGGAAAATAGAACACTAGTATATTGTGATTATATAAGTATTCAACCCCCAGAGTCAATACATGTTAGAATCACCTTTGGCAGCAATTACAGCTGTGAGTCTTTCTGGGTAAATCTCTAAGAGCTTTGCACACCTGGATTATATTTTCCCGTTATTCTTTAAACAATTTGTTAAGCTCTGTCAAGTTGGTTATTGATCATTGCTAGAAAGCCATTTAAGTCTTGCAACAGATTTTAAAGCTGACTTAAGTTAACTGTAACTAGGCCACTCAGGAACATTCAATGTTGTCTTGGTAAGCTCCAAACTCCAATGTATATTTGGCCTTGAGTTTTTAGTTATTCTCCTGCTGAAAGGTGAATTTGTCTGTTAGGAGCAGACTAAACAAGGTTTTCCTCTAGAATTTTGTCTGTGCTTAGCTCTATCCATTTCTTTTTATCCTAAAAAACGTCCTAGTCCTTGCCGATGACAAGCATACCCATAACATGATACTATAAGGGCACAAGGCGAGACCCAGATGCAGACACGGGAGGCATATGGTTTGAGTCTGATATTTATCACATCCAAAAGGGGTAGGCAAGAGAATGGTCGTGGACAGGCAAAAGGTCAAAACCAGTTCAGAATCCAGGAGGTACAGTTTGGCAGGCAGGCTCGAGGTCAAGGCAGGCAGAATGGTCAGGCAGGTGGGTAGAGTCCAGAAACAGGCAAGGGTCAAAACCGGGAGGACTAGCAAAAGAGAATAGAAAAGGCGGGAGCACAGGAAAAACACGCTGGTTGACTTGGAACATATAAGACGAACAGGCACAGAGAGACAGGAAACACAGTGATATAAACACCAGGGATAACAAGCAACACCTGGAGGGGGTGGAGACAATAACAAGGACAGGTGAAACTGATCAGGGTGTGACAGATACAGCTACCACCATTCTTGAAAATATGAAGAATGGTACTCAGTGATGTGTTGTGTTGGATTTGCCCCAAACAAAACGCTTTGTATTCAGGACAAAAAGTTAATTTCTTTGCCACATTTTTGGCAGTATTACTTTAGTGCCTTACTGCAAACGGGATGCATTTAAAAAATATTTTTATCCTGTACGGGCTTCCTTGTGGTTGAATCTGCTTGAAATTCACTGGTCGACTGAGGGACCTTACAGATAATTGTATGTGTGGGGTACAAAGATGGGGTAGTCATTTAAAAATCCTGTTAAACACTATTATTGCACACAGTCCATGCAACTTATGTGACTTGTTAAGCACATTTTTACTCCTGAACTTATTTAGGCTTTACATAACAAAAGGGTTGAATACTTTTGAAGGCATTTCAGCTTATCATTTTGAATTAATTTGTAAACATTTCTAAAAACATAATTACACTTTGACATTATGGGGTATTGTGTGTAGATCAGTGACACAAAATCTAAACTTCATCAATTACAAATTCAGGCTATAACACAACAAAATGTTGAACAGTCAAAGGGTTTGAATACTTTCTGAAAGTATTGTATATACATATGCTATTTTCATGTTATATAGCTGGAACTTATACTGTCTATCCAACCTCAATATATATAAGTACTTTTCTCATTGCTCGGTACCTTAACCCAGCGGTTCCCAACCTATTCCGTAAAAAATATGAGAACCACAGGTTTAAAACCACTGCCGTACATTTATTTACCTGTATAACTAGTCTATACCTGACGCTAGTGCACCTGTTCTCCTTTTCTTCACCACACGTTGGTCTTGTCACTGACATCGTTGTGTCTGAGACGTAATCAGAACTCTTCACAGCTCCAGCGGCTAGCTAGCTACACTACCCATCCCCATCAATCCACAGTTACTGTAACTCTCCTCCAACTGATGATGGCTAAATAGCTAGGTAACAACCTCTGTCCCTCCTTTCCTCCCCCTGTAGCTCTGGCATCGGGTGGCACTCTCCCCATCACCTCGCTGGACGGGAGTGGGAACCTGCTGTTCGCTAACACCTCGGCTGGCAGCACCCCCAACCTGGTGCAACCCCTCTTCCTGAACCCCCAGAATCTGTCCCTGCTCACCAGCAACCCCGTCAGCCTGGTGTCGGCTGGAGCCGCCGGGGGAGGAGCCCTGCAGGTCACAGCCAACCACCAGGTCACCACGGCGACCGTCCCAGTGCCCGTCTCCACCATCACCACTGCCTCCAAGGCCCAATGAAGCTGAAGGCTCAAATCGCCTCGAATGACACCCTATGCTCTATTTAGTGCACTACTTTTGGTTAAATGTTGTGTACGATATGGATGGCTTTGGCCATAGTAAGACACTACATGGGGAATAGGGCTGTTGTTTAAGATTTGCCCTTAGGCTACTGGCTCAATCCACTTCTTCATCCTCTTCCTCCTTGTCCTTCTGCCTGTCATCTATCATTATTTAATCCTTTTGCTGCCACCAAAAAGAAATCCTCTGTGAAGAGGGTTGGAATTTATATTTTACGTTTTTATTTCATTCTTCATTCTCTCTTTTCCCTTGTACTCCAAAAACGATGTGCGACTCCCTGGATGTTTTTGTCGGTGTACGCAGCGGGTCACACAGGAGGACAGGGGCGGCCATTTTCTGAGGCAGGATCATCTTGAACTCTATGGTCTGTGCTCCTTGTGACCCCTGAGGGACCACCTAGCTTTCCCTCTTTCCTCTCTGTCACCTTTTTCAAAAGTATATATCTTCCTCTTCCCTGTTCAGAACTTCTTCTGAAATACTTCTAACCAAAAATTTGATTTTAACTTTTTTGAAGTTTTTTTCTTCTAACAAAAATGATTTACTACTAAAGTTCACAATCTACATCATCACTAAAAGGGGGGTTTGCGTGTTTCCCCGTCTATAGTTTGAATTTATTTCGTGTCTGGCTCTGTTGGACAGGCCTCAGCACAAATCAAATCAAAGTTATATTTTAGAGGCGCTTAGTTTGTTTTCTCTTGTTTTAGTGTGTGTGAGTGTACATTTTCAGAACTTTGTACGTCTATCATTAATTTAAGCTTTAACTCCGATATCCAGTACCAGTCAAAAGTTTGGACACACCTACTCATTCAAGGGTTTTTCTTTATTATTACTATTTTCTACATTGTAGAAAAATAGTGAAGACATCAAAACTATGAAATAACACATATGGAAACGTGTAGTAACCAAAAACGTGTTAAACAAATCAAAATATATTTTAGATTTTAGATTCTTCAAAGTAGCCACCCTTTGCCAGCCTGCATCACATCCGGCCGTGATTGGGAGTCCCATAGGGCGGCGCACAATTGGCCCAGCATCGTCCGGGTTTGGCCGGGGTAGGCCGGGGTAGGCCGTCATTATAAATAAGAATTTGTTCTTAACGGACTTGCCTAGTTAAATAAAGGTTAAATAAAAAATAAAAAATTGCCTTGATGATAGCTTTTGACACTCTTGGCATTCTCTCAACCAGCTTCACCTGGAATGCTTTTCCAACAGTCTTGAAGGAGTTCCCACATATGCTGAGTACTTGTTGGCTGCTTTTCCTTCACTCTGCGGTCCAACTCATCCCAAACCATCTCAATTGGGTTGAGGTCGGGTGACTCTGGGGTCAGGTCATCTGATGCAGCACTCCATCACTCTCCTTCTTGGTCAAATAGCCCTTACACAGCTTGGAGGTGTGTTTGAGGTCATTGTCCTGTTGAAAAACAAATGATAGTCCCACTAAGTGCAAACCAGGTGGGATGGCGTATCGCTGCAGAATGCTGTTGTAGCCATGCTGGTTAAGTGTGCCTTGAATTCTAAATAAATCACTGACAGTGTCACCAGCAAAGCACCCCCACAACATCACACCTCCTCCATGCTTCACGGTGGTAACCACCAATGCGGAGATCATCCGTTCACCTACTCTGCGTCTCACATAGACACGGTGGTTGGAAACCAAAATCTCAAATTTGGACTCATCTGACCAAAGGACAGATTTCCACCATTCTAATGTGCATTGCTCGTGTTTCTTGGCCCAAGCAAGTCTCTTCTTTGTATTGGTGTCCTTTAGTAGTGGTTTCTAATGCAGCAATTCTCCTCTGAACAGTTGATGTTGAGATGTGTCTGTTACTTGAACTCTGTGAAGCCTTTATTTGGGCTGCAATTTGAGGTGCAGTTAATTGCCGATTTCTGAGGCTGGTAACTCTAATGAACTTATCCTCTGTAGCAGAAGTAACTCTGGGTCTTCCTTTCCTGTGGCGGTCCTCATGAGAGCCAGTTTCATCAAAGTGCTTTATGGTTTTTGCGACTGCACTTGATAAACTTTCAAAGTTCTTGAAATGTTCCGCATTGACTTACCTTCATGTCTTAAAGTAATGATGGGCTGTCGTTTCTCTTTGCTTTTTTGAGCTGTTCTTGCCATAATATGGACTTGGTCTTTTACCAAATAGGACTATCTTCTGTATACCACCCCTACCTTGTCACAACACAACTGATAAGAAGGAAAGAAATTCCACAAATTAGCTTTTAACAAGGCACACCTGTTAATTGAAATGCATTCCAGGTGACTACCTCATGATGCTGGTTGAGAGAATGCCAAGAGTGTTCAAAGCTGTCATCAAGGCAAAGGGTGGCTACTTGAAGAATCTCAAATATAAAATATATTTTGATTTGTTTAACACTTTTTTGGTTACTACATGATTCCACATGTGTTATTTCATAGTTTTGATGTCTTCAGTATTATTCTGCAATGTAGAAAATAGTAGAAAATAAAGAAAACCCTGGAATGAGTAGGTATGTCCAAAGTTTTGACTGGTACTGTATATCAATTTCTAATCGTGGTTATAAGGCTTTAAAACCGAGTAATAATAAATGGCCGATATAACGGTTATTGTTGCTTTAAGGAGCGGGGTTGACCATGTGTTCTCTCTCCGGTCCTCTCTGTCTGGTAACACTGAGTTTGTTTATATAAAAAATATATTTTGCCTGCCACCATTTTGTAAATCGTAGTCTAGGTGCGGACCGTAGACACTGATATGAAATTACTGAAACGATAACGCTTAGAGCTTTAACTGGTTTGGGGGCAGGGGGTTAGCTGTATGATCCATGGAGTTCTATGCCTGAGTGTTCTCTGACTGCTATGTCGGTTGGTGTCTATGGTTTTCATTCCAACTGGATGAAGTTGGTGTGAGGTAGATGGGGTCGTTGTCTGTTTTTGCTCTGATAGATTTTTTAATGCCGCTTTATCTACTTGTGCACAGTATCTGTACCAAAAAAACTGGATTTATGAACTGCAGTCTGCCTGTTTTAGAGAAGTTAAACATTCTGTCCCAACATTCTGTACTATATTTTTGTAGTCTTTAGACTAGCTTACTTCAAGTTGTACCAAAAATATTTGTTGCTGTGCATTGTCAGTGTAGCTTAGCCTAGTCAAATATTTGAGTACAAGCTCTCCCTCTAGACAACAGGAGATAAAAATGCAATATTTTGATGATCACTTTCCAAAGACAAACTTATTTTTTAATTTGACTAAGGCTTTCCCTGCTCAGCTTTAAAGTGGCAGCGCAAATATCCAAATAGAAAGGGATGGGAGGAAGGTAGGTCAGGGGTATTGTCCCCCTGTATAAAGTTAATATATTTGAGTGGTGTTTAGGTTTGAATGGTAGTGGTTATATGATATCAGTGGATGCTTGCCCTCAATACTCTTTCCTGTTTCTCTACGTGTCCCCCTATGATGATATGGCGGACTGTGTTGTGATCCTTTCTAGACTGGCGTATCTGCTTGGCAGCAGTTTGGGCTGTAGTCAGGCATTCAGTAGTCAGGTAGGGGCTGTCCGTTTTAGTTTTTCTACCAATCCTCAGCCATGAAATAAAAAGCTTGAACCAAAGTTGTTTTCTCACTAGCTGCTGTGCCTGTGTGCTCGCACAAGTTGCTGTTCACACGATCACTATCCTACACACTACTACTGACAAGTGGTCTTCTCTTGTACCCACCTATTTGAATCCTTTTGGCATCCCCCACCTCTAACCCTCTTCTAAGGAACAAGGACCTGCACGTTTTCTTCTTCTAGCTTTCTAACCACATCCTGTTAGCAGCTCTCAGGTCACGTGGTTGAAGCCCTCTCTCCTTCCTCTCATCGCTCAACTAACTTTACTATGGGGGCTCATCCACTGTCAGCACCAGTAAAGATGTTTCGGACCTGCCAAGATCCCTGACCTGTACCCAAGCAACATAGCCCCTGTGCCGCCCTTATCGAGCTGCCCCTTTCGTAAACAACAACCCCACACAACAGTAGTGTTCTTCTATCGGCTCTAACGTAACCAGATTAATGACTGCCTAGTATGAAAAGGCAGAGACATCTCTCTACGCTAATACATTTTTATGTGCTCCTTTTCTACCCGTGAATTACTTTGACTGAATACCTCAGCATCACTTAAACATTAGGTTCACTTTAAGAAATCTCCCACCCGTAGAATATTGTAGAATGTACAAGTCAGTGGAGGCTGGTGGGAGGAGCTGAAAGGAGGATGGGTTCATTGTAATGTCTGGAATGGAATCAATGGAACGGTATCAAACATATCAAAAATATGGAACCTGCGTGTTTGACTCCGTTCCATCGAATCCATTCCAGCCATTACAATGAGGCCGTCCTCGTATAGCTCCTTCCACCAGCCTCCACTGGTACAAGTACTGAATGGCTTTGCCATTTAAAAATGAACAAAAGAGTAATCGTTATCTAAAACTAGGACAAACTACTGCTATTTTCTAGTACTACTACTTATGGGGTATTTCCAGGTTTGAACAGTTTGACATTATTTTATGATCCTTGCCAAGCAAAGCGAAAGCCTTTCTCTGGGTTGATGTCTCGATGCTGCTCACTTCACTGGTTTTCTGTCCTTGAGGTCATGGCAGGCCGAATGTGACTTGTAGTCCTATTTGTAGTGCTGTTTGTAGTCACAAACAAGTTGTGAAGCTTGGTGAACCATTGGCCATCGGCACCATGGGAAGTTACTGAAATATTTATCTGAGGAACGACTAAAGGATTAGAGATAAATATATATAAATATATATACAACTTATGTAAGATATTCATATTTTATATTTGAACTAGTATGTTATCAAGACTGAATGTAATGTTTTGTCATGCTTATACAAAAAAAACTTTAAAAAAACATATTTTTATTAATGTCAAGACCAAAAACTTTGACCGCACCCCCTTGGTGCGTGATTTGCGGACACCTGTGCCCATTACATGTGTGGGTGTGGTCTCTTGAGTGAGAGAGGCTTGCTGTGGTGCTTCAATCGGACAGTCCCTGCTTGTGCAGTTGCTAGGGGAACAAACAGACTGAAGCGCCTGATTTTAATCTTTCATTATCTTTTTTGTCTGGTTGTTTGGTTTACTATGGATTTGATTTGATGTGCTGTTTTTAACAATCATTTGAATGTTTTTTTTATTACGTATGCCTTTAATTGTTTTGTATAGCATGAGAGGGCAAGATCACTGTCTTTCTAGGTTTGACAAAAGATTAACATTGACATTTATGCCTTATTGTTATTTAGAAGACAAGCATTGTAGCATATTGTTGTTTGTGTGACAGTGTATGAGAGTAATCTAGTGAGAGAGGCTACCTCCTCGCTAGCTTTTGTGTTTAGCTAGCTCACTCAGTGCATAGTTCTTTGCTGAAAATCTGCAGTGTATTTTAGGCATAATTTGGGAGAGTGCTGTTCTGGCGCGGTTATGTTGCTCCCTAGGATTTTAGGGTGACTCATACAGGTTGGAATACCTATAGAAAAGCTTTACTAATAACTGAACTCCAGCAGGTGCGTGTGTGTTCGTGTGTGTGATTGAGAGAAGGGAGTGCTGATCGAGAGAAGGGAGTGCTGACTGCAGACCATGATGGTGCATTTGTTTTCAGTTTACAGAGAAAGATAAGATTATGATAAAAGCATTCAAGGGAAGAAGGGGATGATAATATTGAATAGGTGTTTCCTCTGAGTATAAGACTTGTGCAGTTGTGGATCTGGATCTCTCTCTGGTTCGTCTGATGCTCTAGAAGTGGATCTGTGTTGATGCATGTGGTCTACCCCCCACTGTGGTGTGTGGTGGGTGTAAAGGGAAAGTGCAGAACGGCACCAGTAAGTCTGGGGTAACTAGCTGGGTTAAGGGAGCTGTTGTATACCTCATTTTTAACTCGAGACTAAGTGAAACTTGCTTTAATTTACTTTAGAAATAAAAATGTAAAGTTGAATATTAAAAAAAACATAAACATCAAGGTCCTGTCAGAGAAGCCTACAGGTGTCCGTTTTTAGTGTACAGTGTCAGTTGCAGCCACCGGGGGGAGACACGCACCAGTACCAGAATGTCTGCTTCTTTTTATTATTATCATTTTTTACAAGAGCCATCAGTCTCCCTAAACACACTGGCCTCTCAGACCTCAACCTCCAATTGTCTCATATTATAAGGCTGAAAGTATTATCCACATTTTTCTTTGATTTTTCCCACTAGTATGTACTTGATTTACCCCTCCATTCTGTTTTCTATGATTTGACAATCCTGCCCTATTTTATTCTAATTTAGATTCTAATTGTAGATGTTGGTGTGTGTGTCTGTTCACCTGGTGGCACTCTGTCTTGCTGTGCTCTCTTTCTTTCCTGTGGGAACGTTAACCAAAGACTTCTAAAGTGATTGTATATGGACTACACCATCTCTCACCCCTCTCTGCCTCACTATCCCTGTGCACACCTGTAAAGTCAATACACCTGTATGGCAGAGCTGTGTGTGCACCGTGGACACAGCTGGTACCTGTAGCAGTGCCTGTGGATGGGGATAGGTTGAGTGTGGATGGGCAAAGTGGGCTTCTCTGATGGACAGGTCAATTAACCAATCCCGTGGTGGCTGGGTGATGTTTGTTAATACACACTGAGGGTTGATCCTGTGCACACTGTTTATGCTCAGGACTCACTGTCTCTGTCTGTCTGTCTGAAGAACTGTTGCTAGGACACACATGTTTAAAGACTGTCATGAAAATACACTGTTTCTGCCTCTTGGGTACAGTGCGTCTGTTTGGCTCCAAGTCAGTGCATTGTAGTTGCCAGGATAGATTGTCTCTAGGATACACATTCTCTGGTTCTAGGGTACTGTTTCTGTCTCTCTGTCTCACCACTGTTTTCTTTCTTACATTCCCTCTCTCATTTCTTACTATGTTTCTCGATTCTCTCTGTTCAGCTTTGACACTATGCATCATGGTCCTTCACTCTGCATGGCCTGTGTCCGATTGGCTAAACCCTTTGACCAATGGGGTCCCAGGGAAGCTTTGTTTGATGCTTTATTCCAAGTGGGGAGTTGTAGGATCTAACAAGCATTATCCCAATGCAAAAATATCCAAATATTTAATGTTTTACAAACGCAGATACCAAAGATAACTCTGTCCTGTCACTCGCTTTCTCTCTCCCTTCCTCTCACCCTGCAGCTTGTGTATTAAGAGACAAACCCAGCACTGGCTTTAGTTCTAGCCTCAGTAATTCCAAAGCATAGATGTATATTTTGGTATATTTCTGAGAAACCTAAATGAAAAACTTCTCGTTTGTTTGGTGTATTGCTCTTTTTCTGTCACAGCATGGAACTAATTGCAGAACTGTCTTACACTTGGTAGGTTAAAGATATAGTATTTTTGTATGTTTTGGGTGTCAAATTATGTGTGTGATCATATCAGTCAACACGGCCCAAGTGACCATGGTTTAAAAATATATATATATTAAAAAAAAGTCAACCTGTACATATTACTTCTGTTTGTGGATTTTTGAGAAATGCATTCTGTAAAATCATTAATAATTATTCCTCTGTAAACTAAGCTTGGGCTAAACTAAAGGAATGTGTCCACTGTATCCTCCCAGACTGTAGTCTTTCCTCTGAATAATCCCTGTCTGTCACTCTAGAACTCTGGGAGCCACGCTGTCGTTGTGACGCGCGGGTCCACTGTTCCAGTTTGGACTAGAACACTGCTCACTGTTGCCACATGGACACATGCCTCAGATCCGACTACGAAACGCCCCCCTCCAGACATGGCGGGTGGCGGCATATAGAACTGAAAGATTGTGTAGAACATTTTAAAGTATGTGAATCAGGACACATGGTAGATTTGATGCATTTGTCTGCTGTATTTTATTTGTTTATATATAAACAATATTTTACTGTAACTGTACAGTTCTCTTTAGTTGTAAACATCATTAAACCATTTTCCAAGTGTTTTAACATTGGAACGTGTACTGTGTCTTTTATTATGGTCAAAATATCAACATTACCACATACAGCCATAAAGGGCACAGAAAGCGATCGATAAACTTAACAAATGACATGATAATACACATAGATAAGAAATGCACACTTTTCTGCTGATTTGTAACATGCAATAACAGGGCAGGGAGTTGAGCTCAGGAGTAGAACACTGCTATAGCCAGAAAGCAGATAACCTTCTATACTGTTATCTTCAGAGATATAAGCTGACGGATCAGTGCAGGGGAGACCTGCCAGTGGAGTAAACAGCTGCCTCCGTGCTGAGGGCTGACTGGGTCAGATCAGTTTGGAGGTGGTGGCGGGGCGGAGGGCCGGGTCTGAGTCTGGGTGTTTGCACTGAGAGGCTGGGGGACCTTGGCTTTCTTGTCCTTCTTGCGAGTCTGTGAGAAGAGAGAACCCACAGGAAGAATGTGTAGGTTAATAGCCTTCAGGGGCTATTCTACAGATTAAGTTGGACGACAACTTTTCACTTGTGTTGCCCTAGTCTAGTCATGTAAGTTTGATAGCAGTTTTATGACACGCTGATGACTATCCACACTCAAATGTACGTACCCTATAGATTTTCAATGTTCTATGTCACAACACCAGTAAATGCAGATATGTAGTTCACATGACTCAGCACAGGGGGCTGAGTCATGTGTTTTGTTCACTCCATGTGATTCTTACCCTCCCCTTGGACTCGATCACCTGGTAGGCCTCACTCCCATCATCTGTTATCTGGAGAGCCTAGAAAACAAAACACAAGTTTTATGGTATTGGTCAATGAATGAATAAAGCTCCCCTGGAATGGAAGGCTTGCAGAAGTGGATGAACCTGCATTTAGGATCACAGCGTTCTGCAACATCTCAGAATTGGAACACGGTTATAAGCCTGTGGTATATAAGGAGTAGTCCTTACCTGGTATGTGTCGCTACTAGCTTCCTGTCTGCGCTTCTAAGAGGGACAACCACAAACATGAACGCATTAACAAGACTGTGCTCAGAATTATAACATGGCCCCTCTCATACGCTAGTCATAATAGCCCTCTCACTCACCCGTCTAGTAGCTGCAGTCTGGTCAGTCCTTAGATCCTCATAGTTGTCAGCAATAGTACCCGGCAGGAGTTCCTTTACAAAAACATACAGTACCAGTCAAACTTTGGACATACCTACTCATTCCAGGGTTTTCTTTATTTTTTCTATTTTCTACATTGTAAAAAAAATAGTGAACATTTACATTTACATTTACATTTAAGTCATTTAGCAGACGCTCTTATCCAGAGCGACTTAAGACATCGAAACTATGAAATAACACATATGGAATCATGTAGTAACCAAAAAAGTGTTAAACAAATCAAAATATATTTTATATTTGAGATTCTTCAAAGTAGCCACCCTTTGCATTGATGACAGCTTTGCACACTCTTGGCATTCTCTCAACCAGCTTCATGAGGTAGTCACCTGGAATGCATTTCAATTAACAGGTGTGCCATGTTAAAAGCTAACTTGTGGAATGTCTTTCCTTCTTAATGCGTTTGAACCAATCAGTTGTGTTGTTACATGGTAGAGGTGGAATACAGAAGATAGACCTATTTGGTAAAAGACCAAGTCCATATTATGGCAAGAACAACTCAAATAAGCAAAGAGAAACTACAGTCCATCATTACATTAAGACATGAAGGCCGGTCAATGCGGAACATTTCAAGAACTTTGACAGTTTCTCAAGTGCAGTCGCAAAAACCATAAAGCACTATGATGAATCTGGCTCTCATGAGGACCGCCACAGGAAAGGAAGACCCAGAGTTACCTGTGCTGCAGAGGATAAGTTCATTAGAGTTACCAGCCTCAGAAATTGCAGGCCAAATAAATGTTTCACATAGTTCAAGTAACATTTTACATTTTTACATTTTAGTCATTTAGCAGACGCTCTTATCCAGAGCGACTTACAGTAGTAACAGACACATCAACAGTTCAGAGGTGACTGCGTGAATCAGGCCTTCATGGTCGAATTGCTGCAAAGAAACCACTACTAAAGGACACCAATAACAAGAAGAGACTTGCTTGGGCCAAGAAACACAAGCAATGGACATTATAACGGTGGAAATCTGTCCTTTGGTCTGATGAGTCCAAATTTGAGATTTTTGGTTCCAACCACCGTGTCTATGTGAGACGCAGAGTAGGTGAATGGATGATCTCTGCATGTGTGGTTCCCACCGTGAAGCATGGAGGAGGAGGTGTGATGGTGCTTTGCTGGTGACACTGTCAGTGATTTATTTAGAATTCAAGGCACACTTAACCAGCATGGCTACAACAGTGATACGCCATCCCATCTGGTTTGTACTTAGTGGACTATAATTTGTTTTTCAACAGGATAATGACGCAACACAACTCCAGGCTGTGTAAGGGCTATTTGACCAAGAAGGAGAGTGATGGAGTGCTGCATCAGATGACCTGGCCTCCACAATCATCCAACCTCAACCCAATTGAGATGGTTGGGATGAGTTGGACCGCAGAGTGAAGGAAATCCAGCCAATAAGTGCTCAGCATATGTGGGAACTCCTTCAAGACTGTTGGAAAAGCATTCCAGGTGAAGCTGGTTGAGAGAATACTATGGGGAGAGTCTACAAAGCTGTCATCAAGGCAAAGGGTGGCTACTTTGAAGAATCTAAAATAAAAATATATTTAACATTTTTGGTTACTACATGATTCCATGTGTTATTTCATAGTATTGATGTCTTCACTATTATTCTACAAAGTAGAAACAGTAAAAATAAAGAAAAGCCCTTGAATGGGTGCGTCCAAACTTTTGACCGGTACTGTACATTCAGAATGTCAGTACCATGTCTGTCCATGATGCCACCATATACACACACACACACACACACACACACACACACACACACACACACACACACACACACACACACACACACACACACACACACACACACTTGCGTGCACACAGACACACACAAAAGGTATGGGACGTTGTAGGAAACTCACTGCACATGTGGAGTCCTCCACAGGTTCAGTTACAGACTGGCCCCACTGCAAACAGAGAGAAGAGGTGAGGGGCAGAAACAAGGAGTTGATAACACTGTTCTACATCCATTTATATGTATTCAATTGAACGATAACACGCCTCTGTAACCTGTGCAAGAACTCATCCTCACTGTATACACTTAAATAACTAGTACCTCATCATTGGTAGACAATGGAAGTGGCATTACCCCCCTGTATTGTGACTCACCTTCACTTTGAAGAATAGAACGGTGGTGATGATGGAGTAGAGAATCAGGACTCCGTCCAGTATGTAGCAGATGACCGGTTCATTCAATGAAGCCTCTACAGGGCACACAGAAGATGAAGAGTCTTTAAAACAAAGACAGAGCGCAGAGAAGGGGGGGGGGGTATAATACAGTTGAAGTCAGAAGTTTACATACACCTTAGCCAAATACATTTAAACTCAGTTTCACAATTCCTGACATTTAATCCTAGTAAAAATTCCCTGTCTTAGGTCAGTTAGGATCACCACTTTATTTTAAGAACGTGAAATGTCAGAATAATAGTAGAGAATTATTTATTTCAGCTTTTATTTCTTTCATCACATTCAAAGTGGGTCAGAAGTTTACATACACTCAATTAGTATTTGGTAGCATTGCCTTTAAATTGTTTAACTTGGGTCAAACTTTTTTGGGTAGCCTTCCACAAGCTTCCCACAATAAGTTGGGTGAATTTTGGCCCATTCCTCCTGACAGAGCCGGTGTAACTGAGTCAGGTTTGTAGGCCTCCTTGCTCGCACACGCTTTTTCAGTTTTGCCCACAAATTTTCTATAGGATTGAGGTCAGTGCTTTGTGATGGCCACTCCAATACCTTGACTTTGTTGTCCTTAAGCCATTTTGCCACCACTTTGGAAGTATGCTTGGGGTCATTGTCCATTTGGAAGACCCATTTGCGACCAAGCTTTAACTTTCTAAGCTGTTTAAAGGCACAGTCAACTTAGTGTATGTAAACTTCTGACCCACTGGAATTGTGATACAGTGAATTATAAATTAAATAATAATCCCATTGAGCTCCCATTGAAATAATCTGTCTGTAAACAATTGTTGGAAAGATTACGTGTGTCATGCACAAAGTAGATGTCCTAATCGACTTGCCAAAACTATAGTTTGTTTAACAAAAAAATTGTGGAGTGGTTGAAAAACTAGTTTTAATGACTTCAACCTAAGTGTATGTAAACTTCCGACTATAAGCAAACCAGCCATTGTATTGAATAGAATGTATTGAATAGAATTAGATTATGATAGTACCGATGAATGAATCCTCACAAATGTGTTTATTTCATCAGGAATATTTGATGTGTATGACATTTTTTGGTGAAATTTGCATAAAAAACTGAATAATTGCCCATAATTCTGCACCTTTGGATAGTTGTTCTTCCAATTTTGATCATCATGATTTAGTGACATCAAAGAAAATGTATTGATCTACTGGAATTTTTTTACTTTCTGTTTGTGTGCTTGGACTCAATCTTTTTGCAGGCAGTACCGTTCTTTTGATGAATGTATTTGCAATTTGCTTGGTATAATATAGTTTTGATGAATGTATTTATGTTTTGAGAAGGCAACTACATTTTGAAAACAGATTTACTGTTTTGCAAAATGCCACAGAGTTGTGGGTCTTGTGGACCCTGTTTTTGAAAATCAACATTGTTCCAAAAAATGCTTGTACTCGATTGAGAAAAACTGTAAACAGGTGAATGGATACTTAACTAGAAAGGAGAATGGGGTAGTTCTGAGCACAGAGCTGTACCTATGTTTACATAGGTGGAAATTTGAGACATTTTACTACAGTACACTAAAGTAAGAGAAAGTCTGCATGTAATCGGAAATATAGATAAGTCTCCCTGTCAGTAAAAAGGGGAAGCTCTATATCTCTCTCAATCTTTCTGTGGTTTGCCTCTACACTATGTAGTTCAGTGGTTTCTAGAGAAGCTGTTGCTTGGGTAATTCTTTGCACTTATTAGTGTAAGAAAGGTGTGGGGGGAAATGCATAAGACCATTTAGCTGGGGCCAGCTGGTGATCATCTACGGAGCGCCTAGCCAATATCCAATGGAACAGCGTGGCGCGAAATACAAAAACCTCACAAATCCAATAATTTCAATTTCTCAAACATTTTACACCATTTTAAAGATACACTTCTCCTTAATCCAACCACATTGTCCGATATCAAAAAGGTTTTACAGCGAAAGCAAAACATTAGATTATGTTAGGAGAGTACAGAGACCAAAATAACCACACAGCCTTTTTCCAAGCAAGGACATGTGTCAATAAAACCCAAAACACAGCTAAATGAAGCACTAACCTTTGATGATCTTCATCAGATGACACTCCTACGACATTATGTTACACAATACATGTATGTTTTGTTCAATCAAGTTCATATTTATATCCAAAAACAGCATTTTACATTGGCGCGTGATGTTCAGAAAATGTATTCCCACCAAAAACCTCCGGTGAATTTACAAAAATATTCATCATAAACGTTGACAAAATACATAACAATTATTTTAAGAATTATAGATACAGAACTCCGTTATGCGACCGCTGTCAGATTTTAAAATAGCTTTACGGAGAAAGCACATTTTTCAATATTCTGAGTACATAGCTCGCCATCACGGCGAGCTATTCAGACACCCGCCAAGTTCGGGGCAACCTAAACTCAGAATTAGTATTAGAAATATGCTCTTACCTTTGCTGATATTCGTCAGAATGCACTCCCGGGACTGCTACTTCCACAAGAAATGTTGTTTTTGTTCGAAATAATCCATAGTTATGTCCAAATACCTCCGTTTTGTTTGTGCGTTCAGGTCACTATCCAAAGGCTAACGCGCGAGCGCAATTCGAGACACAAAAAGTCAAAATGTTCCATTACCGTACTTAGAAGCATGTCAAACGCTGTTTAAAATCAATTTTTATGGTATTTTTAAAGTAAAATTGCGATAATATTCCAACCGGACAATAGCGTATCCATTCAAGGAGAAAAAGAAAAAACAGCGAGCTCGCGGGACCGCGCATATCCAATCCCTTTGTTGCCAGGCAGACCACTCAGTAACTGAGCTCCTACACTCTGCCCAGTGACAGGAGAAGGCTCAAACCACTTTCTGAAGGCTTTAGACAGCCAATGGAAGCCTTAGAAAGTGCAACGTAACACCACAGATACTGTAGTTTCGAAAGGGACTAGAAAGAATAACTACAATTCTCAGATTCTCCACTTCCTGGTTGACTTGTTCTCAGGTTTTGCCTGCCATATGAGTTCTGCTATAGTCACAGACACCATTCAAACAGTTTTAGAAACTTCAGAGTGTTTTCTATCCAAATCTAATAATACTATGCATATTCTCGTTTCTTGGCAAGAGTAGTAACCCATTTAAATCGGGTACGTTTTTTCATCCGGCCGTGAAAATACTGCCCCCTATCCATATCAGGTTATTAATTCCCACTTTTTTAAAACTCAAATACACTACAAGTTTGCATTTCCTTCTTTGCAGGAAAATTCTCAGCAACAAAATAGTAATTAAATTAAGATCCTACATCTGTACACGTATGCAGACGCAGACACACACACACACACACACACTTAATTGAGGATATTGACCTGCACACCTGAATGTATGGTATGTTAGGATTACTTCATTGGAAAGATTCACTTTTTTGAGTTTTGATTTTGCATCAAGGACTTTATTTCAAATTCACTATTGAGTCCCCCTCTTTATTCAGCAGCAACATTGTCTCAGAATAATCACCCTCTAGTTTTCAGTTATCAAACACCAACAGGTGCTACTCTTTCGCATATGTGTATGTCTGTGACTTTGCCATTCTGGTAATGCGGAAACAAACAAGGCCAAGTCTAAGCTTTCATGTTCTTCGCAGACTCTAAAAATAGATGTGTAGAAAGGTTGCCACTAAATCACAAACATGAACAAATAGGTAGGGTACAGAGCACTATATCTCCTGGAGCCTGCCTCTCTCTCCTGAGGACACTCTTCATACCCAGGACAGAGCACCTCTGGGTGGGTAAGGAAGTGAAGGCGGTGAGGGTGGGAGAGGAACGCCATTGAAGGGCTTTGGACAGAGCATATACACAGTAGCACAGGAAACGTACTATCTAGCCACACTAGAAAGCATTCAAGTCCCTTTCTAACCAAACGCACAACTTTAATGTACCATTTTCCTAACCTTAGCCCTCACACATAAATTCAGAACAAACAGCTCATATACTTGCTGAACAGTTTTGATGGTATCGCCACTTCTGTGCAGTCTACCATGGCTATTTAGTGACTACCGTAATACATCTAGGTTGGCACTTACCTGCAGAAGAAAAAAACATCAGCATGACACCTGTCCTCCATGGAATGGTCATGCTTCCTCTTTTCTCTATTTCTCTACAAGGACACGGGTGATGATCCCTCTCTTTCTGTCCTGGGCTGAATGATGGGCGCTAGCTCTAGAGGGCTCTCTCTCTCTCTCTCTCTCTGATCACAGGAAGTGGCTGCACTGACACCAATGTATTTGCCCCCTCTTTCTCTTTCCTACATTCTCTCCATCTATCTAAGCTTCTTATTTTTACCTTCCTAAGCATATATACTTGTCTTTTTCTGTCTTAGTTTTCTCATTGTCTCTTCCTCTCTCTAACCACCACTCTTTCTCTATTTCATGCCCTTAACTATTTCTCTTAGAATTTGTTTTTCCGTAGTGTAAGTTCAGCTCCTCAGTATCTCCATTTGTAACAGATTTCATGCTTTATCAACAGACAGCCTATGAATGTAAAATTTAATTTTCTAAAGGTACTGTGTGCTTCCTCCAGCTGTCGAATGAAGCAATAATAAACAAGAGGGTAAGCATTACTGTGATTATTAGCACAACTGGATTGTTAATCCTGCAAGAGCCTATTTGGTTGCTGTTGCTACAGCCCACAGGGTCACATCACAAAAACGTGCAATCTACCCCACCATGGCAAGGTGCCAGCTCCAGTATTGTACAAAGTGAGCAAGGATATCAAATTATCAAAACATTTCAAAGCTAAGGTACACAATAACTTGATCTCTATGGTGTACCATTGATATCAACAGGTGAGTTGATGTTTTTTTGTCGTGCTTATTTAAACTCAGCAAAAAAAGAAACAGACCTTTTTCAGGACCCTGTCTTTCAAAGATAATTTGTAAAAATCCAAATAACTTCACAGATCTTCATTGTAAAGGGCTTAAACACTGTTTCCCATGCTTGTTCAATGAACCATAAACAATTAATGAACATGCACCTGTGGAACGGTCGTTAAGACACTAACAGCTTACAGACGGTAGGCAATTAAGGTCAGTTATGAAAACTTAGGACACGAAAGAGGCCTTTCTACTGACTCTGAAAAACACCAAAAGAAAGATGCCCAGGGTCCCTGCTCATTTGCGTGAATGTGCCTTAGGCATGCTGCGAGGAGGCATGAGGACTGCAGATGTGGCCAGGGCAATACATTGCAATGTCCGTACTGTGAGATGCCTAAGACAGCGCTACATGGAGACAGGACGGACAGCTGATCGTCCTCGCAGTGGATGACCACGTGTAACAACACCTGCACAGGATCGGTACATCCGAACATCACACCTGCGGGACAGGTACAGGATGGCAACAACAGCTGCCCGAGTTACACCAGGAACGCACAATCCCTCCATCAGTGCTCAGACTGTCCACAATAGGCTGAGAGGCTGGACTGAGGGCTTGTAGGCCTGTTGTAAGGCAGGTCCTCACCAGACATCACCGGCAACAATGTCACCTATGGGCACAAACCCACCGTCGCTGGACCAGACAGGACTGGCAAAAAGTGCTCTTCACTGACGAGTTGCGGTTTTGTCTCACCAGGGGTGATGGTCGGATTTGCATTTATCGCCGAAGGAATGAGTGTTACACCGAGGTCTGTACTCTGGAGCGGGATCAATTTGGAGGTGGAGGGTCCGTCATCATCTGGGGCGGTGTGTCACAGCATCATCAGACTGAACTTGTTGTCATTGCAGGCAATCTCAACACTGTGAGTTACAGGGAAGACATCCTCCTCCCTCATGTGGTACCCTTCCTGCAGGCTCATCCTGACATGACCCTCCTGCATGACAATGCCATCAGCCATACTGCTCATTCTGTGCGTGAGATCCTGCATGACAGGAATGTCAGTGTTCTGCCATGGCCAGCGAAGAGCCTGGATCTCAATCCCATTGAGTTCTCATTGAATCCCATTGAGACCCTCCGACCTGTTGGATCGGAGGGTGGGGGCTAGGGCCATTGCCCCAGAAATATCCGGGAACTTGCAGCTGCCTTGGTGGAAGAGTGGGGTAACATCTCACAGCAAGAACTTGCAAATCTGGTGCAGTCCATGAGGAGGAGATGCACTGCAGTACTTAATGAAGTTGGTGGCCACACCAGATACTGACTGTTACTTTTGATTTTGACCCCCCTTTGTTCAGGGACACATTATTCAATATCTGTTAGTCACATGTCTGTGGAACTTGTTCAGTTTATGTCTCAGTTGTTGAATCTTGTTATGTTGATACAAATATTTACACATGTTAAGTTTGCTGAAAATAAAAGCAGTTGACAGTGGTTTTACTTAGCACTGCGTTCTCTTCCAGGTGCTTGTAAGGGCACAGATGACAGACCAGTAGGATTCCAGTTGAGGTTGTGTAATGCCGCTGATTCACATAAAGCAGTAACGGCACAGCACAGCGTATTCCTTGACAATTGTGTTAACCAAGAGTGTGTACGGTTCTGAAAAGGAGGAAATTAAATACAATAGTAAATGGCAGGTATAGGCTTAATACAACCTCCAATTACATAACATATTGTGGCAATATTTTATATAGCTTATCTGTTGCACATGCCAATACAACCTAACAACATGGCTGTGACTTCACTAATGAATGATCAGAGGTGTGCAACTACAGTGCACAGTACTACTGAGCAGCACCATCATCTTCACACAACTGCATGAACTTGAATGTATAATGCATCCACAAGGCTCATTGCTAACAAAATACCCACATAATCTATACAGTATACATCCATATAACCACAGGGCATAAGACCAGACACTGAAATGATTAATGTCTGAAATGAGATGACAGAAACAACAGGGTTAGCAAGTTTACAGTTGCTAGCTCGCGGTAAAAACGTGAATTGGCATAACAAAGGAGTGCGTCTACAACACAGAATTGTAAGAAATATGAACTCACATTTCTGAAGGACTCATACTGGCCTTGGCTAAAACAAAGAACACGAACTAAAGGTAATCACAGGAGATGGCTGGAGCTTATCACGACACCTAGCCTCATATAAATAAGAATTTGTTCTTAACTGACTTGCCTAGTTAAATAAAGGTTAAATAAAAAATGTAAATATGTACCTACTGTACCTTATACCATCTATTGCACCTTGCCTATGCCGCTCATCCATATATTTATATGTACATTTTCTTATTCCATCCCTTTAGATTTTTGTGTATTAGGTAGTCGTTGGAGAAATGTTAGATATTACAGTGCAGTGCAGTGCAGGCATAGGCAAGGTGCAATAGATGGTATAAGGTACAGTAGACACATATTTTAATTTTTTATTTCTTCTCCTCAGTTAGAGATCACCCAGCATGCTCTTCTCCCAGTGGGCAAAGCTACAGCTCTCATATGAAGAACTAATACTTAGTCTCAATAGTCTTGTACAAAGGTGTTGGTGCTGTTTCCGCTATCGGTTGAGACACATAATACTCTTGAATACTGACTGGGTGTCATGTTTTGGCTGATACATGGAATAAAATGTGAATAAAATGTCCATTTCAACTTTCATATGATACCACAAAGATGGTTGGAGGTCCACACATCAGAGAATGTTGACTTGAGTGGGAATTTCCATTGTTATACATTTAGCTGTCAATCTTTCATAGGAAACCTATTGAAATCATAGAAATATAGATAATATAATAGAGCTTCCTATTCAAGTTGACTTTCCATGTTGGGTGGACCGGCAGCCATCTTTCTGGTAGAAATAGACAGTTAAAAAATTACATTTACATTTGAATGGTGTACCAGCTAAATTGCAGTGGTCTGAAGGGATAGGTCCATTCTATTAATATTTGTATTATTATTATTGAAATTACACCTAGCCTGTATTCGAGAGTATGCTGTCTCAACCGATGACTGGCATAACACAGACACATCAGATGATGTAAAATAGTGTCTTAGCTACAACATTTGTGAAAATGATAAAAATCGGAATCTATGCGTTTTAAGATAATTAACGTTAAAGGTTAAAAAATGACAATTTTATATTTAAAAACTTTTCCCCCCAAGAAATCATAGAATAGTTTGACAACCCTGTTTATAGGCTTTCAAATGATATCCAACACAACCGTTTATCTTTTTCAGTAATTAAAACATGGCTTTACTCAATCCAACAACAGTCCATTATAAATCGCAATCTGGGTCAGGTGGGCATAATTTGAAAGGTTGTTCTATTGCCAACATGAATAGCTAAATTATAAAATACGATTTTACAGTATTAGGCTTTCCCAATGAAATTCAGCAAATTTTGGAGCACATCGGCTGGAATCGTGAGTGCATTCAGATTCGTGGTAAAAATGTTGTCAGCAATCAAGGGTCAAATAAACATTGAACATGATTACGTTATTAAAGAGTTTCACTTTCTCCGTGGTGGCTATGTTTGTTCTTAATGACAGACTGGTGAAGAATCCGTTGTTTTATGGTATTGTATGGCATGTCATGTGTTAATGTTATGGTTGAGGTGCAATGACGACCCTGTGAAATGCACCATAGACCACTAGACAGCGCCATCTTGACCTGTGTGTGCCTTAAGAATTTCATTCTTTCCTCATCCCGATAGACTTGAAGGAGACCAGAACGGAGGTTAGAGGTTGCAGCTTGAGTGTCAATAGACCTAATTGGGGTGAAGAAGGGGGTAAATAGCAAGTGGATGACAAAGCATTTTGACATCCCTGTGTGAAATGGTCGCCCGGCATCATCTGACTATGGAAGGTGGATCACAACTGGTCTGAATGATGAGCAAAAATGCTCTTCAATAGGAACATTTAATGAGAAGAGAGTGATGGTGTAGGCCTATTGGGACACATTTTTGGATGCAGCTGGTTTCAAAACGAATATGCTCTTCTTTTTTTCCTTCTTTTCTTTTCAGAAAAAAAGCTGTATGGAGAAAACTGTATCATTGTTATTACAACGAGGCAACTACCGCGACCGAAATACCCAATATAGAACACGTCACTTCCTTCCAACGTTAAATCTCCATGGCAACATTGTAACCAACGTCACATCTGTAACTCCACAGCTGTTGAACGTCAACACGAATCACTACTCATGTCACGTGTTTATTCTGGGCGGTTCTTAAACTCTCCGTTACATGACCGTTGTCATTTCTTCTTGGTGCAGAGCAGAAGTCATCCGTGGAATGTGACGGTCCAAACACAACGATCATCAATTTCATCGGCACTAACTAAAGCAAAAAGAGCAAAGTAATCAAAGGGAAAGGAAATATTTCCGAAGATTTGTTTCCAGAGGATTCTTGCTCGCGGAAGCAAAGAAAGAGCACGAACAGTGGGTTTGCGTTGTTTCTAGCAAAGCTAGCTCACGGACCGTCCTGCATTCCTGTCTCTGGGTCGTGTGCATGTTGTTGTGATTCGCATTGGCAAACAACCGAATAAAAATATGAAACAACATAGCCGCAAACAACCCATGTTCCTGGCGTTCATCACGTTTTTAGGTGAGTATAGATACTAGATGGGTAAAATGAATCCAACGAGAATACACCAGAATTCGGTCATCTAACCTATTTTGCTAGTTTATGTAAACGTGTAAAGCTGGTTCTTCGTTTGCGCTTTGACTTGCATTGCCCTATGTTACAGGTCGATGCGGGTCCAGACTGAGTTGTTTGTCTTGCTTAGTGGCTGTCGTGCATGACAAAGTCAAGCGGTGCATGTGCGCTTTTGTGGCAATGGGCCCCTCACGTGATTCCAAAAGTGCTGTGACTAGTGATTTAAAAGAAACTGGATACATTCTGGCCTGTATCATTATTGATGTCAATGCACTCGGTTGTTTTGTTTATTACATTCTGTGCTTGTTTCTTGGTAAGTAACCCATTTAGTGCTTTGGGCTATAAGCTGGTAGAAGACCATGTTATTAGATCGCAGTAACATGTGTACAGCCTGTCCTTTGTAATCTTCTCTTTGTAGGACAAATTGGGCCTAAATGTAATCTAAATGGGTACAGCCAACTAAGATCATGTCAAGATATTGTGGAAATTGATAGACAAATAGACAGAGGTAATAAGTGAGACAGGAAAAGGGAAAACTGATCAGTGATACTGTGGAACTGGGTGTTTGATCATTAATGTATTGTCAACTAGCGCTGGGATGATAAACCGAAAATGATCGATACAGACGAACCCATGATTTATCGAGGACATTTTACTGATCAATAATAACTATGAAGTAGTTATTTTTCTTCGGGTGTAGGTCAGCTTTAATATTGCAGCTTGTGGCTTATATCAATGTAATTGTCAATTTCCAATCCCCCATATATTATTTGGTAAGTGTAGGCTGAAATTATTTATTTTAATTAAATATATTTTACAAATGTATTATTCTCCCCTATCCCTACCTCCCCTAATTGGAGTAAACGAATGGCCAACAATACTTAGTATGTATAAGCTGGAAGTAGAAGCCTATTTACATTTTACTGACACAGTATATTTTCATATTTTCTGTTTTTTTTTTTAGTTACCCTCAATCCCTCCCATCTATCTCTGAAAACCATCCAGCTTTTATTTCTAGTGGCTATATATATTATTTTCCAACTGATGTTTCACAAAAGTTCTGAACCTTTCTATTATCATAGTTTCTACAGATTTTAAATGAAAGATTAACATTTTTGTTAAGAGTATTATTTCATTGATTGACTGACTATGGCTTTAAGTCACACAGCAGGAATATTTGCAGAGTTAACTCCAGGTGAATGTTGCAATTCTTCAGCCATTCATGAATGTGCATCCATAAACAAGCTACATAAGGGCAGTACCAAAACAAGTGATCTAATGCAAGCTGTATGGTGTAGCTGTCAATTTTTGGGGCTTAAATTAAACAGGTATACTTTAAGCACAATTTTCTTTAATCAGTTTTGGTCTTTAATGCAGGGCCGACAGACAAGTTCCTTACCTTCTACCCCTTCCATTTGCCGCCTCCATTTTTGCGGTAATGCTGCAATTTTGGATAGAGCAGACATTTCCATATATTTCTATTAACCGCATGTGACAACTCCACCAGTTCTATTTATTACATAATTTAAATATATATTTTAATATATTTTTTGTTTTATTATCAATTAGTATGAGTTTAATAATAATATTTGTTTTCTTTTGTGGTGAATTATACTGGAAATGCAATCAGCTTGTTTTAAATATAGCAATATTTGTTTAGATTTAATTTTCAAGTAACCGAAAGTGAGATGTAATCAACAATGAAGGGGAAAAAGGCCATTCTTGAACACGGGGTGAGACATTCTTACTAATCTGCTAGAGAACCAGTTCAGATTTAAATATAGCTTTTGTATGACTGAAGTCTTTAGTGAGCGGTCCAATGCTTTAATATTTCATCTTTTCTGCCCTCCCAATTCATATTCGTTACATAAATAGGCCTGTTTAATTTTCTGGCTTGGCGTTCCAAATAAAGTGGAATATCTTTTGCTCATATAATAAATAAATGAAATATTTAGGTGTAGGCAAAGCCATAATTAAATAATTAATCAGGGTGATGTTTTCCACAAATAGACTTTTACTAAAGGAATGTGGAGTTTGAAATTAAATAAGTCTGCAAATATGGGCTATTGCCAACAGGACAATTGATAGCCACAACATTCAAAGTAGTAGTAGTTTTAAGGGTAATATAAAAAAAAAAAAAGGAACTGGTGTGTTATTATGGTATGGATTTTTGTCTATATTGCCCAGCTCTGTAAACTTAATTGTCCTCAAGTTGCTGAATAATTTTTACATTTTAGCCTAAGGTTTCCTCCTCTATTCCTACACCTTGGTTCAAAAGCGAGGTAGTGGTGACAGTGTTGACTAGTATTTTCCTCTGCACAGAGAGCTAGACGGACATCGGCCAAAGAGAATGTGAGCGATGACATCAGTAATGATGTAGCCTTGGAAGCCACATGAAGCTAATAGTGATGAAAGTGACCGTACTGTTGAAATTAACCAAGTAGAACAGACATGCTTCTTCATTCCAATGGTTCTTAAAAAACACTTTGGTGTGAGTCAAGGGTTGCACATTTTGGGGAATATTCAGAGGTGTTAATTTCCACAGAAAGTTTCCAGGAATATGTGAATTAATGGAAATGTATGCATATTAATATCATTTAAATGTAGATGTTTTTTGTATAGGATATATTTACCATATATGGAGACAATATCATATGGAGACAGAAACATTAACCTTTTACCTTATCATAAGTAGACATAATTGAAAATTATTTAAATCCTTCCAATAGAAATAAAAAAACAATTTAGTTATGAATTGAACTTTAAATGAGTTGACTCTTCACATGGAATGATTTCTCTGAACAACAAAAGATAGGGAATATTGAATGATCCCCAATGATCCATCGCATCTCCCAAAAACGTTTAACATACATCTGTAAAATGAAACTAAAGCTTTGGTTGTCATCCTCTCAGGCTTCCATGTCTTCTCCCTGGACCTCCTCAATGTCCACCTCTTGAACAACAGACTCTGGGGTCTCATCTTCATTGTCAATTTCCAACCTTGTTGAGGATGGATTGTTGTCAGGCTCAAAAAGCCTCAAATTGGTGGCCATCCAGGCAAACTTTTCAACCCTTGTATTGGTCAGCCTGTTGTGTGTTTTGGTGTGTGTGTTCCCAAACAAGGACCAGTTGCGCTCTTGAGGCGGCTGATGTTGGTGGGATTTGGAGGATGATGGAGGCAACAGGGGAAAGAGCCTCAGATCCACAAAGTCCCTTCCACCAGGTGACTGATGAGATATGTTGGCACGACTGCCATATTGATTCGCCATCCCAAAGCCCTTGCTTGGAAGTGTACTTCGCCAGACTGCCAAGAACCTTGCCCTCATCCAGGCCAAGGTGGCGAGACACGGAAGTGATGACACCACAGGCCTAGTTGATCTCTGCACCAGAGAGGATGCTCTTGCTAGCATACTTGGGTTCCAACATGTACGCTGTGGTGTGTATGGGCTTCAGGCAGAAGTCTTCACGCTTTTTGATGCATTTCAGAACTGCAGTTTCCTCTGCTTGGGGCAACAGTGAAGTGTGCAGGGCAGTACGGATTTCTTCTCTTACATCTGCAAGCAGAGTCTGAACAGACAGGATGGCATTGTCTTCCTCAATTGCTGCAATGGCCACTGCTATAGGTTTCAGGCTGCTTACCACTCTCTCCCAAAATACATCATCCAGGAGGATCCTCTTGATGGGGCTGTCCATATCGGCAGACTGCGATATGGCCATTTCTTGGAGACTCCTTCCCCTCCAGGAGACTGTCAAACATGACAACACCACCCCAATGGGTGTTGCTGGGCAGCATCAATGTGGTGCTCTTATTCTTCTCACTTTGCTTGGTGAGGTAGATTGCTGGAATAACTTGATGACCCTTCACATACCTAACAATTTCCTTGGCTGTCTTGTAGAGTGTATCCATTGTTTTCAGTGCCATGATGTCCTTTAGGAGCAGCTTCAATGCAGGAGCAGCAGAGCCAATGGGAGTGATGTGAGGTTAGGACTCCTCCAAGCAGCCTTCTCCAAGCAGCCTTCATGTTCGCAGCATTGTCTGTCACCAGTGCAAATACCTTCTGTGGTCCAAGGTCATTGATGACTGCCTAAAGCTCATCTGCAATGTAGAGACCAGTGTGTCTGTTGTCCCTTCTCTGTGCTCTTGTAGAATACTGGTTGAGGGGTGGAGATTATGTAGTTAATTATTCCTTGCCCACGAACATTCGACCACCCATCAGAGATGATTGCAATAAAGTCTGCTTTCTCTGATTTGCTTGACCTTCACTTGAACTCTGCATCCAGCAAATGAGTAGATAAAGCATGTCTGGTTGGAGGGGTTTCTTCCAATACACATTGCCTGTGAGCATCGGGTGAACCAGTTGCACACACAGCTCAAGCAAGACATTCATCAGCATTTCTCTGACTACATTCCTCCATTGAGTCAACTTCTGATTCCAGGAGGACCACGAGCTGTTGCTATCGATAAGGTGTCTGATTCCTCACTTTCACCTTGAATAGAAGTAGAGGGACTTTTGTCAGAGGTTGCTTGTTGTGAGCGCCGAGGGAACTTTATGCCCTTGGCCAGATGAGTCTGCATCTTTGTTGCATTCTTCACATATGATTTGGCACAGTATTTGCAAATGTACACAGCTTTACCTTCTACATTAGCTGCAGTGAAATGTCTCCACACATCAGATAGTGCCCGTGTCATTTTCCTGTAAAGATTAGTAAAAAAAAAAAAAAACATACAATTCCATGTATAGATAAATGGTTAAGCAGTTAGATTAAACAACTCCTTTGTAAGATACGTTTTAAAATGAAACGTGTGGAAACAGGTGAATTAACACTCCTCAGCAGGCTCAAGCAAGCGAAAACCCACATGGTAGCAAAAACTAGCTAGCATACTTTTTTAATAAGTTAGAAATAATTTAAACACACTTTGCTGTAGGCTACTATTTACTAGTTAACAAAATCATGTATGTCATATAAAATATATTCACCCCACCCGGTATTGCAATCAAAACTTACCAGAAAGCATGTAGTCCTTGGCTCAGACAGTGTAGTAGTGTGGGCTCAATAGCATCTCATTAGTGTGCAAGATCTTGAGAATCAGCTGTACATGTGATGGAAGAATGCATGCAGAGGGTTGCAATTGCATTGGGGATAGTTTTACCAAAATATGCCACAAGAACTAGAATCCCTGTTATAAGCCAACTTTAAAAAAAAAAATGAATTTAAGCAAAATTCCCAGGCTTAACTTCAATGGAAATTTACTGTAAAGTTTCCGACCCTTTGCAACCCTAGGTGTGACCCACTAAAGCGCTTGGAATTTATGTGACTGCAAAATAAATGGAACCAGAGTTTTGTTACCACCCAGTTTTAAGCCAACCCATTAAAGGAATTAGCCACAACATTACCTCAAGGTTACTGACCTACTCAATGGGTGCATCTCAAGTGTCTCACTTCATCTCCTCTCCTTTGTCTGCGCATATCTGATATTGCATGATGGGTGAAAGCAACATTATGGCGTTGAATGCCTGCAGAGGTTGCTTGTCTAGTTCTTTCACATCTATACAGATAAGAGAGAGGAGACCACTCAAGACTATTGAGATGCACCCTGTGAGACCTAACCACCAGCTAGCCAAGGATCAGACCGAGCTGAATATTTATTTTTCTATCCATGCATGTACTCTGTGATTGTAGACTGGCATTGGCTGTTTGACTTCATTGACTTATTGTTACATTACAGCGGTCACGTTGCATCAGAGCTTTGCTGCCACTGACGTCCCATCCACTGCTGCTGCCCCTCAAACCACGGCTCTGCCTCCTGCGCCCCCAGCCCGGCCTGAGAGGGGCAACTACACTGTAACCAACGGCAATGGGACCATCTGTCTGATGGCCCGCATGGGACTGCAGCTCAACATCCGCTTCAGCTCTGCCTCTCTCAATAATGTACGGACACAGACTTGCACATACTTGCAGCCCAGGCACTCTCTCACACCCTCGCACTAACCCGTGTCTTGTCCTGTGTGTGCAGACTGTGCAAGACGTGTTGAACCTCCAGCCCAACGTGACTAAGAGCTCAGGGTCATGTGATTCGGACAGTGCCACCCTGCTGCTGATGGCTGAGGAGAAAACCAACCTCACCTTCCTTTTCTCCCTGGTCAGCTCCCTCTTTACCTCTTTTTTTAGCTTCTCTTTACTTTGGTTTTCTCGTCTTTGGCTGTACCGTTCACCTCTCACCAAATCCAGACACAGACAGACACACTCACAGAGCGAGGCAGAGTAAACCCACAGAATGCATATGCCCTGGTGCCTGGTGTTACCAGCTGGAATGTTGTGTGTAGGAGGAATGGAGGTGATGGATGGCAGACCACTGATCTCTACATGACCTGATTAACCTACACACACACTTAAACTAACATAGGAATACACATATACTGAAACACGCAAATATCAACACAGGCAAACATTATCTGGGAGATGATTTGTTTACTCCCCTCTCATATCAGTACATGCATAAGGTAGTCTTCTGTATCAGTAGTACAAACCTTTCTGCACTAACACCTGACTGCCACAAGATGGAGCCTAATGAACAAGCAGAGAACAGGCACTTGTGACTTAGTTTGTTCCATCCTGGTTTAAATGGAGTGGGCTTGGCTCTGTAATCCTGTGTATGTGTTTGATGTACATACCGTGTCTCATCATTGGGTCTCTTGTGTCTGCAGAATGCCACGTCCAGTAAGTACCACCTGAGTGGAGTGACTCTGTCTGCAGCCTGGCCGGACATGAGTGGTGAGTCTGGATCCATAGTTCACCAATCAATGGATCATCTGTGCAGCATCATTTAATCTAGTGAATAATACATGCACATGATCCATCTATCCTCTTATAACCTCCATCTGTTATGTATGCAGTTTTTCTGTGTTGAAACCTTCTATAATCCTCCCTTTCCCACAATCCATCCCCCACCTGGTCCTACTGTAACTACTTCTTGTCCTTATCCCCCCCTTCCATCTTTTCTCCTTTTTCACATCCCTCCCTTCCATCCTTTCTCACATCCCTCCCTTTTCTTCCTCTTTTCCATTTGGCCTGTTTTCTCTTCCCTTTCTCACCCCACCTATAACCTCGCTGTTGTCTCTCCAGAGCCCTTCTCAGCCAGTAACAGTAGTCTGGACTACCTGCGTGGTACCCTGGGGCGTAGTTACATGTGCCGTGAGGAGCAGACTCTGGCTGTGGCTGTGAACTTCTCTCTCAACACCTTCCAGCTGCAGGTGCAGCCCTTTGGCCTAACCGGGGACCAGTTTGGAGCAGGTACTATACTGGGTGTTACTATGGGACTTATCTCAGGAAAGTGGTTATCCACAGTTCTGAGATTGGAGTAATAGATGGTCACTCATTCAACTCCTACTTTTTGTCTTTCCATTTTTTCCACCTGTCTCTCACCTTCTCTTTTCTTTCTCTCGCCATTGGTGTATCTCATTCCCCCTCTCACTGTCTCTCCTCTCATCTCTCCAGCGGAGGAGTGTCAGCTGGATGAGGATGACATGTTGATCCCCATCATCGTGGGCACTGCGCTGGCCAGCCTGGTCCTCATCGTCCTTGTGGCCTACCTTATTGGCAGGAAGAGGAGCCACGCTGGGTACCAGACTATCTGAGATGACTTCCTGCCCCCTCCTCACTCCAACCCTCAACTAAACTTCCCTGCCCCCATTCAGTTGGTCTTACCATAGAATCCTTGCTGCCACCTCCTCCCCTTTGTACTCACTTACCCCACGTTGGATCTCCATGGGGTTGATTTGCACTTTCAGGACGGAACTGCTCCTTTGTATTAAAAAAAAAAAAAGGGTGGGATCTGCTGAGAGATTGTAATAACATAACGAAACACTCGACACAGTCACTCAACACTGCAGGAGGGGATGGTGTGGTGGCGTGCTCATAACCATATGCTGAATAATAATCCACACTCTGCGTAGCCTAAGTTATTTTTATCATGCTTAAGTTTTACTGGTGTCTGACATGGGAATTCTGAGGGATTATTTGTTTACAAGCATTGCTGCTGCTGTTTTAATGGCTTTTTTCCTGTTTTTGATGGTGACCATTGTCAGTCACATCATAATAGGTCACTGTTACTCTTGTGTGAAGGGAATATTATGACTGTAGCTGGCTGCGCCAACAAATCCCCTCTCTCAACCAATGGAAGTTAACTTGTTGCATAATGTTTGCAACATCATTGAACATAATAAAGTTGTAACTTTGAATATAATATGGAGTTGATGGAAGTTGCCTCTAACCGCTGGTCCAGGGTCAGATCATTTTGTATCCTTTGTTAGGGGCTGAATAATCTGACTTTAGATCTGTGCTTAGCTTGGGACTGGAGGTCACCTCCAGCTGCAGATTGGGAATGGTAGTGTTTGTCAATCCATCTCTTGGGGACCCCCTAGGGGCACATTTTGTTTACTTTGGTTTCCCCTCGGAATGGATTGAGGAACAAGGATGAAGGTAATTTGATGGTAAAGCAGTTGTCTGCAGAGAGAGGGACTCATTAATTTATGGTGATCAGAGTGAGGGAGTGTAATATTAGCCCTGTCCACAAACAACCCTATAACCCCTAAATAACTTGGAATCTCCACCTTGCGTCTGATTAGTACATTTGCATGCCTAGGGGCAAGAGGTTGTTTCTGGACCGGGCCTCTTTTTTTTTTTTTCACTGATTCTAAGAGGGAATGTAACAATGAACTGAAACTGAATTGACAGAACGAGCGTCACACGCTACACTAGAATGAAGGGACGTGGTGGGCGTGTGCTCCACTTAGACATTGGTATTACAGCGCACTGTACCACGGTCGTTATGAAACTTGACTACCATGTTACTACCTAACCTAAAGATATGGAGGAAAATGCTGTTACTCAGTATGTTGGCACAGTGGAGGAAATTGATTATGTGCCAATGCTTTTCCCCCGTAGCAGTGACTTGAACCTGGTTTTATGAATACTGGTACAACCAATTATAGTTACATTATTAAGACAGATTTTTGTTGCTACTTTTGTTGGTACTTCCAGTGATTTATATTAAGGGGAGTGGTTGTTACAGTAAAATTACATGGTTCTCACAAAGGCTGAATACTAGCTTAAAATGTAACTGGACAGTTATAGGTTGTTTTCTCAAGTTAGGATTCAGGCTATTATAGAACAATTTAACGGAGTTACTGTCCATAGTACAACACTATTTTAGAGAGGAATAATCTTAAATGTCTGTGCCAAATGGAATCTGTGCCTCCCCACTTACAAGGATGGGATCTATGCCAATGTTATAGTTTGTCTCAAATGACACCCTATTCCCCATGTAGTGCACATCTTAGTTGTCATTGGGGACATACCCTTTCTATCTACACAGCGTGTGACCTTGTTAGGGACATTCCCTTTGTTGATTTGCCTGGCCTATTGAATGATCATAGATGATGCATTGTTTGTAGTGAAACGGGGAAGTAAAAAGGATGTGAATTTTCATTCCACCCCTCATCTAGAAGTGTTAATATCCATATGTAGTGATTTAGGGTTGGATTCAATTAGTATCAGAGCGAGATGTTCCCGCGTTTGGAGACTGAATTAACGTAAGCGCTACATATGTCAACTCAATCAGCAATTACCTTAATTTTAACGCGGATGTTTTTCTGCGATACAGATTGGATCCAGCCCTTATGGTTTAAAAGATAATGTTTTAATTGTTTTCTAAAAGCGGAGCAAATAAAATAAGAGCTGAGGAATGAGCTCTATGTACAGTTTGTCTTGTGGTGTTTGACAGAACCCTTGGTTCTATTCGAGATTGCTTGTATTTGGGAACACAAATTGCTAAGCTTGGAGAACAAAGCAATATATTTTGCTTAAATGTAGTAATCGACAGTAATTCACTTCCAATTAAAGGTTACAGTGAGAGCAGCCCTTTGTTGAAGAGAGTTAACTTTGGTCCAGTTAAGTCGATCGCACACACATATGGCGTAAATCATACATTGAGTCAATGCAAGATTGCATGAACTTATATGCACACTTCAAGTTACGACTCAGGCCTAAGTGTGCACTTGCTCACTCCCTCATGGATTTTAAAGCATTGGGATGGTGTAAGTATGGGCTAGTTATCACATTTTCCTCCCCAGGCGATTCCTGGGTGGGACTGGAATATGGTACCCTTAGGGGAGAAGGGTGGAATATTGGACTACATCCCGTGACTTCATTTTAGAGAGTTGACACATTATTTACAACGCGTCTCCATTCTGTCTAACCACAACTTATCAGTCCCATGATCCTACCACAGGAAAAATGCAAAAAGTACAAGATTACAGTTTAATGCTTTTTACAATACAAATAATATTTGGCTAGATGGGGGTTCTACAATCACTCAGCTCAATTCAGCATCTCAGAAGAGTGATTGCCATGTCATCATATTTGTGGTTCCTGAGATAATGGTCGTTTCTCCAGATGTGAAGTCTGATCATCTGTAGCGCAACTGCAATGAAGATGCCCAGGATAACCACAGGGTGATTGCCTTAAGAGGTTATTAGTGGGGGTGAGTGGTCAAGGGCGGAGTCTCAGCCACTATGTGTTCTCGGCATGTCTCCCTTAGCTTAGTGATGGTTGCCATGGAGAGACTTCCTGGTTCCCTGAAGATTTCCTGTCAAGATCAAGAAAAGGAGAAAGGCCAGAGTTCATCAGTGAAGTTGTCCATAGATGTTGATCTAAAGTCTCTTGCATTTCCTTACTCATGGTTAAAGACGCACTCCAGCTATTTTTGACCTTTACCTGTTGAAAAATGTTATCCCAAGTATAAATTGTAATGTACACGTACTTAAGGGTAAAACATTTTGGAGCAAGTGTTTTTTTAGACTAGTGGTTCCCAAACTGGGGAATGCACAAGGTGCAACTTAGAAATTGGATAGTGCATCATCAGTTCCTCTTGTCATGTCAGTCATTGCATACCTTAGAGAGCTATTTATAACTCGTCAGAAATGTCCAGGTCAGCTAACATTTTTGAGCTAGGTTTTTTAGCCCATAGATTGTAGTGGGACGGGAACAGTTTGTGTCAGGAACAGTGCTTGTGCCAATAGAAATAGACGTGGCGGGCACGAGATGTTCCCCAATTCTGGAAGGGGGCCTGAGTGAAAATGTTTGAGAACCCCTGTTTTACACTAACTTCAAGAGTTGGCTATTCAAGGAGTTGGTCTGATGCTTAACTCTCGTCGGCCTCCCCCTCGCTCGTGGGAACAATAGACGAGCAATACAGGTCGAAAGAGGAAAGGCTCACCCCCCCACACTTATGCAATGTCATACCTGGACCACCTATTGAGATGTGCCTTTTGTTAAAGGCCCAGTGCAGTCAAAAATATGATTTTCCTGTGTTTTATTTATATATTTCCACATTATGAGGTTGGAATAATACTGAGAAATTGTGAAATGTATAAATGCCCTATTCGTGCAAGAGCTGTTTGAACAGACTGCCTGAAAGTTTAGCCTGTTTTGGTGGAATGGCGTTTTGGCATGTCTGGTCACCAGGTGGTAAATCAGAGAGGTTTGGTACATCACCAGGTGGTAAATTAGTTAACAGACCAATAAGAAAGAGAGTTCCAAACCTCTCTGCCAATAACAGCTGGTTTTCAGTTTACCCCTTCCAGTCCTAGCAAAATTATTGTTTGAGAAATTGGTCTTTTCTAAGAAGCTTTTTGATCACAGTAGGGTACTTAATTGTCACCCGGCTACATTTGACATTAAGGTTAGGATTTGAATATGGTGAACAGACCCTAGATCTTTGCCTAAGGTTACTTCTCTTCTGGAGTAGCTTACCTGCATGAAGGTGTGGCAGTCGTATGTGAAGGCCCCCTGGGTGATCAGTTTGAAGCGCTCACACACCTCGACCATGGAGCGGGCCTGCAGGATCTCAGCCTGGTGGTGGAGGATCAGAGTCAGGGCCACGCGGAACAGGATCTTAGAGCCCTCGTAGAACAGGCAGTCCCAGATCCGCAAAACCGTCTAAGAAAAAGAGAGAATAATTATCATAAAGAGGGTGATGATAGACCCAGACTTTACCAACACATCACACGCACTACCCCAATCCCCTTCACCTCTACAGGCAGGACATCGATGTAGAGGCAGATGAACCATCGGGAGACCACCAGGGTCCACATGACATTGTGTTGGGCCATGGCCTGCCACACAGCCGGGGCTTTGACCCTCACCAGCTCGCCCAACACCTCCTGGTCCGTCTTCAACCCCAGCATGGCCGGGCTGTAGTAGTCTACAACAAGAACAGGTCAGGTTAATTCAGATCAGTGTTTGACAAGAGGTTGTGTGTGTGTACATAGATGGTATATATCCTGAAACCTGAGATACATCCTGTGTTTGCTCATCTCGTAATGAGAGCTCGACATACCAACAACACAGTCTTACCACAAGCCACATGACCATGGCGCTATTCCACAGAAGCAGCTCCCAAAATACACAGAAGGGAAAACCTTCTACAAACAAGTAGGTCTACTACTATGACTATGCAAACCTCACCACGCGTATCCTCTCACACAACCAGACAGACACAACAGGAGCGTGTGGGACTAACCAGAGAGTATTCTTCCCAACAAAGAGTCCATGAGCCAGAAGGACTTCTCTTCATCCTTAGTGATGATGATGAGGTAGCCTGCAATGAAGTTCATACCCTAGAATAGAGAAAGAAACAATAACTCCCTTCACACACACAGAAACGTGTGCACACATGGTATGTACCCACAATGCACACACTTTAGAGGACAGGTGAGGTATAGGCAGTTATTACAGCCACAGGGGACGGAACAGGTACACATAGAAGAGGCGACACGACGTATTGCACACACGTTAGGTAAACAAAGGTAAGCAAGACTGACACAGGAGACCGGTGAGATCCATCCAACAGATGATTTAGTATCTATAAGGCCCAATACCTGGCAGTATCCCACAGCCTGGTTGTGGTGTCCATACGCCAGCAGCACGTTGTACAGGGCCTTCTGCAGACAGGGCTCGGAGCTGTTCCGGAACTGCACGTTCTCAGGGAACGTTCTGTGCATGTCTGCCGAGACAGGGCACTCCGCCATCAGCCAATCATAGTAAAGGAACAATCAGGGTCTTGTTCATTAGACATCAATTCTGTTTTCTGTTGCAAGATGCTATAGAGCGATTCCACGCCAGCAGGAGCGGAAAATATTTTTGGCATCTCAGATTGTTCTGGAAATTCTCACATAGAAACTCCATTGGGAAGAAGCACGTTTGAAATTATTTTTACATTTATCACAAATAATTATTTTTTTATCATGATGAAAGTGGCCATTTTAGGCCCTTTTTAACCTATACTGTACATGTCTCCTGTAAGACCCTATGATCTGTGAACCATACTTGATATAGTCATCTCAGTGTCATTATACTCCTTAGAGTGTGGTCTGAAATATGGAGTAGGTCTTGATTCTGAAATACACATTTTCACATTAATTTATTAAACATTAAAATAATATCTCAAACCTACCCTTTTTGATTTTGTTCATTTTAAGACAGATTGTTTGGAACAATATACTCTACAAGTACATCACAATTCCAGAGTGGGCTCTCCGCTAATTCTGAAGGTATAATACATTTTATGAGCGCCACCAACACAGTGAATGGGAAAATGGATTCAAAGGGAACTGGTGACTGAAATTGCAATCCTAAAGGAGGGCTGTGACCTTTGTTAATGACCTATAATGTCAATTGCAATATATAAAATAGGGAATATCATTAAAAGTACCATGTTGAATAAATGTATGTTGAATAAATGTGAATGAATGTGAAAATGTGCATTTCATAATCACAACATACTCCATATTTGACAGCACACTATAAGGAGTATAAATGCCTGTATCATTTACAGTTCACAGAACATAGGGTCTTATATGAGGAGTGTATAGGTCTAAAAAGGGCCTAAAATGGCCCAATTTCATCAGGAAATTTGTGATACAAATGTAAAAAGCATGTTAAACATCCTTCCTAGAAAACAGAAAGGAAAACGCAGCACACTGCTGCTCATGCTTTCTACCAATGAAGTTCCTATTTAACAATTGCCAGAACAATCTGAGATACCAAAAATATTTTCTGCCCCTGCTGGCGTGGAATCGCCCATAAAACATTTTATATTGCTTACAGTACCTATCCTGACGGTCTCCTCCAGCTTGGCATCGTGCTGCTGCTCGGTGCCCAGCAAAGAGTGGTAGTACCCTGGGTTCTTTTCCAGCTGCTCCTGGGCCCCGCTGGCTGCCATCCAGATCTGGGCTCGGTGCTCGTTGGGCACACCCTTACGCACGTACCGCTTCACTAAGAGAACCGAAACCATGACTACAGTCAAAACTCAGAATGCAAATATAGAATGAAAATTCTTATTCAATATGTGTATGTGTTGTGTGTTTCTTCTCCTCTCTGTGTGTGTGCATCACACCCTTCAGGTTCTTCTCCACATGGACTTTCCCCTGTAGGAGTTTAGACCACTTGATGGACCTTCTGGTGAGCACGGCTACATACTCAGCCATCATCTTCTCATAGGACTCATAGCCCTCAGGCATCTCAAACCCATACGAGTCCACCCTAGAGAGATAAAGCAGGGTTAGTCTGAGAATACGCACACAGAAATTAACTATGGATCTATATGACCCACATTCTAGACCCAGTAGACTGCATTGATCACAGAGGGATGTCAGTGTGGGTTGAAAGCCTGGAACTGTTATAGCATAGTCAGATGACTTGACATTGGCCAGGGTTTAGCTACAATAACCTGGGCTAGGTGGTTGGGATTACTGTGACAGGTAGCTGGGATCAGATGACATGCTGTTCAATCAACCCGTGTGAAATTACAACCCTAGAGGTTGAAACTGCATATCAAAAACCAAGCCAAAAGAAGATTGAACTTGTCTCTAACATCCCAAACAGACATAACATGCAATAAAACAAAAAGGTAGAGGTTTCACAATTGTGTACTTTATGGCAATTCAGCTGGTAAATGCAAACTTTGTGACATACTGTAGACAGTAAAGTAAAAGCCAGCTGATAGGCCCTACACTAAAAGCCCACCTGGTTAATTATTGTCATGCCATGACGCTGTCACCTGATGCACAACATCATGACAGATGCTGTATAACTTTTCATTGCCTATAATTGTTTGATTATTACAAGCTTTCATCACGGATAAGTCGGAGACAAATAAATGTATGATACTCATCACTGCAACAACAACAAAAATCACACAAGGAAATGTCAAAACCGTTAGGGCCCTACCTGTCATTCGCATTGGTGCTGTTGTTCAGGTGAAGCTGTGAAGTGATCGAGATGTTATCGTTCGTTTCACTCTCCATAGCGTGTAGCCTACTCCTCCAAATTATCGGTAAAATGGGAAAACGTGACACGCACTCTCGAACTCAATAGCTGCAGCTACATCAGAAAGTCATAGACTACTACCATACATTGCCAGCTGCCAGTCAGCGGGAGCAAAAAACGACGCACTGTAACGACACCGATGCTCAAAAGTTAATCAGGAGCAATCCATGTCGCGAAACAACTTGCAGGCTAATGTGAAATTAAATATCTTGCCATAAAATGTTGAAACAAAAAAACATGGAAAAGTCCATTAACCTACTATCGCTCTTCAGCCCATATGAATACGATTCCTCTCCCCTACCTCACCACTGATTAATCAGGAGGCGGGACTTGTTTTGTAAACTTCCCCCACCTCAGGTATATCCATTCAGTAAATTCTACATTCAGCCCACTTATAGTCAACTGCAGCCCGCAAATTCATGTCTAAATAGTGCTTGTTTCGCTTTCCATCCTCAGTGTTCTTGGCTCTATCAAGCCGTGATAGCAACTTTTGTGCCTTTATGTCAGTGTTATGTATTTATTTATTCACAAAAGACAAACCTACTTTCCACTCCCCAGTAGCCTAGACTAATGTTCAACAGTTGATCAACAAAATAAACATTGCATTCTGGGTGTATATAAGAGTTTTGGTTTCCCCTAATGGTTAAGCTTAGGGTTTGTAAAAGGTAGGCTAAGCAGATCATAGATATGTGCCTAAGAGCAACATTGGGATGGTGATAACACATCCATAGCAAATGTAATATGTTGGTTAAACCTTACACAAGTAATGATGCCAACAATACAGTATAGCTACCTGCTCATTCCTGCCATTAGTCCAAATTCTAGTCTTGTACTACAACACAGAATGTATGTTTTAATCTACACAATACAGTAGGTTATATTGGAGTGTTCTGTGACATTTTCAACCTCCTGCATAAGGCCCTTGTGTGATGTGTCAATGAAGCTCAGGTGCTTGTGGAGGAAGAAGACAGTACTAGAGGGCAACAGCTAATTGGGCTGGGTCTTAAATACTCATGATGCAATGTGTGTGGTGTGTAACTTGAGTCTGCCGGGGTGGATGTGTTCAGAAGGAATGTGTTCAGTAGGTGAAACATTCAAACATTTTGCAAATAGCAAGAGACACTTAAAACATGAGACTGAATCATCACATTACAGCAGAACAGCCTCTCAATTTCTGATAAAAACATGCTTTATTCAATATTCCTTTCCAAACTAACAATACCTGTGTGATTAATGAATGACAAGGTGTAAATAATGCGTGTCACAAAGGCATTAATACTAAAATGGATGGGCAGCAGGGTCCTTTTCAACACACGTAAGCACTGTCCAAAGCGCTCCCTCTCGCACACACATGCATGACAAACAGTACCCCCCAGTGACTGCTTGGTGGTTCTGTTTTTGGCGTGTTGAAATGACGTAATGCAGAAGCGCACAATTCACAGCCATTGAGGGCCACAGTCCTGCTTGTCTGTTGTGCCTACACTTAATTGCCAAATTAGTGTCATTAATTGGCCTGCAGACACTGCATTACATTTGTTTTATCCAAACCTCCAAAAACAACCAGGAAGAACAGAACAGTATTTCAGTCTTTGCGGGCCAGAATGAACAGCCTTTCCCTAATATACACATGTCAAATGGGATAAACATTTAGAGGCATGGTCCATTTACTTAAAATGGCTGAAATGTATTTGTTTAAAACAAATATAACACAGTGAACCAAAAGAACATTCTAAAACACAGAATGTTGCCATTTTTCAAACCCAAACGTTCAAATAAAATGATGACTTGGTACACACCAGACCTAAAATTCTATCAAATGTTAGAGGCATCATACCAGATCTTTTTTTTTTTTAATTTACACAAAAAGATGAATCTCTTATATTCATAAATGTAACTTATTTATATTATTCTTTATATAATTCTCTGTACATACTGTTTTAAAAGACAGTATAATATATACAGTATATAACTAACAGTTTTGTTGATGCTGGTGTTGTGAGCAAACGATGCAAGCTGCTCAGTCTGCCCCAAAGTGTTTGTGTTAGAAACAAGGCCTGTTCTGAACAGTCCCCTCAGAGCCCTGCGTGCCACACAAAGCTAACTAACAAGGATCAACCCCAAAAACACACAACATTTTTTCACACTTGTAAATCCGAATTCTCAGAGCTGTGAGAGAGAGCGAGACTGTGCCAGGGGAGGCATCTCTCCTTTTCTCCTCTTCACTGGAATACTGAGATTCCAAAGGAAGCATTGCCTGGAACACTGATATCCCCAAGGCCTCTTCCCAGCTGGCCCTCAGGCTGGGACATGTACTGCCAGCTGGCAATGTGCATGTGGCGACTCCCATCAAACAAGGATAGAAATAAAGCCTTGCTTCCTGTGTTTTCCTCTCACTCTTCCCTCATAGGTTGGTTACCTGATAGTTGTGCAGTGTCACAGATTCAAGTGTTTCTCTGTTTCCTCTTAAAAATATATTTTTTTGAAATCCTACAAAGTCAATGAAGAGGAACCAAAGTCCTGCCCCTCTTTCAAGAGCTGGGTTGTTAGTAGTGGGTTTTGCGTTTGGATCCTGTTACGATCGGCCGGGCGAATTCCACAAAATCGTCTATGAGGACTGGCCACGCCCCTGACAGGAAGGAGACGTATGATTAGCGGTCACTTTATTGACTCTCTTAATCCATCGCTTGGATGGAAGTTGCCCTTAGCCCAGACCTCAAAACAGCTGACTCTTTCTACATCCTAACTGTAGGCATTGGGGGGGAAACAAAACTGACCTTAAATCAGTGTCTCATCTAGAGCAGTGGTCACTGGTGACCAAACCTGGTCCAGGAGAGCTGCAGGGTCTACAGGCTTTTGTTTCGGCCTAGTACTGAATCACCTGATTCAACTAATTTACAGCTCATCACAAACTTGATTAGCTGAATCAGGTGTGTTGGTGCTGAGCTGGAACAAAAGCCTGCCCACTCAGTAGCTTTCCAGGACCAGGTTTGATGACTACTGCAGTCTGTCATTGTGTATATTCAGTTGAGAGCAACATTCAGTGTTTTGCATTTTTGCAAACAGCAATGAACCATGACTACTCTGTACCCTACTGAATACACTCCAGGTAACCACGGGTTTTAAACTCACCCTCCTCGTCGTAATTTGACATGTCATCTGCGATTATGTTGCCAAAATCCAAGAGTAGGTTCCATGTGTCTTTGGGAATCGACCGTTTGTGGTGTTCCTATATAAAACACGAGAAAACAAAAGTGGGAAAAGCGCACAGCAGAAAACAAGACACAGGATGTACATAGCAAGCAAGGAGTCCAGCTCAAAATGTAATGTTAGATTGGGATGCATAACATTACTCACCAACAAGAACCTGTTCCAGAGGTCCAGGAACTTAAAGCGGCCTGTCAGTACCAGGTTCCAGTAGGCCACAGCCATCTCTAGATCTGAAACACAGCCAGAGTTACACCTTGTTATCTCACTATAGTTTAATCAGATGTGTTCACACTGGGTTGAAACAAAAGCCTGCACACCCTCAGGTGTCCTCAGGACTGGAGTTAAGAAACACTGATGTAACTACAGTAACTCTTGTGAACACTAATGTAACTAACTTTCATCTGCACTTACCTAAACCCTTCTGTCCAGGGTTCTTGGCGAAGTTGAATGTGAACTGGTAGAAGTCCTTGAACTTGCCACTGTCTTTCAGCTCCTGTTCTAACCTGGGAAGAAGAGCCTTCAACTTCTCTGGGCTGTCGCACCTGGAGAGAAGATAAATACAGTGGGCAAGTAAATGGATCTCAATCAAAAACACAAAAGAATGACATAAACACACCCCTCTTCTAATACAGTGGTTCCTAAACTGTTCTTGTGCTATGATCTGCAACCCATCCATTGGGTTCCCCAGGGTAGTGTTTGGTAGGCACAAAACAGGATAACCTTTAGTAGCAAACCTTGTCCAATAAGAACACTTATTTTCAATTTCCATTTAAAAACATGTTCCTGTTCTGTACCTACTAAATAAGACCCAGAGCTAACCTATGCTGACTTGGCATCACACAAAACATAAGACACACAGTATTAATGCCAAAGTTCAGTCTAAATATAGAATTTCTCCCCACCACGTGAACACACTAACAACAAACACCACAATAACATGTACTGGCAATAACCAACAACACACGGTCATGCCACCAAACGGAGCTGCGTCGCAGAGTGATGACTTCACCCCTCGCTCACCCCAGTTCGGACATGCCATCCAGGAACTCCTTCTTGCTGAACTCGCACTGGGTGGCGGCCCGGAACTTCCACGCCACCACCAAGACGCTGATGCTGGCCGGGTCCAGGGTGAGGTCATCACAGAACTGCTGGATGCCATCGATGCCTATCTTATTCTCATCCTGGGGATCTATGGAATGATATATATAAATAAACACAAAAAACACACACCATCTTAGGGATTTGAGAGACAAACACAAATTTCCTATTCTCGAGAAACAGAATAACCAATACAATGCATAACACCACAAATACCTACTACACACTAACTAACCCATAACAGATACATAACCTTTGACACACAATCTCCACGTGCTGTATTCCTCTATAACTTTCCCCACTTGCCTTTGTAGCGGTTGTAGAGCTGTTCCAGCTTCTTCTTCTCCACAGGGGTTTTCATGGATTCCTTGTAGTAGAGGTCTGGGTTCTGGAAGTAGTTGTCTGTGGCCAGCTCTAGTTTCCAGTCATTCTGGGTCAGGCAGTAAGCAGCAGTCTTCTCCCCAGCCTGCGTGAAGGACATGAACTGCCGGACCTTGTCCCTTTGCGAAGACTTCAGCTTATGCTGCACGGAGACAGGACACGGGCTGTCAGATACCGAGAGACCGTGCAGCACTGACAGCAAGACGCACACACACACTGAGACGCACACCAGGATACACAGGGGCACACACACATCCACAGACATTCAGGCCGAGGTCATGTGGACACCGGACATAAGGGTAGATGGTCACAGACAGACACTCACTTCGTATGATGAGATACAAGTCAACAAACAGACAGCAGTAGACAGACAAGCAAACAAGCTGGGGGCGATACTTTGGGCGTCCAGTCAACAAGCAAGGCAGACCTAGAACTATTCTGAGTGTGGAGAACGTTGGGTAAGCTCAGAGCACGTGCACCCCAGAAGGCCCCCAGTATATGGGGCGTCTGGTGGAATGTAATGTAACACGAGTAGGGGGATGCCATCAATGGGACCTCACTGCTCAACTGTTCCAGGGCGTCCCATGGTCCCAAACACACCATGCTACTGCCAGATATACAGGGGTTATTTCCAACTTTGCAGAGTAAGCACTAAGCAGATTGTGTAATGAAGAGACCAGGTGTGTTCATTTCAAACTGAGTGCATGCACAATTAAACATGTAATGCAGCTTGCGTGTTAAAAGTTAGGCATATTTCCATAACTTCGAGACATACATCTATTTTAATAGACAGTCAACAACTGTAAACGATGTTCACCGGGTGTCGGATAACTCGAGACTGATAACTACTTAACTTCCTTCACCATAGAGTGGATTTTAGTTCGGTTCTAACTACTCTGTTGTGAGTGTGAGTGAAAAGCGACAACTATAATGTTGAGCAAACAAACAACTACCTCGAACGGAAACGTAATCATCAAAAACATGCAACAACAGATCGGGCGTCCATAGGATATTTCACGGGTGTGCGAGAAAACACTATCCGTCCTGCGCGCTCACTTGTCCGGCTTGGCCACGGCCGTCAACCACGACCAACTTCTCAACTTGGAGCGTCTGACTGGCTCGCATTTCCCGACTACCAAAAAGGGAGTCGTACCCAGCTAGCTGCGCGCTGGACGAATGCGGTTCTAGGTCTCAAAATACCACCAACTGACCTTCCTTTCCTTTCCCTGGTAAATACGTTAAGTCAAGTGAAACAGCTCAACAATGGCAACACAGACAGACAGGAGACAGTCCGTGAGCCGCGACGGAACAATTTCTACCTTGCGCAACATGTTATAATCCCGGGGTTCAACATCACAGCAGCGGTTTATGTTTGAGGTTCTGTTTATTAATGTTCTCCTTACCTACCATTTTCACACGGCTTTTTACCAATTTGATAGCCAGTCGCTCATTATGCGCTTGCGCGGAAGCACTGACAGCCCTTGCCTTGTACAGAGTTGCACGTCGAGGTCATTTGAGTAAATATCCTACAGATATCACGGGATAACAATGAAACTTTGACAAGTAACACTTGTCGAGTGGACTCGAGTTATACACAAACCTAGATATGGATGCCACTGTATCAATCAAAAATCTACGAAAGAGAAGGATGACAACTGATCTGGCTACTCATCGGTCACGAAGACTACATATCCCGAAATGCAATGTATGTTTGTTTCGGAAGTAGCTAGCAAGCAAGTCGAAGATCAACAAGTATTTTTCTTATGTTTGCTAAAAACATATAATTAATTTTAAAATGTATGTTAGACCCCTTAATACATATTATTGCTATCATATTAATACAATTGTCTTGGTGTCAGCATTCAATTTAGCTGAACCACAGTCGTTTATTGGATTAACGTTAGCGATCTAAAAGTTGGAAGTTGAAGGAGCCCTTCTTTATGTACACAAAGCTCATTAGCAGACTGTTCGATTAAAATACATACCTCAGGTAGACCTACCGTCGAGGTTGGGGAAATATTGGTCGGGGGTCAGGGGAAATTGTGTGGGGCTGCAAACCAGCCACATGTCCCAATATCCAAGTAAACCAGACGTCATGAAAGGAGTTTCTTCATGCCTTGAAATCTGATAAGTGAGAAGATCTGATGTGATTGGTGAAAAGACCAATTAGTGGAAAATAAATATCAGAAATTGGCTGCCTATTTAAACGCAGGGATCCCGAGTGGTGAAGTGGTCTAAGGTACTGCATCTTAGTGGAATCGAACAGTCCCTGGTTCGATTCCAGGTTGTATCACATCCGGCTGTGATTGGGAGTCCCATAGGGCGGCGCACAATTGGCCCAGCGTTGTCTGGGTTTGGCCGGTGTAGGCTGTTATTGTAATAATAATTTGTTCTTAACTGACTTGCCTAGTTAAATAAAGGTTAAATAAAAAATATATATATTCATATTGGCATAGCAGTCAAAATTTAGCCTACATGCATCCCTCAACAGAAATCTCCCACATAATCTTCTTCTGCAACATTTTATCACAACTGACATCCATCCACACTATTAAGCATCACTAAATGTGGTTTAGGGCCTATTTTGCATGTTGGAGGTTTTTATTTGTGTGTGTGTGACTAGCAGGTAAAGTTGGGAGGACACAACTCACATATCTTTCTCTCTAATATCTTTCTCTCTATGATTACAGGTTGGAAGGGGTCATGAATGACTGAGCTGGGACTGGGAGTCTCAGTTGAGAAGGGCGTTCTATCTATCACTTAATGAATCAGGGAAAAGGGAAAGGGGGATACCTAGTCAGTTGTACAACTGAATGCATTCAACTGAAATGTGTCTTCCACATTTAACCCAACTCTGAAACAGAGAGGTCCGGGGGGCTGCCTTAACTCAACATCCTCGTCTTCGGTGCCCGGGGAACAGTGGGTTAACTGCCTTGCTCAGGGGCAGAACGACAGATTTTTACCTTGTCAGTTCGGGGATTCAATCCAGCAATCTTTCTGTTACTGGCCCAACGCTCTAACCACTAGGCTGGTTGCACTGCCATTCTGATATATGTGGTTGTCAGACTGTGTTAAAAAAAAATCTGTTGTTGTTGTGGTGTACGTGGTTATGCTCATCGGATGACTTTTAAAGGTGAGACCTCACCTTCACAATCAACTTCAATATACAGACCATAGGTACAACACTCACATTCAGATGTAATCAGGAAAATATTTAACTGGAATCAACATGGCATTCAGATAGAAATGTATTGTATTGAGCTGAGCATAATTTATTCTCAACACAAAACCAAGAAGGTTCCATAAGTTATTTTCAACACAACACCACACATGCTTATTTTTTAACTAAGTCTTTAGCTGAACAGTCTCATTCTCTCCTCTAAATAGATGTGTTGAATGTTGTGGTTGTATTAAACAATAGACAATTCACAGTTGACTCCCCAATCAACACAGTTCATCATCTGTCACAAGACAAAATAAAGGATTGGTACGTAAGGGTTCAGGACACTGACGGTGCTGGATGAGGTTTTCTGTGAACACTGATCTAAAGGCAGTGCTGCAACTACCTCCAAAGGTTAAGGTACATATTCAGGGAATATGCGCAGTTCCTAGATCAGTGTGTTTATTAAGACAGTTGAGCATGTATACCAGCTAGGCCCATATATAACTGAACAGATGACATATTATGACGTTGACCTCTGATTTGCGATGTTTTCGAATGGCTTCTCACTGTTACTAGCTGTTACTATTTTTACTCAGTTTTAAATCCCGGAAAAGGCTTCTGAAACGCTGAAAAGCTGGAGCCCAATGGGAGAACCCGGGATAGGAGGTCCTAGTGCGCGAAGCAATCAGAACGCGCCAAAGGCGTGGCTTTAGCGGCATGGATTGCCTGCGTCATATTGAAACGATCCAATCCGGAGCTTCAGATGTTAGACACCGCCAAGATTGGTTTTCAGACTAGGACCGTGGAAGGTAACAGCTGAACTCGAATCTCGAGCTAACGGCTAGCAAAGTCAATAGACTTTGGTGTTTCTCGATTGAAAGGGGGAATTCATACATTTGACATTCGAAAGGATGATTTGTCTATCTAGCGATCTCTTCAAAAGATAGGCTATCTGCTTTGTAACTTGGAGGTAACTTGTTATGTTAGCAAGTTAGCTAACCACTTGCTACTGCTAACTAGTGCGCTGACCAGCCAGTTTGCTAACGTTGGCTAATTTACCCAACCAGCTAGAATTGCAAGACTGGTTAGATACACCTAGCTATCCATTATGGTTATCAAGCCCACCAACTGACCATCAAAATATGAATCGCGTTATTGTAGTTAGCCAGTCATAGCTAATATATCTTAGTCACTTTCTCTTGCACGTTAGTGTCAAGTTATATTTATGAAATATTTCGTTGTCATTGATGGTTGCAGATTTATTCCTACAATATAACGTTAGTAGGCAAAGTTTTGTCCTAGCTTGCTAGCTAACAGTAACCTTCTAGTCTTCGCCTACCGACCAATTACTTACTACATGTACGACAGCTAGATTACAGCTAGCAAACTAGACCATTAGTTCTTTTTTTACCATTTACGCCCGAGGCATCCGAGCGCTATTAATTCATGTAATTCATAGTTATTAGCTAGGTGGCTAGCGATGTTATTTGGGAAAGCATCCATTTTGAGATTGAGACATGATGGACCAGAAAGCTGCCTAACTAATTCGTTAAGGTCAAACTATGCATGTAGGCATATCTCAGGCGTGGAGTGTTGAATTGATTAGAAGTTTTTAAATTCATTATTTCAGAATCGTGATAATTTTACGTATAGTTTTGTTTCCTGTTTGGCGATAGGGATTTAGACCTCCTCTTCCTCTGTCCTCGATGCCAACAAAACAGCCGTCGAAGAAGCAGACGAAAAGAGTGCACTCGTAAGTGCATATCAAATTAAACCTTTAAATTGTTTGGTAAATCCTTATTGCAAATGCATGTGTTGGCTTTTATTATTATAATGCACGCAGGATATATTTGAATCAGTTTTCTTATAGCTACACAATCGTCAATTGCATTCGGAATAGTCTCAAAATGTGCCTCTAAACTAGCTGGCCTGTAATATCACTAACGCTAACGTTAGGTAGGTAGCTTGCTAGCTAGTTAGCATCAGTTTGCCCCTTGAGTTAGCTATCGCAGAATGCTGGATAGTAACAAATTCCCATATAAAAAGTAATTAGCCAGCCAGACATCGTGCATTGTTGTAGCTGGCTAGCAATTTCTGCTCTGCCTTGTAAACTTCGTGGGGAATCTCGGGTCTAGGACGTGGTCAACAACACCTACTAGGCCTTACAGTTTGCATGATAAAAGTTATGGTAAGATTTCAGAAATATAAAAATGAGGACGTTTGATAGATATCACAGGTGATCGAACTCATCACTTTGAAATATGCATTCGAAATTGCTTTCCAAAGACAATTTAGTCGGCTAGCAATGTTTTTTGTTCAGGCTATAGCGAGGTAGCCAGCTAGTGCTTTTGTGCAATATATTGCTTGCATACTAGCGGCCTTTTTTTAAATCAATATTGCAATCTGCTGCCTACCTTTGCAAACATTTCATGTACAATATGCAGTTCGTATACATGTGCAATAGTTCACCTGTGTGACATTCTCATAACACCCGAGGCCTAACTCGGGAGGGGAGGAATTTCCTGGGTAATGTTTTATTTATGCTAATCTTTTTTTGCTCAATTTCTCCCCATACCAAAGTCGTCCCGCTTTGTCCAATGCATTCTTGCAATTATTCAGGTTAAAGCCAACTTTAAATGGGTAGTTTCCACAGTGTGTACTTTTATGCACAGACTGCAAAAAATCCAGCTCTAGTCATTGCATTACACACTCCCATGCTGTATCATGGTTGTTCTGTTTCAGGGAACTCGTTGGTGACATCAGAGCTTCCCTTTCTTCAGACAGAGCCTTACTTTGTTCCGACAGGATGATGGCCAAAGATGTGAGTCTGATCAGAGACAACCAGATGCAGTATTCTTCCACCTTGGTCCTGGGGGCCTTACAGACATTTGAGAGAGTCAATACAGAGACCAGCCGTTGAAATTTTACTGGAGTGATGTTGATGGTGTCTTCCCCACAGGTTGGTCTGATGGAAACCAATGGAGAACTGAAGGTTTTCATTGACCAGAATCTGAGTCCTAGTAAAGGTGAGCAAAGCACAGTGTTGTGCTCCAGAATACAGATCAGTGCCATTCAATCCTTGTCTATGTACTGTATATGTCCTCAACTCAACAGCAGGGGGCAATAAGACTACACAGAAGTTTGTCTCATTTTACTTCCCTCCCAACTTTCTGCTCATCTTATTACGGGTTTCCATATCAGACAGTGCAGGTGTTTTAAGTATCTGTGTACCTTCATATAAATGTTTTCCCTTACGTGGGCCAGTAAGTCTGCATCCCATAGGGCCTCCTGCCTGTTCTCTGTAACCATCTACCTGAGTGAACTGGATATGAAGAGAGGCAGCCATTTTGTTGACAGCGGTTCCAGATTACCCTTTTGACCCTAGTGTTTACTCTGCTCCTTCCCAGGTGTCTTGTCTCTGGTTGCTGTCCATCCTGCATCCATCCCTGTGGCCAAACAACTACTGCCCAAAACACTGGGGCTCTCCAATGTCAACATTGCTCCACACATGGTGAGTGTGTCTGTCTACCTTCACTATTTACCTGAATGTGCAGTATATTTCTGTCCTACAGTCATACCACAACCACATACTTGATGATAAAGTATTTTATTTTGAGACTGTGTGGTAGATTGCAGGTTGATATTTGCTCTCGCAGACATTGCAAGCACAACCTGCTTAATTGCAAGCTCACCACTTGCATACACTTGGCCAAAGCGCTTCACAGCTACAATCTATCAGTTTATAGACAAGCACACACACACATACATACTTCATGGTCTCTAAGCCCCAACCATTAGCCTGGTGAGGTGACCGGGGATGAGCTTAAGCTGATCAACCTCTGCAGTCAGCAGGATTACACACCATCCCATTACATACATGAGAATATATACATGGAGGGAATCAGTTTAGGCATCACCTGATGGGCGGCCAGCAGACAGTGGAATAGATCACTTACCTGGCCTGCCTCCCGTACTTCATTTGAGCAGGAAGTTCTTTTCACCTTTCACCTCAGAGAAGACTCACTCCACCACAGGCACTTGGTACATTATGAGTCTGCTGCATAATGCTCTTTCCATTTCTTATGGTCTTGTGGGAGATAGACCCACCCCTAAAACATTGATATACAAGCTGACACTGCGATGGCTCTCAAGGAACTAAACTTTGTGCAAACTGGGAATCGCATATCTTGAGGCTGAATTTATTGTAGCTGGCAACTTTAATAAATTAAATCTGAGGGAAATTATACCAAAACATCTCCAGTGCTACACACGGAGAGAACACACGTGACCATTTTTACTCTCTCTTCCGGGACTGCTACAAGGCCCTTTACTCCTTCCTGTGCAACTGGGTCCCAGACTTCCTGACTGGCTGACCCCAGGTTGTGAAGATGGTCAACAACACCATCCCACTCTGATCCTCAACACTGGAAACCCACAGGAGTGCGTGCTCAGCCCCCACCTGTACTCCCTGTTCACCCATGACTGTGTGGCTATGCATCTCTCCATCTTGATCATCAAGTTTGCTGGCGACACAAGTGGTAGGCCTGATTACCAACAATGAGCAGCCTGCAAGGAGGAGGCAAGAGCCCTGGTGGAATTGTGCCAGGAAAATAACCTCTCCCGCAACAAAACGAAGGAGCTGATCGGATACTGGGGAGAGCACACGCTAGAGCTTGGACAGTAAACTGAAAATTATCGATGCTTATTGCATGAATTTTGCTGATTTAAAGTGAATTACATTGAGTAGCCTATACTAGAGACGTGAAGTTTAAAATGAAATAAGTTTGCTAATATGGGTGATTGATGGTTGTAGCCATCACTTGTCCAATCAACAAAGTAATAGTTTATACAAAATATTTTAAACTGTGGTGCACATTGTTTATAAATGTATAATTATATTGTTTTTGCAATACATTTCTTAAATTGATGCGATATGGATTTCATATCGCCCAGCTCTAGAGCACGCCCCCTTCCACATCAACGGGGCAGCAGTGGAGAGGGTCAAACGTTTCAAGTTCCTCAGCGTGCACATCATTGAGTACATGAAATGGTTCACACTGCTGCCTCTTCAACTTCAGGAGGCTGAAGAAATTCAGCTTGGCACCTTAGACCCTCACAAACTCCTACATATGTACCATCGAGAGCATTCTGTCTAGCTGTATCACTGCCTGGTAGAGCAATTGCACCGCACGCAACCAAGTGTTCTCCAGAGAGTGGTGCAATCAGCCCATGCATCATCGGGGGCACACTGCCTGCCCTCAAGGACATCTACAGCACCTGGTGTCACAAGAAGATCAAGGACCTCAGCGACCCCCAACCACAGCCTGTTCACACCGCTACCAACTAGAACGTGGAGACAGTAGAGGTCCATCAAAGCAGGGACCGAGAGACAAGTGTTTTTTTTTTTTTCTATCTCCAGGCCATCAGATAGTTAGTCATCCCTAGCCTGCCTCCACCCAGTGCCCTGCACATTTAAATTGCAACCCTATGAACACTGGTCCCTTTGTTTACATTCGGTTTTGCCTACTTTATTTGTATATACTGTATTCTAGTCATAGCATCCTATATAACCACTGCTGTACACACCTTTTTGTATTCATGTACTTACATACTGTCTATACGCACCAAAACATTAGGAACACCTGCTCTTTCCATGACACATACTGACCAGGTGAAGGCTATGATCCCTTATTGATGTCACCTGCTAAATCAACTTCAATCAGTGTAGATGAAGGGGAGGAGACGGGTTAAAGGATTTAAGACTTGAGACATGGATTGTGTGTGCCATTCAGTGGGTGAATGGCAACAAAGATTTGTGTCGTTGAACGGGGTATGGTAGTAGGTGCCAGGTGCACCGGTTTGTGTCAAGAACTGCAATGCTGCTGAGTTTTTCGCGCTCAACAGTTTCCTGTGTGTATCAACAATGGTTCACCACCAAAAAGACATCTAGCCTACTTGACATAACTGTGGGAAGCATTGGGGTCAACATTGGCAAGCATCCCTGTGGAAAGTTTAACACCTTGTAGTTCATGCCCTGTCGAAATGAGGCTGTTTTGAGGGCATCGGGATATACAGTGCATTTGGAAAGTATTTTGACCCTTTCCCTTTTTTAGTTAAAGCAATGAATTTGTATCTGCTCTCGTTGGACTTCGGCTGCATATTTTCTTCAAATCTGAAACCCATTTCCAGAATTGCATTATGGGCTCTAAAAGCACGGAAATAGTGTCCACTGCTGGTACACTTTGTATTTTGACGAATGTAGTACGACATCCGGGAACTTTTGGCATACTAACTGTATCCATACTATCACCAATAAGCATACAATATACTCAATTTACGACACAAATAGTATGGTTTGTATGAGTATTCGAACACAGCTCACGTGTTCTCTTTTTAAGTGTGTGAGTTTGACAGTTTTCCTATCCTGCTAAGCATTGAAAATGTAACGAGTACTTTTGGTTGTCAGGGGAAATGTATGGAGTAAAAAGTACAATATTTTCATTAAGAATATATTGAAGTAGAAGTTGTCAGAAATATAAATAGTAAAGTACAGATTAGAGGTCGACCGATTATGATTTTACCGATTTATTGGAGGACCCAAAAAAAAGCCGATACCGATTAATCGGCCGGTTCAAAAAAATATATATATTTGTAATAATGACAATTACAACAATACTGAATGAACACTTATTTTAACTTAATATAATACATCAATAAAATCTATTTAGCCTCAAATAAATAATGAAACATGTTAAAAAAAACATGAATAATGCAAAACAAACTGTTGGAAAAGAAAGAAAGAATGCAATATGTGCCATGTAAGAGCTAACGTTTAAGTGCTTTGTTCAGATCATGGGAACATATGAAAGCTGGTGGTTCCTTTTAACATGAGTCTTCAATATTCCCAGGTAAGAAGTTTTAGGTTGTAGTTGTTATAGGAATTATAGGACTATTTCTCTCTATACGATTTGTATTTCATATACCTTTGACTATTGGATGTTCTTATAGGCACTTTAGTATTGCCAGTGTAACAGTATAGCTTCCCTCTCCTCGCTCCTACTTGGGCTCGAACCAGGAACACATCGACAACAGCCACCCTCGAAGCAGCGTTACCCATGCAGAGCAAGGGGAACAACTACTCCAAGTCTCAGAGCGACTGACATTTGAAACGCTATTAGCGCGCACCCCGCTAACTAGCTAGCCATTTCACATCGGTTACACCAGCCTAATCTTGGGAGTTGATAGGCTTGAAGGGGTGGGTATAATTTGTGGAACGTTCCAACAGGAATCTGTTACAAAAAACGTAAAGTAAAAGGTTGCCAACCAACAACGATTACAAAGTAGCAACGCATACAAACCTAGCTAACTAGCTGCCGAATAGGCATCAACTCACCACGTAGCTTATTATTAATGTTTGTCCATAGGCAACCAGAGTGAGGACAGACATTTTTTGGAATAAACGTGATGAGTGAAAAATGCAATAAAATGGACCGCTCCCTACCCGGTATCTTATTCTGCCGCTATACAATTTTGTATGCGTTGTTTTTTGGCAACCTTGTTATTTACAATGTTTTTGGAATAGATTCCTGTTGGAACGTTACACAAATTATACCCACCCGGCTTGAAGTCATAAACAGCTTGAAGCACAGCGAAGAGCTGCTGGCAAAATGCACGATAGTGCTGTTTGAATGAATGCTTACGAGCGTGCTGCTGCCTACCATCACTCAGTCAGACTGCTCTATCAAATATCAAATCATAGACTTAATTATAATATAATAAACACACAAATACGAGCCTCAGGTCGTTAATATGGTCAGATCCGGAAACTATCATCTCGAAAACAAAAGTTTTTCCTTTTGGTGTAATACGGAACTGTTCCGTATTTTATCTAATGGGTGGCATCCCTAAGTCTAAATATTCCAGTTACATTGCACAACCTTCAATGTTATGTCATAATTACGTAAAATTCTGGCAAATTAGTTCGCAACGAGCCAGGCGGCCCAAACTGTTGCATATACCCTGACTGCGTGCAATGAACGCAAGATAAGTGACACAATTTCATGTTAGCAGGCAATATTAACTAAATATGCAGGTTTAAAAATATACTTGTGTATTGGTTTTAAAGAAAGGCATTGATGTTTATGGTTAGGTACATTGGTGCAACGACAGTGCTTTTTTCACAAATGCACTTGTTAAATCAACACCCGTTTTGTCGAAGTAGGCTGTGATTCAATGAGAAATTAACAGGCACCGCATCGATTATATGCAACGCAGGACACGTCTCTGGATAAGAGCGTCTGCTAAATGACTTAAATGTAAATGTAATAACTACACATGGTTGATGATATTACTAGTTTAACTACTGATTATGTTAAGATCGATCGTTTTTAATAAGATAAGTTTAATGCTAGCTAGCAACTTACCTTGGCTTCTTGCTGCCCTCGCATAACAGGTAGTCAGCCTGCCATGCAGGCTCCTCGTGGAGTGCAATGTAAGGCAGGTGGTTAGAGCGTTGGACTAGTAACCGAAAGGTTGCAAAAACGAATCCCCGAATCCCCCCAGAACAAGGCAGTTAACCCTCGTTCCTAGGCCGTCATTGAAAATAAGAATGTTCTTAATCTGCCTTGCCTAGTTAAATAAAGGTGTAAAAAAATAAAAAAAATATTTAAAAAAAATCGGTGGCCAAAAATACCAATTACCGATTTGTTATGAAAACTTGAAATCGGCCCTAAATTAATCGGCCATTCTGATTAATCGGTCGACCTCTAGTACAGATACTCCAAAAAATGACTTGAGTAGTAGTTTGAAATATTTTTACTTAAATACTTTACACCGCTGTTTGTGAGCGGCCGCAGTGGCTAGCTGGTCTGCGTACCCACATTCCTATCTTGACAGTGGAGAGAACAAATTGAAGTTTAAGTTCATTTCTGGCAATGCTACACATTTTGGCATCAGGTGGAGAGAAATGTTTGAATATGCTATCAGAGTGTGAGCAACAAAATCAAATGGGCTAAACCACAGGTATCAAACTCATTCCACGGAGGGCCGAGTGTCTTCAGGTTTTAGCTCCTCCCCTTGTACTTAATTGATGAATTAAGGTGACTAATTAGTAAGGAATTGAAAGGGAAAAAATTACCTTCAGACACTTGGTCCTCCGTGGAATGAGTTTGACACCCCTGGACTAAGCCATCGCATTTGACATCATGATTAGGGCTGTGACTGACATTTTGGAAAACGGTTATTGGCCAGCCAAATGACAGTGATCACTGTAATAACCGTTGAAATGACAAAATATGTGACATTAAGACGCATTTTCTCCTTCTGCATGTGCTGCCATAGAAATAGATTGAAAGAACAGGTGACCCCATTAGTAATTGTATTTTAAACGGTTAAGGGGGTTATTTTCATCAAATGTTATTGTGAGTGCAGCAATGCTTGTGCTTCTAGTTCCGACAGTCCAGCAATATCGAACAAGTAATCGAACAATTCCACAACTACCTAATACACACACATCTAAGGAATGGAATGGAATAGTAATATATAAATATATGGATGCAAACAAGCAGCGTAGGCAAGATGCAATAGAGTAAAATACAGTATATACATATGAGATGAGTAATGCAAGATTTGTAAACATTATTAAAGTGACTAGTGATCCATTAAATGAAGTGGCCAATGATTTCAAGTCTGTTTGAAGGCAGTAGCCTCACTGTTAGTGATGGCTTTTTAACAGTCTGATGGCCTTGAGATGGAAGCTATTTTTCAGTCTCAGCTTTTTCAGGTCCCAGCTTTGATGCACCTGTATTGACCTCGCCTTCTGGATGGTAGTGTGGTGAACAGGCAGTGGCTCGGGTGTTTCTTGTCCTTGATGATCTTTTTGGCCTTCCTGTGACATCGGGTGCTGTAGGTGTCCTGGAGGGCAGGTAGTTTGCCCCCGGTGATGTGCTGTGCAGACCACACCACCCTCTGGAGAGCCCTGCGGTTGTGGGCAGTGCAGTTGCAGTACCAGGCATGCTCCTAATTGTGCATCTGTAAAAATGTGTAAGGGTTTTAGGTGACAAGCCGAATGAAGATTACACTGTTATAGAGTAATTGGGCCAGCCCTAATCACAATGTCGTTACCATTGACGATGGCTTTCAATCATCGTTGATAGACAATGCAATCGTAATGTTGCTCAACCCTACACTAACCTTTTCAATAATGTATGACTATGATGGTCTGTTCATATTGATGTGTGTTGTATTTGTATGTTTTTTTTAATTAGGAATTTTTTACAGCTTGCTGCAAAGAAAATTATTATTTTGGATTTGAAAGATTCTTTACTCTAAAACTGAAATGGTTGAGCCCCCCCCCCCCCTGTAGGTTATTGGTACGCCCCAGAGGCCCAGTGTTTCCAGTGCCATACTGGTGAACAGCCCTCACACCCCCAGCTCCCAGTTCCTCACACAGAGCCAGCCGGCCGACGCGTCGCCTTGGTCATCGGGGTGAGTTTAGTTGATTTATTCTGTGTGCCTGTGTGATATGCCAGTGTAGTCTAGAAGTGTATATAGCTGTATTTAACCACCTTTGTCCACAGGAAGCGTGGTAAGAAGGGGGAGAAGAATGGCAAGGGCCTGAGGCATTTCTCCATGAAGGTGTGTGAGAAGGTGCAAAAGAAGGGTGTCACCTCGTACAATGAAGTGGCAGACGAGCTGGTGGCAGAGTTCAGCGCTGCAGACAACCACATCTCCCCCAATGACTCTGTGAGTTTTGCAGCTGTATGCACAATGCACAGGGCTCTTCCTCAAAACAGGCTGGGGAAGTCTAACTTCTTATGGCTGGAATCCCGTTAACGGGATCGATATGACAACAGCCAGTGAAAGTGCAGGGCGCCAAATTCAAACAACAGAAATCTCATAATTAAAATTCCTCAAACATACAAGTATTTTACACCATTTTAAAGAAACTTGTTGTTAATCCCACCACAGTGTCCGATTTCAAAAAGGCTTTACAGTGAAAGCACACCAAACGATTGTTAGGTCAGCAACTAGTCACAGAAAAACAGCCATTTTTCCAGCCAAAGAGATGAGTCACAAAAAGCAGAAATAGAGAATTAATCACTAACCTTTGATCTTCATCAGATGACACTCATAGGACTTCATGTTACACAATACATGTATGTTTTGTTCGATAAAGTTCATATTTGTATCCAAAAATCTCAGTTTACATTGGCGTGTTATGTTCAGTAATGTTTTGCTTCTAAAACATCCGGTGATTTTGCAGAGAGCCACATCAATTTACAGAAATACTCATCATAAATGTTGATGAAAATACAAGTGTTATGCATGGAGCTTTAGATAAACTTCTCCTTAATGCAACCGCTGTGTCAGATTAAAAAAAAAAAAGCTTTACCGAAAAAGCACACCATGCAATAATCTGAGTACGGCGCTCAGACACAAAAACAAGCCATACATATATCCGCCATGTTGGAGTCAACAGAAGTCAGAAATAGCATTATAAATATTCACTTACCTTTGATCTTCATCAGAATCCACTCCCAGGAATCCCAGTTCCACAAATGTTTGTTTTGTTCGATAAAGTCCATCCTTTATGTCCAAATACCTCGTTTTGTTTGCGCCTTCAGTTCACAAATCCAAATTCGCGACGCGCTGGCCAGACAAACTCTAAAAATTCCATTACAGTTTGTAGAAACATGTCAAACGATGTATAGAATCAATCTTTAGGATGTTTATATCATAAATCTTCAGTAAGGTTTCAACCGGAGAATTCCTTTGTCTTTAGAAATGCAATGGAACTCAGCTACCTCTTGCGGGCGCGCACATGACTGAAGCTCATGCCCTGCTGGCAGACCCCTCACTCAATCAGTTCTTATTCTCCCACACTTCACAGTAGAAGCCTCAAACAAGGTTCTAAAGACTGACATCTAGTGGAAGCCTTAGGAAGTGCAATATGACCCCACAGACACTATATTGGATAGGCCAAGACTTGAAAAACTACAAACCTCAGATTTCCCACTTCCTGGTTGGATTTTTTTCTCAGGTTTTTGCCTGCCATATGAGTTCTGTTATACTCACAGACATCATTCAAACAGCTTTAGAAACTTCAGTGTTTTCTATCCAAATCTACTAATAATATGCATATCTTAGCTTCTGGGCCTAAGTAGCAGGTAGTTTACTCTGGGCACCTTATTCATCCAAGCTTCTCAATACTGCCATCCAGCCATAAGAAGTTAACTTCACTTTCTCTGAGACATAAATCTCTGACATCAGTCATTGTCTGAATTCTTAATTATGCCATCACACTGTCAGACAGAATTCTCCGTTGTTGCATCACTCTTAACTCCTCTGACATTCTCTCTGACAGAACTCCTCATTATGACATCACTCTCTGACAATCCATCACGTTTTTCAGCCTTACTCTTAGACAAAACAAATCTCTATATGACATCACAATTTTAGACACAACAAACCTACTTAGGAAATTAAGTTATGACATGGTCTTCCTCGAGCCTAATTTATGTCTGCTACTTTTGCTTTTGGTGTTCGGACTTTGAACATCAGCTGCCATCCTCAGTGTTCCGCTTCATCCACCTCTTTGTAAAGTCCGAAAGAGATTTCGGAGTGCGGACTGAAGTGGATGTTTTGATATTTCGCTCATGCGGAAACGGAAGTAGTAAATTAGGCTTTAGCACACTGGTTTCATTATGACAAATCCACATGATCATTATGACACCAAACCCAAGTCAGAGATTAACCCCTCCCCCCTCTCCTTGTAGCATGTGTATGACCAGAAGAACATCCGTAGGCGTGTGTACGACGCGCTCAATGTGCTCATGGCCATGAACATCATCTCTAAAGAGAAGAAAGAGATCAAGTGGATCGGTCTGCCCACGAACTCGGCCCAGGAATGCCAGAACCTAGAGGTAAGTCTAATATATATACACTGAACAAAAATATAAACTAAACATGTAAAGTGTTGGTCCCATAATTCACGAGCTGAAAAAAAATATCCCCCAAATTTTCCATACATAAAAAGCTTATTTCTCTCAAATCTTGTTTACAAATTGTACATTCCTGCTAGTGAGTATTTCTCATTTGCCAAAATAATCCATCCACCTGATAGTTGTGGCATATCAAGAAGCTGATTAAACAGCATGATCATTACACAGGTGCACCTTGTGCTGGGGACAATAAAAGCACACTCTTAAATGTGCAGTTGTCACACAACATAATGCCGCCGAGGTCTCAAGTTTTGAGAGAGCGTGCATTTGGCATGCTGATTGCAGGAATATGCAGAGCCGTTGCCAGAGAATTGAATGTTCGTTTCTCTACAATAAGCTGCCTCCAACGTTGTTTTAGAGAATTTGGCAGTACGTCCAACCAGCCTTACAACCGCAGACCACGTGTATGGTGTTGTGTGGGAGAGCTGTTTGCTGATGTCAACGTTGTGAACAGAGTGCTCCATGGTGGCGTTGAGTTTATAGTATGGGCAGGCATAAACTACAGACAACAAACACAATTGCATTTTATCGATGGCGATTTGAATGCACAAAGATACAGTGATGAGATCCTGAGGCCAATTGTCATGCCATTCATCTGCCACCATCACCTCATGTTTCAGCATGATAATGCACAGCTCCATGTCGCAAAGATCTGAACGTAATTTCTGGAAGCTGAAAATGTCCCAGTTCTGCCTGCATACTCACCAGACATGTCACCCATTGAGCATGTTTGGAATGCTCTGGATTGACTTGTACGACAGCGTGTTCCAGTTCCCGTCAATATCCAGCAGCTTTACACAACATTTTACAGGCCACACTCAGCAGCCTGATCAACTGTATACGAAGGACGTGTCATGCTGCATGAGGCAAATGGTGGTCACACCAGATACTGACTGGTTTTCTGATCCACTCCCCTACCTTTTTATTATGTGACCAAAAGATGTATATCTGTATTCCCAGTCATGTGAAATCCATAGATTAGGGTCTAATTTATTTATTTATTTAAATGGATTGATTTCCTTATGAACTGTAACTCAGTGAAATCTTTTTAATTGCATGTTGCGTTTTTTATTTTTGTTCAGTGTATATGCACAGTACATTCAGAAAGTATTCAGACCCGTTAACTTTTCCCACATTTTGTTACTTAACAGTCTTATTTACAATGAAGGCCTACCGGGGAACAGTGAGTTAACTGCCTTGTTCAGGGCAGAACAACAGGTTATTTCATTGTCAGCTCAGGGATTCGATCCAGCAACCTTTTGGTTACTGGCCCAACGCTCTAACCACTAGGCAACCTGCCACCCCTCTTCTTGGGTTTGATGCTACAAGCTTGGCAAACCTGTATTTAGGGAGTTTCTCCCGTTCTCTGCCGATCCTCTCAAGCTCTGTCGGGTTAGATGGGGAAGACTCAATGCTGTAACTCAATACTGTAATCGCTGCCAAACGTGCTAAAACTAAATACTGAGTAAAGGGTCTGAATACTTATGCAAATGTAATATTTCAGTTAATTTTTTTATATAAATTAACAAAAATGTCTAAACCAGTTTTTTTTTTTTTTTTTTTTGTCATTATGGGGTATTGTGTGTAGCTTGGGGGGGGGGAACTATTTCATCAATTTTAGAATATGGCTGTAATGTAACAAAATGTGGAATAAGTCAAGGGGTCTGAGTACTTTCCGAAGCCACTGTGTGTACACACACACACCTGGTACACCAGGAACTCTCTTCTCCCTCACTCCCTCTTTTCTTTTACGCTCTCACACCCTGGCTGTGTTCTGCTCTTCCTCTGTAGGCGGAGAGACAAAGGAGACTGGAGAGAATCAAGCAGAAGCAGTCACAACTCCAAGAGCTCATATTACAGGTGATCAGCTTCCCTCCTGTTACAGGACTAGCTTCCCTCCTGTTACAGGACTAGCTTCCCTCCTGTTACAGGACTAGCTTCCCTCCTGTTACAGGACTAGCTTCCCTCCTGTTACAGGACTAGCTTCCCTCCTGTTACAGGACTAGCTTCCCTCCTGTTACAGGACTAGCTTCCCTCCTGTTACAGGACTAGCTTCTCTCCTGTTACAGGACTAGCTTCTCTCCTGTTACAGGACTAGCTTCCCTCCTGTTACAGGACTAGCTTCCCTCCTGTTACAGGACTAGCTTCCCTCCTGTTACAGGACCAGCTTGCCTCCTGTTACAGGACTAGCTTGCCTCATCAACAACAATACAATCACCGATAAAGGAAAGCATATACAAGACCATAGGTTGTCTTAAAGGGGAAATCAGCAGTTGCTACATACATTTTTAGACTTAAATTAATATGTACCTATTGATTCTTTAAGAATATAACTTAGAAATGCCCCAATAGCTTAGCTGAACTACCGTACCCCATCAGAATCCCAAATTCTGGTTAAAAAACGAATTTTGATATCATGTCCATGCATCCATAGCTTTGTCTGAATGTGAGTTGTTATATTTCTCGAGCCCCATCCCTCAGCTTTCTACCGAAACAACAGTGGTGGTGACAATGCTTTGTTTCAACTGCTGATTGGCACTTTAACATTGTTCTAATGTTCTCTCCATGATCCCCTCCTGTAGCAAATAGCCTTTAAGAACCTGGTGCAGCGGAACCGACAGACGGAACAGCAGACAAACAGACCTCCACCCCCCAACTCTCTCATCCACCTCCCCTTCATCATTGTCAACACTAGCAAGAAGACTGTCATCGACTGCAGCATCTCCAACGACAAGTGAGTGACTGTTATATTTGAGTGTCTGTGTAAATTGATCATCAACTTAATTCTTGTAGACATTTTAATTTTGTCCCACATAATTTTCACCAAATTAATTTTCATGTAAATGGACCATTTAAAATGTCATTTATCAGACTCTTATCCAATGTGTCTTAGAGGAGCAATTAGCGTTAAGTGCCTTACTCAAGGGCACATTGACAGATTTTTCACCTAGTCAGCTCAGGGATTCGAACCAGCTACCTTTCGGTTACTGCGCCAATGCTCCTAAACGCTAGGCTACCTGCCGCCCCCCAATAAAGTATCGTATTGAGGCAATGGCAACACCCCGCTCAAGTTTTTCCAGGATTGAATGTTTTCATTCATGTTCTAACCATGCCATTATATTCACCTCTTTACTGTCCTTCTCTTCAGGTTTGAGTACCTGTTCAACTTTGACAGCATGTTTGAGATCCACGACGACATTGAGGTGCTGAAGCGTATGGGCATGGCCTGTGGCCTGGAGGTGGGCAAGTGTTCCCCGGAGGACCTGAAGGTGGCACGCAGCCTGGTGCCCAAAGCCCTGGAGCCCTACGTCACAGGTCAGGGTTCATAGTGCATGCTTAAATTTCAGTCATAGGTCAAGTCATTGAGCTGCACACGATCCTTATCAAAGTAAGTGAGATGAATTGGGCATGAAATACTCAAACATGTTGCTAATTCGGGGTACATTGGTCCTGTCTGGTTCTGTCTAAGGTATATATGTGAACGTGTGTACTACTGTCTCACACAGAGATGGCCCAGGGCCCCATCAGTAATGTCTACATCACTGGAGGATCCTCCACCAACGGGGGGCGCCATCACGGCCAGGGCAGGTGAGTGTCTCTCTCTCTCTCTCTCTCTCCTCTACTGTTGCCCTAGTCAGGGTGTTCTATAGCACGTTCACACAGAAATATGGTAACTCTCCCTCTGTATCTCTCTCTCTCTCTGTAGTGACAGTGGTGCAGATGGTCCCCTGGCCTCCAGCTCTAATGATTCTCACTACAGCGGCTCCCGTGTTGAGACCCCTGTGTCGTACATGGGGGATGATGACGAGGAGGATGACTATGATGAGAATGACGATGAAGATTAACCTCCTGCCACTCCACGCATTTCTCCTCTCCAACAAGCAGTCTGTCTCTGCATCTCTCTCTGTATCGCTTTTTCTCAAGGGCGTTGAAGAATGTTTGAGTATGGAGGCTGTGCAACCCTCTTCTCAGAGCAGGGTCCTGAATCACATGATAGCCAATGGCTCTCTGGGAAGTGTAGTTTATGGCTTTGGCACTGTGCTGCGTCCTTTCTGTGTATTATCACCCTCTTCTTGGCAAGCCATCCCACTCGAGAATAAAGCAACAACAAAAAAATCTTCCAGACAACTCATTGCTGTTGGAGAATGTATAGTGTTCCTTGTGTGTGAAATAGTTATCTTTATTATGTTTTAATTACATTGGAGAGACTCAATGGTGAACCACTGTTTCAAGATGGCTGCCAGTGTAACTGCACCAGACTGCTGGCTCAGAGACATTCACTGGATCCAAAATGGCTGATTTAGTTGCCACAATGCCCTAAGAAAGATTACGCCTGCCCTTTTGAAAGTGTGGACACTATTTTGTTACACCTCCCCTGCTATTTGTGGCATTGATTTCAAGCAGGGAATTTGTATCGGCTCCCCACAGTTCTGTAGGCAGCTGCTTTTCTGGTCCTTGTTTGTTTTTGGAGCGTTTTAGCAGCGACTCAATCCCTCAGACCACCCTGTCAGACCGTGGTAGTGTTTACAAATGACCGGCACCAGCGAGGAAAATAACTCCTACCCACGCTAACTATAGGAAAATGTTAAGCTTTGTTTGTGAAATGTAAACGGATCCTGTGAAGATTGTAGTTTATAGCATCCTTTACAGGTCAGTGGCGGAAGGAATGATACACGATCGATGTATCAAATATGTGGGTTGTGTAGGTCTCTATGGACTCACTTCGACGATCTCCTTTTTCAAACTGAACAACCCATGTACTGATTCTTCCAAGATACCTTTTCTGTAATCTAATATAAGTTTGGAAATTAAATATAGAGAATGTTTTAACAAGTTGACTTCAGTGAGCGTTTGTGCGGTTTTATAACTTTCTGAAAACTAATCTGAAAAGCAGTTGGATGGTATTTTCTCAATTGGCTTCAATAGCTGAACTGGGACTGTTAAACCTCAAATGTGTCAAACATTAAATCCAATGGGAAATCTGCGAATTGACTTGCGGTTTAATTGACTGCGTTATGATAATGGTGCCCAGGGTGACTATCCTGAGCTGAATGGCAAGTGTCTTCACTGACATTTTCAACCTCTCCCTGTCTGAATCTGTAATACCAACATGTTTTAAGCAGACCACCATAGTGCCTGTGCCCAAGAACACTAAGGTAACCTGCCTAAATTACTACCGACCCGTAGGACTCGTGTCTGTAGCCATGAAGTGTTTTGAAAGGCTGGTCATGGCTCACAACACCATTATCGCAGAAACCCTAGACCCACTCCAATTTGCATACCGCCCCAACTGATCCACAGATGATGCAATCTCTATTGCAGTCCACGCTGCCCTTTCCCACCTGGACAAAAGGAACACCTATGTGAGAATGCTATTCATTGACTACAGCTCAGCGTTCAACACAATAGTGCCCTCAAAGCACTAAGCTAAGGACCCTGGGACTAAACACCTCCCTCTGCAACAATCCTGGACTTCCTGACGGGCTGCCCCCAAGGGGTAAGGGTAGGTAACACTTTCGCCACACTGATCTTCAACACAGGGGCCCCTCAGGGGTGCGTGCTCAGTCCCCTCCTGTACTCCATGTTCACTCATGACTGCACGGCCAGCCACGACTCCAACGCCATTAAGTTTGCCGATGACACAACAGTGGTAGGCCTGATGACCGACAATGACGAGACAGCCTATAGGGAGGTCAGAGACCTGGCTGTGAGGTGCCAAGACAAAGGAGATGATTGTGGACTACAGGAAAAAGAGGACCGAGCACGCCCCCATTCTCATCTATGGGGCTGCAGTGAAGCAGGTTGAGAGCTTCATGTTCCTTGGTGTCCACATCACCAACAAACTACCATGGTCCAAGCACACCAAGACAGTTGTGAAGAGGGCACGACAAAACCTATTCCCCCTCAGGAGACTGAAAAGATTTGGCATGGGTACTCAGATCCTCAAAAGGTTCTACAGCTACACCATCGAGAGCATCCAGACTGGTTGAATCACTGCCTGGTATGGCAACTGCTCGGCCTCCGACCGCAAGGCACTACAGAGGGTAGTGTAAATGGCCCAATACATCACTGTATTGCTGCCTGCCATCCAGGAACTCTATACCAGGCAGTGTCAGAGGGCCTTAAAAATTGTCAGACTCCAACGACCCTAGTCATAGACTGTTCTCTCTGCTACCGCACGGCAAGCGGTACCGGAGTGTCAAGTCTAGGTCCGAGAGGCTTCTAAACAGCTTCTACCCCCAAGCCATAAGACTCCTGAACACCTAATCAAATGGCTACCCAGACTATTTGCATTGTAGTTGTGGTCCCCAACCTTTTGAGTCAAGATCACTTATGCAGTCAAAAAGCAAGCCGAGATCTACCGCTAAAACAAATGTCAAGATTTTGAACAACCTAATAAAAACCGTTATGTAAGAATGAGGTTTGTGCAGTTGCCCTAATACCTTATCACAGCATATTGGCTATATGCCTGGTCTGCCAATATTGTTCTTCTATACAGACCATATTATATTTCAAAACTCGAGCTTTGATAACTAGATCAGTTGGTGCAGCACTTGCGATGCAAAGCTGAGCATAAATTGAAATAATTTGCAAATCAGATGTTTTTATTTTACTGGACTGATTGCGTCTGATGGTCATGGTGCGTTCAAGACAACTGGGAACTCGAGAGAAATAAAGTTCAAATCATGACGTCTGTGAACTTTAGGTCGCAGCTCTAGAAAGATGTCGGAGTTTCTGATTTGGATGACCGTTCAAAACGATTTTCCCCAGTCGGATCTCGTTTATTTCCGAGTTCCCAGTTGTCATTAACGCTCGGAAGTTGGAGATTTCCGAGTTACCAGTTGTTTTGAACACGGCATTAGTCTCAACGGAGGGAGGGAAAGAGCACCTGAGGTTACCCATCTCACGGTCCTTGCTCTCTCCTAACTTTTCTCCGGTGAGACTGACCAGAGAAAGGGGCTACAGTCTTCCACCTGTTAATGTTGCGACAGTTCGTTTCTGGTAACAGAACAAAATAGTCAGTACATAGTAACTTCTAATTTATCTGTACTTTAATTAATGCAAACACGTGTATGGTAAATATGTCGTTTGTATACGGTCTCTCTGTGACACCTCGCAGGGCAAACAGGAAAGAGAATGACACCTCCTTTGTTCTCTCTTTTATTCTCTGACAGAGTTAGTTCCCGCTCAATGCTGGCCTGTCAGAGGGAGGAGGAGCGTGGTTTAAACTTGCTCCTCCTGTCGTCGGCGTGCAGGCTGATCCCAGCGTCGTGACGCACTTCCTGTTGCCGGTTGTAGTTCTTCTTGTCTTCAACAGTTGATTTACTCGTAATTTATATACTTAATATTGTAACATAGCTTTCCCGGTATATTATATAAGTTATGCATACAAATAGCCAGTTCAACCCTAACACACCCGATGGCGAAACTCGATTTGCACCGCATCTGCCTCGGGCACAAATTAATGTTGTTCCTACGACTAGAGAAAGTGGGAAAAAAACCTCGATATAAAAATAGACACGAGGAGCTGGTAATACTAATAAAAACGCATGGCTATTGATACACTTGGCTTATCATTCCTTGCAGTTGCAGCGCGAGTGGAAGTAGAGAGAAGCGCGTTTTGTAATAGTGTTGAATACAACTTCGACATGAACTCACTCAAAAATAGCAGCTCTTTGCTGTATTTTTTTTGACAGTCTCTCGTTGGTCATGGTTTTAAAACATATTAAATCTCACGTAGGCTAGTGTCAAACTTCGTTGTGTCCAGGGTCGTGGAAGCTGTAGGTACGGTGCTTTGAGCTGTCTGATTGACCAGCGCAGTAGCCACAGTTCTCGTCCGTCGGGTAGGCTGAGTTCGTCTTTTCAGACACAATAAATGGTTCAAAATGGGAACACTTTGCTTACCCTGTTTGCAGGGCTTCTGAATCAAGAGCACCTACCGGCAACTCGGAAAAAAGGGGCGCAAGCCTTTGTGCCATTTATCATTGGCTTTTCTACAGAAATGTTTGGTGATCGACTAGGAATGCTTCGAAGGTCGTCCAGTCAATCGGTGACCCCTGCTGTAGTTCATGTGTGAGAGAGAAGATAATATCCAAAGAGGGAAATTAGTTAGAGTACAGTATGCTTCTGTAGACTATTAATGCTAGATCAGAATAGGATTGTAAACACAATGACTAATGACATGGAGGGTAGTGCTACAGTGTCTCTGCCTCTGACTGTTAGAACACCCTTATCTGGAGTGGAAATGGTTATGTTCATGGAAGCAGTTTTGATGTAGGCTACAGTACCTGTTCTCCAGTAAGTGATGAGGAGATAACGGTGTTAATCACTTCAGCCTCTGTCTTGTCCCTCTGTATTAAACACAGCACAGGGATAGAGTGATTACAGAGAGCTTTAGGGAAAGCTGTCCTCAATGGAACTGCTGGGGATAGTTCATGTCCTTGACATCAAAGTCTAGGGCCCTGTTTTGGAAATGGTTAAAATACCAAATTCCTCATGACAATCACTGATATAATAGGTGAAAGCAAGGATTCCATGTCATAGCTTTCACTTATCTAGCCATGTTAGATCAGTGATTACTTCAAGGAAGGAAAGATGCATTTTTAAAAGTAATCGAACAGGGACTACCGGTATGAATTTGTGAGTGAGTGGTTGCTATTGTCATGTTTGTCCCCTTCCTCTGCTTTAGGGGGCGATGGTGGAGAAGAGGATCCTTGCCAGGGTTCACAGTCACTTCATCGTGTCCCTGGCCTAGAATACTCTGTCTGGTTATGACCATCATGAATGGAGGTGACCTGAAGTAAACTCATGCACAAAGCACATACCCACACACACTGCAGGAACTATCCTATTTGTGGTTTCTTGTAATAGATCTGTAACATGTTTGTTCTCGTACTGCCCCAGATACCACATCTACCTGATGGATGAGAACAACCCAGGGTTTGAGGAGCCCAGAGCCTGTTTCTATTCTGCTCCAATCATCCAGGGCATGGAGCACCTCCACCAGAAGAGCATCATCTACAGAGACCTCAAACCTGAGAACGTGCTCCTGGATAGTGAAGGTACACACTGAGATACAGCTATGTACACACACACGTTTGTGTGACGTGATGCTTTGTGATGCAACGCTGTCCTTAGGTAACGTGCGTACTCTGACCTGGGTCTGGCTGTTGAACTAAAAGAGAACCAGACAAAGAGCAATAGGCTATGCCGGAACTCCAGGTCAGTCTCACCTGCTCAACCTCATTATCTCACAATGGGGCTCACGTTTAGTGTCTCCAAGAAGCGCCATTCTGTCTCTTGTGACGGATCTTTAACCTTTGACCTCTGCCCCAAGGGTTTATGGCCCCGGAGCTGCTAAAGGGGATGACACCTCAGTAGACTATTTCACCCTGGGGGTCACGCTGTTTGAGTTCATGGCAGCCAAGAACCTGTTTAGGGAACGAGGGGAGAAGGTAACCCACTCTATCCTGCCTCCCTTTCATGTCTTTACTCTTCAAACTGATAAATGTGAAGGCAAATCCGTTTAATTCAGAGTTCTCCAGTTCTGGTCGTGTTGTAGAGCCACTGGAGTCTGAAGGCTTTTGTTCCATCTCGGCACTAACACACCTGTTTTTCATTCTTCATTCATAGACAATGATTATTTGAGTCAGGTGTGTTAGTGCAGGGCTGGAACAAAAGCCTGTACACCCAGTAGCTCTCCTGGTCCGGAGTTGGTCTATGACTTTGATGTAATGTCTCTAGCCTGTAATGTCTCTAACCTGTGGTCGTCTTCTGGTCAGGTTGAGAAGGAAGAGCTGAAGGAGCGGGACAGTGGTCTACCCAGAGACATTCAGTGAGAATGGCAAGTCCATCTGCTCCGAGCTGCTGGAGAAAAAGGTGGACCATAGACTAGGTTTCAAGAACGGCGCCTGTGACGAGATCAGGGCACAAGCTTCTTCAGCGGCATCCACTGGAGGAGACTGGACGCAGGTAAGGATGCAAATTCCAAGTGATAACAGAACCAAATGGTAAATTCTAAATCTAGGCTGTATTTGGGCCATTATAATTTTGCTTGGTTTCTATCTAGGTCATCTGCCACAAAGAGACTTTGTGGCACACTATCCCGCCCTATGAAGTTTCCTGCGCTGGGAGTCTATCTTGGAACAGCACAAGTCATCCACCTGCTGCTTGGCTTGACTGTTGCTGTGGAAAAGGAGGACAAAATGCAGAGCGCAGATGTTTCGGACCAGACCAACAGTAGCCCTTTGCAGTGATGTTGTGTTTAGTTCACTAGTCATGGAAAATTCCAACTGATGACATCACAAAGCACTGTCAACTGAATATTTATTCAATGCTTGACGTTTGGAAAAGAACAATGGGAAAAACTGTAGAAAAAAAAATGCTCTGGGAGCTTGATGGGGACATACACTGGCCTTGTGACAATGACACCTGAACCCAGACAAACACTCAAACAGAACAGAACAGGCGATCAAGTTCTACACATCAACTTTGCCATGGAACACTTGAGTGGTACGGACTGCCCATTGGTTGAGACTGTTCCGCTGATCCTAGAGTGAGAAAGGGCTTTGGACCTCCGTAATTCAGTTGGGCTCAGCAATAGATATTATTCTGTATTCCCAAAGCATACTGACAGATCATCAAGACATATAAGCATGTGGTGTGTGTGAGTGGGAAAAAGAGAGAAAATGAAAGATACTGTTTGATTCTGCAATGAAACTGTAACAAACCGGTAGTATAACTCACTAGCATTAGTGAAATGTGCTAAGTAACACGTGAACTCTTGCCGTTCTGTAAATATACAGTGCCCTCCTGAGTTATTGGCACCCTAGGTAAATATGAACTAAAAACGCTGTGAAAAAATGTAATTGTTGACTATCAGCTTGATCTTACACTCAAAATATCCTATGAATCTAACCTTTTAATTCAGTCAAATTGTTTTTAATAAATAAATTGTCATTAATAAATATTTTATTCAAATATGCGTGTCACAATTATTGGCACCCCTAGAAATTCTTATGAACAAAATCTGATGTATATTCTGATTTATTAAGATTTGACTTTTTAAAGTTCATCTGAGTCTTTGGGAACTCTTAAGTGGTCATCCATGACTTCCTGTTTCACTGGGGTATAAATATGAGGTGACACACACTTAGTCATCCATCAGCATGGGAAAGGCCAGAGAACACACAAATTATATTAGACAATGTTGTTGATCTTCATAAATCAGGCAATGGCTATTAAAAAGATAGCTACAAGCCTAAAAATACCCATCTCCACTGTTAGGGCAATAAGAAATGTAAAACAACTGGAGCTGTGATGAGTCTGCCTGGAAGAGGATGTGTATTTTGCCCCCACGCAGTGAGAAAGATGGTTCAAGTGGCAAAAAAATATCCAAGGATCACAGTTGGGGAATTGCAGAAGTTGGTTACAGCTTGAGGTCACCAAGTCTCCAAAACTACAATTAAGACACCACCTCCATGCCAACAAGTTATTTGGAAGAGTTGCCAGAAAAAACCTCAGATGTCACCAATCCTCAAATGCAAGCACCTGGAGTTTGCTAAATGTCATTGGGGCTTTGATTGGAACCAGGTTCTATGGTCTGATGAGACTAAAATAGAGCTATTTGGCACAAACACGAGAGGTGGGTTTGGTGTAAAAAGAGCCATGGGCATGCAGAAAATAACCTAATCCCCATTGTGAAGTATGGTGTTGGATCTGTGATGATGTGGGGCTGTTTTAATTCCAAAGGCCCTGTGAACCTTGTTAGGGTACATGGCATCATGGACTCCATTAAGTACCAGGAGATTTAGGACAAAACCTGTCTGCCTCTGCCTGGAGGCTAAAACTTTGTCGTCATTGGATCTTCCAGCAGGTCAACGATCCAAAGCATACCTTCAAACCCACACAAATGTTTCACTGACCAAGCTTTTGCAATGGCCATCCCAGTCTCCTGACCTAAACCTTATTAAAAACCTGTGTGGTGAGCTGAAGAGGAGAGTCCACAAGCGAGGACCAAGGCCTCTGAAGGATCTGAAGAGTTTCTGTATGGAGGAATGGTCTTAATTCTGCCTCATCAAACATTATAGGAGACTCAGAGCTGTTATCTTGGCAAAGGGAGGGTGCACAAAGTACTAAATGCAGGCGTGCCAATAATTGTGACATTGTTTTTTATAAAATAATTATTTCATGACGATTTTAATTTCTTTGAAAATGTTTAACTCAAAGGATAGATTCATATCATATTTTCAGTGTAAGATCAAGCTGATAAACAACAATGACATTTTTCACAGTTGTTTTTGTTCATATTTACCTAGGATGCCAATAATTAATGAGGGCACTGTATATAAAAATGGGTGTTTAACTTCTTATTAAACTAGTCTGTTTTCATGTTTACTGGAAAAGTGTTTGACAATTGTCGTATATGGAGGTGATACTGTCTCTTGTAGAGTTTTGACAGTAACTTTATACAGTAACTTTCAGTATATCTGTGTTGATGCCAATGCAGACTATGCATAAGTATGGAGAAAGGAACACATTTTTCACACTGTATTGCAAAGCAAATTTATTAATAAAACATTTGTCGCTATCAAATGTATGAAGAAAAAAAAACTGGTAGATAAAATAGTTTTTCGAAAAGTCACATGGAGTTTCTGCATGACACATTGTAAATATAATGTAACTCACATGAATGTCATTGAAACACAGAATCAGCTTTTGTTGTCTAATAAGTCTATGCTGATGAGGTGAATGTAACCATCCCGAGGATGACTTAGCACCACAGAATGGGCTCCAGGCAGTCCGTTCTCTGTAGTGAGCTAGTGAGCTCCTGTTTCATCCACGATGGAGAACAACCTCCACCTCTTCTTTCTATTTCTCACCTCTTTTCCTTGAGTCTAGCTCCTCTCCTCCCTTGTCTCTCCATCCCTCTTTCTCCTTTATTTCTCACTATCCCCTCCACTTCTATCCTCTCTCCCTCCTTTCCTCCCTCTCACTCCCGTGCCGTGGCCTTGTAGATCCTCATGTCCCCCTCCTCCAGCTCTGTCAGTAGCGTCGTATTAAAACAACCCTCAAAGCTCTCCTTGAACCTCAGGTCTGACTGAAACCTCACCTTATTGGCCCACAGGAGCGTGGTGCCACTTGCTGGTCTGCAGAAGTGGTGCATGGTCGCCAGCAGCTCCTCCAGGTAGTCGTGGTGATACACCACATCAGCTGCCAGAACATAGTCGTAGCGACAGGAAGTGCAGGGGAAGTCTCTCTCGAGGTCTTGACCCCAGGTGAGGGCCCTCACCTGGGGCGTGTAGCGGCAGCGGCTCTTGGAGTTACGAGAGAGGTTAAAGGTCAGGTTGGGAAGGATTTCGGGCAGGTCGGTGGCCGTTACCCAGGCTCCTGGAAAACAGGCCACAAGGGAACAATCAGTCAGTCAATAAGTCGAATGAATCAGTCTATCAAACTATGTTACCAACTGACAGACTCACCCAGTAGACTGGCCAGTGGCCACTATACAGTTAGGCAGACTGACTAAGAGACTGAAGGACAGACTCACCCAGTAGACTCGCCACAATAGACAGTAAGCCTGTGCCTGCCCCAATCTCTAGAACTGCTTTATCCAGGAGATTCACCTGCTGCCGGTTATTCTCCAGGAACTGACTTAGAGCCACCGCCTACACACACACACACACACACAATCATCATCATCATCCCTACAATCCACTATCGCACAATGATTGTTAGTAAATCCAGATCAGTCAATATGAATTAAGTGCATTGCGTTTACATTCTTCCTTGTAAAAATGGGTTTCTATCATCATATTCCACTGTCGGTGTGCATCTGTAGCACTCACCCCCGGCCAGATGAGGGCGCCGTAGGAGTCCAGAGACTCTCGGATGCAGATTTCATAACCAGCGATAAAGAAGGACTCTTTTCCCAGGGTGTAGTAAACACTGGGCTCCCAGACGTTCAGTCTGTCCAACGCCTCGCTGGCCATCTGCTTACAGTCAGACACCACTGTAGAGACCAGGACCACAATACAACCAGGAACTCTACACCACACTGGATGGCCAACATTTTAATAATCACTACTACAGTACACACGGTCACAACATAAGACTGACCATTACACACAACCACAGATCGAACAATGAGACAGATGTTTCACAGGATGTATAAATCTGAAGCATCCGGGTGGCATTTCCACTCACCACCAAATTTGGTGATGAGAGGAAGTCAAGTGGCTGGCAGTGGGAGAAGAAGTAGTCATCAGCAAAGTCTGTGCTAATAGGAAAAGTGTGAGAATTAGTTCACATTTTTTTATACACTAGATCACAGTCACCATTCCTTACTGTTAAGGTTAGGAAACCACTGCTTGCCTTCACCTGCTGTTCCATTTTCCATCGTCTCTTCTTCTTCCCTGTTCTCACCAGGCTCTCCATCTGTCCTTTCTTTCTTGGGAACCTCCTGGTCAGACTGTTTGGCTGTAGAGGAGGTCTCCATCGCCACAGAACACTGTTGACGTTAGACTACACTTTAGTTGACCTTGTGCTTGGACTGGGCAACGGTGAGTCCGCTGCTCCCCTATCTCCCCTGGGTCTGGTTGTCTGGGTTCGGGCCCAGAGAAATTCTTATTTATAACCAACCGTCAGCAGCAAGCCACTCACGCTCTGAAAGGGAATACATCACCGACCTCCCTCAGCTCAATACTCTTACGGTTTATCTTCTCCACACATACAATCACCAGACTTCACATCAAAACATTGCTCGCTAAGATGGTGTTTGTAAGTATCAGAATGTAGCATCATTAATACAAGTAAGTTATAATGTAACAAGGCTTTTACAGACACATTCATCACCACATACTAATGTCCAGGAGGCTTGCAGACTCATAGACTCATGCTCCAGAGAAATGAATACAGTTGAATGAAATTGAACAGAATGCGTGAGATAAGATGGGATGATGTATGATATGTAATACAGACCTGTGTGAGGTGGTGGTCTCTTTCTCTGTCTTTGTGACTGACCTTCTGCATCCTGTGTTTATAGCTGGCCAGCATCCCTTTAAACATGTCCCCAAAACACTGAGCTATAATTACGGAAGGGAGGGAACGTCAGACTAAGCTAGTATGATAGAGTGACAGTCAGCGAGAGTGGGAGACAGATATGCTGCCTAAAGCCAGACCCCTACTTTGACTAAAGCCCTCTCCACTGTTCACTGATCCCACTCACATGGAGCCAAGTGAAGTCACCATTTACAGAGATGTTTATGTGTGTGTTCCACAGGAGGTTGATGGCACCTTAACTGGGGAGGACGGGCTCATGGTATTGGCCGGAGCAGAATCAGTGGAATGGTATCAAATACATGGATTCCAGGTGTTTGATGCCATTCCATTTACTCCATTTCAGCCATTATTATGAGCCGTCCTTCCCTCAGCAGCCTCCATTGGTGTGGGCGTCCGTGTGTGCAGGTTAGTGTAGAACCTAAGCCGAGGATAACTTTCTGCTGGTCTAAATAAAACAGCGGACTTTGCAACACAGTGCCGTACCAGTGAATGGCCAGGGCACTCTGGTTCGGAGGGCACAGCGGGCACTGGTGTCCCATATCAGAGGGTCACTCTTCATGTATATGTTGAGACTTCGTTGTTCTCACCTGTGTGTGTCTGTGTGTGTGCGTGCGTGTGCGTGCGTGCGGTTAGCTGTAATTAAATGAAATCCAGCAGTATCTTGCAACCCCCGTTAGGAATGTTTTTAGAGCCTCTGAGTTGCAATACCCTCCTCCACTGAGTTTGGAAAGCATGGTTTGATCCCATATCGACTATCTGCAGCCCGTTTAAGCCAGACTTATGAGAGTATGACAATAATATGAGATATGGACTTAGAGTTACATAGAGAGCAAGGGCACACTTATGGCATGCCTGTCGTGGTTACTGCCTATCAGTGGCGGTTCTAGACCATTTCAACTGGGCGGGCCAAGCTGGGGCCAGTTGTACTGTTAGAGGGGCCAGTTACATTAGACGTTATTGTTGTCATATCGTTTTCTTCACTTTCTTGACAAAATAATTTCATACTCCACATTTAGGGGGGCCACAAGGGGGTCCAAAATTGTTGTCACAGGGGCACTGCCCCCCCCCCCCCCAGAACCGCTAGTGCTGCCTATGGCTCAGATTACACTATACACTTTGTGAAAGTCTTATGAAGTTACTGTGTGACATTAGTTTGTGGGGTCAAGCATCGCTGACCCGGACTTGATCCCCTCTCTTCCCTGTCAGCACTGACCAGGGAATGAGTTGGCTCTCTTCTCCTGTTTCTCTCACCACAATTGACTCACTCTCTCTCTCTCTCTCTCTCTGTCTCTGTCATTCATCTCCCCAGCCTGTATTCTCTCGCATGCACGCATGCATGGATAACCACACACAGACTAGAGGCAACTGACACTAACAGATGAGAGGATTTCTGAGTGTGTAAATCTATAAGCCAGGCTCGTTGTCATGTAAATGATATCGCTCAATATCAAAACACTCATACCACTCTAAGCACAGGATCTCTCAAATAGTTTGATTTGTGTCAGGCAGTAAGAGGGTTGTTTGATTGGTGATTATGTACAGAACAGAACAGCCTGTTTCATTGGCTTTCCTGTTTTATGAGCAAATCTTTGATTGGCAGGACTTATTCCTCCAAAAATGGATCAGAGTATTCTGATCTCCTGTCACGCCGCTGGATAATAGCTGATCTGGAGAGGCTTGGAATACCATGTGAGTTAATACCATTCCCAGTTGTATCCAAGAGAGACAGGTGAGTAGAATAGATCATGGGACTGTGCTATGTGGGAGATGTAGTTGTAATTTTTATGACCAGGCATGTTTGACTTACAGTAAACAGTTGGTTTGGGGTCAGTGAGACAATGGCAGTGGATGTCTGGTGAACAGTTGTGAGGCTAGAGTATGCCAAATATGGATGGGCCTACAGCTCATGTAGTTTATGATTGAGTGTTGATGGAGTGGAGTCTAATCCAGCCTCTGTGTGTGTGTGTGTGTGTGTGTGTGTGTGTGTGTGTGTGTGTGTGTGTGTGTGTGTGTGTGTGTGTGTGTGTGTGTGTGTGTGTGTGTGTGTGTGTGTGTGTGTGTGTGTGTGTGTTAGTCAGGCAGGCTACAGGCTTATTCATTCTCATAGCCCTCTGGAGAAACAGGTGTGTCTGGGCTTAAAGAGTGCACACAAGTCCACAGTAGCAACAGCTGCAGAAGAAGTTTCATCTTAATGGAATACAAAAATACTGGTTTAATACAGAGGGACCGTTTCCCAGACACAGATTAAGCCTACCCATAGGAGAAAAAATAAATAAATTTCAATATATTTAACGTCACATAAAATGTATTTCAATGGGAACAAAGATCATATTTTTTTGGAGAAAAGTCCTCTGGTCTGATGAAACAAAAATAGAACTGTTTGGCCATAATAACCATCGATATGTTTGTTGGAAAAAGGGGGAGGCTTGCAAGCCGAAGAACACCATCCCAACCGTGAAACACGGGGGTGGCAACATCATGTTGTGGGGGTGCTTTGCTGCAGGAGGGACTTATGCACTTCACAAAAATAGATTGCATCATGAGGAGGGAAAATTATGTGGATATTGAAGCAACATCTCAAGACATCAGTCAGGAAGTTAAAGCTTGGTCGCAAATGGGTCTTCCAAATGGACAATGACCCCAAGCATACTTCCAAAGTTATGGCAAAATGGCTTAAGGACAACAAAGTCAAGGTATTGGAGTGGCCATCACAAAGCCCTAACCTCAATCCTATAGAAAATGTGTGGGCAGAACTGAAAAAGTGTGTGCGAGCAAAGAGGCCTACAAACCTGACTCAGTTACACCAGCTCTGTCAGGAGGAATGGGCCAAAATTCACCCAACTTATTGTGGGAAGCTTGTGGAAGGCTCCCCGAAATGTTTGACCCAAGTTAAACAATTTAAAGGCAATGCTACCAAATAATATTTGAGTGTATGTAAACTTCTGATCCACTTTGAATGTGATGAAAAAAATAAAAGCTGAAATAAATAATTCTCTCTACTATTATTCTGACATTTCACATTCTTAAAATAAGTGGTGATCCTAACTGACCTACGACAGGGAATTTTTACTAGGATTAAATGATAGGAATTGTGAAAAACTGAGTTTAAATGTATTTGGCTAAGGTGTATGTAAACTTCTGACTTCAACTGTATTATACCCCCCCCCCCCTTCTCTGCGCTCTGTCTTTGTTTTAAAGACTCTTCATCTTCTGTGTGCCCTGTAGAGGCTTCATTGAATGAACCGGTCATCTGCTACATACTGGACGGAGTCCTGATTCTCTACTCCATCATCACCACCGTTCTATTCTTCATAGTGAAGGTGAGTCACAATACAGGGGGGTAATGCCACTTCCATTGTCTACCAATGATGAGGTACTAGTTATTTAAGTGTATACAGTGAGGATGAGTTCTTGCACAGGTTACAGAGGCGTGTTATCGTTCAATTGAATACATATAAATGGATGTAGAACAGTGTTATCAACTCCTTGTTTCTGCCCCTCACCTCTTCTCTCTGTTTGCAGTGGGGCCAGTCTGTAACTGAACCTGTGGAGGACTCCACATATGCAGTGAGTTTCCTACAACGTCCCATACCTTTTGTTAGTGTGTGTGTGTGTGTGTGTGTGTGTGTGTGTGTGTGTGTGTGTGTGTGTGTGTGTGTGTGTGTGTGTGTGTATGGTGGCATCATGGACATGACATGATACTGACATTCTGAATGTACTGTACCGGTCAAAAGTTTGGACACATCTACTCATTCAAGGGTTTTTCTTCATTTTTACTGTTTCTACTTTGTAGAGTAATAGTGAAGACATCAAAACTATGAAATAACACATGAAATCATGTAGTAACCAAAAACATGTTAAAAAAATCTAAATATAGTTTATATTTTAGATTCTTCAAAGTAGCCACCCTTTGCCTTGATGACAGTTTTGCAGACTCTCCCCATAGTATTCTCTCAACCAGCTTCACCTGGAATGCTTTTCCAACAGTCTTGAAGGAGTTCCCACATATGCTGAGCGCTTATTGGCTGGATTTCCTTCACTCTGCGGTCCAACTCATCCCAAACCATCTCAATTGGGTTGAGGTCGGGTGATTGTGGAGGCCAGGTCATCTGATGCAGCACTCCATCACTCTCTTTCTTGGTCAAATAGCCCTTACACAGCCTGGAGGTGTGTTGGGTCATTATCCTGTTGAAAAACAAATTATAGTCCACTAAGCACAAACCAGATGGGATGGCGTATCACTGCACAATGCTGTGGTAGCCATGCTGGTTAAGTGTGCCTTAAATTCTAAATAAATCACTGACAGTGTCACCAGCAAAGCACTATTCCACCTCCTCCTCCATGCTTCACAGTGGGAACCACACATGCAGAGATCATCCATTCACCTACTCTGCGTCTCACAAAAACACGGTGGTTGGAACTAAAAATCGCAAATTTGGACTCATCAGACCAAAGGACAGATTTCCACCAGTCTAATGTCCATTGCTCGTGTTTCTTGGCCCCAGCAAGTCTCTTCTTCTTATTGGTGTCCTTTAGTAGTGGTTTCTTTGCAGCAATTTGACCATGAAGGCCTGATTCACGCAGTCTCCTCTGAACAGTTGATGTTGATGTGTTTGTTACTTGAACTCTGTGAAGCATTTATTTGGGCTGCAATTTCCAAGGCTGGTAACTCTAATGAACTTATCCTCTGCAGCAGAGGTAACTCTGGGTCTTCCTTTCCTGTGGCGGTCCTCATGAGAGCCAGATTCATCATAGTGCTTGATGGATTTTGCGACTGCACTTGAGAAACTTTCAAAGTTCTTGAAATGTTCCGCATTGACTGACCTTCATGTCTTAATGTAATGATGGACTGTCGTTTCTCTTTGCTTATTTGAGCTGTTCTTAATATGGACTTGGTCTTTTACCAAATAGGTATATCTTCTGTATTCCACCCCTACCTTGTCACAACACAACTGATTGGCTCTAATGCATTAAGAATTAAAGAAATCCCGCTATTTAACTTTTAACAAGGCACACCTGTTAATTTAAATGCATTCCAGGTAACTACCTTATGAAGCTGGTTGAGAGAATGCCAACAGTGTGTAAAGCTATTATCAAGGCAAAAGGTGGCTACTTGTAGAATCTCAAATATAAAATATATTTTGATTTGTTTAACACTTTTTTGGTTACTACGTGATTCCATATGTGTTATTTCATAGTTTTATGTCTTCACTATTATTCTACAAGGTAGAAAATAATAAATATAAAGGAAAACCCTGGAATGAGTAGGTGTATCCAAACATTTGACTGGTACTTTATATACTGAACAAAAATATAAATGCAACATAAAGTAAAGTGTTGGTCCCATGTTTCAGGAACTGAAATAAAAAATCTCAGAAATGTTCGATACGCACAAAAAGCTTACTTCTCTTAAATTTTGTGCACAAATTTGTTTACATCCCTGTTAGTGAGCATTTCTCCTTTGCAAAGATAATCCAATGCCACAGATGTCTCAAGTTTTGTGGGATCGTGCAATTTGCATGCTGACTGCAGGAATGCCCACCAGGGCTGTTTCCAGAGAATTGAATGATCATTTCTCTTCCATAAACTGCCTGCAATGTCGTTTTAGAGAATTTGGCAGTACATCCAACCAGCTTCATAACCTCAGACCACGTGTAACCATGCCAGACCAGGACCTCCACATCCGGCCTCTTCACTTGCTAGATCGTCTGAGACCAGCCACCCGGACAGCTGATGAAACTGAGAAGTTTTTCTGTCTGTAATAAAGGCCTTTTGTGGGGAAAACATATTCTGATTCGCTGGGCCTGGCTCCCCAGTGGGTGGGCCTATGCCCTCCCAGGCCCACCCATGGCTGCGCCCCTGCCCAGTCATGTGAAATGCATAGATTAGGGTGTAATGAATTTATTTTTAAATTGACTGATTGATTTCCTTATATGAACTGTAACTCTGTAAAATTTTGAAATTGTTGCATGTTGTGTTTATATTTTTGTTTCGTATACATTTTAAATACATTCTGTAATATGTTTGAATGCATTAAAAATGTATTAAATATATAATTTTTCAATGCATTATTTGGCCAATTTTAAATATTTCACATGCATCCTAGAAAATGTTTCAAGAGGAACCCTCTCTTTGATGGAACGCACATATTACAGTATGGCTTTCATGTTTTTATCAAACTTCTGTGGGTCAAAATTGCTATTGATTGTAAATGTTTTTATGTCTGCAAAATACAACATTACAGTCATCAAGTGGTGAAAGGGTTCAACAGTATAACATGCTTCAGAGGAACACTGTTTAGTGACTGTGACTAACCTGGCCTGAATGTGTTTAATCTCCAGATATGATTGAATAAGGTTGCCATTTTCATGTAATGCGATGCAAAGCTGGTCTAGATTTCAACGCCAGTAGTAGATTGGAGTTGTATTGTGAGGGCTGATCTCCTAAACCCTGCCAAAGGCCCGGTTCCCGGTACATGAACAATGACCTTGTTTCTGATCATCACCCAAACAGGCCTCAATTGTCTCTCAGTGAAAGGTTGCCTTTCTCAACCACTGGCTGTAATTAGACAGAGAGAGAAAGAGGGATGGAGGGGGAGAGAGAGCATGAGTGCCCATTTCAGTGTGTTTGTGTTTGTACGTGAGATAATTTTGTATTATGAGTTTGCGTGTGATATCTCTGTGTGCGTGGTAATTAGTGATTCAAATGATTAGACAGGGTTGATTGTCACCTGAGAGCTGCTAATGCTGCCTCTTTCTCAGAAGCCCATTAACAGCCTCTGTAGTCCAATGGAAAATGAGTCACACTCATACACAACTATGTATGAGTCCCAGCAGGCTTTATTGTGTGTGTGTGTGTGTGTGTGTGTGTGTGTGTGTGTGTGTGTGTGTGTGTGTGTGTGTGTGTGTGTGTGTGTGTGTGTGTGTGTGTGTGTGTGTGTGTGTGTGTGTGTGTGTGTGTGTGTGTGTGTGTGTGTGTGTGTGTGTGTGTGTGTGTGTGTGTGTGTGTGTGTGTGTGTGTTTGAAAGGGTGCTGAGCTCCACTAATTCTGATGGAGATCTGTGGACGGGCGTACAGTAATTCAGTCTATTCTCTCAACTTCTCAAAAACACTGCCACATATTCACACAGATACACTATTTACCATCCCAGTGGACAATGAGACAGAGTTAAAATACTAGAGCTGGATGTGTGCAGCCTTCGTCACCATGGGAGACTGTTGGCCCGGGAACAAACACTCGCTTGGACAGAGTGGCTCTTCCCTGATCCAACAGACGACATGCAGGAAACACTGGAATGTTTGGAATTGTGAGTCTGATGAAGAGAAAGCTGTATATGGGCTGTGCAGTGTATGGGTCTAATATGTATGTGAGTCCTATATGGGTCTAATATGGGTTGTATACACTGAGGGTACAAAACATTAGGAACAGCTTCCTAATATTGAGTTTTACCGCCTTTTTCTCTTAGAACAGTTTCAATTCATTGGGGCATGGACTCTACAAGGTGTCGAAAGTGTTCCACAGGGATGCTGGCCTATGTTGACTCCAATGCTTCCTACAGTTGTGTCAGGTTGGCTGGCTGTCCTTTGGGTGGTGGACCATTCTTGATACACATGGGAAACTGTTGAGTGTGAAAAACCCAGAAGCATTGCAGTTCTTGACACACTCAAACTGGTGCGCCTGGTACCTACTATCATACCCCGTTCAATGGCACTTACATATTTTGTCTTGCCTGTCCATTCACCCTCTGAATGGCACACATACACAATTCATGTCTCAAGGCTTCAAAATCCTTCTTTAACCTGTCTCCTCCCTTTCATCTACACTGACTGATGTGGATTTAACAGGTGACATCAATAGGGGTTCATAGCCTTCACCTGGTCAGTCTATGTCATGGAAAGAGTAACGTTTTGTACACTCAGTGTATGTGCTGTGTAGTGTATGGGTTGTATGCTGTCAGTAAACAGTGCTCAGCCAAAGCTCCCCCCAGACTGCCCTTTGCTATGACCCTAAAGCTCAGCTATAATGGAGTCATATCAAAAAGGAGACCAATGAGCAAAACCCACACTAGAGAAGCTAGTCATACTATTTACATAATTAATTAGTCACTTATATAACCTTTACACTAACTTATGAACATAGTTCTCCTGTCTTCAAAATATAACAAGTGCCTTCCTATAGCCCTAAAAGTAAAATAAATAAATAATAATTTTAAATAATATCTTACAGTGTGAATGTTTAAGACTGGCTTTCACCAAGTCCGGTAACTGAATCCCAAGTTGCTCAAACTAGAAACTTCCTGAGATTCAGAGTGGAACTGACAGTTGAGAGGCCATAGGTTCAAGAGGGGCCACAGGTTCAAAGTGCAAGGGTCACAGAATCTAAGACCGCTGTATTCCTAGAGCTCGGGATAGAGGATGAACTTAGGTACAGATCTAGGATCAGCTTACCCTCCCCAAATCCTCAACATTGGGGTGAAGAATGCAATCTGACCTTAGATCAGTGTGTAGGAGCAACTTTGTCCTCTAAAATGTCTGCCTTCCTATAGATCTAAAATACGTATTTTTTTATCACTTAGAAATAATATCTTAGTCAAAATCAAATAACATTTTATTTGTCACATTTGCAGAATACAACAGGTGTAGACCTTACCGTGAAATGCTTACTTACAAGCCCTTAACCAACAATGCAGTTTTAAGAAAAATAAAGTTATTAAGAAAAATATTTTAGAAATAAACTAAAGTAAAAAATAAAAGAACAATAACGAGGCTATATACAGGGGGCACCAGTACCGAGTCAATGTGCGGAGGTACAGGTTGGTCGAGGTAATTCAGGTAATATGTGCATATAGGTAGGGGTAAAGTGACTATGCATAGATAATAGATAATAAACAGTCTGAACGCAGTGTTTAAGAATGTCTTTCACCACTAACTCAGGTAACTGAATCCCCATTGGCTCAAACTGGAAACTTCCTGAGATTCAGAGTGGAACTGATAGTTTAAAGTGGAATAGGCTACAGGTTCAAAGTGCAAGGGTCACAGAATCCAAGACAGCAGTGTTCCTAGAGCTCAGGGTAGAGGATGCACTTAGGTTCAGATCTAGGATCGGCTTACCCTCCCCAAATCCTCAACATTGGGGTGAAGAATAAAATCTGACCTTAGATCAGTGTCTACTAGGGGCAACTTTATCCTACTCCGTTTCGAGACAGGGTAAGTGCAGACGAACACTCGCAGATCCCACCATGGCATATTATTGAACTTCCCTTTTCCTGAATAACAGAAAACAAACAAATGAATAATAGCCCACCTAACAGAAGAGCAAAGTATTATTCAATTGTATACGTCATTATACTATCCATAGCTAACCTTCCATTCACCATACGCAATATGGATGTATTTTCAAGAAAACACTGCATGATTAGTTGGCTTCAGTCATACGTACCAACTACCAAAAGCTCCAGACCGTCCTCCACTGGCTTTTCAGGCAGCCAATCCTCAGGCCAGTGGAGGCCAGTGGAGACCAGTCTGACAGAGCTAAGAATAGAAAATGGTGTCTACACAAATATGAAAAAACACAGGACGCACACACACATGCATGCACACAAACACTCACATCCAGGTAGTGCAGCCCTCACACCCAGGTGCGTGTGTATTTCCAATTCTGCTGAAGCATTAGGTCCATGACCTGTCTGTGGATGGTCTGACTGGTGATGGACGTCAGGTGGCCACGAGGGAAGTTAGCCTGGCAGTAGAACTGCAGAGGAGCAGAGAAAACACTGACTAAATGTTTACGTTTGTTGAATTAGAGATGGTGAATGATTCAAAAAGAGACAAGCTGGAGAGATTGAGAAAACTAAATACAACATGAAACAGGAGGAATGAGTCACCACTCACCTCTGCATCAGCAGCCTTTTTTGTGCCTCTGAAGAATTGGTAGCATTTACCCTCTAGGACCACACCACTGCAGGAGCTCCTCCCTATGGTAGAAAGCAGAATTGCAACATGATTTTACATGTGCGTGTGTGGACCTCCCCCCCCCCTCTCCCTCCCACCCCTCTAACCTGTGGGTTCAATATGGGCCATGTTCTTCATTAGCCCCCCCTTCCCTATTTAAAGACCGCCTCTGAGGGCTCTGGCTCCACCACCATGTACGCCGCTCCGTCCATCATGGGGCCCTCGCCATGCTTGGCTGCTCCATGAGAGGCCTCTCCCTTACTCGAAAGCCCTCCTCCAATAGCAAACTCTCTTCCCTAAGAGTCCTCTCCCCTTCTAAGCAGTTGTCCCAAACTGTAGGGCGAGGGTCCATCCCCACCCCAAAAAAGTGTTTTTTTAAATGATTTTTTTAAAGGAACTCAGTCTGGCTTTAAACTTACTCTTGAAAGCTGTAATAATAGAATGTACAAGGTGCAATTTCGAAATTGGGTAGTGCATCATCAGTTCCTCTTGCCACGTTAGTCATCACATACCTTAGAGAGCTATTTATAACTTGTCAGACATGTCCAGATCAACTAACGGATCAACCCAGCTAACGTTTTTTATGTTGTTTTTTAAGTCCATAAATATTGTTGTCATTTTTTAGTCACTTGAATATCACATGAATCCACATTAGACATGGCAAAATGTATAAAATTGCAAGAAAATTAGCTTTAACCTGTCTGGACCAGTGGGACGCTTGCATCCCACCCTAATCAACAGCCAGTGGAATCGCGTTGCGCTAAATGCAAAACCTCATAAATGCTATAACTTCAATTTCTCAAACATATGACTATTTTACACCGTTTTATAGATACACCTCTCCTGAATCGAACCACGTTGTCCGATTTCAAAAAGGCTTTACAGCAAAAGCAAAACATTTGATTATGTCAGCAGAGTACCCAGCCAGAAATAATCACACAGCCATTTTCAAAGCAACTAGCATGCATCACAAATACCCTAAACACAGCTAAATGCAGCACTAACCTTTGACAACCTTCATCAGATGACACGCCTAGGACATCATGTTACACAATACATGCATTTTTTGTTTGATAAAGTTCATATTTATATATAAAAACAGCATTTTACATTGGCGCATGGCGTTCAGGAAATCTTTTCCCTCAAATGCTTCCGATGAATTAGCGCTACAATTTACAAAATTACTATTCGAAAACATTGTTAAAATGTAATATTGTCATTCAAAGACTTATAGATTAACATGTCTTGAATGCCATCTCTTTGCCAGATTTAAAAATAACTTTACTGGGAAATCACACTTTGCAATAAACGACATGGTATGCCCAGAAAACAAGTCTAGGCTATAAATGTTGGAGCCATCTTGGAACGATCAACCATCAAAAATACTATTGTAAATAATCCCTTACCTTTGATTATCTTTATCAGAAGGCACTTCTAGGAATCCCAGGTCCATAACAAATGTAGTTTTGTTCAAAAAAGTTAATAATTTATGTCCCAATAGTGTTAGCGCGCTCCGAAGGCTAGTGAAAATGTACCGTGTGCGTCTGACTTGTCGTCAGGAATGAGCAAAAAGAATATATTTAAGTTCGTTCAAACATGTCAAACGTTGTATAACATAAATCTTTAGGGGCTTTTTCAACCAGGGCTTCAATAATATTCAATTGGGACGGTTGCATTGTCTTTCAAAACGTTTCGAAAAAGGAGAGTACCCATGGGCGCCGATGTCACAATGGTAATGGCCCATCCCCTGTGACCAAGATAAACAGGCTCTCTTTCAGTCAATTTTGATAGTAGGAGACTCAAACCACTTTGTAAAGACTGGTGACATCTAGTGGAAGCCATAGGAAGTGCTAAATGAATCACAAGCCCCTGTGTGTTTCAATGGCAAATGTTTGAAGTGATATCCACACATCAGATTTCAGTTTCCTGTCAGGATTTGTCTCAGGGTTTTGACTACCATATGAGTTCTGTTATACTCACAGACACCATTCAAACAGTTTTAGAAACTTTAGGGTGTTTTCTATCCAAATCAAACAATTATATGCATATTCTAGTTACTGGGCAGGAGTAGTAACCAGATTAAATCGGGTACGTTTTTTTATCCGGCCGTGCAAATACTGCCCCCTAGCCCTAACAGGTTTTAAACATGCAAAATTCTCCCCACCAAAATGCTGGAAAGGGGGCCCTGAGTGAAAAAGTTTGGGAACCCTTATTCTAGAGGATCCAACTCCGTCATTGGTTCTTCTACCATCACAGCCGAGTTTGTCCTTGGATAATGCTGAGTGAAAAGCTCCTCCCTCATTCCAGGTTCCAGCTCCATGATGGGTTTCTCAGCCAGGAAGTACTCCCCCTCTATCTTAAGCCCCATGTCTTGCATCAGTTCCATCACTGGCTCCTCCCCCGTGATGGTGTAATCTGTCATGATTGGATCCTCTCCAAAGGCTATCTCCCTAATCTCAGGCTCCAGCTCCATGATTTGGTTGTTCCGCCATTAAATACTCATTGTCTTCCTCCAAACCAGGTCCCTCCCCTAGCAATGGCTCCAGTTCTGACATTGGCTCCTCTTCTAGATCAAACTGATACATCATCTCTGGAGCCATCTTGTTGTCATCCATAGGCCTGCCTCCTCTCCCGTACTTTTAAATCAGACCGGCCTCTGGTAGTGGTTCCAACTCCATGATTGGCTCTTCAGCCATCACATATTCACCCTTCATAAGAGGGCCCTCCTCTTGTTGTGTTAGCCCCTTGTCCATTGCAAGTGCCATCTCCATCTCTGCCTCCATTTCTAATTCAGCTGCCATTTCTACCCTTGTTTCCATCTGTACTTCTGGTTCCTCCATCTCTGGCTCCTTCATTGCCATATTTGGTTCTTCCATCTCTAGTTTTCCCATCTCCATCTCTGTTTTTTCATATCTAACCCCTGCTCTGGATCTTGTATCTTCTTCGTCTCTACTTCTTCCATCTGTAGTTCCCCCATCTCTGGATCTTCCATCTCCATCCTCAGTAGGTCCTCCATCCTCATCTTCCATCTCCCGCTCAGGCTGAGCCTCCTCTGCTGCTGGACCCACCTCCACCAATTCATCTTCCATCTTCCTCCTGTGCTTCCTGCTTGACAGGGCTCACATGGATCTGTTATTCTGGTTTCTCCTGCTTGACAGGGCTCACAGGGATAAATTATTATATTCTGGTTTCTCCTGCTTGACAAGGCTCACAGGGCTCATTTCTTCTGGTTTCTCTTGCCCATCAGGTTTCACAAGGCTCAGTTCTTCTAGTTTCTCCTCCTCGACAGGGCTCAGTTCCACTAGATCCTCCTGGGTCTCCAGCTCCACAGTGTCTTCTGTCTCTGGTTTCTCCTGTACCACTGGCATCCATTCAGTTGGCTTTTCATGTCTTACTGGAATCACCTGCACTTCCAGGCTGGGATCCACTAGATTTTCCTGCACAAGGGGACTCAGTCCTTTGGGTGTATCTTGTACTGGAAGGCTCAGTTCTTCTGGTTTCTCCTCCACTGGATGGTTCAGTTCAGCAGGTTTCAGCTGGATTCTTCTCACAATTGCCTCAGGGTTCCAGCCAGCTGGTTTTAGCTGTGCAGTGGGGCCTTGTCTGGCTAGGGGAAAATGGTCTGCCTCCACCACGTGTCCCTGCTCTGGGAGCCGGTCTTTAAGTACTGGGTAGATCTCTCTCTGTAGTAAAGCTGGTTTTGGTGCTGCTATCCATTCATCCATGGATCCATAGGGTCTCGCCAGAGCCACAAGTACTTAAAAAATGACAAGTACTTAAAAAAGTATGTATTTTTTACCATTACCTATTTTAACCAGTGCAATGTTTTTTTAAATGGCTCTAGAGCCTAAACACTAGTCATAAACATAAATTGTGGTCTGACATCACAGATAACAGGAAGAAAGTTTGATTCTCTAACTTTCACTTCAGTATTTAACTTCACAAAAAAATAAAACATTTGGAAGGTGAAATATGAATTATTGAGTTATTTTGCTAAGACATCACAGTCAAGCACATAAAATACATAAGGAACATTTTGTGTCCCTTTGATATTTTAAGTTGATATTGTATACCAATATGTAGAAGCTGTTATAGTAAAGGAAGTGCCCTTTAATATAGACCACATGGAAAATTCTATAAATCAGATTTTTTTTTATATGAGAAAAGAAAAAAACGAATGTTTTTACGACTTCAACCTGTAACGGCTGTCGTGCGAGAGAGTGGACCAAAACGCAGCGGAGTTAGTGTTCATCATATTTAATTATTAAAGAACACTATACAAACAAAACAAGGACAAACCGACAGCTAAACAGTCCTGTCAGGTGAAACACAATGACAGAAACAATCCCCCCACAAAACCCAAAGGAAAAACCTGCTCCTTATGTGTGACTCCCAATCAACAACAACGAACTTCAGCTGTGCCTGATTGGGAGTCACACACGGCCCAAAACAAAGAAATACAAAAAACATAGAAAAAGAACATAGAACGCCCACCCAATGTAGTACCCTGGCCTAACCAAAATAAAGAACAAAAAACCCCTCTCTATGGCCAGGGCGTTACACAACCCTGTTATGTGCACTGAACTCTTGTTTTAATATGGTGAAACTAACTTTTTAAATAATTTTTTTCAAAAGAAACATTGAACATATAATAATCATAGAGGAAAAGCAGGTGAGCTGGTTCTACTCTTTTTGGACCCTAGTTTTATGGTGGAAAACGGATCGTGTTGAAAAAAACAACCCTGATAGGCTAGAAATTCTTTAACAAATGTTTAAACAATATATTCAACTGCCCCTCCCTGTTGCACACAACAAGCTTGCATCCCCCTGTCACAAGTGGATTTATGGCTGATTTAAGATGAAAATCACAACCCTGTTACTTAAATGGCATTTTATTGGCACTTACTATAAACTTTTTGGGGGTTTTACCCCTTAAGATGAGAAAAAAATGTTTTTATTAAGTTAAATTAAAACCTCTTTGGGCTAGCGTCCCACCTCACCAAAATCCGGTGAAATTGCAGAGCGCGAAATTCAAAATACAAAATTCGTAATATTAAACATTCATGAAAATACAAGTGTCTTACATCGTTTAAAAGCTTAACTTCTTGTTAATCCAGCCGCTTTGTCAGATTTCAAAAAGGCTTTACGGCAAAAGCATACAGTGAGGGTGTCATAAATGTCGTATGGGACAGACCAAGGCGCAGCGGGTATAGTGCTCATCTTTCTTTATTTAGAGTGAACACTCAAACAAAATAAACAAACGACCAAAAACAGTTCCGTAAGGTACACAGGCTATACAGAAAACAACCACCCACAAACCCAAAGGAAAAAAGGGCTGCCTAAGTATGGCTTCCAATCAGAGACAACGAAAGACACCTGTCTCTGATTGGAAACCATACTCGGCCACACATAGAAAACAAACATAGAAAATGACAACTAGAACAAATCCCCTCTAAATAAACCAACCCCAAAACACACAAAAACAACACCCCCTGCCACGCCCTGACCATACTACAATGACAAATGACCCCTTTACTGGTCAGGACGTGACAGTACCCCCCCCCCAAAGGTGCAGACCCCGACTGCACCTCAAAACAAAAAAACCCACAAAACAACCCCAAACCTAAAGGGAGGGAAGGGAGAGTGGCCACCGTCAACGACGGTTCCTGTGCTACAACCCCCCTTCGCCAATCCTCCCACTATGGAGATGGCTCTGGCTCTGGGCGTAGCTCCCGTTCTGAAGACTCTGGGCTGCAGACCACCGCTGAAGGCTCTTGGCTGCAGACCACCGCTGAAAGCTCTTTGCTGCAGACCGTAGCTGGAGGCCCCAGGCTGCACGGCGTCGCTGGAGGCCCCGAGCTGAGAGGCGTCGCTGGAGGCCCCGGGCTGAGGAGCGTCGCTGGAGGCTCCGGGCTGAGGAGCGTCGCTGGAGGTTCCGGGCTGAGGAGCGTCGCTGGAGGCTCCTGACTGGGGAGCGTCGCTGGAGGCTCCTGACTGGGGAGCGTCGCTGGAGGCTCCGGGCTGAGGAGCGTCGCTGGAGGCTCCTGACTGGGGAGCGTCGCTGAAGGCTCCGGGCTGAAGAGCGTCTCTATAGGTTCTGGACTGGGGACCTTCACTGCAGGCTCCGTGCCATGGGTCATCACTACTGGTTCCGCATCATGGATAATCACTGGAGGCTTTGTGCCATGAATCATCACTGGAGGCTCCGGGCCATGGGTTATCACTGGAGGCTTCGTGCCATGGATCATCCCTACGGGCTCCGGGCCATGGATTATCACTGGAGGCTTCGTGCCATGGATTAACAATACAGGCTCTGGGCCATGGATCATCACTGGAGGCTTCATGCCATAGATTATTGCTGGAGACGTCGGACCATTGAACATCATTAAAGGCTTCCTTCGGGGCGCTGGACTGGTCTCCCCGGACTGGGGAGATGTACTTCGGACCGCGTGCTCACAGCAGGCACCGGCCTTACCGGGCTATGGTCGCGCACTGGAGGTCTGCTTCGTGGGGCTGGCATAGGAGGCGCCAGGCTAGTCACACACACCTTCAGGCTAGTGCGGGGAGCAGGAACAGGATGTACTTGGCTCTGGTGATGCAGTGGAGGTCTGCTACGTGGGACTGGCATAGGAGACGCCAGGCTAGTACCACATACCTTCGGGCTAGTGCAGGGAGCAGGAACAGGGCGTACTGTGCTATGGTGGCGCACTGGAGGTAGAGCGCGCGGAGCAGGCACAGGTTCCACTGGGTCTTGGAGGCGCACTGGAGGTCTGGAGCGCACGGCCTGCACAACCCGCCCTGGCTGGATACTCAACTCCGCTCGATCACTGCGGGGTGCGGGCACAGTTCACACCGGCCTTTGTATGCGCCCTGACGACACAGTGTGCGTCACCGCAAAATACGGTGTCTGCTCCATCACTTGCTCCTCATAGTAAGCCCGGGAAGTTGTCTCAGGACTCCATCCTGACCCTGCCCAACTCCCCTTGTGCCCCCCCCTCTCCGTCTTGCCTTTAGGTGCATTTAGAGCCTCCTCTCGTCATCGCTCTGCTCTTGCTGCCTCCTGGATCTCCTCCCATGTCCAGGATCCCTTGCCGTCCAATATCTGCTCCCATGTCCACTCCTCCTGCTGCTCCTTCTTCTGCTGCTTGGTCCTTCTTTGGTGGGTGGTACTGTCACATTTGTCATAGTGAACAGACCAAGGCGCAGCGGGTATAGTGCTCATCTTCTTTCTTTATTTAGAGTGAACACTCAAACAAAATCAACAAACGACCAAAAACAGTTCCGTAAGGCACACAGGTTATACAGAAAACAACCACCCACAAACCCAAAGGAAAAAAGGGCTGCCTAAGTATGGCTTCCAATCAGAGACAACGAAAGACACCTGCCTCTGATTGGAAACCATACTCAGCCACACATAGAAAACAAACATAGAAAATGACAACTAGAACAAATCCCCTCTAAATAAACCAACCCCAAAACACACAAAAACAACACCCCCATGCCACGCCCTGACCATACTACAATGACAAACGACCCCTTTACTGGTCAGGACGTGACAGAGGGAAAAAAGTATTTGATCCCCTGCTGATTTTGTACATTTGCCCACTGAAAAGAAATGACCAGTCTATAATTTTAATGGTAGGTTTATTTGAACAGTGAGAGACAGAATAACAACAACAAAAAAACTGAAAACGCATGTCAAAAATGTTATAAATTGATTTGCATTTTAATGAGGGAAATAAGTATTTCACCCCCTCTCAATCAGAAAGATTTCTGGCTCCCAGGTGTCTTTTATACAGGTAACGAGCTGAGATTAGGAGCACACTCTTAAAGGGAGTGCTCCTAATCTCAGTTTGTTATCTGTATAAAAGACACCTGTCCACAGAAGCAATCAATCAATCAGATTCCAAACTCTCCACCATGGCCAAAACCAAAGAGCTCTCCAAGGATGTCAGGGACAAGATTGTAGACCTACTCAAGGCTGGAATGGGCTACAAGACCATCGCCAAGCAGCTTGGTGAGAAGGTGACAACATTTGGTGCGATTATTCGCAAATGGAAGAAACACAAAAGAACTGTCAATCTCCCTCGGCCTGGGGCGCCATGCAAGATCTCACCACGTGGAGTTGCAATGATCATGAGAACGGTGAGGAATCAGCCCAGAACTACACGGGAGGATCTTGTCAATGATCTCAAGGCAGCTGGGACCATAGTCACCAAGAAAACAATTGGTAACACACTATGCCGTGAAAGACTGAAATCCTGCAGCGCCCGCAAGGTCCCCCTGCTCAAGAAAGCACATATACATGCCCGTCTGAAGTTTGCCAATGAACATCTGAATGATTCAGAGGACAACTGGGTGAAAGTGTTGGGGTCAGATGAGACCAAAATGGAGCTCTTTGGCCTCAACTCAACTCGCCGTGTTTGGAGGAGGAGGAATGCTGCCTATGACACCAAGAACACCATCCCCACCATCAAACATGGAGGTGGAAACATTATGCTTTGGGGGTGTTTTTCTGCTAAGGGGACAGGACAACTTCACCGCATCAAAGGGACGATGAACGGGGCCATGTACCATCAAATCTTGGGTGAGAACCTCCTTCCCTCAGCCTGGGCATTGAAAATGGGTCGTGGATGGTTATTCCAGCATGACAATGACCCCAAACACACGGCCAAGGCAACAAAGGAGTGGCTCAAGAAGAAGCACATTAAGGTCCTGGAGTGGCCTAGCCAATCTCCAGACCTTAATCCCATAGAAAATCTGTGGAGGGAGCTGAAGGTTCGAGTTGCCAAACGTCAGCCTCGAAACCTTAATGACTTGGGGAAGATCTGCAAAGAGGAGTGGGACAAAATCCCTCCTGAGATGTGTGCAAACCTGGTGGCCAACCACAAGAAACGTCTGACCTCTGTGATTGCCAACAAGGGTTTTGCCACCAAGTACTAAGTCATGTTTTGCAGAGGGGTCAAATACTTATTTCCCTCATTAAAATGCAAATCAATTTATAACATTTTTGATATGCGTTTTTCTGGATTTTTTTGTTGTTATTCTGTCTCTCACTGTTCAAATAAACCTACCATTAAGATGATAGACTGGTCATTTCTTTGTCAGTGGGCAAACTTACAAAATCAGCAGGGGATCAAATAATTCTTCCTTCACTGTACCATGCGATTATCTGAGGACTGCGCCCCGTATAAAAAAGCATTACAAACATTTTCCAAACAAGCAGAGGCGTCACGAAAGTCAGAAATAGCGATAAAATAAATCACTTACCTTTGAAGATCTTCCTCTGTCTGCAATCCCAATGGTCCCAGCTACAGCGGGGGAGAAAAGTATTTGATCCCCTGCTGATTTTGTATATTTGCCCACTGATAAAGAAAGGATCGGTCTATAATTTTAATGGTAGGTTTATTTGAACAGTGAGAGACAAATTCTTGCTCATTTTTCAAAAAACAAGCCTGAAACTCTTTCTAAAAACTGTTGACATCTACTGGAAGCCCTCGGAACTGCAATCTGGGTGGTATTCCTTTGATTTTCTCATAGACAGCCATTTCAATGAGTGGTGACCTCAAAAAAATATTTTCCGGATGGATTCTCCTCGGGTTTTCGCCTGCCATATCAGTTCTGTTACACTCACAGACATTATTTTAAAACAGTTTTAGAAACTTTAGAGTGTCTATCCAACACTACCAATTATATGCATATCCTAGCTTCTGGGCCTGAGTAACAGGCAGTTTATTACTTTGTGCACCTCAGTCATCCAAACTTCCGAATACTGCCCCCTATCCCTAAGAAGTTGTTAAACATATGCTCTTTATGTTAGAATGAATCTTAAGTTACAGTACCCAAAATTTACTCTATTCGTGGAAATTCAGCTACAAATGTAGCACTGGCGTACTACTATTTAAGTGATAATGCCCGATTAACTGGTGTTTGGAGGATATATTGTTGTTAGGCCTTGTTAGGAAACTGTGGCAATATATCCTCCAAACACCGGCTTCGTGGGCTTCGGCTTCATCCTTCCACAAGATATAGTCCCGACACAAATCTAGGGTTGCTACCCAAGCCGGCTGGTCGTTCGTTCGTTCTATTGGTTCGGTTGCCAGAGACGCGACCCAATCCTTCAGTCTTTTTGTTCTGTATTTACGGACGTTCGTTCTAAATGTTCCATTGCCATACTTGCTAGCTAGCCAACGACGGCTAACTTAAAGTCATGTCAACATCAAAAATAACAGTGGCCGCTTTTGCATTTGTTTAACCTGTTTTCTAGTGACATTTATTTGGACACATTCATAACAATGAGCTAATGAGGCGAGATTTCACCTGGCATAGAAAATGTGCTTTCTCATCAGGACACTTGTTCAGAGGAGCTAGCTAACAACACAGCTAACACAATCACTTCAAACACTGAAACTGTGAAGACTGAAAGCTAGCTGCACTTCATTTCGTTTTACCTTTTTTCAATTTACATTTCTTTGTATATGTCCATAACAAATGATGCCAGCTGATTCATGATTTCGACTGGCTGAGAAATGCTGACTGCCTTTCTGTCTCATCCTGACTCCCGACACGTTCATTACTATGAGACAGCTGGAGATCGAATTTGAATATTGAAACAATGTTGCAAATGTCGGAGAGACAGACAGCAAGGTTTATACAAATCTCCGCTGTTGAAAACTAAATGTTAGTCTAAAAGAAATGTGAGATAATGTCTTGATGCTTTTTATAGTGGAGATCAAGTTTATAATTTTCCTGGCTGGGCTGATGAGACAGTGGATTGCGCAGTCAGATGGAACAGAGTACATATTCTATTCTATTCTATTTATTTTTTATTTAACCTTTATTTAACTAGGAAAGTCAGTTAAGAATATATTATTATTTACAATGACAGCTTACACCGCCCACTAACCCGGACAAAACTGTGACAATTGTGCGCTGTCCTATGGGACTCCCAATCACAGCCGGTTGTGACACAGCCTGGAATCGAACCAGGGTCTGTAGTGACGCCTCTAGCACTGAGATGCGGTGCTAGAGGCTCAAGCGGCATTTTAACATCATAGATTTAGTATGTGGTAACTTGTGGAATAGACACCGGCTGGAATGCGGTTTAAACCAATCAGCTTTCAGGATTAGACCCACCCGTTGTATAATTGAAGTTTAAAGGATTCTAAAGTTTGTAATTTCCTCTTTGAAAAATGTATAAACCCCTACAAAAATGCCCAGTAATTATAATCCACATAATTCACATTTCCTGTTGCTGAAAGATACTTTTTCTGATGTAGCAAACTGGCTCAAAATAAGATACTACTGTACTAGTGTTGCAAACAGAGTGCACACAAAACATGTACTAGCACAGAGGAGCCACAGCAATCTGACAGAGAATGGTGTTCAACTCATTTGTCATGCATTCAAGCATTCAGCACACCACTATGTAGAAGAACAAGAATTTTGGAAACCATTATCATAGTATTCTGATTGTAGAATATTTTATGAGAGAACTTAGAATACTTTATAGAACATAGAAATGTAGAACTTCTGAGACACCTTACCTGCGAGCTTAACAATAGCAAGACCAGAGTCTTCATATTATTCTAGACAGGGAGATAAATTACACTTAGAAACACAGAGTACGCAATTTGTGGGATTTGGTATGCAAATTTGTTTCCCTCCATTAGTTTAGTATGATATATTACGTTACTTTAGGTTACTTTATGAATGGAATAACGGTCGTACAATATCATATAAATTAGAGGATCTAGAGTATCATAAGCCTTACCTGGTTGTACAATATCATACTAATTGCATAATGTGCTTATCATACATCTTGGAGGAGGTATGGTATTATACGTCTTTCTCTGAGGCCAGGCTGCTTTTTCATTGTAAAGGTTAGGAGAATTTACCTAAAAGTTCAGGATAAGGATTAGCTAAACTGCTACAGTTGTCCCTGAAGAGATTCAAACATGCAACCTTTGGGTTGCTAGGCGGTTACGGCACACGCCATCCTCCCCGACCGACCTCCCTACATTTGTTTATGTCTAAACTAACGAGACCATTAGTGTATATCATACGTCTTGGAGGTACGTAAATATACATATAATATCCCTCATATCACTCTGATGCCAGCCTGAACTGAACAAATCAACAACCTTGCTCTTTATGAAGAAAAAAAAGTATACTTTTATGCTTTGTTGTTATTGCCTGTGAATGTAGTCAAGGTAATGGCTCCAATTGTGTACTTTGTGATGTGTGTTTCTGTATGAGCTTGTTATGAGCTCTCCTGGCCCTATAAAGAGCTGGTCCTTTATTACCCCCCCAGGCTACAGAATGGCAATGTAACTGTAAAGTGGTCATTGTTTTGTAATCCTGCAATTGTCAATATCCTTTGGGTATTTTGTGATTAAAGATTTAATGACAACGGACTTGGCCAAACCTGTTTTCTGAAATGAAAATGTATGTCAGACAGCAGTACAATATTGATTAGTATGATCCAATCCCACTAGGGATCAACCTCCTGATTCAGGTCACTACACAACAGCGAGGTGTCTGATAGGACACTGGACAAGAGACTGAGGTTCAGTCTTAAAACAACCTAATAGTGCCTCCCTTCAGTGTTTATTAGTTTAGTTTACAGATAATTTAGCTCCTAAAGAAATTGCTAGGAAAAACAAGGAATTATGCTGCATGCATATCTTTATCTATCAGCCTGTCATTAATCTATCACTCACGTTTTGATTCGTGAACTTTGATCTGCTACTTTATTTATTGCAGCTTTGCATTTTGTAATCAGTCTCTTATCCATTTTAGTGGCCTTACAAGAAAAGGTAGTAAATATGGTAAAAATACTGGTATAGCTGTTGATTAATGTTTCCCTGTGGTCAGAGGGAATGGTTGTGGGTAACGTCAATGGGGTTTCCTGTCAACCCCTCCATCGTGTGTGTGTGTGTTGAGCTAACAGCAGCAGGGTCCTCTCTCAACACAGCAGCTGCACAGACAGTGGCTTGGAAACAGGTGCCACAGCAGTGTGTGTGTGTGTGTGTGTGTGTGTGTGTGTGTGTGTGTGTGTGTGTGTGTGTGTGTGTGTGTGAATGCACCTACATGTTAAATGGTTGACAGTATGTACTTGGCTGTGTGAATGTGAGTGGTGAGACACATAATACCCATGATCTAGGGGAGCAGAGACACAGTAGCCCATCCAGCTGTCCCACTCTGATCCCCTGTGTGTGTGTGTGTGTGTGTGTGTGTGTGTGTGTGTGTGTGTGTGTGTGTGTGTGTGTGTGTGTGTGTGTGTGTGTGTGTGTGTGTGTGTAGCCTATTGACCTCCCCAAAGCCACCTCTGTCTATAGGACAGAACAATGGCAGTGTGTTTTCTCAACTCCATCTGTGTGTGTGAATGCGCCGGCACAGGAGGTTGGTGGCACGTTCATTTGGGAGGACGGGCTTGTGGTATTGGCTGGTGCAGAATTTGTGGAACGGTATCAAACACATGCTTTCCATGTGGTTGATGCCATTCCATTTGCGCCGTTCCGGCCATTATTATGAGCCATCCGCAACTCAGCAGCCTCCTGTAATGTCCAGCGACTGTCAAACCAACACCTTAACTGTTACGCTAAGAGGTCCAAACCTCCCACTAGACCCCGGTCGGGGCTACACCCGAATTCGCTACAATATACTTGATTGGTTTCATTGACTCTCCTCTTTAACTGCCCCTAATTGATAAATTTTTAGCTACAACTTCCGAGTCCGTTGTAGAGGATCAGTTTGAGCAAAGTGAGGTGTAGTAGAATTACTGATCTACAAATAGCATTCCCTGCCAAATAATATTTTTTGTGCGATTAACATTCGCAGAGCTACGTCTACCCTGGTTCAGGCCTTCCCCCCGCCAAACACATGCACAACCAGACATTGATTGAATAATTGGAGACAGCTTGTCTCAATTAAATAACATTTCCTAGGATTTTCTACCTGCAGCAACACTAGTGGATAATGCTGGAAATACCAGTAAAAGAAAAGTACCTAAAAAGCATGGCCCTACTTATAACAACCACACATTTTGAAATAAAAACATAATAATATCTACATTTGCAAAAACAGTGCTGTAGCCTAGATTGTAGAATGAGCACAAACACAAATATTAATGTTATCACAACTTAGAACTTGTTACTTCAACAAGACAACAAGAAAAGTACACCTTTGTCACAAATTGATAGAGAAAATATGTTTGCTACATATTGATCATCACTATTTTGGCTACTGTAGGCTATATCTAACATACATGATAGTAGCAATGACACATTAAAGCTGTAATATGTAACCTTTTGGGCGACCCAACCAAATTCACATAGAAATGTGTGTTATAGTTATGGCATTCATATTGAAAGCAAGTCTAAGAAGCAGTAGTTCTGTATTATGTGTGCTATTTCTATACCTTCCATTTTTACATCTTTTAATTTCATTTTTGGACACCAGCTTCAAACAGCTGAAAATACAATATATTTCACAGCAGTTTAGTAGATGGTACAGTGATTCTCTACACTATGCTTGCTTGTTTTGTCACATAAACTGAAATTAGGCTAACTATTAGAGTTTTTGCAACCAGGAAATGGTGGATTTCTGCATAGTGCATCTTTAAGTCCCACAACTTTTAGAGAACGTGGTGTGGTGGTTGTGTGCTTGCTGGGTGGTGTATATATATATATATATATATATATATATATATAAATTGGCCAATTATTCGATAATAACGTTGTACATAACCGTTTACTGCCTATACACACGGAAGAGGTAAAATCCTCTTCGAGGACAAAACGTTTGCCCAGTATAGCCAAAATCACAGACGCGTGTGTCGTGGTGAGCGCGCGCCTGAGTATCTCCGCCAGATGAAATGGTCTCCATCGGGAGCGCGCACATAGAAAACTTCAAGACCTTCCGAACGTCTGGAAATGTTTCAGTCTTGTCTGGAGCGAACGTTCTCAGACACTCAAATATCTTTCTAGGATATTTAAATTCACTGGACACTGTTTACTCGTTTGGAAGAACCATGGACAGCATGGGGATGTTGTCTCTTATCTTCCTCGTCTTTTTGCAGAGTGAGTAGATGGAGATGCAGACTTGTATTTGTTTTTATCTTGGCGCAATGGATATTTTGTCTGAAAATACAGTGGTGGAAAAAGTACCCATTTCTCATACTTGAGTAAAAGTAAAGATACCTTAATAGAAATGTAGTCAAGTAACCCAGTAAAATACTACTTGAGTAAAAGTCTTCAAGTATTTGTTTTGAAATATCCTTAAGTATCTAAAGTAAATGTAATTGCTAAAATATTATTAAGTATCAAAAGTAAAAGTATAAATCATTATATAAAGCAAACCAGACCGCACAATTTAAAAAATGTTTTACAGATAGCCAGGGGCACATAATTTACAAACGAAGCATGTGTGTTTAGTGAGTCCACCAGATCAGAGGCACTTCATTTTCCATCATAGTGTTTACCATAGTAGTGCCTCTCAAGCTGTATGTGTGTGTGTAAGCTATATATATATGCATTGCGTGTATTGTATGTTCTTGTGTGTATGTCCCTGAGACTAAGCACACTTTAAACAGTTGGATTTGGTGAAGTGTGTGTAATGTGTTTAGGGATTGGGCTGGGAGTGGGTTGGGGTTGGGAAGAGTGGGACGGGGATCATACAGATCTTCTATTTACATTAGACCCTCTGATGCTGTCCAAGCCCAGAGACCCAGAGATCTAGAGGCTGATGAAAGGCCAGATCTCTGAGGGGCTCCAGGGTTCTGGAGAGCCAACCTCTCTGATGCCTGGTGTAGGCAGGCAATGGTCCTGTTTAATGTTGGCGATAGCCCCTCCATGACCCAGCTGCTAATTGGCCGGAGATGCAATCAATTGCTATCTGGAAGGTTATAGGCTGTCTGTAGTGTTTGAGGTTGTTCTTCCAAACGGCCATGGGAATCGTTATCACTGTTCACTGGTCCAAAGAAATCTGATGTAATATCAGCAATTACAGTTAGGTTAGATGACTGATGTGTGTGTGTGTGTGTGTGTGAGGTAGAGAGAGAGAGAGTTAAAAACCCTCTGTTGGTGTAGAGTTAGAGTGCAGAGGGGCTTTGTATAGAGGGGACCCCCCCCCCCCCCAAACAAAGAGTAAAAAATATTAAGGACAGGGACCTTGAAGTGATAGTGGATGACCAGCAGCCATCTCCATCTACTGTCTGCGTGTGTATGTAAAAGTATAAAAATGTATGCACTCACGTAAGTCGCTCTGGATGAGAGCATCTGCTGAATTACTCATATGTAAAATGTGTGTGTGTGAAAAAGAGAGAGAGAGAGTATAAACAAATCATCTATCAGATAATGTTTGCCTGTGTTGATATTTGCGTGTTGTTTCAGTATGTGTGTATTCCTATGTTAGTTTAAGTGTGTGTGTAGGTTAATCAGGTCATGTAGAGATCAGTGGTCTGCCATCCATCACCTCCATTCCTCCTACACACAACATTCCTGCTGGTAACACCAGGCACCAGGGCATATCCATTCTGTGGGTTTACTCTGCCTCGCTCTGTGTGTGTGTACATGTGTTAGTGAGTGTGTATAGTAAGTGAATGAGTGTTTGCATTGTGTGTGTGCGTGTCTCTTTGTCTGTCTGTGTCTGGATTTGTGTCTGCTCTTTCTCAAACAAATATCTTCTGAAATACCCCCCTCAGCCCAATCTGGACTGTGTAGTACAAATCTCAGTTCAGTCAATGTTTACATAAAGTTTTTGTATTTAAGAAAGAAAGTTAGAAGTTAGAAACGCTGCTACAAATAGTTAATGTTGAGTGCTGCTGTGTGTATTATTTACTCTTGAATCACCTCTCTCTCTCGCTCTCTCTCTCTCTCTTTCTTTCTCTCTATCGCCCTCTCTCTCTCACTCTCTCTCTCACTTTCTCTCTTGCTAACTCTCTCTCACTGTTTCAGGTCCTGCCTCGCTCTCTCTGACAGTGAGCACCAGTAAGGCCAAAGTGGTGGTCCATGAGAACACAGGTATGAGAGGAGGAGTTAGATGATGAAGAGGAGGGGAGGGGAGGAATTGTGAGAGTTCATGAACTGTTTGTTCACTGTTTTTGTCTCTCTCTCTGAATTTCTCTGTCTCTGTCAGACGCTGTGCTGTCCTGTCAGTTCAAGACAGAGAAGGAGACTAACCCTCGTATCGAGTGGAAGAAGAAAGGGAAGGACATCACCTTTGTTTATTTCGATGGCAAATTCAGCGGTGACTACTAGACCTCCCTCTCTCTCATTCTCCTCGCCTCTCTTTCTTCAACCTTTTTCCTGATTCTACTCTACTGCACCGCTCCACCTCTCCTCCGTCTCTCTTATCTCTTCCCCTCGTACACCATATCTTACACATTCCTCCCCCTCTTATCTTGTTGTTTTTTCTTCTTTCCTCTCTCTACACTTTTTCTCTCATCTTTGTAACCCTTGACACCTGTGGTATCCCAGGATCCTTTGCAGGTCGAGCCAAGATTGAGGGTGCGACGGTGACGCTGCACGCCGTTACCCAGAAGGACTCTGGGCTGTACCGCTGTGAGGTCAGTGCTCCAGCAGACCACACCAACCTGGGAGAGATTAACGTCACCCTCAACGTACTGGGTGAGAGTGTGCGTGCGTGTGGATGTGTGTGTGAGAGAGAGATTGAGGGTGTCTGTGTATTTGTGCTGAGGGGCCTTTGTGCTGTAGTTAGTAATCCTATCCTCCTCCCCCAGTACCTCCCCACACCCCGTCCTGTGAGGTGCCCAGCTCAGTTTTGTCTGGAGCTGGGGTAGAGCTCCACTGTAAGGATAAACTCAGTGTACCCCCTCCTACCTACATCTGGTACAAAGACAACAAGGCGCTGAGCACCACACACACAACTGACACCTCCTTTAGCATGGACACTGACAAGGGAACACTGGTGAGTAACATGTAATGGAGGGGGTTCACGTGCCTGATCAAAGGCACGTTAATGACGTTTTCTCACACTGCATACTCTCTTTCTGACCTCACCGATTCTCTACTCTCTCTGTGTGTCTCCCGAGCAGAAGTTCAAGAGTGTGTCCAAGGCTGACTCAGGCCAGTATCGCTGCGAGGCATCCAACAGTGTGGGGGCACCGAAGAGCTGTGTGGCCCATCACATGAAGGTCATAGAATGTATGTACAGTCCTGTGTGTGTGTGTGTGTGTGTGTGTGTGTGTGTGTGTGTGTGTGTGTGTGTGTGTGTGTGTGTGTGTGTGTGTGTGTGTGTGTGTGTGTGTGTGTGTTGTGTGTGTGTGTGTGTGTGTGTGTGTGTGTGTGTGTGTGTGTGTGTGTGTGTGTGTGTGTGTGTGTGTGTGTGTGTGTGTGTGTGTGTGTGTGTGTGTGTGTGTGTGTGTGTGTGTGTGTTAGAATGTTTGTGGAAATTTGAACCCTTTTTGTCACCCTCTCGCTCTTTTCCAATCATCAATCATGCTTATCTTTCTTGCCTTTCTCTGTTCTCTGTCGGCCTCTATCCCATCTCTTCGTCCCTCTGTACCCCCTCTTTCAGATCAGTTGAGTATGACGACACTGATAGCCGGAGCTGTAGGTCTCTTCCTGCTCATTGTTATGTGCTGCCTGGGTGTGTGCCTCTGTCATCGACGGGGCTGCTGCAGAAAGAGTGAGTACTTACCACTACTGAATGAGCTTGTGACTGACTGATAACATGAACAATATTTTCTAACTGTCCTGTTCTTCATGTTTGCCAACAGAGGAGCAGAAAGGAAGAAGGTTAGTGTTTCAGACAATCATTCTGGCAACTTATCATGGTGTTTTTCATTAGTTCATTTCATTAGTTATAGCTATCCTTTACAGAAAAAAACTGAAAAATAAAATAATTAATTGTGGTGTTGGTCTTTTTTCTTTTAGCACCAATTCCTACAATCCACCTCCTCCTCCCACCAGAAACGTGAGTGTGGTCCCAACCCTAGTTCTTCTACTATCAGTATTGGCTTGGTAGAGAAGTGGTCATGTTTCACATTGGACTGTTCTTTGAGCAGTTGTTGACCACACCACCGTGTTGATAAGACTGAGTTGTTGATAATACCAACAGGTCTAGTGAACTGACGGATACTCTTTCCCTTTCTGCAGCCCAAGAACTACAAACACACCCAGTCCTTCATGATTTGAGGGTTTCCTTTGTGAAACTCAAATCAAAGCTTGAAGCAGTGAAATCACACAAAGTCCCCCTCCCTGACGCACACACACACACACACACACACACACACACACACACACACACACACACACACACACACACACACACACACACACACACACACACACACTGGGTGGATGGATAAGATTGTGCAACAGACATATTTTAGCTTGTTTACACCACCTAGTGGCCAAAGGATGATGCACAATGATATATTTGTCACACAAAAACTGTCACATGCTTTATGTAATCTTCTCTTTTTGTGCTTTATAGCAAATTCTGCTGTTTATGACTGTATTGAGAAGCAACGATGTGTATTATTATTGTTGTTTTACAGAGATGCTTTTATGATTATGTTTTTAAAGTATTTGTTTGCGGCTTTGGATGTAGCCTACAAGGTTTTTGTGTGATGAAGGATATGTGATGTTTGAACAGGTGTCTGTATGCACTGACGATTTTTAGATAGCTAGTTTTTAATTAAAGTTATTTTACCACATGATGCCTTCTATTTGACAAAATTATACGTTTGGCCATGAACCTCATACTGATTCTATTAAGTTTTAAAATGTTGTATAATTTATAAGGAACAAAGAGGTAGGTAGGTAGGTATTAAGTAGTCGGCTGAAAAAAATGTACATATGTTTGAATGTTCAAGCTGTCATCAGGTACAAATTTTCCTCCAGTTGTTTTTTACATGATTGAACCACCAGGTGGCAGTACAGTGTAGGATATTTACCTGGGGCAGACTGCACAAAGACCTTTGCAAAGATTGTCAACTTGTATACAGTATAATATAGTATCTATTAGTGATCTACAAACTACGGCACTATTGTTCATTTTGTTATTTTATTGTTGTTCTGCTGCCTCTACATGTGGGGGTCTTGAACTGTTTTTCTGAGCATTAATTCAAATATTTGTAATAGTTTGTGTGTCTGCGCATGCGTAATCTTGTTGGTGCACATGGTCTTGTGTGTGAGCGTGGGCTTGCCACCTGTGTGTGAGCGTGGGCTTACCACCGAATGTGTGAATGTGGTCTTGCTACTGTGTGTGGAAGGTGATGGCTGACAGCCAGAAGCTTGAAACAAAGTGTCCTCAAAGATGTGCCCTTGCCCTGTCTCTCTCTGTGCTTGCCTCTGTCACATAGCCTTTAGCCATGCATCACATTGCACTGAGAAAACAGTTAGCAAGGCAGCAGCATCACATCACACTGAGAAAACAGACCTTTACTCAGGAAGAAAAACAGGAAGCATCACAATAGAGTGGGGCCCAGGCTCCTGGGACATCACATCTGGAATGTATTCAGCAAGGTGAAGCATTGCAGATAGAAATGTAATGAATAGTGCTGACATGATGCTCAATTTAATTCTGCGTGACAGAATATCATATCATTGCCCAGATTCACAAAACACTTTTTAAGCAAAAATGTAAGAAGATTCTTATGAAAAAAAAAGAAGTTCAGAAGATAGTTCGTAAGTGCAATTCCTCAACAATATCTCAATATTTAATGATTTTCTTACGAACTTCTCAAATATCTTCTTACAAATCTTCTTAAGAGGTTTGTTGCTAGGCAACCGTTTTATCTAGCTAGCAATGGCAATCATGTTAGCATATTTATTGAGATTGCTGTTCTAAAACATGTTCTTGGGTTCAAAATAATCAATACTGAAACTTTCAGATGAAGTTTGGGAGTGAATTAAACATGTTCAATCGCTTTCATGAGCTTTTTCTCTCACTGCCCTCAGTTTAAGGCGAGGGTTTAGCTATCTGGGAATTAACAACATTTCCAACAACTTTTATTTTCAAGAATCTCATTTCTTCTTAACTTTTTTCTTAAGGAGAAACCTTTTTGAGGAATAGCCACTTTGCTTAACTTTCTTCTTAAGTCTACAGTTAAGGAAAAAATGGAAGTTTCTACATTTCTTCTTAATTAAGAAGGTTTTGTGAATCTGGGCCGTGTTCTACAAAACGTTGCTCCCTTCTGAACAGACAGGTGGCACAATACACAACTTCTGACACACCCCTCTGAGGAAATATCACAGTTCCTCCTTTCATTTTCATGCCTAACACACACACACACACACACACACACACACACACACACACACACACGCTCAAATACACGTACATAACCACATATGGTTTATGACTGTATGCAATTGTTTCCAATATGAGTTTTCTCCACTTACTGTATTACATTTCCTCAGAGCACACTAGAGTCTCTCTGCAGCTGGAGTTTGGCATAGACGAGGTGATGGAGTGGAGGTGTGTTTGTACTGGCAGGGGATCACAGGTTGTCCTCAAACACGTGCATGTGTGTCCATACGAATGCATGCAGGGATTCAATCAGGCTGTGTCCCGACAGGCCCAAAACCAGGCACCTACACTCGTAGAAAAAAGGGTTCCAAAAGGGTTAGTCGGCTGTCCCCATAGGAGAACCCCTTTTGGTTCCAGGTAGAACGTCCAAAAGGATTCTACCTGGAACCAAAAAAGTTCCTCCTGCAACCAAAAAACATTCTTCAATGGGTTCTCCTATGCGGACAGGCAAAAAACCCTTTAAGGTTCTAGATGGCACCTTTTTTTTCTAAGCGTGTACGATCCAAATGAGAGTCAGGCGGAGCTGAGACCCGGTACCTTTGGTTGTGCGAATGTTGAATTATCTAATGAAAAATGTTGTCCTCGTTTAATTTTCCTCAGCCAACAACCCGAGTAAGCAACAGAAAAAACAGACAACCCCATAGTAGAATATATTCAATTTGTCAGTTTGTCGCATTCTATGCAAGAAAATAATATTCCTGTCAGGGATGCTTTCAAATTTTGAGTGCAGGGAGAGAAACATGCATTCCCAGTCACTGTACAACATTCTTAATGCAGTCGTGGGAAAATACACCTTTGAAAGCAGTTGTGATGGCCATTGATAAAAGAGGCGCCTTAGCACTAGTCAATGGTGCCATTGGAGTTGAATGCACAGGGGAGACCGGAGCTTAATGAAACACGGGTCAGGTGTAGCCTAACAGGGTTATAATCACAGTACACTGCCAGTGGAATGTTTTTTGGGGACATTCAAGTCGTCAATATGTTGCTAACCTGCAACAAGATAATGTTTAGAGTTTGTGATCTAGCTAATGATTAGCCGAATAGGGTAAATGCGGATGGGCAACCCTCAGCCTATTTATTTATAGCCACAATGCTGCATCAGTTGGGCTACGGGTGATAATGCTTATTGCTAAATAGCACAGTTGCCTGATAATATGGACCAATATGTTATTGGGCTCATTTCTGCAGGGGAATGGTGTTCTAGATGTCAGCATAATTTTATTTTCACTCATTTTGGAGTAGAATATCCTTTTAAATAGTCACCAGAAAACACACACACACACACACACACACACACACACACACACACACACACACACACACACACGTACACAGGCACTCCTGGCCGTACTTATAAATACACTCACAATTCCTGTACTCTTCATTAGAGCTGTGGTCCTTCAGTCCTGAGTGTGTTCTTGGGTTTCTCAACTCTTAACCCCCTCTCCTCTCTCACCCCCACTCTCCCTCTCTCAGGGGTAGCTATGGGAATGTTCCCCTGTGTGTGAGGGTACAGTGAAAGACCCTCTGTGTTCCTCTCAGAAACATCACTGCTCCCCCCCATGTCCCCTCATCTCCCCATAACCCCTCTCCCCCATCATTCACCTCTCTCTCACCCCCGTACCCTCACCTCCTCACCTCCTCTCGATCACTCCCTCCCCCTCTACCCCATTCTCTCAGCTTTACTTCCTCATTACTTAAAGGGATTCTTAGGGATTTTGGCAAGCCTTTATCTATTTCCCCACAGTCAGATCAACTCGTGGATACCATTTTTATGTCTCTGTGTCCAGTATGAAGGAAGTTAGAGGTAGTTTCACGAACTAGTGATAGCGCAATGACTGGAAGTCTATGGGTATCTGCTAGCATGCTATACCCATAGACTTCCAGTCATTGCGCTAACGCTACTTCCTTCAAACTGCACACAGAGACATACAAATGGTATCCACAAGTTAATCTGCCTCTGGGGAAGTACTGTAGGTAAAGGACCTCATTGCCAAAATCCCATAGTATCCCTTTAAGCCACTTCTAAGCATTTGGGAAAGGAATGGATAGCTATAATAGCTCACAGTTCCAGTTAGAGCTCTTTAACCCCAAGGCTGTGCCCTAGTCCCACTCCTCCCAGGCTGAAAGTAGTGGAGTGAGAAATAGCAACATGAAAACATTTAAACCCTGCTCGACGACAGGCAATCAGAGCCCCATTAAAACCGCATTAACAGGATCTCTCATACTGCCAAGAGAAGGCCTGCCAAGAGAATCTTGTTTCTCATGGTTTGAGACTCTAAAGGTGCCTTTTGGCAAACTCCAAGCGGGCTGTCATGTGCCTTTTACTCTGGAGTGGCTTCCGTTAGGCCACTCTACCATAAAGGCCTGATTGGTGGAGTGCTGCAGAGATGGTTGTTCTACTGGAAGTTTCTTCCATCTCCACAAAAGAACTCTTGAGCTCTGTCAGAGTGACCATCAGGTTCTTGGTCACCTCCCTGACCAAGAACCTGATGATTGCTCAGTTTGGCCAGGCGGCCAGCTCTAGGAAGAGTCTTGGTGCTTCCAAACATCTTCCATTTAAGAATGATGGAGGCCACTGTGTTCTTGGGGACCTTCAATGCTGCAGACATTTTTGGGGTTTGTGATTATGGGGTATTGATTGTAGATTGCTGAGTATTTTTTTTGTATTTAATACATTTTAGAAAAAGGCTGTAACGTAACAAATAGGTAAAAAGTTAAGGGGTCTGAATACTTTCTGAAGGCACTGTATGTGCGTGTAATCAGGGTTTAAAGTGACTCAGCAGCTTCCAATTGGCTCATTCATCCCCCCTCCTCTCCCATGTAACTATTCCCCAGGTTGCTGTAAATGAGAATGTGTTCTCAGTCAACTTGCCTTGTAAAATAAGGGTTCAATAAATATAATAAATAGTAGCAGCAACGTACATGGTGATAGTGTGTGAGCGTCAGTATGTGAGTATGCCAGTGTGTGTGGGTGTGACAGCGTCTGGGTGTTTGGACAGAGTTTATGAGTGTGCATAGAGTCAGTGCAGATCGTCTGTGGTTGTAGGTAGTCAGCCACTGATTAGAATTTCTGATTCCATTTGACTGTTTCACTAACCTGTTCGGCAATTTTTTCTCAGTATCTGTTCTCAGCTTTGGTTTTGATGAATATTTAGAAAGCAGACGCTTTTATCCAAAACAACTTACTGTCACGCGTGCATACATTTTGTATATATGGGTAATCGAACCCACTATCCTGGCATTGCAAGCTTCATGCTCTACCACCCGAGCTACCACTGTACAGTATCAGTCTTAAAGAGCCACTGAACACACCGATTGACACGTGTTTTTCTATTGTTCAATAGATAAATGTCATTTCAGTCGTAGAGGTCTGTTTCCTGACCGATTTCGCATTTGGTTAATGGCTATTTAGTTAATGTTATTCCCACGAGAAGCCTATTTCAGTTCCTCAAAATCCCCAGAATGAATCAAGAAAACTCAAGAAATCTGTATAACATTTTGACGTTTTGGCCGAGGATGCTTTAGTTGCCCAATTATGCATCTAACTAAGGTGTAAAAAAATGTGCAATGTTTTGTCTTTTGTAAACAGTCAGAGCTGCTGGAATAGAGAGCAATCACTGCAGCTGTTCACCCCATGTTAGTGGGCAAACATTGACATCGTCAAATCAATACCCAACCTTCACATTTACCCAGTGTGACACATGGATGATCCAAACTCCATTTTATACGAGACTGACGTTATGACCAAAATGATCCTATTTACACTTTGTTGTTAGTTTTGACACTAGAATAAGTGTTTCTGACTCATATCGGTGCCACATGGGCCGTTTTCAAAGGGATTTGTTGCTTTGTTGCTTTTTAAAGGCAGTGGCTCTTTAAAGGACAATAACATGCTAATAGGATCTTTTGAGAGGGGCCTTTTCATGAAACCTTATTAATAAGACCAGGCATAATAAGGACCAGGAAAACTATGTTTTGTTGTTCAATAGAAAACAATATTATTCTGGCCTCTGACTCAGCACTGTGGACCGTGTTTGAGTTCAGTTCAGGGGAGTGGAGTGTGTGTGTGTGTGTGTGTACAGGGTATTTAATGCTGCAGTGCCTCTGAGTCATAACTCCTGCTCCGTTGCGCCTGATCAGAAAACACACACAAACCATCTCCTCAGCTGCCGATATGGAGCTCAGCTAACATATTGATCCAGGCGTCCCAAACGAATCATTACAAGCTTCACCCACGGCTGGGCCTGTATATGAAGACTTACGACACAGTCGGATTTGAGATGAAAAACCATGTGGTGAGACAGTGTGTGTGCACGTGTGTTTTTTTATTTTTTATTTTTATTTCACCTTAATTTAACCAGGTAGGCTAGTTGAGAACAAGTTCTCATTTACAACTGTGACCTGGCTAAGATAAAGCACAGCAGTTCGACACATACAACAACACAGAGTTACACATGGAATAAACAAACATACAGTCAATAATACAGTAGAAAAAAGAAAAATCTATATACGGTGTGTGCAAATGAGGTAAGATAAGGGAGGTAAGGCAATACATAGGCCATAGTGGTGAAGAAATTACAATATAGCAATTAGACACTGGAATGGTAGATGTGCAGAAGATTAATGTACAAGTACAGATACTGGGGTGCAAAGGAGCAAGATAAATAAATAAATACAGTATGGGGATGATGTAGTTGGATGGGCTGTTTACAGATGGGCGATGTGCAGGTGTAGTGATCTGTGAGCTGCAATGACAGCTGGTGCTTAAAGCTAGTGAGGGAGATATGGGTCTCCAGCTTCAGTGATTTTTGCAGTTCGTTCCAGTCATTGGCAGTAGAGAACTGGAAGGAAAGGCGGCCAAAGGAGGAATTGGCTTTGGGGGTGACCAGTGAGATATACCTGCTGGAGCGCGTGCTACGGGTGGGTGCTGCTATGGTGACCAGTGAGCTGAGATAAGGACGTGTTAACGTGTTAAAAATGAATTCCCCTTCATTTGGAATAATATTTTAAAAGCTAATCTTGAAAATAAAGTTAAACAGATGACAGAAATGAGCCTGCCAATACCAACCTCTGACCAGCAGTGTTTAGGGCCCTGGGATGTCAGATAAGACTGTTTAACATTCCGCAAGAATCCTCAGCTCTCAGGTATCCCCAGTAATGTGCTTTTAACTTATCCTCCCGAGAGAGAGAAGAGACAGAGCAAGAAAGTGAGGGGAAAGAGAGAGAGCCAGGATAGAGAAATATTATATATACACTACAGTTCAAAAGTTTGGGGTCACTTAGAAATGTCCTTGTTTTTGAAAGAAAATCTTTTTTTTTTGTCCATTAAAATAACATCAAATTCATCAGAAATACAAGGTTGACATTGCTAATGTTCATGTAAATTACTATTGTAGCTGGAAACGGTTGAGTTTTGATGGAATATCTACATAGGTGGAACGTGGAATGGAGTGGAAGTGGAGGGGAGAGTGGTGAGAGGTGTTACCAGACGGCTGTAGTTGTGGATGAATCGTCTGTAAAAATGTGCAAACCTCAGGAAGGTCGAGTTTGGTGAACACCGTGGCACCATGGAGGGGGGCAAAAGCAGAACTGATGAGAGGCAAGGGGTACTTGTTCTTCACAGTGATGTTATTCAGCCCACGGAAGTCTATGCACGACCTGAGAAGTGGAGGGGGGCGTGGCAGGAGCAGATGTAACAGCGACTTCGGGATGCTGGCTTTCTAGGCAGAGTTCCTCTGTCCAGTGTCTGTGTTATTTTGCCCATCTTAATCTTTTATTTTTATTGGCCAGTCTGAGATATGGCTTTTTCTTTGCAACTCTACCTAGAAGGCCAGCATCCCGAAGTTGCCTCTTCACTGTTGTCGTTGAGCCTGGTGTTTTGCGAGTACTATTTAATGAAGCTGCCAGTTGAGGACTTGTGAGGCATCTGTTTCTCAAACTAGACACTGTAATGTACTTGTCCTCTTGCTCAGTTGTGCACCGGGGCCTCCCACTCTTTCTATTCTGGTTATGGCCAGTTTGCGCTGTTCTGTGAAGGGAGTAGTACACAGCGTTGTACCAGATCTTCAGTTTCTTGGCAATTTCTCGCATGGAATAGCCTTCATTTCTCAGAACAAGAATAGACTGCAGAGTTTCAGAAGAAAGCTATTTGTTTCTGGCCATTTTGAGCCTGTAATCGAACCCACAAATGCTGATGCTCCATATACTCAACTAGTCTGAAGAAGGCCAGTTTTATTGCTTCTTTAATCAGCATAACTGTTTTCAGCTGTGCTAACATAATTGCAAAAGGGTTTTCTAATGATCAATTAGCCTTTTAAAAGGATAAACTTGGATTAGCTAACACAATGTGCCATTGGAACACAGGAGTGATGGTTGCTGATAATAGGCCTCTGTATTCCTATGTAGAAATTCCATTAAAAATCAGCCGTTTCTAGCTACAATAGTCATTTACAACATTAACAATGTCTACACTGTATTTCTGATCAATTTGATGTTATTGTAATGGACAAAAAATGAGCTTTTCTTTCAAAAAGAAGAATTTCTAAGTGTCCCCAAACTTTTGAACGGTAGTGTATATGTATATTTTTTCATCCCCTTTATTGGATTAAGACCCCACACTACAGTACATCACATCACCATTCAGCCCTCATATGTCATGCTGAAAAAGTACCAGCCTTTAAGAGAATACATGATAAAGAGGATTTAAAAACACAACTCCAGATCTCCCTCCTCATTGACAGAGCACAATGCCCTCTGAAGGGCCCTTGTACCAATGAAGGTTCCCTACCAGCCTCTAACAGGCATACTTAACCCTCAGCCTACCAGCATCCCCTTGAGCATGCCCACCACATCCACAGACCCCTGTATGCAATTTTACCTGGTCTTCCAGATAGCTAGCTTGGCTGCTCCTGATTTGAATTAGGACTACCACTCCCCTGAGCCTAAAACTATACTTCGGTCTAAAAGAGAACAGACTGGAAGAGAAGACCTTCTCCAAGGCAAAAAACCAGCTGGTTAATGGTGTACAGCCCCTCCACTCTGGGACATTGTACAAAAAGATGCGCTGACTCGGGACAGAATGGACAACCCTCCCCAACGCTAGGATCTAGGAGCACCAGATGTCATTTGGTGGCTATCACCCCATGTACTATCCTCCATTGGAGATCAGCTGTCGGTTTATCAATTGGCAGGTTATATAGAGACCATCAGCAGCCTTTCAGGGAAGCACCTTTCTTTCCACTGCCGTGAACTCCCCTAGTTCTGGGGTCTTGAATGACAGCAGCAGCCCCTCACCCTCCTGCACCGCCCCCACAGCAGGGTGACATCATTCAGAGTAGGGACAATGTCAGCTTGGCTCTTCTTCCATTGGTGTGTTATTGGACACTTATACCTGATAAGTTGCTGGCAAGGATTCAGAGACCTCTGTTACCAACTGCTTCAGCAGGCTAAATCTTCCACTTCTGAAGACTTGACAAGATTGGGTTTAAGCAATATGGTAATTGCTACACCTTGCCTTCTGATTAGCTGGGTGGAATCTTCTCCATATTGTTTACACCTTGACACCCACAATGTTTCATGGTTCCTTAAGGTTTCATGAGATGTGTACAGGTTGTGAGATGTGTATAGGTTGTGAGATGTGTATAGGTTGTGAGATGTGTATAGGTTGTGAGATGTGTATAGGTTGTGAGATGTGTACAGGTTGTGAGATGTGTCCAGGTTGTGAGATGTGTACAGGTTGTGAGATGTGTACAGGTTGTGAGATGTGTACAGGTTGTGAGATGTGTACAGGTTGTGAGATGTGTATAGGTTGTGAGATGTGTACAGGTTGTGAGATGTGTACAGGTTGTGAGATGTGTACAGGTTGTGAGATGTGTACAGGTTGTGAGATGTGTACAGGTTGTGAGATGTGTACAGGTTGTGAGATGTGTACAGGTTGTGAGATGTGTATAGGTTGTGAGATGTGTATAGGTTGTGAGATGTGTACAGGTTGTGAGATGTGTATGCCAGCCATTAAGTTGTGGATACAAATGTTTCATTAAGGGGAAAACACATCTCACCGAATGAAGGTCTGCCGTTCATTCGACGTTCGTTCGGCGCAGTTTGTTTTAGGGACCATCCGCCGGTAGGCGTCTTACTGATGATATTTCGCCTGTTTCTACATGTTGAATCAGTTTGCACTCTGTTCTAAAATTACGTCCAGCACTGTATTCAGAGGGGCTAAGTATTTTCGGCCGGCAAACGCTACCAGTGTGTCCGTGCCTCACATGCCATTCACTTGTATTTCTATTTGAGGAATTGGGTTTACTACATGTGCTGCTAACTGTAGACTTGAGGAGATATGGTAATTGCTACACTTTTCCTTTTGATTAGCTGGGTGGAATTTTCTCCATATAGCTTATACCTGTGTAGGGGATAGTGGTTGATTTGGGATTCAGAATAAGTGTAGAGCGGTGAGGAGATGGTACTCGAGTGGTTGTCTGGGAGTGATTAGCTGACCAAGGAGACCAAGGAGACCATGATAAGACCTGATTGCTATGTGCTTTGAGTTGCCTTTAGGCCCTCAGATCATCAATATCCCTCATAACACACACACACTCACGGACGCACACACACTCACGGACGCATACACACTCATGGACGCACACACACTCACGGACGCATACACACTCACGGACGCACACACACTCACGGACGCACACACACTCACGGACGCACACACACTCACGGACGCACACACACTCACGGACGCACACACCCACACACACACCGACGGACGGACGGACACAGACAGACAGACAGACAGACAGACAGACAGACAGACAGACAGACAGACAGACAGACAGACAGACAGACAGACAGACAGACAGACAGACAGACAGACAGACAGACAGACAGAGACAGGCCTCTCTCAGCTCTCAAATCAACCTGTGGTGGCAGAATTTGGGGTGATATGTTCTGTGTTGGACTGTGATGTTATGCCTTTCATAGACTCCTTTCATGTCTGCACCCTAACATAAGGCCATTGTATTCCGGAAAAGTTGCTTCTATTGAAAGAACTGTTGTGTAAACAACATGATTGTATTATTACCTCCCACTATATAAGGGACATGGAACCATTTATTCTTTGAGTTCTTCCCTGTGAAATCAGAGGTAGATCTCCCCTGCAGCTGCTTGTATTACATTTTTTTCTATTATATAATTAAATAGTCTCTGCCTTAATCTTTGGATCACATTTTCCACAACAAACCAGATGAATATTCATCAGGTGAATAAACATGCCAGTCTCACAGACAAACAGACAGAGAGGCTTATACTCAGCCAGCCACATAATGGTACTTTAACAAAACAATGATTAAACCATAAAACTGTTAGGGATATCATAGTAAGATAAACACAATTTATTTTTAACATATCCAGTTTCTACAGCAGTTCTACCTCATTTATGTAATGCACAAGGATCACGAGGTAGCAACAGAACTGCAGTTTTAGGAAATTAAAAGAGCCATGACATCAAACAGGGAAGTTTTGGTGTGTTCGGAAGATTACACAATTCTGGTGCATTATTGGAGATGGCCCTCCTAATCCTTCGGGATGCTCGGTTGGGAGAAATTGATTTTTAGGTAACAAATGGTTGGGAGTTGGGCGACGGAGAGAGTTGTTAGGATGTCAGAACATATCCTGCTTATACCTGACAGGAATTAACAGATACGACTACAGACGATCAGATTACAATCATATCTGGGCAAGTTGTAGCTACACCTGGCATTAAAATGAGTCACTAGTTCACGGCCATGTGCCCCATTCAAAGACAGTAGAGGAAACACAAAGAGAAGTGGAGAGTAGTGGAGAAGAGAGAGAAGTTTTGTCTAACCTTGATGGCTAACTGCTCCCCTCTCTCTCTTTCTCTCTTTCTCTCTCCTCCCTCTCTCTGTCTGACTCTGTGATTAAAGGAGAGGGTGTATCTACCTCAGGGCATCTGATGAGAGAGAGCACTTTCCCTGATTACAGGAAGTAAAAAAATTCACAACTCGACTCCAGTCTTCTCTTTTTGCTTTTTCATCTCTCTCTCTCTCTCTCTCTTTCTCTCTCCCTCTCTCTCTCTCTCCTCCTCCATCCATCTCTCCTTTTGATTGTAACCTCCCCCTTGACTGCATTCTTCTCTTTCTCTCCATCCCCGTCCTCATCCCTCTTTCCCATTGATTACAACTGTGGTCCCAGTGGAGGGTCTCTCCCTCTCTCACCCTCTCTCCAACCTCTCTTTCCTCCTTCATCACTCTGAGTGTGACCTCTGTGTCTGTGAAAAGTGTTGTCTCCATGGCACTCTCTCTCTATCAGTCACTCATTCAGCCACACAGTCAGTCACACTGTGACCTTTGCATGCGTGTGTATGTGTGTGTATGTGCCCTGAGTGTTGAGATAGTCCTGGCTGTGTGTCCTCTGTCCCCAGAGTTGTCTGGTCAGATTGGATCAGAGCTGCACCACCAGCCTTTGTGTAGAGAGGAGGGGGAGGAGAGAGGGGGGGAGGAGAAAAGGAATGGGTAAGAGGGGGGATGGATGAGGGAAAGGGGGAGGAGAGAGAGGGGGGGAATGGGTAAGAGGGGGGATGGATGAGGGAAAGGGGGAGGAGAGAGAGGGGGGGGATGGGTAAGAGGGGGGATGGATGAGGGAAAGGGGGAGGAGAGAGAGGGGGGGAATGGGTAAGAGGGGGGATGGATGAGGGAAAGGGGGAGGAGAGAGAGGGGGGGAATGGGTAAGAGGGGGGATGGATGAGGGAAAGTGGGAGGAAGCAGCATAGTTTCTAGTAGATGATTCACTGGCACTCTAACCCCTTCACTACATCCACTGTGCCTCAAACCCAGTGGGAGAGAGGGAGAGTGTGACATTGGGTTGAAAACACTAGTTACTTTAATAATGTTTACATATTGCTTTACTCATTTCATATGTACTGTGTATACTGTATACTATTCTACTGTAGTCAAAGCCATTCCGACATTGCTCGTCCTAATATTTATGTTTTTCTTAATTCCATTCTTTTACTTTTAGATTGGTGTGTATTGTTGTGAATTGTTAGATACTACTGTACTGTTGGAGCTAGGAACACAAGCATTTCGCTACACCGTGTATGTGACCAATACAATTTGATTTGATTTGAACAAGCAAGTATAGTGTAAAGCAGGGGTATTCAACTCTTACCCTATGAGGCCTGCTGGTTTTCTGTTCTACATGATAATTAATTGCACCCACCTGGTGTCCCAGGTCTAAATCACTCCCTGTTAGAGGGGAACAATGAAAAAATGCAGTGAAACTGGCTTCGAGGTCCAGAGTTGAGTTTGAAGGGTGTAGAGAATCATTCACAGGAGGTTGGTGGCACCTTAATTAGGGATGATGGGCAGGTACAAATGGTATAAAATACATCAAAAACACATGATTTCCATATGTTTAATGACATTCCATTTGATCTGTTCCAATCATTATTATGAGCAGCCTCCACTGGAATCATTGTACCATCTAAACCGCTGTGAAATATATTTTACATAACCAAAAATACTGTATTTTCATCTGTTTGAAGCTGGTGTACAAAACCAAAAGTAAAAGACGCAAAAACTAAACTTAAAAACGGGAAGCATAGAAATAGAAAACATACTGTAGAACAGATCTACCACTTCTTAGACTTGCTTTCAATGAGAATGACAAATCTATAAATTACATTTCACTGACATCCAAAAGTACTTGTTACATTTTGACGCCGGTCAGGCAACTTGTCCAATTCACACACTTATCAAGAAAATATCCCTGGTCATCCCTGCTGCATATGCTCTGGCTGACTCACTAAACACGAACGCAGCGTTTGTGTCACAGGCGTCAAAGTGAGTAGACCAAGGTGCAGCGTGGAATATGTTCATCTTGAATGTTTAATGAAAGAAATGAACACAGATATTAAACAAAAATGACAGCAGACAGTTCCGTCAGGTACTCACAACTAAACGGAAAACAACTACCCACAAAAAACAAAGGAAAAACAGGCTGCCTAAGTATGGCTTCTAATCAGAGACAACGATAGACACCTGCCTCTGATTGGAAACCATACCCGGCCAAAACATAGAACACAAAACATAGAATGCCCACCCACCTATCACACCCTGGCCTAGCTAAACAGAGAAAACACAGCTCTCCTAGGTCAGAGCGTCACAGTACCCCCCCCCCAAAGTTGCGGACTCCCGGCCGCAAACCTGAACCTATTGAGGTGGGTCCGGGTGGGCATCTATAATTGGTGGCGGCTCTGGTTCGGGGCGTAGCCCCCACACCGCCCGCTGATCCCCCCGCTTCTGTGTCGCCGGAGAAACCAGACCGTGGATCAGCGCCGGAGGCTCTGAACTGCCGACCGCCGCTGAAGACTCTGGGCTGCAGGCCGCCGCTGAAGACTCGGGGCTGCAGACCGTCGCTGAAGACTCTGGGCTGCAGACCGGCGCTGAAGACTCCGGGCTGCAGACCGTCGCTGAAGACTCCAGGCTGCAGACCGCCGCTGAAGACTCCAGGCTGCAGACCGTCGCCGAAGGCTCCGGACTGGGGAGCGTCGCCGGAGGCTCCGGACTGGGGAGCGTCGCCGGAGGCTCCGGACTGGGGAGCGTCGCCGGAGGCTCCGGACTGGGGAGCGTCGCCGGAGGCTCCGGGCTGAGGAGCATTGCCGGAGGCTCCGGGCTGAGGAGCGTCGCTGGAGGCTCCGGGCTGAGGAGCGTTGCTGGAGGCCCCGGACTGGGGACCTTCGCTACAGGCTCCGTGCCATGGATCATCACTGGAGGCTTTGTGCCATGGATCATCACTGGAGGCTCCGGGCCATGGATTATCACTGGAGGCTTCGTGCCATGGATCATCCCTACAGGCTCCGGGCCATGGATCATCACTGGAGGCTTCGTGCCATGGATCATCCCTACAGGCTCCGGGCCATGGATCATCACTGGAGGCTTCGTGCCATGGATTATCACTACAGGCTCCGGGCCATGGATCATCACTGGAGGCTTCGTGCCATGGATTATCACTGGAGGCTTCGGACCATTGATCATCACTGGAGGCTTCCTACGGGGAGCTGGAACCGGTCTCACCAGACTGGGGAGATGCACTGAGGACCGCGTGCTCAAAGCAGGCACCGGCCATACTGGGCTATGGAGGCGTACTGGAGGAAGAGTGCGAGGAGCAGGCACAGGACGTACTGGGCTATGGTGGCGCACCGGAGGGAGAGTGCGCGGAGCAGGCACAGGACGTACTGGGCTATGGTGGCACACTGGAGGGAGAGTGCGCGGAGCAGGCACAGGGTACACTGGGCCTTGGAGGCGCACTGGAGGTCTGGCGCTTAGGGCTGGCACAACCCGTCCTGGCTCGATGTTGACTATAGCCCGGAAAGGGCGGAGCGCTGGTACAGGACGAACTGGGCTGTGCTGGTGAATGAGGGGTACCGTGCGTAGAGCAGGTGCAGGATAACCTGGGCCGAAGAGACGCACTGGAGACCAGATACGTTGAACCGGTGCACTTCTCCCTGGCTGCCGGCCAACTCTAGCACGGCAACGGTGAGGAGCTTGCACCGAGTGCACCGGGCTTTGAGTACGTGCTGACGACACAGTGCGTATCACCGCATAACACGGTGCTTGCTCGGTCACTCGCTCCCCACGGTAAGCACGGGGAGTTGGCTCAGGTCTAACCGTGTGCCACCCCCAAAACATTTTTTGCCGCTGCCTCTCGGACTTCCGTTGTTGCTTGCCTAGCCATTCCTCCCAGTATCGCCTTTCCGACTTCGCTGCCTCTATCTCCCATTGCGGACGGCGATACTCCCCAGGCCTTGTCCAGGGTCCTGCCCCATCTAGGATCTCCTCCCAGGTCCACTCCTCTGAGCCATACTGCTTGGTCCCGCTCCTCCTCCTGGAGAGTGCACGCTGCTTGGTCTTCTTGTGGTGGGTAGTTCTGTCACAGGTGTCAAAGTGAGTAGACCAAAGTGCAGCGTGGAATATGTTCATCTTGAATGTTTAATGAAAGAAATGAACACTTACAAATTAAACAAAAATTACAGTTCCGTCAGGTACTCACAACTAAACGGAAAACAACTACCCACAAAAAACAAAGGAAAACAGGCTGCCTAAGTATGGCTTCCAATCAGAGACAATGATAGACACCTGCCTCTGATTGGAAACCATACCCGGCCAAAACATAGAACACAAAACATAGAATGCCCACCCACCTATCACACCCTGGCCTAGCTAAACAGAGAAAACACAGCTCTCCTAGGTCACAGCGTGACAGTTTGTAAATTGTCTGAGTGTTGGAGTGTGCCCCTGGCTATCCGTGAATAAAATGTAATAATGAAAACCGTGCCGTCTGGTTTGGCTAATATAAGGAATTTGATACTTAAGTATATTTTAGTAATTACATTTACTTTTGATACTTAAGTATTTTTAAAACCAAATACTTTTTGACTTCTACTCAAGTAATATTTTACTGGGTGACTTTCACTTTTACTTTAGTTATTTTCTATAAAGGTATCTTTAGTTTTACTCAAGTATGAACATTTTGTACTTTTTCCACCACTGGTCAGGTCGCCCAAAAAGTAACATATTGCAGCTTTAAGTGTTTGAGCTAGTAATGTATCAATATTTATTGTTTACAACTTAGCTTTGACATAGCCAATGAATATAGAGCACAAATTCAGATTTCACACCCATCTCAAAATCAAATGGTTTTGAGCGTTTGGAAGTTTCTAGTGAACTTCTTTTCTCCTACAGCTTTGGCCATGCAGTGCGCCACGCAATATGATTGCTGTCCTCATTATGAAATTATCAAATTTACCCTGTATATCTAAAAATGACCATACACCCTGATTGTTTGAAGCAAATCTACTTCTGATGGTGAACCTGAACAATCAAAATAAAATCCAACACAAGCCCAGTTCAGCAGATATAGCCAGATGAGAGTTGTGTCTCTGGTAGCTTACTTTTATTCCAGTAAAACACCATTTTCAACAGCGCATAGATAACAATAACCTAGCAAATGACATAGATTGTCACTCAACTAATAAAGCCTAAAATCGTGCAAGTCATTTTAGCATTTGAATGCTGAAGGTGCTGTGCAGATGTGCAAGATGTAGACAGGCAGCCTACCTCGGGTTGGTTAGCATGCGAAGGCTGGGCACAGTGCGCATGTGAAAACGTGTTTTTGGAACCCTTCACGTGACATTTCACATGTGAAAATATGGGTTTTTGAAACACTTCGCATATGATCACATGTTTTAAAATGTAGCTGTTTAGCTAAAGTATGACCCCACCTGGGATTTAAACTCACAGCATTTGGATTTGGGGCAGGGGCGAAAATCTGATATCAACTTTGGAGGGGACAATTACATGAAATTTTCTCAAGAGCAATTCCTGAGGGGGACACCAAAAGTAGTGCTGTAACACATAGCCTACATTGTAATATGGTAAATGTATATTGAGGAAACAAAGAAATAAGGTGTTTGCCGTACTCCTAACTACCGGTACCCAAAACTACACAACTACTCACAACAGCAATACCATTGCCTTTAACAAATCTTAGTTCAGTCACCAGTTTAAGTTGAGAGTGGGGGTATCCATGGCATTTTCCAATTATGTTCCTATTTTACAAGTTAAAAAAATTGAGAACCTTTCATAATGTTGCCAAACAAAGACTCAACAAACTTACCTGAGACTCCCTGTCTCTGCCAGTCTGTCCCTGCATATCTGTCCCCAACTCTGCTGTCTGTGTGCCATCTGTTGCCTGCTCTGCCTAATGACATCATTGTGAAACATTTCCATTAGAATTTCATTTCTTTCTTATGAACATTTTATCAACTAGTCTTTGAGATATTAGGCTACTAGGGTTCTTACTTTGCGTTTTGGTGTACTGAAAAATACTCTGATGTCCGTCTTTTATTTTTCTGCCATTTTTCATCCTGGCTGGCTGGCTACACACACACACACACACACAGTGTGTAGGTTATTTACAGTAGGAGATGGGCTTCTATCATCTTATCTTTTATCATTCTATTTGGGCTTCGATCTAAAAGGTAGCTAGCAAATGTGAAACGGATTAAAATGACAAGAGTTGACAGCTGTATGAGTTCACCATTTACACAACATATGCTGCAACCTTTTGTAATTTTAATAGTTTGTTTAATATTGGCTGGCTTCCAACAATAGCTGAATTTGCAAAGCTAGCGAGCACCAATTCCATTTCAGTGGTGTTTGCTATAATCTTTGCTACCCGGGTTAAATAAAGGTGAAATAAAATAAATAAATAAAAATTCCCTTGCGACAATTTAGCTTTTGTACCGAGACCATTAAATATATTTAAGACAATGGTAGAAGAGAGTGTAGTTCTGTTCAGTTTGGACTTCAGTTTATCGCTAACCTTATCACAGGGACTTTGAAGCACTAATTTACATCATCTGCATGCTGATCTTGGAATAAATTGACGATAGCAAAGATTCCATCTTTGACGAGGCCACATAAATGGAATAGGTACTAGCTAGCTTAATAGTTAATATTTGTGCGCTAGCTCTGCATATTCAGCTAGTGTGTGTGCGCTATTGACTGGATTAACCTCACGTCAGTTACGTTCATTGAGTGCCTTTCAGACAGTAGACACGACCCCTCTGTTACCTTGCCAACTAAGGAACTGGCAGTGGATCAAACCATTGTGAGGCAAAGGGTGGGGGGTCGCAATCTTTTGAAACTTAAAAACGCGCTATTAAGTGTCTATAATCAGCACAATTGCTTTCATTGCGTATTATTAATATTATTTAAATTACATAGTTATGTTTCAGTGATATATTGGGGGGGACAAATCATATTTTTCCCAGGATGGGGGGGTCGTGTCCCCCCCGTCCCCCCCGGGATTTCCGCCCCTGGGGGTACGCTAATCTTTCTGCGTGCCAGAGGGTCGGTAGCATTTCCCTACACATTAATTACCCATAATACATCACTTCACTTAGAAAAAGAGTGCCATCTGCACTGCTATCAGTAGTTATCAGTTATTCTGATTATTCTCTCATCATTGATTTAATGTAATTATTTCAGCAATTTCAGTTTTTTATGAATAGTTGTCTAATGTTGGTGGTGCATATTATTCTGTTTTAATGATACTCCTGAATCACTATGATTTTTTAAATAATCGTTTTTCTTGAGTGTATTTTTAACAAAGCTGAGATTTACTTTGAAGTCCAAAGTGTAGGAATACAGGTGAAATTAGTTACTGACATGGTGATGTAGCAGAAAGATTGGAAGGTCGTGAACTAAGAGGTTGTGAGTTCAAATCCCAGGTAAGGACATGTAGAATAATAATTATTGTGTAATTATACACAATGTAGTCATGTGTGTCAAATATGTAAGTTGAAAGCACTGTGTGTGTATCAGAATGACTCATTTTTGTTTGCATGTGTATAATATAGTTTTGATGAATGTATTTATGTTTTGAGAAGGCAACTACATTTTGAAAACGCATTCACAGTTTTTCAAAATGCCAGTTTTCTGTGTCTTGCTTAGAAAATCAACAACATTGTTTCAAAAAATTATTGTACGCAATTAAGATAAACTGTAAAAAATAACATTTTAAAAAAGCACATTGTGCGCAGGATTCATATCATCAGAATCCAGTTTCATGTATTCAATAAATAGGCAGGTTTGCTCATTGTTTTGTAGATTTTCTATAGCCACACAGAAACAAAATCCACAATTGAAAGAAGGAAACTGATATGAATGTATAGGCCTCAATCCACACCAAAGGAAAGCTCTATAATGGAAGGTCACAGTGTTGGAGTTGATGACTCAGGAGTAACCCAAAAACTTATTTAGAAGTAACCCAACCTCATTCTCTGCATATCCACAATATTTGTAAAAAATCATATCAATTAGACAATCCCCACTGCCTACCCACTGGGCATAGACGTCTATTCCACGTTGGTTAAATGTAATTTCATTGAAATTATGTGGAAACAACGTTGATTCAACCATTGTATGCCCAGTGGGTAGATCTTTGGCTATATTGTACATGGTATGACACTGATGTGGTGATTTAGACTTTTGTGCACTAGTATTTAGTATTCAGTGATTGCTGGAAACAGTGAATACAATTGCACACATTTCTCTTCTGATGAAAACAATATGTTAAAGATATGCTCTAGAACTCATGCAACTACTAAGTATTTTTGAAACCTTCCGCTTTGGGCTGGATGTGTACGAGCAGAATTACTGTCTTACTTCAATTGGCCATGAAATCCTTAGTTTGAAAGCGACAATTTTAGGGACTACTTTCAGAACTACTGGCTGAAAAGTATTACAAAATTGCCGGAGAATCTCTTTAATATTCAGTGAGCAAAATACTTTGTTTTCACTGATGACATATGCATTTAAAGTTTTGCAAAAGGTGGTCTAAGATATGCAAGTCAGGTACAAAGGCAAGAAAATGATCAGAAGTTCTATAAATGTATTTGAGCATTTGATGATTGCTGTTCTGCTATAGATACGTTTCAACACAGATTGCAAATTTGCTTGTATGCGATTGAGAAACTGTAAGCAATTCACTTCAATGAGAGAGACAGAGAGGGTTGGGGAGTAAGGTGATTTCTGTCTTCTCTTTGTCAATATGTAAAGATACCTTCAAATAAAGCATATTTAAATGTAATTCTGGAGAATTGTTAGAGTGGGAGATGATAGACATTCCGATTAACAGAAGAGAGAGTGAGTGAGTGAGTGAGAGAGAGAGAGAGAGAGAGAGAGAGAGAGAGAGAGAGAGAGAGAGAGAGAGAGAGAGAAAAAAAAGAGGGAGAGAGTGAGAGACCACTGGAATATACTCAGCTAACAATTCTGGGGAGAGAGAATGTTTTTGTAATGTTACCCATAATGTTTGAGTGTCCAGTTTTCCGTTAGTTAGGGGAACATTCTATCTATGTTAGCAAAAACCTTCTGCGACCCTTTTTCGGTATTAAAGTTAGGAGAATGTTCCTTTAAATGTCAAACCGAACTTATCTAGAACGTGGTTACAGTGTTCTCAGAATATACAACATTAATGTTCCAGACATGTGCCCAGTTTTCTGAAGGTTAGGAGAATATTTCATCAACGCCCCACCAAATATACATAGAACATGGCTGCCATGTTCTCAGAATATAACATATTAATGTTCTAGACACGTTTCATAAGAATGATGCAAGAACATTTCTGTGTATCATTTGTCAGGACGTTGCCTGATGGTCTCAAAAAAACATTATCCCCCCAAAAAGTTGAATTACACATCACGTCTTGTTACTGTTGCTAAGCCCATGGATACCCTGATTGGTGAACCACTGATCCAATCACAGTTCCTTTTGTCTGTTGGCAAGGTTAGGGATACTCACCCACAGTCACATAATCAGTATCTGGATGATATGTGTATGTGATATCAACAGAGAGGTATATTTTCTTGGTGACCTAAATACTGACTGGCTTAAATCAAGCTGCCCACTCAAGAAAACGCTTCAAACTAACCAGTGCCTGCAACCTGGTTCAGGTTATCAGTCAACCTACCAGGGTATTTACAATCAGCACAGGAATGAACTCATCCACATGTATTGATCACATCTTTAGTAATGCTGCAGAAATCTGCTATAAAGCATTATCCAAATCCATTGGATGTAGTGATCATAATATAGTAACCATATATACTTTGGGTCGGCAGGTAGCCTAGTGGTTAGAGCGTTGGGCCAGTAACCGAAAGGTTGCTAGATCAAATTCCCGAGCTGACAAGGTAAAAATCTGTCGTCCTGAACAAGGCAGTTAACCCACTGTTCCTAGGCCGTCATTGTAAATAAGAATTTGTTTTAAACTGACTTGCCTAGTTAAATAAAGGTTACATAAAAAAATACAAAAAATAAATATAGGAAAAACAAAGTTCCAAAGGCTGAGCCTAATATAGTGTATAAGATGTCATACAATTAGTTTTGTAGTGATTGCTGTGTTGAAGATATAAAGAATATTTGCTGGTCTTGTAACACGCGTTGTTGTAGGTAGACCAAAATGCAGCGGGTATATTTATCATCTTCTTTTATTTAAAGGAAAAACAACAAAACACTTACACAAAACAAACGACGAAAACAGTCCCATAAGGTGCACAGACTAAACAGGAATCAACCACCCACAAAACACAAGAGAAAACTAACCCACTTAAATATGGCCTCCAATTAGAGGCAACGACAACCAGCTTCCTCTAATTGTAGGTCGTTCCAAAACCCCAACATAGAAAAACTAGATAAACACATAGAAATAGAATAACATAGAACAAAACCCAAAACACACAAAACAAACACCCGCTGCCACACCCTGACCAAACTACAATAACAAATAACCCCTTTTACTGGTCAGGATGTGACAGGTCTGTGGTGTGTAATTAGGATCATCCCAACGCTGACACATTTATGAAATTGCTCATTCCAGTTACTAATAAGCATGCACCCATTAAGAAAATGACTGGTAATACTGTTAAATCCATGTGGATTGATGAAGAATTGAAAAAGTGTTTGGTTGAGAGGGATGAGGCAAAAGGAATGACAGATAAGTCTGGCCGCACAGCCGATTGGCAAACCTACTGTAAATTGAGAAATCATCTGACTAAAACAAACAAAAAGCAGAAGAATCTGTACTATGATACAAATATACATGATATAAAGAATGATAGTGAAAAGCTTTGGACCACCTTAAATTACATTTTGGACAAAAAGGCAAACTGTGAAAAAAAATATTGTTGACTATCAACAATGACAAACCACCTGGGTATGACAACTTGGATGGAAAATGACTGAGGATGATAGCGGACGATATTGACACTCCTATTTGCCATCTATTCAATCTAAGTCTACAGGAAAGTGTGTGCCCTCAGGCCTGGAGGGAAACAAAAGTAATTCCACTACCCAAGAATAGCAAAGCACTCATTACTGGCTCAAACAGACGACCAATTAGCCGGTTACCATCCCTTAGTAAACTTGTGGAAAAAATGGTGTTTGACCAGATACATTTCTATTTCACAGTAAACAAATTAACAACAGATTTTCAGCACGCTACTAGGGAAGGGCATTCAACATATGCAGCACTTACACAAATTAGTGATGATTGGCTGAGAGAAACTGATAATAAAAGATTGTGGGAGCTGCTTCACTGCAGCTTTTGACCTTATCGATCATAATCTGCTGCTGGAAATATATGTGTTATAGATTTACATCCCTTGCTATATAGGCCCCTTACTTTCTTCAATCTTTACTAATGACCTGCCACTGGCTCTGAGTAAAGCCTGTGTGATGACTCAGCACTATACACATCAGCTACCACAGAAAGTGAAATCACTGCAACACTTAATATATATAGCTGCAGTTAGTTTCAGAAAGGGTGGCAAGAAATACATTTGTCCTAAATATTTCAAAAACTAAAAGCATTGTATTTGGGACAAGTCATTCAGTAAACCCTAAACCTCAATGAAATATTGTAATGAATCATGTGGAAATTGAGCAAGTTGAGGAGACTGAACTGCTTGAAGTAACCCTGGATTGTAAACTGTCATGGTGAAAGCATATTGAAGCAACGATGGCTAAGGTGGGGAGAGGTCTGTCCATAATAAAGCGATGCTCTGCCTTCTTAACAACGCTATCAACAAGGCAGATCCTACAAGCCCTGCCCCTTTGTGGCACCTGACCAGTCATGTGGTCAGGATCCACAAAGAGTGACTTAGGAAAATTACAATTGGCCCAGAACAGGGCAGCACGGCTGGCCCTTAAATGTACACGGAGAGCTAACATTAATGATATCCATGTCAATCTCTCCTGACTCAAAGTAGAGGAGAGATTGACTTCATTACCACTTGTATTTGTGAGAGGTATTGATATGTTGAATGCACCGAGCTGTCTGTTTAAACTACTAGCACACAGATTTGACACCCATGCATACCCCACAAGACTGTGTGATCACGCTCTCCGCAGCCGATGTTAGTAAGATCTTTAGACAGGTCAACACTCACAAGGGCGCAGGGCCAGACGGATTACCAGGACGTGTACTGCGAGCATGCGCTGACCAACTAGCAAGTGTCTTCACTAACATTTTCAACCTCTCCCTGTCTGATTCTGTAATACCAACATATTTTAAGCAGACCACCATAGTGCCTGTGTCCAAGGACACTAAGGTAACCTGCCTAAAGGACTACCGACCCGTAGCACTCAGGTCTGTAGCCATGAAGCGTTTTGAAAAGCTGGTCATGGCTCACATCAACACCATCATCCCAGAAACCCTAGACCCACTCCAATTTGCATACAGCCCCAACAGATCCACAGATGATGCAGTCTCTATTGCACTTCACACTGCCCTTTCCCACCTGGACAAGAGGAACACCTATGTGAGAATGCTATTCATTGACTACAGCTCAGCGTTCAACACCATAGTGCCCTCAAAGTTCATCAATAAGCTAAGGACTCTGGGACTAAATACCTCCCTCTGCAACTGGATCCTGGACTTCATGACGGGCCGCCCCCAGGTGGTAAGGGTACGTAATAACACATCCGCCACGCTTATCCTCAATAGAGGGGCCCCTCAGGGGTGCGTGCTCAGCCCCCTCCTGTACTCCCTGTTTACTCATGATTGCACGGCCAGGCACAACTCCAACACCATCATTACATTTTCCGATGACACAACAGCCTGATCACTGACAACAATGAAACTGCCTATAGGGAGGAGGTCAGAAACCTGGCTGTGTGGTGCCAGGGCAACAACCTATCCCTCAACGTGATCAAGACAAAGGAGATGATTGTGGACTACAGGAAAAAGAGGACCGAGCACACCCCCATTCTCATCGACGGGGCTGCAGTGGAGCAGGTTGAGAGCTTGAAGTTCCTTGGTGTCCACATCACTAACAAACTGACATGGTCCGAGCACACCAAGACAGTCATGAAGCGGCCACAACAAAACCTATTCCCCCTCAGGAGACTGAAAAGATTTGGCATGGTCCTCAGATCCTCAAAAGGTTCTACAGCTGCACCATCGAGAGCATCCTGACTGGTTGCATCACTGCCTGATATGGCAGACTCCAGCCGCCCTAGTCATAGACTGTTCTCTCTGCTACCACATGGCAAGTGGTACCGAAGCGCAAAGTCTAGGTCCAAGAGGCTTCTAAACAGCTTCTACCCCCAAGCCATAAGACTCCTGAACATCTAGTCAAATGGCTACCCAGACTATTCACATTGCCCCCCTCCCCTCTCCACACCACTGCCACTCTCTGTTGTCATCTCTGCATAGTCACTTTAACTAACTCTACCTACATGTACATATTACCCCAACTAACCGGTGCCCCCGCACATTAACTCTGTTCCGGCACCCCCCTGTATATATTGTTATTTTTTTACTGCTGCTCTTTAATTACTTGTTACTTTTATCTCTTATTCTTATCCGTATTTTTTGAAACTGCACTGTTGGTTAGGGGCTCGTAAGTAAGCATTTCACTGTTGTATTCTACACATGTGACTAATACAATTTGATTTGATTTGATGCCACCCAGAGGTCTCTTCACAGTCCCCAAGTCCAGAACAGACTATGGGAGGTGCATAGTACTACATAGAGTCATGACTACATGGAACTCTATTCCACATCAGGTAACTGATACAAGCAGTAAAATCAGATTTAAAAAACAGATAAAAATACACCTTATGGAACGGCGGGGACTGTGAAGAGACACACACACAGGCACAGACACATGCATACACACACATGATTGCCTACACACTATACACACATGTACACATGGATTTTGTGTTGTAGATATGTAGTAGTACAATAGTGGACCGAGGGCACACATTTCATGTGTTGTGAAATCTGTTTTGAAATGTATTGTAATGTTTTAAAATTGTATAACTGCCTTAATTTTGCAGGCCCCCTGGAAGAGTAGCTGCCCCCCCCCCCCCCAAAAAAAAAGGTTTGTAACATCATGAGCCAAAAAGTTGACTGGAAATTGTATTGTATGATGCAAGGAACCACTTCAAAATGGAAGGCTGCTGGTCTCTGATCCCAGGAATTATGTCTCCTGCCATTGTGGCCTTGAGAAATGCCCCCCAAAGTAAAATACTGCACTGATGGGCTACTGTATAAAACACATGTGGTCCGTCAATCCTTCATTTGGAGAGCTACTGGGTGTGCAGCCTTTTGATCCAACCCTGCTCAAACACACCAGAGTCAGCTTATCAAGGTCCTGTTGAGCAGCTGATTTTTTTTTACAATGTGGTGTGTTAGAGCAGGGCTGGAGCAAAAGCCTGCACCCTCAGTAGCTCTCCTGGACTCTCCAGGAGGAGGTTGGCCACTCTGCAACATTACAATTACAACCAAATATCTTTATAAAATAATTCCCTAGTTCAATGAACCAGGGATAAATGTTTGTAAGGTTGAAATATTCAGTGTTACGGGGAGATCTTGATAGCATAGGAGTCAATTAGGCTATTCTAAGAACGTTTATTTACTTTATCAGAATTACATGGCCAGTATTGAATAGAGGAGGGAAAGGTCTATTAAGCTAGCATATGGAATTGTTTTAAGATGGTCATACCATTGATCATTTAGCTATTTGATTTTGAATGTAAGTATATATTAATATTTTTAATATATTTGTGACATTTTTGGGCTTGCTTATATTGACCGGATACTCTAGTGGCCGCTTTAACAATGAAAAGTAAAGTATTCAAAATTGGAAAGCAGTCTGGAGGAGGCAAGATCAGGTGGGTCCATTCTAGCCAATAAGAGAGCAGATACTCGTGTGAACAACAGGCACAACCATTTCCACTAGTTCCACTGCCACAAAGTCAAAATTGTCTATATCGTAAAAAATGTATGAAAAGAAAAAGGTGTTTTTTGATTTTAACTAAATGTTAGGGTTATGCATTAGGTTAGTAGTGTGGCTAAGGTTAGGATTATAGGGTTATAGTAAGTATATACAGCCAATTTTGACTTTGTGGCAGTGGAACTAGTGGAAATGGTTGTGCCTGTTGTTCACACGCGTATCTGCTCTCTTATTGGCTAGAATGGACCCACCTGATCTTGCCTCCTCCAGACTGCCTTCCAATTTTGAATACTTTACTTTTCATTGTTAAAGCGGCCACTAGAGTATCCGGTCAATATAATGGATAATCTGTGGATTTACTTCAAAGTGCATTCACCCTATTGCTTACATCTATCAAGTTATTTCAGATCTGTGCCTAGGGAGGCGGGGTTAGGGTTTCTTCTGGAAAGGGCCTAACTACTGGCCCAATAAGCACATATCCTACAACAGCTTTTCCCAAACTCGGTCCTCTGGACCCCAAGGGGTACAGGTTTTGGTTTTTGCCCTAACATTACACAGCTGATTCAAATAATCAACTAATCATCAAGCTTTGATAATTTGAATCAGCTGTGTAGTGTTAGGGCAAAACCTAAACGTGCACCCCTTGGGGTCCTGAAGACCGAGTTTGGGGAAATGCTGCAAGCTATCCCTTATTGTGACAAAGGTTAGGGTGTTCATCATTGGTGCTGGTGGCCTGTGTTCGAGACCTGCTAGGGGAGTCACCCTACTCTCATGTTCTGTGTATATTCAGTGGGACCTTAATGGAATATTCTCCTAACCTACAGAAAACTAGACACATGAATGTTCTTGCAACGAACCCATGAAATGTGTCTAGAACATTATTATCTTAAGATCCGAGACCATGTTAACCACGTTTTGGGAAAGTTCTATTTAGCCCCGATTCTGACCCGATTTAAGCGTGCGTAAATGGAACTTTAATTACCTTTTTATGCACTTTCTTCTCTATTCAAATTCTGACCTGAAACATAACATTGCAATCTACTGTAGAGATAGGCTGCAGAGTTCTGTCATACAATTCAGGTCTATGCCCAAACAGTTCGAGCTTCTACTTTTAAAGATCCATCTCTCCAGAAATAAGTCCCTCACTGTTGCCGCTTGTTATAGACCCCCCTCAGCTCCTAGCTGTGCCCTGGACACCATATGTGAATTGATTGCCCCCCATCTATCGTCAGAGTTCATACTGCTAGGTGACCTAAACTGAGATATGCTTAACACCCCGGCCGTCCTACAATCTAAGCTAGATGCCCTCAATCTCACACAAATTATTAAGGAACCCGGCAGGTACAACCCCAAATCTGAAAACATGGGAACCCTCATAGATATCATCCTGACCAACTTACTCTCTAAATACACCTCTGCTGATCACTGCCTCATTGCCTGCATCCGTTATGGGTCCGCGGTCAAACGACCACCCCTCATCACTGTCAAACTCTCCCTAAAACACTTCTGCGAGCTGGCCTTTCTAGTCGACCTGGCCCTCACCATCTTGAATAAGCATGCCCCTTTCAAAAATGAAGAACTAAGATCTTACATTACCGTACATTACTGTCAGACCACACATTACCGTCAGTAATGCCCACATACATTGATAACGGTCACTTTAGTGTTAGTTCTCTTCAATTTGTAACTTACATTTTGCATCATTCCATTCCATTGACCTTTCTTTCCTCTGTCACGTCTGTGTAGGTGTTCCTGAAGGTCGCTAGCATTAGTGGATCATATTAGGTTAATGTTGTGCAATAATTTGGGACATGTAGCCTATTAGAATCCTTATGGAACTCAGACCACACATAGCAGGTTAAACCTGGAGCCTGGCACAACACAGGTTAAACCTGGAGCCTGGCACAACACAGGTTAAACCTGGAGCCTGGCACAACACAGGTTAAACCTGGAGCCTGGCACAACACAGGTTAAACCTGGAGCCTGGCACAACACAGGTTAAACCTGGAGCCTGGCACAACACAGGTTAAACCTGGAGCCTGGCACAACACAGGTTAAACCTGGAGCCTGGCACAACACAGGTTAAACCTGGAGCCTGGCACAACACAGGTTAAACCTGGAGCCTGGCTCAACACAGGTTAAACCTGGAGCCTGGCACAACACAGGTTAAACCTGGAACCTGGCACAACACAGGTTAAACCTGGAGCCTGGCACAACACAGGTTAAACCTGGAGCCTGGCACAACACAGGTTAAACCTGGAGCCTGGCACAACACAGGTTAAACCTGGAGCCTGGCACAACACAGGTTAAACCTGGAGCCTGGCACAACACAGGTTAAACTTGGAGCCTGGCACAACACAGGTTAAACCTGGAGCCTGGCACAACACAGGTTAAACCTGGAACCTGGTTCACGATGACTGGACCGTTGTCAAACATTTACATGATTAGTGAGGTTCAGGGTAGATTTTTAGGACTATTGTTCAACCCCTATTGTACACTTTTTTCTACCTTCCAATATTTCATGGATTGAACATGAAATTTACAACTTTAAGGATGAATCAAACCACTGTATTTTTTATTCATCATTATATTTTTTGCTTAAAGACTCTCCTTTTTATTGATTCGTACATACTTCCCTAGCCCTAAAATGTGCCTAAACAATCTACAAGATCAGAGTATTTTTAAACCTACCAGTTGGTGCTGAAACGGAGACACAGATGTATAGATGGCATTCTTTCATTGGTCCAAATATTCTGAACCCTTTCTCTCTATGTATGTTATTGAGTCTGTTCACACAATTCTAATTAAAGGTACACTGTATTTAAAGGGATGGCTTAAGATACATGTACTGAAAAGCCTGTTGAATGAAAACTCCATGAGAAAATCTGTTGGCCAGCAAGAGGAAGGGTTTTCAGCGATTTAATTAAATGTTTTCAGAGAGCACAAGGTAGCCACACCTGCAGAGCGCATTACACGACTGAATAAGGTAAGTCTGAATACCAAATACTGAGAAGTGAGTAGGACAGGTGTGAAGTCGGAATAGGCCCCTTTGACATTAAAGGAATGGTCTCTTGGAAATATTCCTTGCACATCACAGGAACATTCCTATGAAAACATAGTTAATAACCTAATGAGACTCTTAATTGAAGGCTCTCTGCAGAGGCATTTTCTGTGTGACTTCCTGTCCATCTGGACCAATGAGACAGGTGATACATTTGTTGTTTGCTAGGTATCTGTCTCACACCGTAAATCAATGGAAGTCATTAATAATTCCCCTAGCAGTGGATATATTGCTTTCATTGGGGATGGACAGATATCATCCGTCTTTCTCTCCTTTTTGGCTCTATCCATCATATTCATCCGCCGGCATCCCTCAATTACTGTCACTGCCTGTCTGTCCCTCTCTCAATCCCTGTGTCTGTGTGTCTACCTTTCTCTGTGAAAAGGGTCTCTTTTCTTTTCCTCTTTCTGTCCTCTCTCTCTCTCTCTCTCTGTTATTCCCATGCATGGAGAGTCTGAGTGATGCTCTGAGAACTGTGTCCTCTTGCCCTCCTGTCACGTCTGTATTTAGATGTAAAAAAACAGTGCTCACTGCTTTATCACAGGATGAGGCTGTCTAATGACCCCTCTGCTCCACCCCTTTAACCCCTCTGAACACCTCAACCCCCCACCATATCCCCAACCCCCACCACTTGTCATGCTCTTCCCCTCTTTCTGACACATTTCTTCTCCTATTTCTAGTCCTCCCTCTCTCTGCCCTTCTGTCTTATCCTCCCTTCCTCCTGCTCCCCCCTCAACACACATTTCTTCCCTTGTGGAGATTTATCACCTATCTCATTGGTCCAGACGGACAGGAAGTCTCACAGGAAATGCCTCTGCAGATACCTCCAACAGCTGAGGGAAAGATTGACTGTTTTTGTAGTATTTTGATTGGCAGGGATGATACACACAAACAAACAAACAAACACACACACACACACACACACACACACACACACACACACACACACACACACACACACACACACACACAAACACACACACACACATTCTCTCTCTCTCTCCCTTTTGCTCTCTCTTGATCTCGCTTTAATGCCATCTAACAAGACACAGCAGTTTTCCCCCCAACCAGAGGACACATTTTGCTGACTATTCTGTCCCTAACCGGAAGTTTCATATCTGGGGATATCAAAAACATACTTCCTCTCTCTGATATAAGAGTGCATAATAAGGACATAATAAGGACTACAGAGAGAACAGAGCTATGGTCCAACAGAGAGAGACACAAAGATAGGGGGAGAGTACTGAAGGGAAGAAATACAAAGGGAGAGAGAAGGAGAGGAAGATAGAAGGAGTGGTGAGTTGACATGAGGCAGGACGAGCTGAGGGTAGCCCTGCAAATTGGTTGACCCCAGGGGTAGTCTGGAGAACAGTTATTCTCTCTCAGCCCTCCAGTATCTGTCACAGACTTTAGGAGGGAGGAGGGGTTACGGTGGGAAACCCAGAGAGGGCCATTCACAACATCACACTGTTATTCTAAACCCCTGAATCTGTCACAGACGTTAGGAGGGAGGAGGGGTTACGGTGGGAAACCCAGAGAGGGCCATTCACAACATCACACTGTTATTCTAAACCCCTCAATCTGTCTCAGTGACTCACATCACAGTATTGCAAGAGATTTTATTTCAATAAGACCATTGCAAATGAGATATTTATATTAATGAGAGTATGGCAAACAAGATTAACACTTGGCAAAAGAGACTTGATCTCAATAGGACGTTTGCTAAATATATTTGAATTCGGAAGTTTACATACACTTAGGTTGGAGTCATTAAAACTAGTTTTTCAACCACTCCACAAATTTCTTGTTAACAAACTATAGTTTTGACAAGTCAGTTAGGACATCTACTTTGTGCATGACACAAGTCATTTTTCCAACAATTGTTTACAGACAGATTATTTCACTTGTAATTCACTGTATCACAATTCCAATGGGTCAGAAGTTTACATACACTAAGTTGACTGTGCCTTTAAACAGCTTGGAAAATTCCAGAAAATGATGTCATGGCTTTATAAGCTTCTGATAGGCTAATTGACATAATTTGAGACAATTGGAGGTGTACCTGTGGATGTATTTCAAGGCCTACCTTCAAATTCAGTTCCTCTTTGCTTGACATCATGGGAAAATCAAAAGAAATCAGGCAAGACCTCAGAAAACAATTGTAGACCTCCACAAGTCTGGTTCATCCTTGGGAGCAATTTCCAAACACCTGAAGGTACCACGTTCATCTGTACAAACAATAGTACGCAAGTATAAACACCATGGGACAACGCAGCCATCATACCGCTCAGATGCGCTCCGTCTCCTAGAGATGAACGTACTTTGGTGCGAAAAGTGCAAATCAATCATAGAACAATAGCAAAGAACCTTGTGAAGATGCTGGAGGAAACAGGTACAAAAGTATCTATATCCACAGTAAAACGAGTCCTATGTCGACATAACCTGAAAGGCCGCTCAGCAAGGAAGAAGCCACTGCTCCAAAACCGCCATAAAAAAAGCCAGACTACGGTTTGCAACTGCACATGGGGACAAAGATCATACTTTTTGGAGAAATGTCCTCTGGTCTGATGAATCAAAAAAATAAATGTTTGGCCATAATGACCATCGTTATGTTTAGAGGAAAAAGAGGGATGCGTGCAAGCCGAAGAACACCATCCAAACCGTGAAGCACGGGGGTGGCAGCATCATGTTGTGGGGGTGCTTTGCTGCAGGAGGGACTGGTGCACTTCACAAAATAGAGGGCATCATGAGGGAGGAAAATGATGTGGATATATTGAAGCAACATCTCAAGACATCAGTCAGGAAGTTAAAGCTTGATCGCAAATGGATCTTCCAAATGGACAATGACCCCAAGCATACCTCCAAAGTTGTGGCAAAATGGCTGAAGGACAACAAAGTCAAGGTACTGGAGTGGCCATCACAAAGCCCTGACCTCAATCCTATAGAACATTTGTGGGCAGAACTGAAAAACATTGTGCAAGCAAGGAGGCCTAGAAACCTGACTCAGTTACACCAGCTCTGTCAGGAGGAATGGGCCAAAATTCCCCCAACTAATTGTGGGAAGCTTGTGTTAGGCTACCCGAAACGTTTGACCCAAGTTAAAGAATTTAAAGGCAATGCTATGAAATACTAATTTAGTGTATGTAAACTTCTGACCCACTGGGAATGTGATGAAAGAAATAAAAGCTGAGATAAATCATTCTCTCTGCTATTATTCTGACATTTCACATTCTTAACATAAAGTGGTGATCCTAACTGACCTAAGACAAGGAATTTTTACTAGGATTAAATGTTAGGAATTGTGAAAAACTGAGTTTAAATGTATTTGGCTAAGGTGTATGTAAACTTCCGACTTCAACTGTACATTTCACCAGGGCACCACAGTTGGTTGTGTACAGTATCTGTTTGTGTGATATGTATGTGAATGCGTGTGTGTGTGTCTGTGTGGTTGTGACTGCCGTTGTGTGCGTTTGTGTGTGTGTGTGCAGAGCTGTTTAAGCTAAGCTTCTGAAAGAGGGCTATACTTCAGGTCACAGCAGCTAAAACTACTAAAACCTAGACCAACTCTCAAGCTCTCCCTAGCACAGCAATGCTGGGTCTTTCTACTACAACTACTGTTTCTCCTGACTTATAATGTATGTGGGTGTGGTTTTAGTTTGTTTGAAAGTGCATGGGTGCATTGGCATGCATGATGTGTGTATGACGTGCACGTAAAAAAACATGTTGATTCAGCTGCAATAGCACTGTGAGTTGGCTCAACATTTGGGCATTTAGTTGAACCAACATACATTCTCAAATCAAATCAAATCGTATTGGTCACATACACATGGCTAGCAGATGTTAATGCTTGTGCTTCTAGTTCCGACAGTGCAGTAATATCTTACAAGTAATCTAACAATTTCACAACAACACCTTATACACACAAATGTGAAGAGCTGAATAAGAATATGTACATATAAATATATGGATGAGCGATGGCCGTGCGGCATAGGCAAGATGCAGTAGATGGTATAGAGTACAGTATATACATATGAGATAAGTAATGTAGGATATGTAGACATTATTAAAATGCCGTTATTTAAAGTGACTAGTGATACTTTTATTAAATCCATTTATTACATTTATTAAAGTGGCCAGTGATTTGAGTCAGTATGTTGGCAGCAGCGTTAGTGTTAGTGATGTCTGTTTAACAGTCTGATGGCCTTGAGATGGAAGCTGTTTTTCAGTCTCTCGGTCCCAGCTTTGATGCACATGTACTGGCCTCGCCTTCTGGATGATAGCGGGATGAACAGGCAATGGCTTGGGTGGTTGTTTTCCTTGATGATCTTTTTGGCCTTCCTGTGATATCGGGTGGTGTAGGTGTCCTGGAGGGCAGGTAGTTTGCCCATGGTGATGCGTTGTGCAGACATCACCACCCTCTGGAGAGCCTTACGGTTGTGGGCGGAGCAGTTGCCATACCAGGCGGTGATACAACCGACAGGATGCTCTTGATTGTGCATCTGTAAAAGTGTTTTAAGTGACAAGCCAATTTTTTTCAGCCTCGTGAGGTTGAAGAGGCGCTGTTGAGCCTTCTTCACCATGCTGTCTGTGTGGGTGGACCATTTCAGTTTGTCCGTGATGAGTACGCCGAGGAACATAAAACTTTCCACCTTCTCCACTACTGTCCCGTCGATGTGGATGGGAGGATGCTCCCTCTGCTGTTTCCTGACGTCCACGATCATCTCCTTGTTTTGTTGACGTTGAGTGAGAGGTTATTTTCCTGACACCACACTCCGAGGGCCCTCACCTCCTCCCTGTAGGCCGTCTCATCGTTGTTGGTAATCAAGCCTACCACTGTAGCGTCGTCTGCAAACTTGATGAATGAGTTGGAGGTGTGCTTGGCCACGCAGTCATGGGTGAACAGGGAGTACAGGAGAGGGCTGAGAATGCACCCTTGTGGGGCCCCAGTGTTGAGGATCAGCTGGGTGGAGATGTTGTTTCCTACCCTCACCACCTGGGGGCGGCCCATCAGAAAGTCCAGGACCCAGTTGCACAGGGCGGGGTCTAGACCCAGGGTGTCAAGCTTAATGACGAGCTTAATGACTATGGTGTTAATGCTGAGCTGTAGTCAATGAACAGCATTCTTACATAGGTATTCCTCTTGTCCAGATGGGATAGGGCAGTGTGCAGTGTGATGGAGATTGCATTGTCTGTGGACCTATTGGGGCGGTAAGCAAATTGGAGTGGGTCTAGGGTATCAGGTAGGGTGGAGGTGAAATGATCCTTGACTAGTCTCTCAAAGCACTTCATGATGACAGAAGTGAGTGCTACGGGGCGATAGCCATTTAGTTCAGGGAATAGCTACACTGTTTGTATTCGGTCATGTTTCCAGTCACCTTGCCATGATTAAAAGCTGTGGTTCTCGCTTTCAGTTTTGCGCGAATGCTGCCATCAATCCACGGTTTCTGGTTAGGGAAGGTTTTAATAGTCACAGTGGGTACAACATCACCGATGCACTTGCTAATAAACTCGTTCACCGAGTCAGTGTATACGTCAATGTTATTGTCTGAGGCTACCCAGAACATATCCCAGTCCACGTGATCGATGCAATCTTGAAGTGTGGAATCTGATTGGTTAGACCAGCGTTGGATAGACCTGAGCACAGGCGTTTCCTGTTTTAGTTTCTGTCTATAGGCTGGGAGCAACAAAATGGAGTCATGGTCAGATTTGCTGAAGGGAGGGCGGGGGAGGGCTTTGTATGCATTGCGGAAGTTAGAGTATCAATGGTCCAGAATGCTACAGGTAGCCTAGTGGTTAGAGTGTTGGACTAGTAACCTTCGGGAAAAGCGTATTCCTGGTCGTAATGTTGGTAAGTTGACGTCTCTTTTATATCCAGTAGTTCTTCCCTGCTGTATGTAATAACACTTGAGATTTTCTTGGCTAACAATGTAAGAAATAATACATAAAAAAACAAATTACTGTATCCTAAGGACCTGAAGCGAGGCGACCATTTCTGTCAGCGCAATCCTGGTGACTCAAGTTGGATTGTATGTTCACTCAGCTTTGAATTTTAGGTTGAGCAAACATACAATTCAACTTGAGAATTGATTCTACCTTATTTGCATATTTCCCAGAGTGCCTATCGAGCTAATTGTAGTTACCACCCATGACTGTTGGTTAGCAACAGTGACATGGTTGCTGTATTTAGTGGCTTTCAGTCCTGTAGGCTTCACCAAGTGAGGGTCTAAGTGAATATGTAATCTGTAAAATTAAACTGTTTATGACAATACATATGCAATAAGGTCTTTCTTTTACGGCTTACCCACTGAGAACAGACATCAGTTCAACATTTTGATTTACATTTGTCAACTAAAGTGAATGCAACATGAAATCAACCCAAAATGTCAGTGTCATTAGATTTAGGTAAAAGTTGGATGAAAAAATGACAATTCCCTTATGTTGATTACTTTTTAGCAAATCGAATCCGTTTTCCACATTGATTCAACGTCATCACATTTACACTACCGTTCAAAAGTTTGGTGTCAGTTGGAAATGTCCTTGTTTTTGAAAGAAAAGCACATTTTTGTCCATTAAAATAACATAAAATTGATCCGACATACAGTGTAGACATTGTTAATGTTGTAAATTACTGTTGTAGCTGGAAATGGCTGATTCTTAATGGAATATCTACATAGGCGTACAGAGGCCCATTATCAGCATCCATCACTCCTGTGTTGCAATGACACGTTGTGTTAGCTAATGTAACGCGGGTCGTACAAAGGGGACCAAGGCGCGGCGTGTGAAGTGCTCATACTTTACTTTAATTATGAAGACACTTAGAACAAAAACAACCGACAACAGTTCCGTCAGGTGAACATACACTAAACAGGAAACAACTACCCACAAACAGGAAAAAACACCCCTACTAAATATGACCTCCAATTAGAGGCAACGAGGAACAGCTGCCTCCAATTGAAGGTCAACCCAATAAACCTCAACCTAGATATAGACAAACTAGAAGTCCAACATAGAAATAGAGAACATAGAACAAACACAAAAACACCCCCTGTCACGCCCTGACCACTCTACCATAGAAAATAACAACTTATATTGGTCAGGACGTGACAGTACCCCCCCCCCCCCCCCCAAAGGTGCAGACTACGAATGCACACAATATAAAAAAAAATTAAAAAAACAAACCTAAAGGGAGGGAAGGGAGGGTGGAAAAATGTCTATGGCGGTGGCTCTGGTTCCGGGCGTAATACCCCCACCGCCCGCTGATCCCCCCGCTTCGGTTTGTCCGGAGGAACCAGACCATGGATCATCGTCGGAGGCCTCGGACCGCCAACCGCCGCCGAAGACTCTGGGCTAAAAGCCGCCGCCGAAGACTCTGGGTTGCAGACCACCGCTGAAGGCTCTGGGCTGCAGACCACTGCTGAAGGCCGAGTGCTCACAGCAGACACTGGCTGTACCGGGTTATGGATGCACACTGGAGGGAGAGTGCGTGGAGCAGGAATCGGTCTCACCGGACTGGGAAGAGGCACTAATGGCAGAGCGCTCACAGCAGGCACTGGTTGTACCGGGTTATGGATGCGCACTGGAGGGCGAGTGCGGGGAGCAGGAACAGGACGTACTGGGCTGGGCAGGCGCACTGGAGGCCTGGTGCGTGGGGCTGGCTTTGGAGGCGCCAGACTAGTAACACGCACCTCAGGGTGAGTGCAGGGAGCAGGAACAGGACGTACTGGACTGGGCAGGTGCACTAGAGGCCTGATGGGTGGGGCTGGCTTTGGAGGCGCCAGACTAGTAACACGCACCTCAGGGCTAGTGCGGGGAGTAGGAACAGGACGTACTAATGGCCGAGTGCTCACAGCAGGCACTGGCTGTACCGGGTTATGGCTGCGCACTGAAAGGAGAGTGCGAGGAGCAGGCACAGGACTTACTGGACTATGGAGGCTCAATTAAGATCAGTTCACAGATGAGTCCATTACGCTAATGGATGAGTCAGCACAGTTTCATGTAGTTCAATGGGGAGTCATTTCAGTCAGTTCAATGGGGAATCAGTTAACTTCAGTGCTTTTAAACTGCGTACCTGAAAAACAAACACATGTCCCACTGCTGGAATAATCAATATAACTTGAACTTCAACTGAATTCGTTATGGAGTCAATTCAGTTTAGTGTGGAGTCAGTTGAATCCAGTTTGGAGTCAGAAAATTTCAGTAAACTAATTCAGTTCACTTGAGATGATCCAGTCAGTCCCTCGTGTCTCTGCATATTTAGTTGATGTCTCATTAATGACTCTGTGTGATAAACATGAGGAGACACACACACATAACATCGCAGACAGGAAGCATCTAGTTGAGTTTGCGTCCTCATTCTGGAGGACATGTTATTCTACCACAGACTGCCAGGAGGATGAATCATTCATGTGTATTAATACTGACTTGCCTAGTTAAATAAAGATTAAATAAAAAATAAATAAAATAAATAAATAAAATACTCAAGTCTTCTGAGGCGCAGTACTGTGACACATCTTGCTATTCCCTGTCATAACACATGGACCGGTGACAGGAGAAGAACCAACACCTGGACATACTTATTAACTTGGTGCACATGTCAAACATGTTGATGTGTTTGTTTGTTGTCCTGTATTGGCTAACGTGCTGTCAATCATTAAAGGGATAGGTCAACCAAATTACAAAATTGCACATTGGTTTCCTCCCACTGGGCACAAAGTGGTTGAATCAACGTTGTTCCAATGTAATTTGCCAACGTATTGTGAAATGGATAATGTACTGGATTTGAAAAAAGTAATCAAACTGTTGTTTTTAGGGTGGAATTTAAACCGCAGGATTATGTCATCATTGTAACACATTTTCAACATAGACAAACCTTGTATAAAATATGTTGAATTTGTACCTTTGAAACAACGTCAGATCTTCAACATTATATTCACTATCAGAAAAAAACTGTAGGTTGGGCAGCACCTCCTACTGCAGAGTTGATCTATTTACAGCTTATTCATTTGCTCTCCCATCCAGGGTTTTAACCAAGCCCAGCTTTGATATTTGTCACTGACTACTACCAATGTGCTATCATGAGAATGATTATTGAAAGATCTCTTAATAATTATATAAATTGACTGTTGCTATTGACATCATTCCAAAGGGTAGGTTTAACAGAGCAAATGAAATGTAACCATACTTTATAAGTCATATATCATCAATGAGACTATTTAGGCTTACATAACATTTGCAAAGTCATCAACAGCTATTGTTTCAATTTAACTCAGGGCTAAGACTGCTTACAGGGTGAGGAAAACAATATGTCATTTTGTAATTTGGGTGAACGATTGAAGGCTCCCAAACTAATCACACCCATTTCAAAGGCTTAATAGCACTTTCTGACATCTGCTGATGTAAAAAGGGCTTTATAAAGACATTTCATTGACATTTGATTAATTGTTTTCTTTCTCAGTGCTTTCCTTTTAACAGTAAGCGACCTAGAACCTCCCAATGACAGCCATCATCCTCCCCCCTCGGGGTATCCTGTTAACCCCCCACTATCCTCCTACAGTCTCCCCATCCCATAAATCTGTACCATGTAGGCCAGTCAGGCGTGGGGTGGGTTGTATAAATGTTATCTCAAGGTCTGCCAGTCTTTTAGAGGCATGCTGCCAGGGCAACACCATGGTTGCCAGCACTGAATGGATCTGTGCTGACCCCTATTCTCCTGCCGTCACACTTGGGCGAACGCGCAGAAAGACCATCTCATTCCACAGCCTTAATGGCAGCCCCTGGGCAGCCCTCGGCAGGAAGTCACAGACGTGCACTATGGGTAGAGAGAATTAAAGGAGCAAGAGTGGAGGAGCAAGGCAGAAGGCATGTTTCAGTGGTTTGGATATATGTTCTGAATGTGTGTGTGTGTGTGTGTGTGCGTGTATGTACACTACATCTAGAGAAATGGTGGTTCCATTGTCCTTCCCAGTTTTAAGTCTTGTATGCACATACTCACGCACACATACAGACAAAGTTGAAAGGGTTAAGATCTGTAAAGGGTTATGGGGATTTCTAATGATGACATCATCATTGACATGGATTAGAGGTAGATCTGAGATGTGCTTCATATGGGAATCCTTTCCATTCTATTGTGGTTGTATCTATCGTCTTTATCTTAGTATACTGCAGTATGCCCACACATTTTTTTCTATAGCACCTCACAGTGTAAAAGGATCTGTGCTGAACACACACTTTCTAACCACATGCAGAGCAGGGAGGAGAGCATAGTGATGAAGCTGTGTGTGTGTTGATAATACGGGTGTGTGTGAGTCCGTGTGTGTACAGTTTGTGTGTTTAAAAGTGTGTGTGTGTGTCTAAACACCTCTAAGTGCTCCAGAGAGTCATAAGGCCACCGTAACTAATGGTCTGGACATGAATTTTTTATGCTTCTAGCTCAAGTGTGTTTGTCCAGACAGTAGGGGACATTCAGCATACAGCCTCCATACCCCCCATAGTCAGCCTGTGGTGAAGTGAGCTGTTTAGCTACAGATCATTTTTGGTTATTGCTGTGTAAATACCATATCACCATGTATTTTCATAGTAAATATATGGTCATTTATTTCCCTTAAAATGAAGGGCTACCTTATTATTAAATGCGTCATTCTTTTCCAAGATGGCATGAATAGCAACAAATTGGCATGGCGACCATTGTGCTTAAAATACGAGATAACTACCTGTCTTATGATTTGTGTTTCAAGATTCCTAGTCTCCGTGTGTGTGTGTGTGTGTGTGTGTGTGTGTGTGTGTGTGTGTGTGTGTGTGTGTGTGTGTGTGTGTGTGTGTGTGTGTGTGTGTGTGTGTGTGTGTGTGTGTGTGGTTTGTGACAGAGAGCATTATCTGTGTTTTAGTATAAACTCAATCTGTATAGAGACTTTCCCCCGTGTTGTGGTGTTGCTGTTTTCTGAGTAGGTGTAGTGATATCCTTGTTTGTATCAGGTGTCAATGTCCTCATATACACTGTATGTGTGCTTATGTTCATATACAGCATGTGGTGTATTGTTGCCTTGAATTGTGCAGAGTATTGTGATGGTGATGGTGGACAGTGGTGGGAAAACTACCCAACTGTCATACTTGAGTAAAAGTATAGATACCCTAATAGGAAGTTATTCAAGTAAAAGTGAAAGTCACCCAGTAAAATAGTACTTGAGTAAAAGCCTAAAAGTATTTGGTTTTAAATATACTTAAGTATCAAAAGTAGAAGTAAAAGTATAAATAATTTCAAATTCCTTATATTGAGCAAAGCAGACGGCACCATTTTCTTATTTTTAAAATGTATGGATAGCCAGGGGCACATTCCAACACTCAGACATAATTTACAAAGATGCATGTGTGTTTAGTGTGTCCGCCAGACCATAAGCAGTCCTGCTAAGCATTCAAAATGTAACGAGTACTTTGCGTTGTCAGAGAAAACGTATGGAGTTAAAAGTACAATATTTTCTTTAGGAATGTCGTGAAGTAAAAGTTGCCAAAATATAAATAATAAAGTACAGATACCCCAAAAAACGACTTAAGTAGAACTTTAAAGTATTTTTTACTTACGTACTTTACACCACTGATGGTGGGTTTACAATGCTCTCCTATCATTCCAAATACAACTATTCATACTATTTCCAGCTTACCTATACTAACCCAAGTAGGGAATTTGAATGCTATATATTGAAGCTAACCTTGGTTTCCAGAAAGGTGTCTAAAATGTATTGTGGTCATAATCTGGTATATTTCATTGACCTTGGTTGACGTTATCAACAGTATAAAATGAATTAACTGTGCACCAATTTGAATGCTGTCTCTAACTGTATAATAACTTGGCAAACTCTACATGCTTTCAGCTGTGTGGAATTTAAGGTCAGATGACTGAGGCAGAATTGTTGTCCTCTCAATAGATATTCTCCTCCATCCTCCATCCCTCTGTTGATGTCTGTAAATCTTATCATTGTGCTTTTTGCATACCGGTAGATGCCGTAATACACAGAATTTCTGACAGAAAGTCATATTTCTATTTGGCCATGCTGCATTCCGAATTGATCTTTGTAATGCTTTCTGCTCACAGTGTTTAAATCCGCTGCTTCTTCCCCTCCCATTGTTACCTAAACCAATACGGGGAAAATATTTGGATTGATGTCTCTAGCTCAACTATATGATTCAGTATGTGTATGCTTGTTTTCAAAGAGAAGTGTGTCCGGTGTTGGAGAACATGTTTAATGACGCTGGGTTGTTGTTGTTCTGGAGAAGTGTCATCCACCTCATTGGATGGTACTGTAGCAGGTATGCTGTGTTCTAGCATGTGTGTTGGGAGCTGACCAAGGTGTGTTTCATCCTGGAGGGTTTAGTGGGAGTTGGCGAGTGTGTTTGGCGCTGGTGTTTGAAGCTAGCAAGAGTGTTTGGCTCTGAGGAGTATATTTTCCTGTCATGCGTGGGCTTCCACACGCTCTCTGCTTCTCTGCAATCAGCCTCCATTGTTTTTATGACCTGCAGGTGCCGATAAGCTCTGAGGGGAGCCAGGCACGACGAGTGGCACAGCGCCCACCCAAGGGAAGGAGTGCCAGGCATAGCGAGTTGCAAAATGAAAATTCATATTTTCATGAGCGAGTGCTAAAAAATGCTCACACCACATTCTAACACTTAGGACTTCCATCAATCCATGTGAAATAACAGCATGTACTGTTATGTGTGCCTCAAGAGAAATAGCTGGGGCGTGGTCATTTTTCATGGTCAGCCTGCTCTTCTATTCTATCATTACCCAGTGAACAGAAGAGAGGTTGCAGGTGGCTTCTCTATTCTCTGTCTGTATTTATGGATGTAAGGCGAGGCAAAATGTGAGGGCAGCAGTCTTCCCACAGCTGTGTATTTCTGTTTGAGGCGGGAAGAGGAAAAAGAGAGGGATAAGAAAAAAATGGAAAGAAAAAAATACGTATTAGGGGAGAGACTTGGATGGGAGAGAGAGAAAGAGAGATGGGTATGAGAATTGTAATCATTTTACGCTCGTCCTAGCTTTATCATTATAAAACAGCTGGAAGCGGTCTCACTGACACTGAAAATGATTTTCATCTAGAAAACCATTATACTTGGCAGAAGATTTCATCTGACTTGGAGAAGACAGATTCATGTATCGCGAAGGCTAATTTTGAATTGTAAAGCTTTATTTGAAGTCACAAAGGCTGCCATGAGAATAACATCCCGTGTCACAGCTAGTGACAGGTGATGCAATGTTATGACAAATGAGACCGAAAACAACTTGGGTCAAACTTTTACCTTTAGTCATAAGAGGATGTTGTTGTTACAAGTTCCCTATGCGCGATGCTACATCATTCATTTGACAGTGTCATATTTACTTCATGATAGTAAATGATCTGTAAAGTGTAACTGCTAATGTTCTTGCTGGGGCTATTTGCAGAAACTGATGGTGTTATAATCCCTTTGATGTGTTGCTCTGAGGGAAAGTTCTGCTCTCTTCTGATTTGCGGCCACAGTAGGAGATCTGGGGGAGGAAGAATGAGAGTAGCCAGACTACAGGACCGTGGTTCAACCAAACCTGATGTAGTAATGCCGAAGCAATAGCGCAAATTGTGCCAAAAGATCAAGGTTGTCTGTAACCTCTTCTTGAATAATATATAGCCGACTTGAATCATTTCAACTCTCTTGTTTTGAGTGTGGACCAGTGATGTAACTATTGTACTATAAATAAGAAGGCAGACTTCATGCATAAACAACAATTCCTGCATATGCAAGATTAGGCCTGCAGAGCGATGACAACTGTGTGACAACAGCGGAGAGAGTACAGTGTTTTATATATACACTGTAAACAATGTCCTGTAATTTTACAGTAAATTACTGGCAGCACAGTAGCAAGTAGGTTACTGTAAATGTACAGTAAATTACTGGCAACACAGAAGCCAATACATTACCTTAGATTTACAGGACCTTTACTGTAACACAAATTTACAGCATATTACTGGAACACCTGACTACAGTAACATGCTGTATTTCTAGAATCTACAGTGCATTACTGGAAGCACAGTGCTTAGTAAACTGCTTCAGATGTACAGTGCTGGTAGCTAGTACCAACGACAGGCAGTATTTATGTTACATGTATTTGATATACTGTAGGTACTTCAATGCCTATTTTGTTGTTCGTATTTCGCTGGACCGACCTACAATTCATGTTGCCTATTTTGTAACAGTTGAATTAGAATACATGTATTTTAGTATTTTCTAATAGAAAGATATGCTTGCAAGTAGGCCGTTAACTACAACATTCTCGGTAATGGTAACATAATCTAATCTGTGCTTGGCAAATGTTTATTTTTAACATTTACATTTTGGTCATTTAGCAGACGCTCTTGTCCAGAGCAACTCTGCCTTTTTCCTGCTCTTCTGGAGTTCCAACAAATGTCTATTCAGTGAATATTACTGTTTGTCCTCCAGGTGATATTATCCTCCTGCTCTTGTTCATATCACAGTCAGCAAGTAAAATATTTCCTTAACCATTACTGGGAATGTTGTTGTAGTTAAGGATACATTAGTCTTCAAAATAACCTTTATTTGTAACATGATACCTTTTCTGATGTTTCATTGCCAATCTCTGGCCAATGCAAGGTATGTTAATGTAATAGTCACAGTAACTTCCAACCAGCTTCCTGTAAGTAATTGGATAATACAGAGCAATGACACAGTACAATACTGTAACATTTGCCAAATATACTCTAAGAAAGTAAATACTACTGTAATAATGTTGGTATTTTACAGTAATTACATGGGATTAGTGCAAGCAGGTTGGCTGCTTGGTATTTGTATATTACAGCATAATTATTAATAGTTGGTGTTCAATATCACTTAAAATTCTAGAGACCTAAACAAAGGCTTCAAAACTGGCTGTTATAACAGCTCAAAACAGTTAAACCAATTAAACAGCTCAGCACTTAATATTCAACCATGAAAGGTTCAAGAAACACAGTCAAGCTGATCTGTTTTCTATATCCATTACATTGTCAGGGCACTACTACCATATATCAGTTCAATTGGTACAGCATTCTCACTAACGGGTGCAACAAATATAGCCATTTACAGGACACGCCTTAAAATATGTTAATAAGCCAGCAACTCAACATTTTTCCACAATGCACCATAATTTACAGAATGGTGCAGGTAATATACATATACAGCAATACAGTACTTTATTTTTAAATTGTTTTGTAATAAAATTATAGCAGTTGCTAACAGTTAATATGTAGTTATATATTACAGAATACCAATGAATATTTGGTGTTTGATATCACTTGCGCTTGTAGAGGCCTTAACAAGGCTTTGAAACTGGCAGTGATGTCACGCCCTGGCCATAGAGAGGGTTTTGTTCTCTATTTTGGTTAGGCCAGGGTGTGACTGGGGTGGGCGTTCTATGTTCCTTTTTCTATGTTTTTGTATTTCTTTGTTTTGGGCCGAGTAGGGTTCCTAATCAGAGGCAGCTGTCTATCGTTGTCTCTGATTAGGAATCATACTTAGGCAGCCTTTTCCCACCTGTGCTTTGTGGGATCTTGTGTTTGTGTAGCTGCCTGTGAGCAGCACAGAATGTCACTTTTCGTTTGTATTGTTTGGTGAGTTTCATATTTATTAAACATGTGGAACTCTAAACACGCTGCGCCTTGGTCTACTCCTTTAGACGATCGTGACAAGTGACTACAGGGCAAAACAGTAAATAAAAAAAGAAGCTAAACACTCACCCATTGAAGGTTTGAAATTATCTGATCTGTCCCCTATATACATTTAACTGTTAGGGAACTACTACCACATATTTCTTAAATTGGTACAGCACTCTCACAAAGGAATGCAACAAATATAGCCTCTTACAAGATACGCCTCAAAGTGTGTTAATGAACCACAACAATACCATTGCGCTCACAAAAGGTTTTTGGTACATCAAAATTACAGTATGGTACTGTGTTCTGTAAGTGTGGTACTTACTGAATTACAGTAAATTACTGGCAGCACAGTAGCCAGTACATTTCTGTAGATTTACAGGACAAATAAAAAAAATGTATGACACTGTATTGTGTGGGGTAAAGCATTTTCACTAATGAGTGCAACAAATATAGCCTCTTACAAGGCATGCCTCAATGTTTATGAGCCAGAAATTCTTTCACTGCCCGTAACATTTTCCCACAATACACCATAATTCAGTGTTCTGCTGAAATTGTATTGTACAATTAAAGCAATTGCTGTAATTTTACAGCAGAGTAGCAAAATGCCATTGAGCTCCCAAAATGCATTGCTCTTTACAGTACAGTACTGGAATATAGAATTACAGTAGCTAACTGTAGAAATGTTGCTGTAAATGTACCGTGTAGATCTGAGCGGGCCTGGCTGTTGATTTGTTTGCTTGGAGTTTGTACTTGTGTGTGAAAAAGTATCTGATACGCTGAGGAAAACAGAGTGTATGACAGTGTGTAATATGTGGTGTGTGTCTGACTGCTTTTGTGTCTGGGTATATTTGTATGCCGCTCCAATTGTTTGAGTGCATGTGTACAGTATGTGACTGCATTGTTGATGTTTGTACAACTGGTCTCCGTGCATGTATGGTATGTGCATATCACATGACACACATGCATACAACTTTTATACAAATTAGTGGGTGTGTGTTATACTTAAGTACAATGTGTTTCAGGAGAGTATAGCAGTTTTATAAGTGTTTGTATTTAGTCTAGGTGGGTGCGCGTAGGTTTGTGTGTGTATTTTGACATATAGGTGTGTGTGTAGTTTTTTTAAAATATTTACAGTATATACAGTGGGCTCAAAAATTACTGGCACAACTGACTGGCAATGCACAAACAATACTTTAAAAAATATAAACAATATAATTATAGAGATAAGTTCAAAATACCAACATGTGAGAAATACTGTACTTTATTAATGTTTCAATGGAACCCACCAAAATAATTTATTGATTTAATTAATTAAAAAATCAATGTCCTCCAAATCAAGGTTTCACAATTAATGGCACCCTTAAAGATTATTGTAAATAACATTTACCAAAATTAAACCAGGAATTAAATTCCACTTATTTAAGTTTATCTAAGTCTTAAGGAACTATATTGAGCCATTACATCACTTCCTGTTTCACTAGGTTATAAAAAAGAGGTAACGCATGCAATATCCCTTTGTCATCCAACACCATGAAGAAAACAAAAGAACTGGCAGTTCAAACGTGACAAATGGTTGTAGACCTTCATAAATCTGGTAATGGCTACAAGAAGATCCACAAACGATTGAATATACCACTGAGCGCTGTCAGGATAATTGTTAAAACATTCAAAAGATATGGAACAGTTGAAAACCTCACGGGTAGAGGACGCAAATGCATTTTGCCCCCCAGGATAGAGAGGAGGATGGTGAGAAGCAACAAAATCCCCAAGAATCACTGAAAGAATTGCAGGCCTTGGTGGCATCTTGGGATCACCAGGTTCCAAAAAGCACCATCAGACGCCACCTCCACAACCACAGGCTCTTTGGAAGGGTTGCCAGAAGAAAGCCCTTTCTGACCCCAAGACACAGACGCAAGCGCTTGGAGTTTGCCAAACGTCATTTAAATTATGACTGGAAGAAGGTGCTCTGGTCTAATGAGACCAAAATTAAATGTTTTGGTCAGATACAACATCGGCATGTTTGGCGTCGAAACAAAGATGCATACAAGGAGGCACCTAATACTCACGGTGAAATATGGTGGTGAGTCAGTGATGTTTTGGAGCTGTTTTAATTCCAGTGGTCCAGAGGCACTGGTTAAGATTGATGCCATAATGAATTCCACCAAGTATCAGGCAAATTTGGCTGACAATCTGGTTGCCTCTGCCAGAAGGCTGGGACTTGGCCATAGGTGGACTTTCCAACAAGACAATGACCCAAAACATACCTCAAGATCCACACAGAAATGGTTCTGTGACAACAAAATCAATGTTCTACCATGGCCATCTCAGTCGCCGGACCTCAATCCAATCGAAAACCTGTGGCTGAGTGGAAGAGGGCAGTTGATAAGCGCAAACCCAAGAATGTGAAGGATCTTGAAAGGGTCTGCATAGAGGAATGGTCCAAAATCCCTCCAAATGTGTTCCTTAACCTTGTCAAACATCACAGGAAAAGACCATGCTGTTATCCCTGCCAGAGGTGGTGGCACTAAGTACTAAATAAGGAGTGCCAATAATTATGAAACCTTGATTTTGGTGAAATGTATTTTGTATTAAATAATTTTATGATTTTGGTTGGTTCCACTGAAACATTAATAAAGTACAGTATTTCTCACATGTTGGTATTTTGAGCTTATCTCTATAATTATATTGTTTATATTTTTTTAAGTATTGTTTGTGCGTTGCCAGTCAGGGGTGCCAGTAATTTTGGAGCCCACTGTATATATGTGTGTGTGTGTGTGTGTAGAGTAGTGGAGCTGCTAATTGCAGGTAATGGGGACGTTCCTCACGGAGCGCCAGTGCACATACCCAAACCTGTCCATCAAGTGCACTGTCACCATGGCAACAACCTACTTCCCAGCGAGCTAGTGGCGGGCGAGCGTAAGGGAGCCGCTGTCGGAGGAGGACAAGGAGACAGAGCTCCACCAGAGGAAGGTGTCGTGGTTATTACCGTCCCCACTCCATGTTTGGTTGTGTTAAAAGGAGTGAGGGGGAGGACAAGAGAAAGAAACATATGGGTCTCGTATGTGGAGCTGTGAGAGAGGCATCAGTGCTTGAAACAACTAGAAGTGAACCAGAGGAGAAATAGACATTTCCTCATTACTGGGTCTAGGTTTATTATGCTTGTGTGTGAGCATTACAGGCAACTTGTTTGTGTTGATAGAAGTGGGCAGCTCCCTGTGTGTGTATTCGCGAATGTTGCCATGTGTTTTCAGCAATCAGTTTGAGTATGCTCGCATTATGCAGGTGTATACATTTACAGTATGTACACATCTGATGTTCATAGTTCACTATCATATTTTATATCCTTCTTTCCCTTGTTACTTTTTGGTTGTCTCTGCTAACAGATTGGACTGATTCCGACAGCCCTGACAATGAGCTTGGAGACTTATCTGTCAAACACCATGTAACCATTACAGACTTAACATCCAGCTTACATCACTACCAGCCTGATAATGAGCAGATTACTGAGTGTGAGCAAGGGACAGAGTGTTGGTGATAGATCTGACACAGTGTGTGTGTGTGTGTGTGTGTGTGTGTGTGTGCGTGTGCGTGTGCATGTGTGCGTGTGCGTGTGCGTGCGTACAAAAGAAAACATCAATGACGTTAGTCAACGGTTATCACTATATCACACCGATGCTGTGATAACATTAGACATTACTTGTGTAAGACATTAAGATCAAAATGTGTTTGCTATCGTAGTGAAATCAGAGTCAAAATTGTTGTATTATCGTCTCCCATTGTATATGGAGTAGGAGACTGTTTTGTTGGATGGGGCGAGATGAGTATATGTCTGCGTGTGTGTTTGTGTCAGTGTGCGTTGTAGGGTCTGAAGAAAAGAGAGAGAACGTCATGGGTGAGAGAGAGAAGGTGACAGAGAAAATGAGAGGAGGTGGTGATAGGGGAAAGTCCCTGTCTTTCTGGGAATTGAGAAGAGATTATCTTTAAAAGATTCCGAGAAAGACAGATGGTGTGAAGGATGCTGGGAAAGACCAAAGATTTCAAACTTCTTGTGTGAAAACTCTGAGCGACAACAGGATGCAAGTTAAAAAAGGAAGTGAGGAAAAAGAGGGAAAGAAGTTGTAGATAAGAGAGAAAATAAAAAAGGGAATGTGGGGGGGACTACTAATTGGCCTTCAGAGAGAGGTGAGACACAGCTGGCTGCATGCACACACACAGAGGTGAAGCAGTGTGTTTACAATCACAGTTGACCTGAAGGTAGATGTGTGTTTCAGTCTAATTAACAGCAAACTATTTGGTTCTTTACACAAAAACTCTCTCTCTCTTTCAATTCAATTTTCCTCTCTCTCTCATGTCCTACGACGGCAACATAAAGTCCATACAACCAGCATATGGTTTCTATACAGTTCCCTCAACTCACTTGCCACCTGCACTGTCAATGCTCCATTCCTTTATGTGTTTTGACTTAAATCGTCTTGAAAATGTATGGCAAGACTTCAAAATGGCTGTCTAGCAATGATCAACAACCAACTTAACAGAGCTTGAAGAAGTTTTAAAATAATAATGTGCAAATATTGCATAATCCAGGTTTGCAAAGCTCTTAGAGACTTACCCAGCAAGACTCATAACGGTAATCACTGTCAAAGGTGATTCTAACATGTATTGACTCAGCGGGTTAAAATCTTTTCTAATCGAGATATATTAGTGTTCGATTTTTATTAGATTTTTATACAAATGTTAGAATTGTTCTTCTACTTGGACATTACAGAGTATTTTGTGTAGATCGTTACAATTAAATCACACTTTGTAACACAACAAAATGTGGAAAAAGTCAAGGGGTGTGAATACTTTCTGAAGGCACCGCACATGCGAAAGTGTTTGTAGTCAAGTCACATGCTGCATGTACCACAGACCTTGTCTACTGATCCACATCACTTACTGTATTTTATTAATTTGAGACAATCTTCATTGGAAAGCCTTGACACCTCTCCAGCAGTGGTCAAATGAGAATGCTACATGATTGGCTATATCATCAGAACTGTTGAACAAGTACAACTGCAACTTTAGAGGTTAATGATGGAGTAACCTCTCAATGTACAGAGGTACCCATGAACAACATGATGAACACTGTAGAAACATGTAGCGAATTCAGGGGGTAACTCTGACCGTCCCCACGCTTCTCTATACCAAGACCCTCACGTGTGTACACCTCTCTGATGGCCTCAAGGGCACCATCCCACTCCCAAGTGACCCCAATTCAAACTCCAACTTGGTGGTAATTGTAACGTGGCTCATATAGCGAGGATCACTACAGAAAGTTGCTACCATCCCTTTGCTGTTCCAGTTGCCCCTGCCTTCAGCCCATCTTCTAAGAGCCAAACCAGTTGGATCCAGAGGGGCGTCGTGTCAGCACTGCTTTGTGACGTATTGACTCATATAATTTTCAATCAGTGGCTACACGCTAATCAGTGGAAACAGATGGGGTGAAATGAGCAGAGCTTTAAACCACGGGACGACCGCCAAGATAGGACTGCTCCATTGCTATGGAAACGGATACGCTCGTTTGCTGTGGTAACGGCCCTGATTACTGTTGCGGGAAACAGCATTCTGGGATGGATCCGAGCGGTGACCAGCTGTTCAGAGGATGCTTAGAGACCAAAGATGATGCGCTCCCTAACTCCATCGTCATCACATGGTCCTAGTACTGAACGGAAAATGATGATGATGATGATGTGGGGAAGGACAAACGCAAATAGAGGACGTCACAGTGATGACATCCATGATGATGACCACAAGGACGAGAAAGACAGTAGGAACAAGAGGACGACAGAAACAGTGATGACATACAGTGGATAATAATGATCATGATGATGATACTAATTAAGTTGAGAGTAATTAAGTGGGAGATTAAACGGGAAACCGTAGAGGTTTCAAAACATCACAGAGAGGAAGTTAACTAACTATAGTACCAACGGCTTCTATGGGTGGAAGAGTGAAGGAGCTCACCGACTAACGAGAGAGGTGATTTCATTGAAAATGGGGAGGTGGGGGGGAGGGGAGTGTGTCTTTGAGAGTAGCCTGACTCATAGCGATGTGAGAGAGCCAACAGGAAGCCAGATGCAGGTTCCTACAGTATTCAGTGCAGCAAGCCTGATCAATGGCCATGTTCAAAGAGACAGCTCAGAGGAGGTATGTTGAAAGGTGAGCTATGCAGGCACGCACGCACACACACACGTGTCTCATACACAATGCTCTCTCTTTCTCACACTGACAAACATGCGCACACACACAGTCAGTCACTATGTAATCCAAGCCCAGGAGAAAGGCAGGGATATAAAGTGTTGGTGATTGACACTATGTACTGTACATATATGGCATTCCTGGATAAGAGGATAAGCACCTGGCTCATGTGTTCAGCTACCGCACCTGAGCTGGTGGAGAGGAGAGGGTAGGACTAGGAGGAAAAGAAAGAGAGAGAGGGATTTCAGGATATAAGTCATAGTATGTCTAGGTTTCAGGATATAAGTCATAGTATGTCTAGGTTTCAGGATATAAGTCATAGTATGTCTAGGGCCTAAGGCAACTTACTATGACTTACATCCGGCAACTACTTAGGCCATACTGACCGTTTAAAGTTCACACACACATACACACACGCACACACACACACAACACTTTTACATTATGTAATTTGAGGTGGGAGAGAATTCAGACACTGACAGCTCACCTGTGAGTGTGGGAGTCATCTGCTCTGGAGTGGTCTGTGTGTGTGTGTTAACAGTCACTGTCTGGAGAAGTCTCTGAGTGAGTGTGTGTAATCACTCATCCATTTGCAGTAGATAGATCTGTAAGTATGTGTATAAATGGACATTTCCGTGTAAAGGCTGTGAGAATTGGTGTGTATGTGTGTGTGTCTCTCTCTGTGACTGTGTGTATGTTAGTCCACTCTGCAAAGGCCTTTGAGTGTCTTTCAGTGCTACATATCCTCTGTTAGTCTATACTGTATTGATCATCTCTCCTGCTCTATCTACTGAGATCTCTCTTCTGCAACATGTTTTTCCTACACTGAAAAAATGTGTTATTCCTCAGCTCTTAAGGTTCCTTGGAGAACTCTTGCCCTATAAAGAACCTCTGAGTTATGTGTGGGTTTCTTGATGTTGCATCTAAAGGTTCTTGAAATGCTTAGAAGCATACAGATGTGACGCTTTCATAGCACACAGCACATTGGCCAGTGTTAACTAGCGTTGATTCAGGAATTTAATAAACACTGCAAAGAGTTAAACTACCACACATTGGTGTGAAAGAATCCCAGTGTTAATGTTAATAACCAGAGTTGAACCAAAACCACGCCATCAATATCATAATTGCCAGCAAGCTCTCTTGCAGGTTGATTTTTTTAAATGGTTTGTTTCAATATCTATGTTTCTGCATGTACATTGATTGATTAATTAATCTTATGCTACTCAACTCAATAAAAATTCGGAACTATTCCACTCGTTACTGAAATGGTTGTTCCATGTTAAAGGTATTTTCACATTTTTGTCTTCCCAACCCTGGCAGTCATTCTGAATGCAGGATTTGGGGAGAATAAAAATTCTAAATGTTTGATATCCCCCCTCTGCCTGGATTCCAATAGGAATTACACATCACTTTGCAAACCAGCATAATGTGACTTGCAGGCCTGATGTGGCCTCAAAACTAAGGGTTTCAGACCACCGTATTATGTATTGTCTTAAATAATTACATTTTAATGACAACGTACAGTATATTCATTCAGAATCTCACTTGGTGAAGTCCATAGGACTGAAAATAATCAATGCAACAACCATTTCTCTGTCACTAGAAAATACCGTCATGGGTGGGACCAAAGACAGTACAATATGAAGATGCGCAAAAAGTGCTTATCCAATAGAAATCCCCGATCACACTTGTCATGACGACATTGGCTAGCTAAGCTCATGCGCAGAAACACGTCATCAGGTCTAACGGTTGTCTCGCGCTGAACTGCGCATGTGCAAGCCGTCAAATCAAAGGCACTCCTTTGTTATAAAGTAGTTTTTGACAAAAATGAAAACGTATCGGTTTGTCACTTTCACGTGGTTGGAGTAATAACATGTTCAACTACTTAAGACATTGGCTCTAATCTAGGTTGTGCCTTTATATTTTGTGAAAATTAACAGCTAAGGAATAATTTTCACTTCTTTCATTGACTACTCAAACCACAAACCCCGGCCTGATCTGTTTGCTCTGTTTTGCAAGCGTTCCCGGAAGACTCGCAATGTTGCGCCTCTGGGTTTAGAAACTCTTTTGGTGGTACTGATAATTCTAAAATGAACTTGAAAGGTACCCTGGGAAATATGCAAATAAGGTTTAAAACCCTAAAACAGGGCTATTCAAAACTGGTCCTGGAGGGCCGAAACATTCTGGGTTTTACATTTTTGTTTGGTTCATCAAAGAACCAACCCATTTAGGATTCTTCAAAGACACTAAAATAGTTCCCCCATATCATCGCTCTCAACAACCTGATTTGGTTCCAACTTGCACCTTCATTTTTAAGAGTGTAGGTCATTGCTGTAAGATAATATGCTCTCAGCAAATATATCTAGTATACCTGCTAAAACCATGGTAAAATGAAATAACAAATATTGCTCTATTTATGTTGATTCTCTCTGTGCAACTGTGACTGTACATGGCCATCCGGCTGGCCAGCTCTAGTTGTGTAGTGATTTATTATTCATGGACATATTTCTGTGCTCTGCTGTAATTGCAGTGTGCCGCAGCAGTGGCTGCATCTGATGGAGTACAAATGAATAAATAAATCTGGACAGAGGAGCCATTTGGACGTTTGACATTTACTGATGAGACAATTAAGAAAGCAGCGCACAAACACACAGGCAAAGGGGCAGGAAAACACATGGCCACACTTCCACAAACAGTATAAATACACACATGCTTGAGCACGAATGAAAGACCAACACACACAAACCAATAGTGGAGCTCAAACAACCACACACTTGCCAACTCACAACAAAGCACACAAACATACACACATGACTGCATGCAAACTAACACAAGTGCACACGTGTTATGTCTCCTACCTAATTTGGAACTTTCTTTTTTCCCAGGGTCCCGTTCTATCCTAGAAGACACATGGACTAAAATAAATAGGGGCAACAGATGAGGTAAGTCTTGGAAAAGACAAGATAAACACAAATACACATATGCACGGATGCACACACGAATGCAGCGGCCATGGGACAACATAGATGTGACGTTGCTATATGGGCAGCATCCTAGAGATAATATGACTCCATGCCTTCATCAGGGAATTCTAGTTCTGCATAAGGATTTTAAGGATTTAGCAGTCCAGCACATTAGGCTGCAAGTCTTTCATTAGGTCTCCATTTGGAGTTGACATGGTCACCCCTGGGCTATGAGGTAAAGTCTCTCCCCTTATGAACCATTCCTACATCGAAACAGATTATTGTAGGCTCTATAGATGGGTTACATTTACATTACATTTTAGTCATTTAGCAGATGCTCTTATCCAGAGCGACTTACAGTAGTGAATGCATACATTTCATACATTGTGATCGCCTTAATTGGGCAGAAGTCTGTGAGTTGTTGTGATTATGAATGGCCAAATGGCTAGTAACAATGACAAGAAACAGCCATGTGGGGAATCGTGTCTCATTTCAGCTAGTTTAATCTTGTTCTTGATACCATTTTCTTGTTTTGAGGTGTTTTGATTGATTTCATGTCAATGCTTATATGGCAAAACATTTTCTAGCTAGTTTACCAACAATTGTAACGACGTATGAGACACAAGTGCTCATTGTGCATTGTTGCTAAGCAACCATCCATCTATTGGTAGCTAAAATAGGAAATTAGCCCGTTTACTTTTTAACAATTTACCTCTTTAAATTGCAGTTCTTTGCTTCAAGTCAACTCGTGGCTGATGATCCCCCACACTTAAAGGCACTATATTTCAAATAGGTTACAACCTGGTAACAACCAATGATGTAGGCCTATATAAACCCTGGATTGCTGATGCTATCTATTGGCCAATGAGAGGCTTTGAAGCCACCAGTCGGCCATTTTGTCCTCCATAGGACAAAATTACATATATTTAAGTATTTTTGTTGTTGTAGTGGGGCTAGTAACATTAGTCCTCTATTTTTATGTTTAGCTCACATAATATAATTTAAAAGTGGTTGAGTGGTCGAAGGAATGTGTCAATTTGTTAGTAGGCAAACAGAAGAGTGTCCTCCTCTCCTCGATAGCCACCTTTCATGGAGGATACTCTTGGCCTTTTATCAATTAGATTTGCTCACCTTCTGCGTCCTCGCTCTGTCCTCTCTCGCCTCCTTTTGAAAAAGGTCAAAGTTAATTGAATAGACATGCCAAGGAGAGTGAACGTGGATGGAAATGCGCTTGCTTGAAATGAGATGGTCCTTCACCACTTGTGTGTCATTAGGCAAACGTTTACAGGGGTGGATCCCAAAATAAATGTGTAAAGTGCTCAAAACAAATAAAGTTAGTTGTGCAAGACATTTTATAGATAAAACAGTAAGTAACATGGGGGTGTGGCAGATTTAAAAAATATTCTGTGGTGATACACGAGTATCCTCGATGAAAAGTGGATATCGAGGAGGAGAGGACACTTGTTTGCCTACTAACGAATTGACATACTGCTCGACCACTTATTGGTTTCCCCAAACCATCAAAGGATAAAAGTCCCATGTGTATCCTAACTGAAAGAGTTTGGAAATCTACCACACCACCTTTGAATCAGCTTTTGTTTTGTCAGAGGACAAAAACATGCACAGTGTCTTACACAGCTAACAATTTGTTTTGAGCACTTTACACATTTATTTTCGGATCCACCCCTGTGTAAACGTAATTTGCCTAATGACACTTGAGTGGAGCAGGACCGTCTCATTTCAAGCAAGCCATTTCCATCCAAGTTCACGCTCCTTGCCGACTCTCCTCGATTAACTTTGACCTTTGGCAAAAGCAGGCGAGAGAGGACGCAGGAGGTGGGCAAATCTAATTGATAAAAGGCCAATGTGACAGACAAAAAAGACCGAATGTGCTAGCCTGACGACTCAAACGTAACTATTCCGCTGCTCTGTCGTTCGCTAAACAGTTGTTTTGTCGTCCGTGGGCGTGGCGTAGCGTTTGGCCGGAGAGAGGAGTCTGGGTAGCCAGGCAACAAACGTGCAGTATTCGTGCATCGGATTTGAAACAGCGGCGTGCAGCTCGGGTTAACGGGAGGAGAAAACGGACGGTACCTTTCCCGAAAACAATGAAGACGGGCACATTTCCTAGGTAAGGCTTTGTTAGCGCCCTGCTGGATTTGCAGGCAATTGCTCTTCACGCTTCAGAGCACTTTGTGCGAATAGCCCGCGGTTACATACAGTGAGTGTAACGACTAGCAGTCACTGGGCAGAAGGAGATGTGGCTACAATGAGATTCAGCCAGCGATTTTATATATATTTTTTGAATGAATGTATCAATAAAACAATTAGGGAACAATATTCCATAGTAAATGAGTAGCCTGAACGGTTTACGTGAATGGTTTAATCTTTGCACAGTCAGAATGATGAAAGCCATAGCCTAGCCTACTGCACCCTTATACTATTGTATCCTATCATCATCATCACTAGCCTACTCCTTAGTACATTTAGAAGCGTACAACCTAGTTGGTATCATAAAACAACCAAGCTGTACCTCGTGCGGAAACATTGTAGCCAAGCCACACATGTAAGCGAAAGCCTGCTTTGTAGCGAATCATTATGGACATATTTGCTAGTTCACATCAGTCCAACTGCATTATGCCTTCCTGTGTTTTACGCATTCCTTTGAGTTTTACGCAGTAGCTCGTGAAATGAGACAATCATCTCCTGTTAAAACTATTAGACCACAAGTTCCACAAACGAACAACAGTTCTGTTTGTGTTGTGAAACCCTGTCTGTGGCATACGAAGAACGTTTGATTGCGGAGGATCTTGTGTCCATGTGAGATTTGAAGCGGCCTGGCCTCCATTCAACTAGAACAGTTAAAAGGAAGAGAGAGATAAGGGAGAACAGACGGAGGTGTAGAGGCAGGGTCAGGCTGCAATTCAAACAAACCTGCCATAGAAAAGTTTACAAAGTGTCTTTCTTCACATACTTCTGCCAGCACACCTCTTATTCTTAACTGGTAGTAGTACTAGTATCACACGCCATAAGATAATTAATTTGGCCCTGGTTAACTAATGAATACATCTCCTCTATGAGTGACTCGGTCAATTACATTAAACACAGCGGCCATGCCAGTCCTTTGGCAGGCTGTTGGTGGAAGCTCATGCCCGCCCTGTGAACCACGCTGTCTGTGCCAGGAGATGTCTGATTTAAGACCATTTAGATCGCATCATTATTGACTTAAGCAGCGATTTGAATCCTACCAACAGTGTTATGGTCCCAATAGCCTTTGCATTAGACAAATTGAACGGAAATAGCGGTAATTATGCCATTTGAGAGAAATTATAGGAAACGGAAAGAACACAAGTGCCAAGGATGAAGAATCTTGGCAATTAGCCCGATAGGTTGGGATTTGGGAGTGAGTGTGTAGTCTTTGAAGTGGTCAGATTCCTCGTAGCTTTGTCTGGGATCTACAGATGGGTCTAGGTTTGCCTCAGAACAGAGGTATTTTTTTTTACTCCATCTCCTAACAAATAAAAACCAAGACTCATCTGAGGAAAAGGGAGGGAGGAAAGAGCAAAATGCACCTTTTGTGTAAGATATTCTGCAGCATACACCAATCTACATTTGTATCAACATACAGTCCTTGAACAAACTAGTTTGAAATGTGATGTTTTGAAGGATACAATCACAGTAAGTGGTATAAAACCCCCAAACTGAAACAAAGTGTCACATTCTCACAGACTTATGAAATCATGTTCTTTTGCAGCACAGGGAAGAGGGCTTTTACAACTGATTGAGGGCACTCTGCTACCTGGTGCGGGTAGTGTGTTCTTTGTAGTGATGGGGCAAAAAATCGATACAGTTGAGTATCACAATATTATTGTTGACGATATATATATTGTTTTCTCATGGCTCTCTTGTCGCTCTGCAGCTGACATAACAATGTGCTATATGTTTGGAACATTGAATCACAAATAAATCGTATTATCCGATCGCAATACATATAGCATCGTGATACATACATCATCGCTATACAAATCATATCGGCACGTAAAAAGCCAACTTTATTAATGTTTACATACTTTTTTACCTACTTTATATGTATATACTGTATTCTAGCCGTGGCTCATCCTATATAACTACTGCTGTACACACCTTTTCTATTTATATACTGTCCATACACACCATTCACATACAGTACATATATATGTATATTCTGGACTTTGGTCCGGAAGCTAAATTCCTGCAATTCTATCCATTTTGTCATGGGGTTTTGTACTGTGTATTTAAATGCTGTATTCTCGACAAAGCTCATTCTATTATTTCTACTACTGTACATTGCATTTTAGTTTCACTGTTTATACACACCACATTTATTTATATACTGGATTCTTGACATGGCTCACTCTATCTACTGCTGTACATATCATTCTTAGCATATCTTGTTAAAATTCATCTGGTGTATATACCTATAGATTGCATTTGGATTGCTGTTACAGTGCGATTTGGCTGAATTGGATTCAATACAACATTTCAAGATATATTTCTGGGGTATGATTATTTGTATACTTGTCTGACATTTTACTGCATTGTTAGGAGCTAGTAACATAAGCATTTTGTTGCACCTGTTATAAAATCTGCTAAACTGTATACGCTACCAATAAATGTTGATTAGATTTAAGTATCATGATAATATCGTATCATAAGGTCCTTGGCAATTCCCAGCCGAGTTATTGTGCAGCTGGACAGTTTATGGTTGAACAAATAAAATTGGATTTATCACATGCGTGGAATACCACAGGTGTAGACCTTACCGTGAAATGCTTACTTACAAGCCCTTAACAAACAATGGAGTTCAATAAATGGAGTTAAGAAAATATTTACTAAATAAACTAAAGTAACACAATAAAATAAGAATAATGAGGCTATATACAGGGGGTACCAGTACTGAGTCAATGTGCAAGGGTACAGGTTAGTTGAGGTAATTTGTACATAGACTGCATAGATAATAAACAGCAAATAGCAGCTGTGTAAAAACAAAGGGGGGGTTTAAGTATATAGTCCGGGTGGCCATTTGATGAATTGTTCAGTCTTACGGCTTGGGGATAGAAGCTGTTAAAGAGCCTTTTGGACCTAGACTTAGTGCTCTGGTATCGATTGCCATGCGGTAGCAGAGAGGACAGTCTATGACTTGGATGACTGGAGTATTTGACAAGTTTTTGGGGCCTTCCTCTGACACTGCCTAGTATATAGGTCCTGGATGGCAGGAAGCTTGGCCCCAGTGACGTACTGGGTCATAGGCACTACCCTCTGAAGCGCCTTGCGGTCGGATACCGAGCAGTTGCTATACCAAGTGATGATGCAACCGGTCAGGATGCTCTCGATGGTGCAGCTGTAGAACTTTTTGAGGATCTGGGGACCCATGCCAACTCTTTTCAGGCTCCTGAGTGGGAAAAGGTGTTGTGCCCTCTTCACGGCTGTCTTGGTGTGTTTGGACCATGATAGTTTGTTGGGCATGTGGACATCAAGAAGCTTGAAACTTTCGGCCCGCTCCACTACAGCCCTGTCTGTGTGAATGGGTGTGTGCTTGGCCCTCCTTTTCCTGTAATTCACGATCAGCTCCGTTGTCTTGCTCACGTTGAGGGAGAAGTTGTGGGAAAGGTTGTGGGAAAGGGCAGTGTGGAGTGCAATAGAAATGGCATAATCTGTGGATCTGTTGGGGTGGTATATGAATTGGAGCGGGTCTAGGGTTTCCGGGATGATGGTGTTGATGTGAGCCATGACCAGCCTTTCAAAGCACTTCATGACTACCGACGTGAGTGCAATGGGGCGGTAGTTATTTAGGCAGGTTAACTTCGCTTTCTTGGGCACAGGGACTATGGCGGTCTGCTTGAAACAGACTCGGTCAGGGAGAGGTTGAGCTTGAAAATGTCAGTGAAGACACTTTCTAGTTGGTCCGTGCATGCTCGGAGTTCACGTCCTGGTAATCCGTCTGGCCCCGCGGCCTTGTGAATGTTGACCTGTTTAAACGTATTGCTCACATCGGCTACGTGGAGCGTTATCACAGTCGTTCGGAACAGCTGGTGCTCTCATGCATGCTTCAGTGTTGCTTGCCTCGACGCGAGCATAAAAGATATCTAGCCCATCTGGTAATCTTGCGTCACTGGGCAGCTCACGGCTAGGTTTCCCTTTGTAGTCCTTGATAGTTTGCAAGCCCTGACACATCCGACGAGCGTCAGAGCCGGTGTAGTAGGATTAAATCTTATTCCTGTATTTACGCTTTGCCTGTTTGATGGTTCATCTGGGGGCATAGCGGATTTCTTAAGTGTCCAGATTAGTGTCCCACTCCTTGAAGACGGCAGCTTCTAGTCTTTAGCTCAGTGCGGATGTTGCCTGTAATCCATGGCTTCTGGTTGAGATTTGTACGTATGATCACTGTTGGGATGTCGTCGTCGATCTACTTATTGATGAAGCTGGTGACTGAGGTGGTTTACTCGTCAATGCAATTGGATGAATCCCTGAACATATTCTAGTCTGTGCTAGCAAAACAGTCCGGTATCGTAGCTACTGCTTCATTTGACCACTTCTGTATTGAGAGAGTCACTCGTGCTTCCTGCATTAGTTTTTGCTTGTAAGCTGGAATCAGGAAAATAGATTTGTGGTCAGATTTGCCAAATGGATGGCGGGAGAGAGCTTTATGTGTTTCTGTGTGGAGTAAAGGTGGTCTAGAGTTTTTTTTATTTTTTTTTTTATTTTATTGTTTTCCCCCTCTGGTTGCACATGTGCCATGCTGGTAGAAATCTGGTAAAACTGATTTAAGTTTGCCTGCATTAAAGTGCACCACTTCTGGATGAGCGTTTGCTTATGGCCTTATACAGCTCGTTGAGTGCGATCTTAGTGCCAGCATCGGTTTGTGGCGGTAAATATACGGCTACGAAAAATATAGATAGTGTGGTCTACAGCTTATCATGAGGTGCTCTACCTCGGGTGAGCAATACCTCGAGAATTCCTTAATTCTTGACATCGCGCACCAGCTGTTATTGACAAATAGACACACACCACCACCCCTTGTCTTACCGGATGTAGCTGTTCTGTCCTGTTGATGCACGGAAAACACAGCCAACTGTATATTATCTGTGTCGTCGTTCAGCCACGACCCTGTAAAACATTAGATATTAGTTTTAATGTCCTGTTGGTAGGATAGTCTTGAACGTACCTCATTCAGTTTATTCTCCAATGACTGCATGTTGGCCAATAGAACAGATGGCAGAGGCTACCCACTCGCCAACGAATTCTCACAAGGCACCCCGATCTCCGCCTGCTCTACAGGGGTGTGTGATGTGTGTTCATTTATGTATTGCTGATGTGTTTGTTTGTTTGTTGAATTGTAACAGTGGTGTGTGCATTTGTGGGTTGAGTTATAGCAAGGATGTGTGTATTGTTGAGTTGTGACAGGGGTGTGCGTTGGTGGGTTGTGTATGAGAGTACTTTTTCATCCAAACTCTTGGGGGTATTTTATAATGTGGGCTCCACAGTTATTCAGTGCCCCCAGAGAGAGTGAGTGAGTGATTGTGTGAGAGATGGAGCTGGGGGATCAGTCATTTACAGAATGTGCAAAATGTGTATTTATATATTTACATGTGTCTATTCATTCATCAGGTTACATGGGATAGAGCGTGTCGGTAAACCATTTCTCAAGCTTACCTCCTCGGTAAATCCATTTGAATTCAATCACTTTTTGAGAGCACCCCTTTTTGATTTGAACAAAACCTTCCGTACATATTTGCCCATTATCATTGTGCTCAGAAAGTAACTTTTTGGCCAGATTGCCAAAACATTCAATAGATAAAGTTCCCCCCACCATACCATGAAACATCCATGTCTTCATCACTGAAAAATATGAATGGTTGGGATTTATATAATTTAAAAGCTTACAAACAGGGTCAAAATATTTGGTGATTTCTTGAAAAGTTTTTTTTTTTTTACATAAAATGATAAATGACGTTTAAGATTAAAAATGATCTAAAAATGAATAAACTTCTAAAAATGTTTATTTGCATATAGCTATGACCCTATTTTACATAATCTGTGAGGTTTTTGTGTTGTGCCCGCCATCAGTTGAGACACATGCTCATCAACCTCAGATGATGTAAAGTAGCATCTAAGCTACATGTGAATTTCAAAAACATCAGAGCATACACATGTGTATACACATCATTTTTTAACCTTAAACGTAAATGATCATTTTATTTTAAAAAAACAAACATTTTTTTTCAAGAAATCACCAAATAGTTTGACCCTGTTTGTAAGCTTTTAAATTATATCCAACTCAACTGCTTATCTTTTCCTGTAATGAAGGCATGGATGTTTTATGGTATGGTGTGGTATGCAAAATGGGTCAACTTTTAGCACTTATCTTTTTAATGTTTTGGCATTCAGGTCCAAAAAGACACTTTCTGGCCACATTATAGGTGGGATGGAATGAGAGTAGCTGAGGGGTGGGTTTAAAAGCTCATGTTCTATAATAGTTATGACTGAAAACAACACGATTTATATCAAATTACTTTATTCTTGTAACTACTGTAAAAAAAAATGTAATCTGTGTAGAATGTACATTTAACAACAAAACAAAAATATGTAAAAACAGGTTTTTTTTGTCCTCTGAAGGGGGGGGTGGTGGATGGTCAAAAAGTGAGTGAATTCAAATGGATTTACCCTCTCTGTCTTGCTCACTGTCTGTCTCTCTCTCTCTCTCCCCCTCCCTCTTCTCTCTCCCCCTCTCTTCTCTCTCTGTAATCTGGGAGAGGTGAGGTAGAGGACCACTCTTTCTTCCTACAGTCTCTCTCGCACAAATCTACATTTCAAACGTGATGCTACACACACACACACACACACACACACACACACACACACACACACACACACACACACACACACACACACACACACACACACACACACACACAGCTCCACAGGCTGTGATCTCCACAACAGAACATCTGCATTAGTGTTTCAGCACATATTTCTGGCTCATTATGGCACCATGCCAGCTTGTACCTCTTTCTCTCTGCGGCTGGCTATTTATGGGGGTGAACGGAAGGGATGTGCACGGTTATTCGAATATCAGAACGGCGTTAAGCCTATACAAAATTATAGGCCTATTTTAACACTAAAAAGGCTTTTTTTGTGAATTAAATTACATACAACAGGGATCATCAAATAGATTCAGCCTAGATTCAACTTTTTTCTTGATATCCAATTTGTAGTTAGTCTTCTCCCATCGCTGCAACTCCCCTATGGACTCGGGAGAGGCGACGGTCGAGAGCCATGCTTCCTCTGAAACACGAGCCTGCCAAGCCGCACTGCTTCTTGACACTGCTCGCTTAACCCGGAAGCCAGCCACACCAATGTGTCGGAGGAAATACCGTCCAGCTGACGACCGAAGTCAGCTTGCAAGCGCCCGGCCCGCAACAAGGAGTCGCTAGACCGCAATGGGACAAAGAAATCCCGGCTGGCCTATCACAGACGACGCTGGGCCAATTGTGTGCCGCCTCATGGGTGTCACGGCCGGCTGTGACACAGCCTGGGATCAAACCCGGGTCAGTAGTGATGCCTCAAGCATCACTCGAGAGGCTAAATATCTCTATCACGTGTGGAAATACTTTGGAACAGATTTTCAACATTTAAAATCACTTGGAGCTGATTTGCTGGTGTTTTTAGTCTTTTATATCCAACAATAAAACATTTAATAAAATATATATTTTTTGCTCAGAAAACTTGAAGGGTCAACGGAAATCACTCGCCGGCCAAATTCGTCCCACAGGCCGCCAGTTAGGGAACCATGATACACAAGGATATACCATGACATTTTAATTTAATAAAACAACAAACTGTCGCTTTTATGACGTGGCTTCATAAAAAGACTGGTTGCCAACCAATAGCCAGTTTGCTGACAAGGTAAAAATCTGTCAGCCCCCCCACACCTATCTGATTTAGAGGGGTTGGGTTAAATGCGGAAAGACACATTTCAGTTGAATACATTGTTGGACAACTGACTAGGTATCCCCCTTTCGCTTTGTTGTTTATGTTGGCCAGTCAAAGCGGCAAAGAGGCTCAATGTGTAGCGTTCACTAATGCAACGCAATATGGAATAAAGTTACCTAATTAAAGTTATTATAGCTAGCTAGGCCTCCATTAGCCTAGCTAGCTATAGTATGCTAGCTAACTTCTCTAAGCTACTCAAAACAGGCACAACAATAATAATAATTGTATTATTATTATTATTATATGGAATGCTAAATAACATTGTGGTTGCTACAAGTTGGCTAGTCTTGGCTGTAACCGAGTTGCCTTGGCTGCATCCCTCTCTTTCTCACTCTCCCTCAACTGCAGCAATAGAGCGCCAGCCTCTTTCTCTCACGCAGCAGTGCTCAGTTTAAAAACAACACATTTCTCATATCCAGATATCTGACAACTATTCATGATACTTTTCGAATAGGGAAATAATTTCAAATCCCCATCCCTAGTGAACAGGTCACTCTCACTTTGGGGATGTGGAAAGCCCGCACACACCAAGAACTGCAACAGTGACACTTTCAATTACGCTGCACACTCTTGCCTGCATCTAGCTAATCTAGGGAGTAATTGTTAGTCCAACAGTTGCAAATGTGAATTTCTATTGGACAAATTCAGGTATTGTTTTTTTTATCCCCGTTCCGTTTTTAAGAAAAGTTTTTCAACAGAATCGGCAGAATGAATACACCCCTGATCACACACAAACAGTTCACTTTCATAGCAGCCACATAAAAACAGCATGATCACTTTGCTCGTTGTGTATATATAATTCCTTCCCGCAACTATCTGCACGGTCTCCTCCGCTCACCTTTTGCCTCGCATGTGGACTTCAGTGCACAACACATCAGCTGTCTGTGACCAGGCGAAAAAACCTTTCCAAGCCAAACCTTTATATAATGACGGCTATAACCACTACACACATCCTACATTGTTGTCATAGTAAACATAGCTACTAGAACTAATGCGTTAGTAAACGCGCTAGCTACAATCATCCAGTACAGTGTACAGTCAGAAAGGGGTTTAGCAGTTACACAGGTGGGCCCCGGTGGCAATAAATTAATAAAACCAAAAGCTTACCTTGGATGAGTTCGTGTTGGATAGTCAGCTAGCTAACATAGCATCCCTCTCTGTTTGAATGTAAAATATATGTATATTGCTCAACCAATCTCTTGCTTCTCCTTCATTTTGGAAGAAATTAATTTGTTCAAAACTGTTCAACTATTGTCTTTCTCTCTCTCTCTTGAGTCAACTACTCACCACATTTTATGCACTGCACTGCTAGCTAGCTGTAGCTTATGCGTTCAGTACTAAACTCAGCAAAAAAAGAAACGTCCTCTCACTGTCAACTGCGTTAATTTTCAGCAACTTAACATGTGCAAATATTTGTATAAACATAAGATTCAACAACTGAGACAAACTGAAAAAGTTTCACAGACATGTGACTAACAGAAATTGAATATTGTGTCCCTGAACAAAGGGGGGGGGGGGGGGTCAAAAACAAAAGTAACAGTCAGTATCTGGTGTGGCCACCAGCTGCATTAAGTACTGCAGTGCATCTCCTCCTCATGGACTGCACCAGATTTGCCAGTTCTTGCTGTGAGATGTTACCCCACTCTTCCACCAAGGCACCTGCAAGTCCCCGGACATTTCTGGGGGGAATGGCCCTAGCCCTCACCCTCCAATCCAACAGGTCCCAGACGTGCTCAATGGGATTGAGACCCGGGCTCTTCGCTGGCCATGGCAGAACACTGACATTCCTGTCTTGCGCACAGAACGAGCAGTATGGCTGGTGGCATTGTCATGCTGGAGGGTCAGCATAAGCCTGCAGGAAGGGTACCACATGAGGGAGGAGGATGTCTTCCCTGTAAATCACAGCGTTGAGATTGCCTGCAATGGCAACAAGTGCAGTCCGTTGATGCTGTGACACACTGCCCCAGACCATGACGGACCCACCTCCAAATCGATCCCGTTTCAGAGTACGGGCCTCAGTGTAACGCTCATTCCTTCAATGATAAACGCGAATCCGACCATCACCCCTGGTGAGACAAAACCGCGACTCGTCAGTGAAGAGCACTTTTTCCCAGTCTTGTTTGGTCCAGCGACGGTGGGTTTGTGCCCATAGGCGACGTTGTTGCCGGTGATGTCTGGTCCTTACAACAGGCCTACAAGCCCTCAGTCCAGCCTCTCTCAACCTATTGCGGACAGTCTGAGCACTGATGGAGGGATTGTGCATTCCTGGTGTAACTCGGGCAGTTGTTGCCATCCTGTATCTGTCCCGGGTGTGATGTTCGGATGTACCGATCCTGTGCAGGTGTTACACGTGGTCTGCCACTGCGAGGATGATCAGTTGTCCATCCTGTCTCCCTGTAGCGCTGTGTTAGGCGTCTCTCAGTACGGACATTGCAATTTATTGCCCTGGCCACATCTGCAGTCCTCATGCCTCCTTGCAGCATGCTTAAGGCACGTTCATGCAGATGAGCAGGGACCCTGGGCATCTTTCTTTTGGTGTCTTTCAGAGTCAGTAGAAAGGCCTCTTTGGTGTCTTAAGTTTTCATAACTGACCTTAATTGCCTACCGTCTGTAAGCTGTTAGTGTCTTAGCGACCATTTCACAGGTGCAGGTTCATTAATTGTTTATGGTTCATTGAACAAGCATGGGAAACAGTGTTTAAACCCTATACAATGAAGATCAGTGAAGTTATTTGGATTTTTACGAATTATCTTTGAAAGACAGGGTCCTGAAAAAGGGACGTTTCTTTTTTTGCTGATCTTTTGATTGGGTGGACAACGTGTCAGTTCATGCTGCAAGAGCTCTGATAGCTTGGAGGATGTCCTCCGGAAGTTGTCAGAATTACTTTAGGTCTATGAAAGGGGGTGATAACTATGAGCCTCCTAGATTTTTGTATTTGAAGTCAATGTACCCAGAGGAGGACAGAAGCTAGCTGTCCTCTGGCTACACCGTGGTGCTAACCTACGGAGTGCTGTTGAGGCTACTGTAGACCTAATGTTGAGGCAAAACAGTGTGTTTTTAATAAATCATTTGTTGATGTAAATATATTTAGTGTGGTTTTATCTAAAGAAAGATCACTTTTGTTTCACCATTAAAAATAAATAAAACAAATGTAATTCAGTGAGGATGGTCCTCCCCTTCCTCTTCTGAGGAACCTCCACTACTCACAATCCACCCCCTTTCCTCCCTGGTATAACTACAGAAGGACATGATACTATGATATTCAGCCAGGTACAGCACAATACAGTACCCTATCATTATCCTCCCCCCTCTGCCTCTCTCATCCCCTGTGTCGAATCAACTATGTTTTAATTGTTACCCAATTTTTTTATATATATATATATATATGAGCGTATGTGTGTGTAACAATTAACTCATTGTTGGGGGCACCACGGAAGAAGTTTAACAAGTTGTCGAGTTTAATTCGGGAGATGTGATATCGATAAGTCACTTATTAATCATTACCTCATCAGTCTCATTCTGAATGTCGCAGACTTCTTGAATCCGCAAGAACCCCAGCCTTTTATGATTTATTCAATTCTACACAAACTGATTTAATGATTTATTTAATAACTAAATAATTATTCAGAATACACAATTACATGAGACAAAGGTCCCTAGTGAACTGACTATATATGATGGCTAGATACACAATGTAAAGAGATAAAGGGACATTTTATCGTGGATACATTCTAGGACTGTTCTCACATTAATCCTATACCTTGCACACGAACTGCTGCCCGTTTGGGCAAGAAATGCAATGTATTTATGTGTTAGTTAGACGTCTTTGTTTGTCGTCTCTCTGCTGAAACCAATCGATCATTTTATGGAGAATGGCTCGTGGGTGTAAGGCTCTGATTATCCACCAGAGGTCACAATGTCCTTAGTTGTTTTGGCTTGGAGTAGAGGTTGACCGATTTAATTGGAATGGCCGATTTAATTAGGACCGATTTCAAGTTTTCATAACAATCGAAAATCTGTATTTTTGGACACCGATTTGGCCCATTTTATAAAAAAATTAAAAAACAATAATAAATTCTCACCTTTATTTAACTAGGCAAGTCAGTTAAGAACACATTCTTATTTTCAATGATGGCCCAGGCCCAGGAACAGTGGGTTAACTGCCTTGTTCAGGGGCAGAACGACAGATTTTTGCCTTGTCAGCTCGGGGACAGATGGTTGATGATATTACTAGTTTATCTAGCGTGTCCTGTGTTGCATATAATTGATGCGGTGCCTGTTAATTTCTCATCGAATCACAGCCTACTTCGCCAAACGGGTGATGATTTAGCACTGTCGTTGCACCAAACCTAACCATAAACATCAATGCCTTTCTTTAAAATCAATACACAAGTATATATTTTTAAACCTGCATATTTAGTTAATATTGCCTGCTAACATGAATTTCTTATAATTAGGGAAATTGTGTCACTTCTCTTGCGTTCTGTGCAAGCAGAGTCAGGGTATATGCAGCAATTTGGGCTGCCTGGATCGTTGCGAACTGTGTGAAGTGCATTTATTCCTAGCAAAGACCGTAATTAATTTGCCAGAATTGTACATAATTATGACATAACATTGAAGGTTGTACAATGTAACAGCAATATTTAGACTTAGGGATGCCACCCGTTAGATAAAATACGGAATGGTTCCGTATTTCACTGAAAGAATAAACGGTTTGTTTTTGAAATGATAGTTTCCGGATTCGACCATATTAATGACCAACGGCTCGTGTTATTATGTTATAATTAAGTCTATGATTTGATAGAGCAGTCTGAGCGATGGTAGGCAGCAGCAGGCTCGTAAGCATTCATTCAAACAGCACTTTCGTGCGTTTGCCAGCAGCTCTTCGCTGTGCTTCATTGAGCTGTTTATGACTTCAAGCCTATCAACTCCCGAGATTAGGCTGGTGTAACCGATGTGAACTGACTAGTTAGTTAGCGGGGTGCGCGCTAATAGCGTTTCATTCGGTGGCATCGCTCGCTCTGAGACTTGGCGTAGTTGTTCCCCTTGCTCTGCAAGGGCCGCGGCTTTTGTGGAGCGATGGGTAACGATGCTTCGAGGGTGGCTGTTGTCGATGTGTTCCTGGTTCGAGCCCAGGTAGGGGCGAGGAGAGGGACGGAAGCTATACTGTTACACTGGCAATACTAAAGTGCCTATAAGAACGTATATGAAATACAAATGGTATAGCGAGAAATAGTCCTATAATTCCTATAATAACTAAAACCTAAAACTTCTTACCTAGGAATATTGAAGACTCATGTTAAAAGGAACCACCAGCTTTCATATGTTCTCATGTTCTGAGCAAGGAACTTAAACGTTAGCTTTCTTACATGGCACATATTGCACTTTTACTTTCTTCTCCAACACTTTGTTTTTGCATTATTTAAACCAAATTGAACATGTTTCATTATTTATTTGAGGCTAAATTGATTTTGATGTATTATATTAAGTTAAAATAAGTGTTCATTTAGTATTGTTGTAATTGTCATTATTACAAATAAATAAATATAAAATCGGCTGATTAATCGGTATCGGCTCTTTTGGTCCTCCAATAATTGGTATCGGCGATGAAAAATCCCAATCGGTCGACCTCTAGCTTGGAGTGAAGTGTTTCTTCAGAAAACATCTTTAGATGCACCAATGATTGTCTGAGATGGGATCTTCTCCTTCCTTTCTGGGGTAGATAGTCAATGTTCTAGACCCCTTTACATGCACAGCTGCAGACTGTCAATGTTTTGGTCTAGTGAGTTTCTTAAACTCTTGAGTTTCAGAGTTTCCAACCATTTGTAACGTTTAGCTCATGCTTCACATCTGCTGGTCTGCATGTTATTTCTTTTTTTACATTTTCTTTTTTAAATTGATTTTATTGAATATCCAAAACATACAATATACTTGCAGTGAAGCCGCTAAACAACTACATCACACCAGTCATCCAACAGACTCCCATTCAGAGCGACACACAGAAGCATCCAGGGTCAAAGCCCTGCTCAAGGGCACGTCAACAGATCTCCCTCCAGGCCAAAAAAACAGGGACCAAAAGCCCCCCCCCCACAGTTCCCTAATAGCTGTCCCTCAACCATCTGAGACCCCTCCCACAGTCCCCCCCCATGAAAAACCCCCCCAGATTTATTCCATTTTGCTTACCGCCCCAACAGATCCACAGACGATGCAATCGCCACCACACTGCACACTGCCCTCTCCCATCTGGGCAAGAGGCATACCTATGTAAGAATGCTGTTCATTGACTATAGCTCAGCATTCAACACCATAGTACCCTCCAAGCTCATCGTCAAGCTCGAGGCACTGGGTCTGAACCCCGCCCTGTGAAACTGGTTCCTAGACTTTCTGACGAGTCGCCCCCAGGTGGTGAAGGTAGAAAATAACACCTCCACTTCGCTGGTCGTCAACACTGGGGCCCTACAAGGGTGCGTGCTCAGCCCCCTCCTGTACTCCCTGTTCACCCATGACTGCGTGGCCAAGCACGCCTCAAACTAAATCATCAAGTTTGTAGACGACACAACAGTGGTAGGCTTGATTACCAACTGATGAGACAGCCAACAGGAAGGAGGTGAGGGCTCTGGGAGTGTGGTGCCAGGAAAATAACCTCTCACTCAACGTCAACAAAACTATGGAGATGATCGTGGACTTCAGGAAACAGCAGAGGGAGCATCCCCCCCCCCTATCCACATCGATGGGACTGCAGTGGAGAAGGTTCCTCGGAGTACACATCACTGACAAACTGAAATGGTCCACCCACACAGACAGTGTGCGCAACAGCGCCTCTTCAACCTCAGGAGGCTAAAGAAATTTGGCTTATCACTGAAAACCCTCACAAACTTTTACAGATGCACAATCGAGAGCATCCTGTCGGGCTGTATCACTGTCTGGTATGGCAACTGCACTGCCCTCAACAGCAGGGCTCTCCAGAGCGTTTTGCTGACTGCCCAACGCATTACTGGGGGCAAACTTCCCGTCCTCCTGGACACCTACAGCACCCGATGCTATAGGAAGGCCAAAAACATCAAGGACAACAACCACCCCAGCCACTGCCTTTTCACCCCGCTATCATCCAGAAGGTGAGGTAAGTACAGGTGCATCAAAGCTGGGACTGAGACTGAAAAACAGCTTCCATCAAGGCCACCAGACTGTTAAATAGCAATCACTAGCACATCAGAGGCAGCTGCCTATAGACATAGATTAGGAATCACTGGCCACTTTTAGAAATGGATCACTAGCCACTTTAACACTGTTTCGTGTCTAGCATTCCTCATCTCATATGTATAAACTGCACTCCACACTATTCTACAGTATCTTAGTCACTTTTTTAAATTGTGTATATATTGTATTCTATACTACACCACTGACAGTTAAACAGCCATCTCCAGCACATCAGAGGCTGCTGCCTATAGACAGATTAGGAATCACTGGCCACAATAATGTCTCCATATCTTGCATTCTCATCTCATGTGTGTAAACTGTACTGTAAACTATTCTACAGTATCTTAGTCACTTTAATTGTTTGTAAATATTGCATCACCCATCTCATATGTGTATATACTGTACTCCATACTATGCCACTGTATCTTAGTCCAATGCCTCTGACCTATATGTATATATATTCTTAATCCATTCCTTACTTAGATTTACGTGTATTTTGGGTATATGTTGTGAAACTGTTAGATATTACTTGTTAGATATTACTGCGCTGTCAGAGCTACAAGCACAAGCATTTCACTACACCCGCAATAACATCTGTTAAAATGTTATTGGTCACATACACATGTTTATTTGATTGGATGGAAACTTAACAGCCGAAGGGGGTTTCCTTCCTAAGTTACAGTATTTGCTTCATAGAGTTTTTAATAACATCACAAAATGAAAAGCGATATGACATGGTTACTCTTTAGATCCCCACTGAACATTCTTAACATTCCTATCTTAGAAATATTGTTCCAATATTCACTTTTTTGGATGTTAAAGTTTGAGGCAGATGTTTCCTGGAGGACAAAGGCATTCCTTTGGTTGGTACTGAAGAGCAGAAGAGGGTTCTCTGCTGCATAAGAATTTACGTTTGGCGTAAGGTGTCATAAAACCGTCCCAGCCCCCCCCCCCTCCTCTCTTCTCCTGTGGAGGAGAGGGGGGTCTGACTGTCAGCCATTTGCCAAGCTGATCTGAGGCCTTGGATCCTCGACATGGAGAGTCATGACACCACATCATATGGATAGCAGGATAATGTGGTCACAACATGGCCATGGTACAGTAGAAATGAAAGCATTGGCTATGTTTTCCAAAGATTTAAATAAGTACATGGGCAGATATATCTATCCTTTAATTGAGGGTTACTGTTTAATTAAGAGTGGTGGTTATGAGCCCAGCCTTCAAAGGAGGAGCGCTGCAGTCATCAAAACCAACTGTGGCCCCGCGTACGGTTTGGCCGTCTGTGAGAGGAGAGGAAGAGGACAGGAGGGGCCATCAGGAACGTGGGAGGGATAGGCAGTAATCAAAGGTTATAAACACCCTGTGAAGTCGAATAGAGGCTTTAGTGGGATAATTGTATAGCTGTTGTCTTTCAGGTGACAGGAGGTGTAGGTTTGTTTTTCAGAGTGGTATACTGTTTTAGTAACAGGTTGGGCCATGTAACTTTAGCTGACTCATTTGGCAGAGTGAGGTCAAGTTGTCCGAAGAGATGTTCGTCTCAGTCCAGTGGTTGAGTTTTGTGGCCGAAGTTTAGTGAAACCAGACCTGACGCTAGGGCTGTGATGATACCAGTATAGGGCTGTGATGATACCAGTATAGGGCTGTGATGATACCAGTATAGGGCTGTGATGATACCAGTATAGGGCTGTGATGATACCAGTATAGGGCTGTGATGATACCAGTATAGGGCTGTGACGATACCAGTATAGGGCTGTGACGATACCAGTATAGGGCTGTGTAGATACCAGTATAGGGCTGTGACGATACCAGTATAGGGCTGTGACGATACCAGTATAGGGCTGTGACGATACCAGTATAGGGCTGTGACGATACCAGTATAGGGCTGTGACGATACCAGTATAGGGCTGTGACGATACCAGTATAGGGCTGTGACGATACCAGTATAGTATAGGGCTGTGACGATACCAGTATAGGGCTGTGACGATACCAGTATAGGGCTGTGACGATACCAGTATAGGGCTGTGACGATACCAGTATAGGGCTGTGACGATACCAGTATAGGGCTGTGACGATACCAGTATAGGGCTGTGACGATACCAGTATAGGGCTGTGACGATACCAGTATAGGGCTGTGACGATACCAGTATAGGGCTGTGACGATACCAGTATAGGGCTGTGACGATACCAGTATAGGGCTGTGACGATACCAGTATAGGGCTGTGACGATACCAGTATAGGGCTGTGACGATACCAGTATAGGGCTGTGACGATACCAGTATAGGGCTGTGACGATAGATACCAGTATAGGGCTGTGACGATAGATACCAGTATAGGGCTGTGACGATAGATACCAGTATAGGGCTGTGACGATAGATACCAGTATAGGGCTGTGACGATAGATACCAGTATAGGGCTGTGACGATAGATACCAGTATAGGGCTGTGACGATAGATACCAGTATAGGGCTGTGACGATAGATACCAGTATAGGGCTGTGACGATAGATACCAGTATAGGGCTGTGACGATAGATACCAGTATAGGGCTGTGACGATAGATACCAGTATAGGGCTGTGACGATAGATACCAGTATAGGGCTGTGACGATAGATACCAGTATAGGGCTGTGACGATAGATACCAGTATAGGGCTGTGACGATAGATACCAGTATAGGGCTGTGACGATAGATACCAGTATAGGGCTGTGACGATAGATACCAGTATAGGGCTGTGACGATAGATACCAGTATAGGGCTGTGACGATAGATACCAGTATAGGGCTGTGACGATAGATACCAGTATAGGGCTGTGACGATAGATACCAGTATAGGGCTGTGACGATAGATACCAGTATAGGGCTGTGACGATAGATACCAGTATAGGGCTGTGACGATAGATACCAGTATAGGGCTGTGACGATAGATACCAGTATAGGGCTGTGACGATAGATACCAGTATAGGGCTGTGACGATAGATACCAGTATAGGGCTGTGACGATAGATACCAGTATAGGGCTGGGAGATATGGTCAAAATATTATATCACGATATTTAAAACAAATTGGACGGTATAATGGTATTTTTAGGTTTTGAATAATTAAAGTTCTACATTTGATTGGAGTAGTGCGTGACCCTAGGGTGGCAACACATACATTCTAAGTGATTTCAATGAGTCTTTCTCCATTCTGATTGTTTTATTATGTTCAATTGAACTTCAACCAAAACAAATTTTATCACTTTTATAATTTCTGCATTTCTTGCTCTCAATTGCAGTGGTGGAAAAAATACCCAATTGTCATACTTGAGTAATTTTCTATTAACATATCTTTTACTTTTACTCAAGTGAAAGTCACCCAGTAAAATACTACTTAAGTAAAAGTCTAAAAGTATTTGGATTTAAATATGCAAATATACTTACGTATCAAAAGTAAATGTAATTGATAAAATATACTTAAGTATCAAAAGCATAAATAATTTCAAATTCCTTATATTAAGCAAACCAAATGGCACCATTTTATGGATACCCAGGGGCACACTCCAACACTCAGACATAATTTACAAACAAAGCATTTGTGGAAAGCATTTAGGGAGTTCTCCAGATCAGAGGCAGTAGATGACCAGGGATGTTCTCTTGACGTGTGTGAATTGGACCATTTTCCTGTCCTGCTAAGCATTCAAAATGTACTTTTAGGTGTCAGGGAAAATGAATGGAGTAAAAAGTACAGTATTTTCTTTAGGAATGTAGTGAAGTGAAAGTTGTCAAACAAAAATAGTAATGTACAGATACCAAAAAACTGACTTAAGTAGTACTTTAAAGTGTTTTTGCTTAAGTACTTTACACCACTGCTCAATTGAGAATTTCCACACTGCCACGTAGGCCTGCACGATATGGGCAAATAATCTAGGACTTATTTTTAACCAAATGTTACAATTGCGATTTGACTTGCGAATTAGAGCATAACTTTTGGAATCATGGAAATACAATGACTATTCTAATTCTGTAGTTAGAATATAATAGTGGGCACTTTGAATACAGTGTTTGAGATGACAACGAATTAAAATGCCAGGGAGGAGTTATTGTGACAGGGTAGGAACTACAGTGTTGATAAGTGTTTCCTAGGGGACCCTATAAGCTTTGGCTACATTGCATGTTTTCTCTTAGCTACTTCATGTCACTAACATATTCTTGTTTTGCATATTCCTCTTTGATTTAGAAGATGCTGTTGCATAAACGACATGCTGATTTAGGTCTTCACCATCACTGGTATTATCAGGCTGCATTAGCTAGCTACGTTTGCTCTTACTCAGTACATTTACTATCTAGCTAGCTATTAGCATTAGCTGCTAACAATTAGCATCTCACAAGATTTAGGGCAACTTTCTAAGAAAAGACAAACTAGCTGTTTGCTGATGTAAGAAATACAAACTAATAGTGTTGTTATAGAACGCCAGTGGATTTATATTAAGAAGCAAAGTGAAAACAACATTGTTGTCATGAACATTGTTGCATGTGCTGCATTGACCATGCAGACTGAACGCAAGTGTCTCGTGGTTGAGGAACATTAATTGCGCTCCTTGAGTGACAGGTGGCGTACCTAGGAAAGTGGCATGGAGAGAGATGACTCAAGTAGCGAAGTAAACTATAAAAATTGACATTACACATGGCGTATCACATTTTAACAAACCAAACATTCAAATACCGGTATAGAAGGTAAAGTAAAAACCCAAACCAGTCCCTGCATCAATACCGGTATATCATAAAATATGGTTTACTGCCCAGCCCTATACCAGTAGCGCAGTATTTTTTTTCCATGGCAAAGATTTTAAGCCTGAAGCAGCCCGCAATCTTTGGTCCTTTTAAAAACCTGCTGCTTGTAAAATATTGTGCTCTATAGTTTTATTTATTTTCAATGTGACACTGGATGACAACATGTTTGTTTCCAATGTTAGATCTGTTTTCCTAAAGAAGTTAAATCCACTTTGTTTTGTTTCCTTGCCACAATACTAAGAAGTATTGTGATACTGGTATAGTCCCGGCCCTACCTAACATATTTGAAAGCCTGTGGTGTAGGGGTGTGAACGTTTAAGTGAAGTTTGGATCCTTAACCTTAAGAAAAATCCCTAACCGAAAAACTGTTTTAAAATTGCAGTGCAGTTATCACAAAGCCTTATTTTCCGTGTTTATAGCCTAACAAGACTATATGGCTATAAAGTTGTGTAATTGAAATAAAACCAGAGAGCAGAGGCAAACTTTAGGCTACATTGGGGAATTTGCGAGGCATGCAAGACGATTAAGACATATGTGCACGGTTCTGCCTGCCCCGGCTCTCTCGCGCTGGCCTGCCTGCACTTTCTCTTTGCTAATGAGGAGAGTGTGTGTTCAGTCTTCGGTCTGTTGTGTGTAGAATATCCTAGTTTAGGCTATAGGCTATTAATGGGACGATGTCGCTGGGATCTTCTTTTGCCCTGTGAGTGTGTGCATAGAGACAGAAAATATTGAAATAAAACGTCAGTAAAGATACAAGGTAAAGTCTGTCCATGTAGCTATTTTGTTAGCTATTCATTAGTCATATTGCTTGGGGATAGAAACTGTTCAAGATCCTGTTGGTGTCAGACTTGATGCACCGGTACCTCTTGCTGTGCTGTAACAGAGAAAATCATCTATGGCTTGGGTGGTTGGGGTCTTTCACGATTTCCCAGGCATTCTTTTTACACCGCCTGATATTCAGGTCCTGGATGGAAGGGAGCTCGGCCCCAGTGATGGGCTGTCCGTACAACCCTCTGTAGCGCCATGAGATCCTAGCCTTCCTGCTGCCTGCGCGCATTCTACTCTTAACTAACTTTAAAGTTAGTTAAATATCGTGACTTACCAATACATTTAGTAGAAAGAAAGCACATCTAGCTACCCTACCATAAAATAACAGCATAAACAACGCGTTTATTGTTGTCAGGGAAACAATATATCATTATATGCTGTAGCAGAATTCTACTGTCGAAAAAGGTACAGACACTTCTGATGGGACACTTTTTTTTACTGTACTGCATTATTATGTGTGTAAAGGGTGGCGGTAGAGAACTTCACTGCCTGGCCCTAGCGGGCATGCATATGTAATATGACCATTATTCTGCATTGTGAATTCACTGGAATTGTATTATTTTCTTATCTTTTTAACGGAAAATCGATTTTTAAAAACAAAAATGGCTGTTTAAACGTTAAGGACAATTGTCCATTTGTCACGTTCCTACTGTGATGTAATCAACTCAAATCCTGTTAACCTCTTGCTTGAACTGTGTGTGCTATCAGAGGTTGCCCCAGCCTAAACCCCTTTTATGTAATTAACTGTCTCTTGTCTTGTGATTAGTGGTCACTCATTGAGGGCCATAGTCGTCAAAATAGTTTGCTGGATTTCTGCCCTTCCAGGCTAAGACTAATTCTTAGAAGTCTTGCCCTGCAAGGCTGCAGAATTGGATTAATTCAACTTAATCAACAAAACAACATTCTATTTGAAACGTTTAAATGTCATATAAAACATGCATTTCTCACTGAATACACCTTTTTTCCCGCATCAGCCGTAAACTCTGTTATTGGTTTAGATTGAATAGTGCCACCACATCCCCCCCCTGGGTGAGGTCACCTGAGAAATACTGGTTCCCCAGAGTGTCGAGGGAAGGTCTTCCTTCCTGTGGTCATTACTCCCAAATGGCCCTCGTGAGGACAATGAGAATGGGGGAAGTGTCCATGTGAGTTGACTCTGTCCACTTCTTCTAATAGTGGCTGTGCTGCATCCAGCCCCTGTATTTGTTAGGGTTGGGAATTGCCAGGGACTTCCCCAATACAATATTATCACGATACTAGTTTCCAATACGATATGTATTGCGATTCTCATGATTCTATATGTGTTGTGATTCGATGCTCCAAACATATTGCTCACCATATGTCTGCTGCAGAGGGACAAGAGAGAGCCATGAGAAAACAACAAGTTTTGAACAGTCATAATAGAGATTGCATCATCTGTGGATCTGTTGGGGCGGTATGCAAATTAGAGTGGGTATCGGGTTTCTGGGATAATGGTGTTGATGTGAACCATGTGTGTCCAAACTTTTGACTGGTATTGTATGTTAATATAATATTTCAGTTTTGTATTTTTAATAAAATACCTAAAAAACTGTTTTTACTTTGTCATTATGGGATACTGTGTGTAGATAGACGAGTAAAAAAAAATACAATTTGATCAATTGTAGAATGAGGCTGAAACGCAACAAAATGTTAAAAAAGTCAAGGGGTCTGATTACTTTCCGAATGTGCATACAAACTATGGTTGGGCAGTATCCAGATTTCCATATCGGCCTCTCATCCAAGGATTTACGATATTACTGGCTTAGTACACAATGAGGCACCAACATTTTTATTTTATACATTCGTCGTCTATTACCGGAATGCTAACAAAATTAGCAAAAAGCAAATAGTGAATTTCCATGGAGGCTGCTAGCTAAATATGCTAACGAGCCCAAACGAGAAATAAAATGAATTGCAAAGACAGGCAATCCAGCTCATGAAGTTATACATATTAGGTAGGAGCTACCAAATGTAATTTTGGGTGAGTTTGGACATTTACAAGCGAATGAAAGATATTGTGCAAATGGACAGTTTTGTTTAGCTAGCTACATTTCTAAACAAAAAGACTCCACTATGCAAGTAACCATGTCACTGTACTGTTTACACCTAACAAGCTAGAAACAAACCAAAAACATTGTTTAGAAAGTTGCTTTTAGTTGCCTGATTTCCTAGATTGACATCTACGAAATTCATTTTTAAACAGATGGGTTTATTTGTGTTAAAATGCGCCTGTTATGATATTTTGGACCCCCAGGCTGACAGGCTGCATTTGAGGCTGTACGCTAAACAGTGGGTATGGTAGTCTACAACCAAAAATTAAGACGTAAGGCTGGTTTAAACTACTACTATCGACATGTCTGCATACAGCTGTCGCAGTGACATCATGAACATTCTATTGTCGTCCAACATCAAATTTATCGTTAAGAAAAAGTATAAACACAAAAATGACAGGCTGCATGACATTTGTATGTTCATACTTTTTCATAACGACAATGATAAATTTAATGTCGGACGACAATAGAATGTTCATGATGTCTGTATACAGTTGTCGCAGTGACATGTCGATAGTAGTAGTATAAACCAGCCTTACATCTTAATCTTTGGTTGTACACTACCATACTCAATGTTTAGCACATGGCCTCAAATGTGAATCCTTAAAGAGATAGGTGGGGCTAATGCTTAAGAGGGTGTGAACGATGCTGAATGGGTGTAGAAAAAGAAGAGCTCTCCAATAGGTATCCTAAAATATTCAAGGCACATTTTCTCAAAAGTGGGGTTACAAGTTTATCAACTTTCAAAACAGAATTACTTTCCCCATTTGTTCCTTAACTGCAGCATATTATATACAATTTTCTAGCTCTGAGTCTCTACTTTTATCCAATGTAAAAAAAAAAACAATTTCAAATGTTGCTACATAATACCAAATCACTCAAATCACATAACTAGCAAGTTAAACTTAGGGGTCGCGTTAATGCAGAACTCGTTTTTTAGGAAAAAAATCTAAGCTAAAACGCATAAGAAATATCTCTCTGCGCTTTGTAAATGCAGAACTAAAGTGCTTCTTACTGTACATTTTGTGCTTCAGTTGCACTTCTCCACTTGGATAAGAATTCACAAAACAGGCATTCTATCAGCAGACAGCACTTTGACATAGCTCCTTTTCTCCTGTCCTTTTCTCAGTGCAGCCAGAATACTTTTCTCCATAAATACTAGTGGTGGTGGAAAAGAAATCGATAGTTACATATTGGGATATTATTTCTGACAATATATAGTAATGACAATAATCGCAAAATTGTTTTTGCACTAGTTTGCACTAGCTGTACCTGCACCAAAATGTACCTATGACAATTTACAGATGACAATTTACAGATGACGCCGGAGGGGACGGCTGCCGTTTTTATGGCCTCTTAACCAATCGTGCTATTTTGTTAGTTTTTTATGCATTTTTTGTAACTTATTTTGTACATAATGTTGCTGCTACCGTCTCTTATGACCAAAAAGAGCTTCTGGACATCAGAACAGCGATGACTCACCATGAACTGGACAAATAATTTTTCTTTAATGAGTCGGACGAAAGGTATTTACTCCAGACACCCGAACAGGCCCTCATCTCCGTCACTCGCAGGAGAAAGAGATAGGTTTCACAGAAGGAGATCGGTGTGCCTTGTGATCATCCAGCAACGAGTGGCTAATCTGCCTTTGCCATCGGTACTATTGGCCAACGTACAATCGCTCAATAATAAAGTGGACAAACTACAAGCACGTATATCCTACCAACAGGACATTAAAAACTGTAATATCTTATGTTTCACGAAGTCGTGGCTGAACAACGACACGAACAACATATAGCTGGCGGGTTATACACTGTATCGGCAGGATAGAACAACAGCCTCTGGTAAGACAAGGGGCGGCGTTCTACAGATATCTATAAACAGCTGGTGCACGATATCTAAGAAAGTGTCGAGGTTTTGCTTGTCTGAGGTAGAGTATCTCATGATAGTGTGGTCTACAGCTTATCTACCTAGAGTTTTCATCTGTATTTTTTGTAGCGGTCAACATACCACCATTAAGGCCGCACTCAATGAGCTGTATACGGCCATAAGCAAACAGGAAAACGCTAATCCAGAAGCGGCGCTCCTAGTGGCCGGGGACTTTAATGCAGGGAAACTTAAATCCATTTTACCTAATTTCTACCAGCATATTAAAATGTGCAACCAGAGAAGAAAAATGAATAAAAATATAATAACTCTAGACCACATTTACTAAACACACACAGAGACGCGAACAAAGATCTCCCTCGCCCTCCATTTGGCAAATCTGACCATAATTTTATCCTCCTGATTCCTGCTTACAAGCAAAAATTAAAGCAGGAAACACCAGTGACTCTGTCAATAAAAAAAGTGGTAATATGCTCAGCAGATGCTAAGCTACAGGACTGTTTTGCTAGCACAGACTGGAATATGTTCCGGGATTCTTACAATGTCATTGAGGAGTACACAACATCAGTCACTGGCTTCATCAATAAGTGTATCGATGACGTTGTCCCCACAGTGACTGTACGTACATACCCAAACCAGAAGCCATGGATTACAGGCAACATCCGCACTGAGCTAAAGGGTAGAGCTGCGGCTAACAAGGAGGGGGACTCCAACCCGGAAGCTTATAAGAAATCCTACTACAACCTCCGATGAACCAAACAGGCTAAGTGTCAGTACAGGACTAAGACCGAATCTTACTACACCGGCTCCGATGCTCGTCGGATGTGGCAGGGCTTGCAAACTATTACAGACTACAAAGGGAAGCACAGCTGAGAGCTGCCCAGTGACACGAGCCTACCAGACGAGCTAAATACTTCTACGCTCGCTTCAAGGCAAGTAACACTGAAACATGCATGAGAGCATCAGCTGTTCCGGACGACTCTGTGATCACGCTCTCCGCAGCTGATGTGAGTAAGACCTTTAAACAGATCAACATTCAGGCCACAGGGCCAAACGGATTACTAGGATGTGTACTCCGAGCATGCGCTGACCAATTGGCAAGTGTCTTCACTGACATTTTCAATCTCTCCCTGTCTGAGTCTGTAATACCAACATATTTCAAGCAGACCACCATAGTCCCTGTGCCCAAGAACACTAAGGTAACCTGCCTAAACGACTACCAACCCGTAGCACTCACGTCTGTAGCCATGAAGTGCTTTGAAAGGCTGGTCACACCTACTCATTCAAGGGTTTTTCTTTATTTTTACTATTTTCTGCATTGCAGAATAATAGTGTAGACATCAAAACTATGAAATAACACACATAGAATCATGTATTAACCAAAAAAGTGATAAACAAATGAAAATAGATTTTAGATTCTTCAAAGTAGCCACCCTTGCACACTCTTGGCATTCTCTCAACCAGTTTCACCTGGAATGCTTTTCCAACAGTCTTGAAGGAGTTCCAACATATGCTGAGCACTTGTTGGCTGCTTTTCCTTCACTCTGCGGTCCAACTCATCCCAAACCATCTAATTTGGGTTGAGGTCGGGTGATTGTGGAGGCCACATCTTCTGATGCAGCACTCATGCTCCTTCTTGGTCGAACAACTCTTACACAGCCTGGAGGTGTGTTTTGGGTCATTGTCCTGTTGAAAAACAAATAATAGTCTCACTAAGCGCAAACCAGATGGGATGGTGTATTGCTGCAGAATGCTGTAGTAGCTTGCTGGTTAACTGTGCCTTGAATTCTTAATGAATCACTGACAGTGTCACCAGCAAAGCACCATCACACCACCTCCTGCATGCTTCAAGGTGGGAACCACACATGCGGAGATCATCCATTCATCTACTCTGCGTCTCATAAAAACACGGCAGTTGGATCCCAAAATCTCAAATTTGGACTCATCAGACCAAAGGACAGATTTCCACCGGTCTTATATCCATTGTTCATGTTTCTTGGCCCAAGCAAGTCTCTTCTTCTTATTGGTGTCCTTTTAGTAGTGGTTTCTTTGCAGCAATTTGACCATGAAAGCCTGATTCACGCAGTCTCCTCTGAACAGTTGATGTTGAGATTTGTCTGTTACTTGAACTCTGAAGCATTTATTTGGGCTGCAATTTCTGAGGATGGTAACTCTAATGAAGTCCTCTGCAGCAGAGGTAACTCTGGGTCTTCCTTTCCTGTGGTGTTCCTCATGACAGCCAGCTTCATCATAGCACTTGATGATTTTTGCGGCTGTACTTGAAGAAACTTTCAAAGTTCTTGAAATTTTCCGGATTGACTGACCTTCATGTCTTAAAATAATAATGGACTGTCGTTTCTCTTTGCTTATTTGAGCTGTTCTTGCCATAATATGGACTTGGTCTTTTACCAAATAGGGCTATCTTCTTGTCACAACACACAACTGATCAAACGCATTAAGAAGGAAAGAAATTCCACAAACTTTTAACAAGGCCCACCTGTTAATTGAAATGCATTCCAGGGGACTACCTCTGGAATTCTAGGGGACTACCTCTCTAAGCTGGTTGAGATAATGCCAAGAGTGCTGTCATCAAGGCGAAAGGTGGCTGCTTTGAAGAAACTTAAATATAAAATATATTTTGATTTGTTTAACACTTTTTTTTTTTGGTTACGACATGATTCCATATGTGTTATTTCATAGTTTTGATGTCTTCATTATTATTCTACAATGTAGAAAAATATTGTAAAAATAAAGGAAAAACCCTGGAATAAGTAGGTGTCAACTTTTGACTAGTACTGTAAGTATTCAGACCCTTTACTCATTATTTTGTTGAAGGACTTTGGCAGCGATTACAGCCTCTGGTCTTCTTGGGTATGACGCTACAAGCTTGGCACACCTGTTTTTGGGAAGTTTCTCCCTTCTCTGTAGATCCTCTCAAGCTCTGTCAGGTTGGATGGGGAGCTTCGCAGCGCAGCTATTTTCAGGTCTCTCCAGAGATGTTCGATCGGCTTCAAGTCCATGCTCTCGTTCAGCTACTCAAGGACATTCAGAGACTTGTCTCGAAGCCACTCCTGCGCTGTCTTGGCTGTGTGCTTAGGCTCGTTGTCCTATTGGAAGGTGAACCTTTGCCCCAGTCTGATAACCTGCTCCAGAGTGCTCAGGACTTCATCAAGAATCACTCCGTTCGTCTTTCCCTCAATCCTGACTAAATCAAATGTATTTTACATCAGCTGATGCCACAAAGTGCTGTAGAGAAACCCAGCCTAAAACCCCATACAGCAAGCAATGCAGGTGTAGAAGCACGGTGGCTAGGAAAAACTCCCTAGAAAGGCCAAAACTTAGGAAGAAACCTAGAGAGGAACCAGGCTATGAGGGGTGGCCGGTCCTCTTCTGGCTGTGCCAGGTGGATATTATAACAGAACATGGCCAAGATGTTTAAATGTTCATAAACGACCAGCATGGTTAAATAATAATAATCACAGTAGTTGTCGAGGGTGCAACAGGTCAGCACCTCAGGAGTAAATGTCAGTTGGCTTTTCATAGCCGATCATTGAGAGTATCTCTACCGCTCCTGCTGTCTCTAGAGAGTTGAAAACAGCAGGTCTGGGACAGGTAGCACGTCCGGTGAACAGGTCAGGGTTCCATAGCCTCAGGCAGAACAGTTGAAACTGGAGCAGCACGGCCAGGTGGACTGGGGACAGCAAGGAGTCATCATGCCAGGTAGTCCTGACGCATGATCATCATTGAGCGGTTTCCACAACTTGATTGGAGTAAATTCAATCGATTGGACATGATTTGGAATGTCACACAGCTGTCTATATAAGGTCCCACAGTTGATAGTGCATGTCAGAGCAAAAACCAAGCCAGGAGGTCTCGACTAGTCTCCCTGCTGCTGAAAAACATCCCCACAGCCTGATGCTGCCACCCCAATGCTTAACTGTAGGGATGGTGCCAGGTTTCCTCCAGACGTGACGCTTAGCATTCAGGCCAAGGAGTACACTCTTGGTTTTACCAGACCAAATAATCTTGTTTCTCATGGTCTGAGTGTCTTTTAGGTGCCTTTTGGCAAACTCCAAGTGTGCTGCCATGTATCCTTTTACTGAGGAGTGGCTTCCGCCTGGCCACTGTACCTTAAAGGCCTGATTGGCGGAGTGCTGCAGAGATGTTTGTCCTTCTGGAAGGTTCTCCCATCTCCACAGAGGAATTCTGGAGCGCTGTCAGTGACCATCGGGTTCTTGGTCTCCTCCCTGACCAAGGCCCTCTCCCGATTTTGCTTAGTTTGGCCAGGTGGCCAGCTCTAGGAAGAGTCTTGGTGGTTCAAATCTTCTTCCATTTAAGAATGATGGAGGCCACTGTGCTCTTGGACTTTCAATGCTGCACAAATGTTTGGGTACCCTTCCCCAGATCTGATCCTCGACACAATCCTGTGTTGGAGCTCTACAGACAATTCCTTCGACCTCCTGGCTTGGTTTTTGCTCTGACATGCACTATCAACTGTGGGACCTTATATAGACAGCTGTGTGACATTCCAAATCATGTCCAATCGATTGAATTTACTCCAATCAAGTTGTCGAAACCGCTCAATGATGATCATGGAAACAGGATGCCTCTGAGCTCAATTTCGAGTCTCATAACAAAGGGTCTGAATTCTTATGTACATAAGCTATTTCTGTTTTTTATTTTTAATACATTAGCAAACATTTCTAAAAACCTGTTCGCTTAGTCATTATGGGGTATTGTGTGTAGATTGAGGAACATTTTGTATTTAATTCATTTCAGAATAAGGCTGTAACATAACAATGTGGAAAAAGTCAAGGGGTCTGAATTCTTTCCGAATGCACTGTATTTGATACCATTCCAGCCATTACAATGAGCCCATACTCCTATAGCTTCTCCAACCAGCCTTTTCTGGTGTATTGGCACTCTTATGGTGTACTTTCCCATGATGAGAAACTTCTCTTGAGCAAGGCTTATTAAGCAATCCAATGAGTCAATGCAGTGAATCAGCAGAGCTACAGCCTGGCAGTGAAAAAGACCTGGCAAACAGGACCTCTGCTGACTGATAAATGTGTGTGTGTGTGTGTGTGTGTGTGTGTGTGTGTGTGTTTTTAACAAGACATCATCCGCACTGCATGGTTAACACATTAGTCATGTATTATGGAGGCATCAAGGTCTCTCCCTTCCTCTCTATTTCTCTATTTTTTTATTGAGGGGTTGGATTAAATGCGGATGACACATTTCAGTTGAATGCATTCAGTTGTGCAACTGACTAGATATCCCCTTTCCTTTCATCATGTTCTAAATGAAACGTCCTCCACTCTCATAATTACAGGAAGTCTGTACTAGAGCTGGGCAATATGAACAACAATTCTGGTAATTTATAACGATAAATAGAATGCTAAGTTTATAACATTTAAATGTTATCACCCTTAAAATCACTACACTGAACAAAAATATGAACAACTATTTCAAGGATTTTACTGAGTTACAGTTCATATAAGAAAATAAATCAAACAAATTAATTAGGCCCTAATCTATGGATTTCACATGACTAGGAAGATGCATTAAAAAAAAAGTAGGGGACTGGATCAGAAAACTAGTCGGTGTCTGGGGAGACATCTCCTTCACATAGTCTATTGATTGTGGAATGTTATCCCACACGTCATTGGCTGTGTGAAGTTGCTGGATATTGGCGGTGTTATGTTCTGAACAGAGAAACTAAAACGGACTACTAGAAAAAGCTCACACCAGGGTTATTCATCCACTGGGTCATACAGCTGCAAATACATTTTGCCCATGATCAAACAACCATTTTTATTGCATGTCAGGACAAGAGTAGTGGTGCAACTGTTGTGCTGTTGTCTTCGCAGTCACTTCTCCACAATGTTCATCAGTGACCTCCTGTTTACCTTACTCAACAGACCTGGGTCATATACTCTGTTCAACTTTTCTCTCACAGTAACTTTCCATATCACTCAGTAACTTTCCACACACCTATTTCCTCTTTACCCTATGACCCCTAACATATACAGTTGAAGTCGGAAGTTTACATGCATCTTAGCCAAATTTATTTTAATCTCAGGTTTTCACAATTTCTGACAATTAATCCTAGTAAAGATTCCCTGTCTTAGGTCAGTTAGGATCACCGCTTTATTTTAAGAATGTGAAATGTCAGAATAATAGTAGAGAGAACACTTTTATTTCTTTCATCACATTCCCAGTGGGTCAGAAGTTTACATACACTCAATTAGTATTTGGTAGCATTGCCTTTAAATTGTTTAACTTGGGTCAAACGTTTGGTGTATTCTTCCACAAGCTTCCCACAATAAGTTGGGTGAATTTTGGCCCATTCCTCCTGACAGAGCTGGTGTAACTGAGTCAGGTTTGTAGGCCTCCTTGCTCACACATGCTTTTTCAGTTCTGCCCACAAATGTTCTATAGGGCTTTGTGATGGCCACTCCAATACCTTCACTTTGTTGTCCTTAAGCCAACTTTAGAAGTATGCTTGGGGTCATTGTCCATTTGGAAGACCCATTTGCGACCAAGCTTTAACTTCCTGACTGATGTCTTGAGATGTTGCTTCAATATATCCACATAATTTTCCTCCCTCGTGATGCCATCTATTTTGTGAAGTGCACCAGTCCCTTCTGCAGCAAAGCACCCCCACAACATGATGCTGCCCGCCACCCCCGTGCTTCATGGTTGGGATGGTGTTCTTCGGCTTGCAAGCTCTCCCTTTTCCCTCCAAACATAACGATGGTCATTAAGGCCAAACAGTTCTATTTTTGTTTCATCAGAGCAGAGGACATTTCTCCAAAAAGTACAATCTTTGTCCCCATGTGCAGTTGCAAACCGTAGTCTGGCTTTGTTTATGGCGGTTTTGGAGCAGTGGTTCTTCCTTGCTGAGTGGCCTTTCAGGTTATGTCGATATAAGACTCGTTTTACTGTGGCTATAGATACTGGAGGAAATGGGTACAAAAGTATCTTCACAAGGTCCTTTGCTGTTGTTCTGGGATTGATTTGCACATTTCGCACCAAAGTACGTTCATCTCTAGGAGACAGAATGAGTCTCCTTCCTGAGCGGTATAATGGCTGCGTGGTCCCATGGTATTTATACTTGCATACTATTGTTTTGTACAGATGAACGTGGTACCTTCAGGCATTTGGAAATTGCTCCCAAGAATGAACCAGACTTGTGGAGGTCTACAATTGTTTTGGCTGATTTCTTTAGATTTTTCCCATGATGTCAAGCAAAAAGGCACTGAGTTTAAAGTTAGGCCTTGAAATATATCCACAGGTAAACCTACAATTGACTCAAATGATGTCAATTGGCCTATCAGAAGCTTCTAACGCCATGACATCATTTTCTGGAATTTTCCAAGCTGTTTAAAGGCACAGTCAATTTAGTGTATGTAAACTTCTGACCCAATGGAATTGTGATATAGTGAATTATAGATGAAATCATCTGTCTAAACAATTGTTGGAAAAATTACTTGTGTCATGCTCAAAGTAGATGTCCTAATCGACTTGCCAAAACTATAGTTTTGAAATTGCAGAGCGCGAAATTCAAACTACATTATTATAAATATTTAACTTTCATAAAATCACAAGTGTAATACATCAAAATAAAGCTTAACTTCTTGTTAATCCAGCCGCGGTGTCAGATTTCAAAAAGGCTTTACAGCGAAAGCAAACCATGCGATTATATGAGTACAGCGCCCCGCATACAAACACATGAAAAACATATTTCAACCAGGCAGGTGCGACACGAAAGTCAGAAATAGCGGAATAAAAAATGCCTTGCCTTTTGATCTTCTTCTGTTGGCACTCCAAAAGGTCCCAGTTACATCACAAATGGTCCTTTTGTTCGATTATTGTCCTTCTTTATATCCATAAAAACTCAGTTTAGCTGGCGCGCTTCAGTCAACAATCCACCCAGTTTCCCTCTATCAAAATGCATACAAAATGAATCTCAAACTTTTCCAAACAAGTCAAACAACGTTTATAATCAAACCTTAGGTACCCTAATACGCAAATAAACGATAAAATTTAAGACGGAGAATCGTTATTATCTTTACCGGAGAAAAATACCAAAGAACGCGCTCTCTTCCACGCGCTTGGAAACACTACAGCCAAAATGGGAGCCACCTAGGGGAAAAACTACAATTTCTGGCTAATTTTTCCAAAAACCAGCCTGAAACTCTTTCTAAAGACTGACATCTAGTGGAAGCCCTAGAAACTGCAATCTGGGAGGACTTGGCCTTATAATTAACGTGATAGCCATTGAAAATAGAGGTAGGCTGAAAAAAAAATTTAAATTTTTTTGGGGGGATGGTTTGTCCTCGGGGTTTCGCCTGCCATATCAGTTATGTTGTACTCACAGACATACTTTTAACAGTTTCAGAAACTTTAGAGTTTTTTTATCCAAATCTACCAATTATATACATATCCTAGCTTCTGGGCCTGAGTAACAGGCAGTTTACTTTGGGAACGCTTTTCATCTGGATGTCAGAATACTGCCCCCTACCCAGGAGAGGTTAACAAGAAATTTGTGGAGTGGTTGAAAAACGAGTTTTAATGACTCCAGCCGAAGTGTATGTAAACTTCCGACTTCAACTGTGTGTGTGTGTGTGTGTGTGTGTGTGTATGCATACATACACACACACACACACACACACACACACACACACACACACACAGTGGGGGGGAAAAGTATTTGATCTCCTGCTGATTTTGTACGTTTGCCCACTGACAAAGAAAGGATCAGTCTGTAATTTTAATGGTAGGTTTATTTGAACAGTGAGACACAGAATAACAACAAAAATATCCAGAAAAACGCATGTCAGAAATGTTAGAAATTGATTTGCATTTTAATGAGGGGAAATAAGTATTTGACTCCCTCTCAATCAGAAAGATTTCTGGCTCCCAGGTGTCTTTTATACAGGTAACGAGCTGAGATTAGGAGCACACTCTTAAAGGGAGTGCTCCTAACCGCAGCTTGTTACCTGTAAAAAAGACACCTATCCACAGAAGCAATCAATCAATCAGATTCCAAACTCTCCACCATGGCCAAGACCAAAGAGCTCTCCAAGGATGTCAGGGACAAGATTGTAGACCTACACAAGGCTGGAATGGGCTACAAGACCATCGCCAAGCAGCTTGGTGAGAAGGTGACAACAGTTGGTGCGATTATTCGCAAATGGAAGAAACACAAAAGAACTGTCAATATCCCTCGGCCTGGGGCTCCATGCAAGATCTCACCTCGTGGAGTTGCAATGATCATGAGAACGGTGAGGAATCAGCCCAGAACTACAAGGGAGGATCTTGCCAATGATCTCAAGGCAGCTGGGACCATAGTCACCAAGAAAACAATTGGTAACACACTACGCCGTGAAAGACTGAAATCCTGCAGCGCCCGCAAGGTCCCCCTGCTCAAGAATACACATACATGCCCGTCTGAAGTTTGCCAATAAACATCTGAATGACTCAGAGGACAACTGGTGAAAGTGTAGTGGTCAGGTGAGACCAAAATGGAGCTCTTTGACATCAACTCAACTCGCCGTGTTTGGAGGAGGAGGAATGCTGCCTATGACCCCAAGAACACCATCTCCACCGTCTAACATGGAGGTGGAAACATTATGTTTTGGGGGTGTTTTTCTGCTAAGGGGACATGACAACTTCACCGCATCAAAGGGACGATGGACGGGGCCATGTACCGTCAGATCTTGGGTGAGAACCTCCTTCCCTCAGCCTGGGCATTGAAAATGGGTCGTGGATGGGTATTCCAGCATGACAATGACCAAAACACACGGCCAAGGCAACAAAGGAGTGGCTCAAGAAGAAGCACATTAAGGTCCTGGAGTGGCCTAGCCAGTCTCCAGACCTTAATCCCATAGAAAATCTGTGGAGGGAGCTGAAGGTTCGAGTTGCCAAACGTCAGCCTCGAAACCTTAATGACTTGGAGAAGATCTGCAAAGAGGAGTGTGACAAAATCCCTCCTGAGATGTGTGCAAACCTGGTGGCCAACTACAAGAAACATCTGACCTCTGATTGCCAACAAGGGTTTTGCCACCAAGTACTAAGTCATGTTTTGCAGAGGGGTCAAATACTTATTTCCCTCATTAAAATGCAAATCATTTTATAACATTTTTGACGTGTTTTTCTGGATTTTTTGGTTGTTATTCTGTCTCGCACTGTTCAAATAAACCTACTATTAAAATTATAGACTGATCATTTCTTTGTAAGTGGGCAAACGTACAAAATCAGCAGGGGATCAAATACTCCCCCCCCCCCCCCCCCCCCAGTGTGTGTGTGTGTGTGTGTGTGTGTGTGTGTACACACACACACACACCGACCGTAATTTCCGGACTATTGAGCGCACCTGAATATAAGCCGCACCCACTGAATTAAAAAAAATATATATTATTTTGAACATAAATAAGCCGCACATGTCTATAAGCCGCAGGTGCCTACCGGTACACTGAAACAAATTAACTTTACACAGGCTTTAATGAAACATGGCTTGTAACAAAAATAAATAGGCTTTAACGAAACACGGCTTGTAATAAAAAATTTGCAGTAAGCTTTAGTTGTCTTTTTCCACTGAGTCAATCCCTCACGCTGCTGTTTCCAATGTCTTATCATCGACTCATTAAGACCAAGCTCCCGTGCAGAAGCTCTATTTCCTTTTCCAACAGCCAGATCAATCGCCTTCAACTTGAAAGCTGCATCATATGCATTTTTCCGTGTCTTTGCCATGATGAGGGTGACAAAATGACTACTGTAATCAGAATGATGGGAAGTTTGAGAGCGCTCGATTTAATCTAAACAGTAAACAAAAAAGGGAGAGAAATTAGAAAATATCTTAAAGATATGTGGGTGTTTGGTAACGGAATTACAACGCACGAGGCAAATCATTTCTAAATATGTGTTGCTATATTTTTGTGTTTCTACTACCTTACGACTTTGTTTGTTAGATGTTTTCTAAGACCCCTTTTCCATCTGTTTGACCAAAAATCAAAGCCTTTGCTTAAAAATGGTTGAGAAATGTATATATCCCTTAGTAAAAACTACTCTCAGCTTTCATTTGACACCCAATTTGCCATGCTTCGATGAACTTCACATGCTGTTGCTCATGGGTCCTTTTTTAGATGGAAATGCCCAGTACTAGCATAATGATATGTATTTGAGAGTATTTTAGCACTGCTAATGCCGACACTGCCATTCTGGTTGTTGATGATCATTATTATTACACTTTCCAGATTGTTCAAAATGCTTACCATTGTACAGTGTGGGGGAAAAGTCACGTCATCCACTAACAATGTGTTGATTTGGTAAGAGCATGGTCTGGGGGATAGAGATGGAGGGGGTTTAAACAGAGACCATAATACCACAATAACTTCAATGGTCAGCTCATTATCTTAGGTGGTAAATGGGCTTCTCTGAAACCCCATGGGTAACCACATGGATGTGCTTTCTTGTGTGTGTGTTTTGAAAGTGAGAGAGCGAGTAAGCATGCACTGCATTCTCTGTGTGTGTTATTGAGTGTGTGTACATTAGGTCCATAATTATTGGCACACTTAATAAAGATGAGCAGCAAAGACTGTACTGTGTATAATAAGTACAAATTCTGAGCTATATGCTTAAAAAAAAGGGAAATAATTTTATACTAATACAGAAAAAGATACTTAGTTGAAGAAAAATAAAAAAAAGACGTGTCAAAATAATTGCCACCCCTGTTTTCACTCCAGTACCCTCCCCTTCTGAGGATAATGACACTGAGCCTTTTTCTAAAATGTTTTATGAGATTGGAGAACATGGCGGGAGGGATTTTAGACTGTACCTCCATACAGAATCTTTCTAGATCCTTGATATCCTTCGTCTGCTCTTATGGACTGGCCTCTTCACTTCAAACCACAGGTTTTCAATGGGGTTAAAGTCCTGAGACTGAGATGGCCATGGCAAAATTCAGATTTTGTGGCTATGAACTTCATGTTGGTGCTCATGGGTCCTTTTTACATGAAAATGACCTCCGTGTCATTATCCTCGCAAGGGGAGGGTGGAGTATTGGTAACGGTGGCAATCATTTTGACCCTTTTATTTTATTGCTTGTTAAACAAACACTTTTCTCTCAGCAATTTAATTAGTATAATATAATTTCCCATTTTTTCTGAGGAGACAATAGTTCAGTATTTGTATAATTTTTTTTTTTTTTTTTTTTTTTTTTCGTCTTTATCAAGGTTGCCAGTAATTATGGGCCTGGTTGTGTTTTAGGTCATAGGAAAAGGAGGAAATATGAACAACATATCCCTCACTCACTCAGAGAGATCTGCCGCTCTCCATCCCTCAGCATTCCGCTCTTCCTCCTTTAGCTCTCTTTTATCTTTCTTTCTCCTCACGTCTCTCCTCACGTCTCTCCTGCGTCATTTATCTCTTTCTCCCTTCATCTCTCTCTGCGTCATGTCTCTTTCCTGGCTGACTGGCTCTCTCTATCTTAGGGCTGGCACAATTAGTATTAACCGTGTAACCGATTGTTATGGATGGTCATAACTGTTTATTTTTTTGTGGAACTGTTTCTGCTGTAACATGGACTCTCAACAACACCCCCATCAATGTAGCAGCACACAGAAATAGAATGAATAGAACAGGCTTGGAACCTAGGTCGTATCAATAAAACGTCACAATACGGTGCAGAGCGTTCGATTTGGAGACCCCCAACTCCACTAAAACCATTGACAACTGTGCCATTTTCAAGGGATTGTTATCTCTTTGGTTTCAGGGAGAGAGTGTGCGCGTGAGAGGGAGAGCTGCTGGAAGGATCATCATTTGATCCATGCGAGGCATGCATGCACTTTTAATTTTTTTACTTAGCGGTTCACTTCGCTACTCTACTCTACCTTATCCTATCCTCTACCATCTATGAGTAATCCTGTTTTATAAAATACTGCTACTCAATCCAGCCATAATCCAATGGAACATACCTACTTTACCATAACCCTATACATCAGTATAATCTGTTGCAGTCCTATGTCAAGGTTTTTATTTTCTTATGTTTTTTCTTTTAGGTCTTGTCAAAGACAAACGATCACTTCTTCTTCTCTGACAACAAGCAGTTTCAACTCGCTATTTGCATTTGAGATTTGGTCCAACAGGATCAGTTGATTCCTCTTCTAAATTCATTTTTATGTCACAACTCCCAAAATGTAGAACAGAGCAGACCCTACTAAAATGGGAGTATCAATGAACAACACAAAATTAATGCTCAGTTTCCTACCACGTACCACTAGCAGCATATTAGCCACATATTATTATGTGCTAGCTGTTGGTCTGTGTTTTTTATAAATGTGCAATGAGCATAGAAATAGATTTATATAAGGAATTGGCAACTTCTTCCAGTTCTGATAAGTATGCTTCTTATCCAGGTAGGCAGGCCACTTACATTTTTTAAATTTCTTATGTAACCTTTATTTAACTAGGCACGTCGTTAAGAACAAATTCTTATTTACAATGACAGCCTACCCCGGCCAAACCCTCCCCTAACCCGGACGACGCTGGGCCAATTGTGCGCTGCCCTATGGGACTCCCAATCACGGCCGGTTGTGATACAGGCCGGGATCAAACCAGGGTCTTTAGTGACGGCTCTAGCGCTGTGATGCTGCGCCACTCGGGAGCCCTCTTGACACTTGATTTCAACATCTAAACAAAGTGAGCAGGCTATGTAGTTCAAACAGTTGGAGACGGACAGAAGGGTCTATTCATAACAGTGCAACTGTTCGACCTTGTTAGCAAGCAAATTGATCCAAGTTGGTTAGACTTTAAAGATTCGCTGGCTACTCACTAGCATGTGGGCCTGGTGTGCTTGAGAGATCGTTTATGAGACCTGTATTTAATTTTCTGTAAAGCCTGCTATAAGAAGTTAGTAATTATTAGTGGATGTGTATTGTTTGTAACAATGGGTATGTTCATAGACAGACTTGAAAGCAATATCAGTGATTATTGCAAAAAAGTAGGTTAACCTCTTACATCTAGGGGGCAGTAATTTCACGGCTGGATAAAAAACGTACCCGATTTAATCTGATTATTAGTCCTGCCCAGAAACTGGAATATGCATATAATTATTAGCTTTGGAGAGAAAACACTCCAAAGTTTCTGAAACTGTTTGAATGGTGTCTGTGAGTATAACAGAACTCCTATGGCAGGCAAAAACCTGAGATGCTTCTGTTCAGGAAGTACCCTGTCTGAACATTTCTTGCCCTTCTTGATTCTCTCTATCGTTTACAAAGGATCTCTGCTCTTACGTGACACTTCTCACGTCAACAATGGAGTCTCACAGCCCGGGAAAAACAGGAATGATGTCATTCAAAGCCCTGGCTGAAGCACACGAGAGCAAAAGCTGAGTGGTCAGTCAATGGACTAAGCCTTAGGCGCGTGACACGCCCCGCCCCCGGCTTTCGGTTTTTTCCTCAGTTTACAGACAGGCAGATTCCCGGTCGGAATATTATCGCTTCTCTACGAGATAAATTGCATAAATATTGGTTTTAAACAGCGGTTGACATGCTTCGAAGTACGGTAATGGAATATTTCGAAATTTTTTGTCATATTTTGCGTCATGCTCGTGGCCGAGATTTAGCGTTGGGATAGTGTCTAGAACGCACGAACAAAACGTCGCTGTTTGGATATAACGATGGATTATTTGGGACCAAACCTACATTTGTTATTGAAGTAGAAGTCCTGGCAGTGTATTCTGATGAAGAACAAGCAAGGTAAGAACATTTTTCTTATAGGAAATGTGATTTTGGTGAAGGCTACACTGGGTGGGTGTCTAAATAGCTAGCCCTGTAACGCCGGGCTATGTACTTACATTATTGCAAAATGTGCTTCATCCGAAAAGCTATTTTAAAATCGGACATATCGAGTGCATAGAGGAGTTCTGTATCTATAATTCTTAAAATAATTGTTATGCTTTTTGTGAACGTTTATCGTGAGTAATTTAGTAAAATCACCGGAAGTGTTCGGTGGGAATGCTAGTTCTGAACGTCACATGCTAATGTAAAAAGCTGGTTTTTGATATAAATATGAACTTGATTGAACAGACATGCATGTATTGTATAACACAATGTCCTAGGTGTGTCATCTGATGAAGATCATCAAAGGTTAGTGCTGCATTTAGATATGGTTTGGGTTTATGTGACATGATATGCTAGCTTGAAAAATGGCTGTGTGATTATTCCTGGCTGGGTACTCTGCTGACATAATCTAATGTTTTGCTTTCGCTGTAAAGCCTTTTTGAAATCGGACAGTTTGGTTAGATAAAGGAGAGTCTTGTCTTTAAATAGCTGTAACATAGTCATATGTTTGAAAAGTGTAAGTTTTCGGATTTAGAGGAGTTTGAATTTCGCGCCCCGCCCATCATTGGATATTGGAGCAGACGTTCCGCTAGCGGAACGTGTAGATGTAAGAGGTTAAACTATTATTATTATTATTATTATTATTATTATTATTATTATTATTATTATTATTATTATTATGGTTGGTCTTATGGTTACGGAAGACTTTTATATTTAGCCTAGGTATAATTTCACAAGGCCTGAATTTGATTATTCCTGACTTGTTGAAATACAGTGTATTGACCTTTTTAATGGTGCAACAAAGCTTATGTAAATAAAGTAAACATGTAAATATACATGGAGATATGATTTTTAGGCCGCCGGGCCCAGCCCTAGTCCTGTGCTATCCTGTGGCAGCTATATTCATTTTTGATGCTAATAGGCGCTAGCAGGGTTGCCAACTCAGATCAAACTCAATCCTAGAGATGATGCAATCCCTTTTAACGTGTTTACGTTTCAGTTCTGTTTCATTCAAGAATATTCCTGAATGTCTCCAGGCCAAACTAGGGGGTAGCATAGCAACCTTCTGAACTAGCCTTTCCTTTCACTTGCAGACTAACTGTTATTAGCTACAGTATTAGGTATCTTTAGAAAGTAATATCACAGAACAATGAGCCAGATATTTCACCTGATGTATAAATGTGACTCATCCGGTTGGCGTTTCCACTCACTACCAAATATGGTGATGAGAGGAAGCCAGATGGATTTTGGCCGACATTCTGCAAAAAATGTTCCTCGATTTTAAACATTTAATATCAATACAGTTTTCTGTTTCCAAAACTAGAATCTGTAACAGTGGACTACGTTTTGTAGACCCTTTGCCAATGTTTGTAAAAAAAAATTGCCTTGTTTAGGAGTGTAAGAGCGAATTGAATTATTGCACATGTGCAATTCACAGTAGGCGTTCCCTAACGGAAATATGCAAATAAATGCTAGAAGGTGCCAATAGGATCTCGCTTGGCTCTGTCCACCTCCTTGCTTGTTCTATCCACTATGATTCATTTGCTTCCATTGAAAATATCACCTCTCTGACCCCTGCGAGTGGAGCAGGGTGAACCTGTAGGTGAGCGGCAGGGATGTAGGGTCTACACATGAAGAAAGTGGAAAGGGATCCACTGTTCATATGGTCTGGCAAGCATGATGTGAGCTCATTGATTTTTATTCTTCCTGTGCATCTTGCCCTTTATCTGCATCTCTTCCTCTCTTTCCTCTTTCATTTTCTCCCTTTCTCTCCTTACTCCCTTTCTCTCCCCACCACCATATTTCTCTCCTCTTCCTCTGAGGATTTATTCCATCCTTTTCTCACTGTGATTTTGTCATATCCGAGCGGCTTGGGTGTTTGCTCTGCTATCATAAACTGTGAGGGAATTGATACTCATATACATGCCTTTGGTCTAATGAAAGCAGTAGTGGTGCTTGTGTAAAATCAGTGGGCAAGCCAAGCCAGGGGGGAATAAAGCCATATAACAACCTATGTATTGTGATAATTGCTTTCTTTGCTCTATAACTGGTTAGGTCTATATATCACGGTCACAAGGCATATGAACTAAGGCCGAGACAATAAGAAGACAGTGGCAGAATAAATTCAACCACACTTTTTTATCACAAAACTGGAGAGCAACCTCCACAAAGCATATTGCATGTAACAACGAGTTACATGACCTACTGGTCAAGCAAGTGAATGTTTCTGACATTTTTGGACCACTAAACAACTATTGATTTAGAACCAGAGAGTTACAGCAAGTCGCAAAGAAAACAGGATCTGCCTCCACTATTCCAGCACCAATTCAACATCTTCAAATCACCTCTGCTTAGTCTAATATTGTGACAACTAAAATATACCAAAAACAATTTAATCCAATCAACCTAAGCTAAATGTGTGTGTGTGTGTGTGTGTGTGTGTGTGTGTGTGTGTGTGTGCGCGCGCATTTGTGCAAGTAGAAAAAACATGTTTACTTACCCTACTTGTAGGGAAACGCCAATGCCATCCTACCTGGCTAAAATGCTTGCTAACTAGTCTAACTTAATTTCATGGGCGACTTTAGCTAGTTAACATTAGCCTTCTACATCTAGCTACATATTGAACTTCCATCCTCTCAGGCCAGGAGCAGAACAATGTATGAATTAATGGTTGGATCAGAATCACCATTATAATCATTGGCCAGTATGGAGTATTAGATAAAACCACACATCCAAATCCCTATCTCCATCCATAGCTAATTTATGAAAGGGACAATTTTAGTTAGCTAGCCACTGAAGGACATCACATTGAGATGCACAATGAGTTTCTGCCAATGACGTATGCTCTCGAAGTGATTGGAGTGAAGCCAAATCCAAACTGGCTTCCCTTAACACTTTTTTTTGGTGCGTCAGGACCATTCACAGTTTAGCTCACTCAGTTTAGCGCAACGCTGATTGGCTATTATCTTATAGAAAACAATTATCACGGGAGGCCAAATGCTTGCTGGCTTCCCTTGCATTCAATGCTACGGGCAACAACAATGTCATACTCTTTTGGACCAGACTGCATCAGATGGTCTACAGAGACAGAGGGGGGCTGTTTCGCTTGCTTGGATGCTTTCTTCATTGAGATACATTCAGCCTCTTGCGAATTGAAGGACAATTATGAAACAGAGACGAAAGATTTGTATTTTTATTTTATTTAACTAGGCAAGTAAGTTAAGAACAAATTATTCTTATTTACAATGACAGCCTACCCTGGCTAAGCCCTAACCCGGACGACGCTGGGCCAATTGTGCGCCACCCTGTGGGACTCCCAATCACGGCCGGTTGTGATACCGCCTGGAATTGAACCAGGTCTGTAGTGACGCCTCTAGCACTGAGATGCAGTGCCATAGACCGCATAATTGTTTAGTTCAAGGCCGCAATTGATCGTAGAATGCTCTTTGGTTTCAGTAGCAGTTCTTATGACTCTGGTTGTTCGGACCTGGGTCGAAATAGTATTTTGGTTTTCAATACTTAAGGTGTGCTTTATTTAGCCTTGCCGCCTGACATAATGGAACCAATAGGATAGTTCCGAAAGTTCAATGAGGTGCACACTGGGTCAATTGATGTTTTGACAGCCTTATCCAAGTGACAAATATGCTGATGTGTATATACAAATAATGCGTTAAGATAATGTGTTGATTGGGTATATCTCTATTCACAGTTTAGCTTTAGCAGCTCTGGGGTTTAAGTAGGATTGTAAACTAAATTATTTTCCACTTATTTCCCTTATCTTTTCCTTAGGCCTCTATCTGGCTTTAGTTATATTTCATGATTCTCTGAATGACATCGGGAAGGTTTTAGTAAGTCTTATCAAACAGCACGCCAACTGAGATCCTCGTCCGTCTGTCTTCTGTTTGATCAGACTTACTGAGGGCAGCTTGTGTATGTGTTAGACTTAGGCTGCAGAGCTGATGAATTATAGAGTATTTGCGCTGTATTACATGGTTCTGCACTACACCTCCCTCCCCATTCTCCTCCTCCGATCATTCTGTCTCTCTTTTTTCCCAGTCTTTACTGGCTGTTATTCCTCCTTTTTCATCACCTCTTCCTCTGTTCAAAAGCTCTGTGTTGTGTACCTAGAGGACACATTTTACAATAGAGCTAGAACTCTTCCTCCGCCCCTTTCCCTCTCACTATGTGGTTTTCTCTGCCATGTAAGTTCATCACCACATAATGAACCTCCTCAGGGTAAAGGGCCTGCTAACGCTAGGGCTACCTCAGTCTTAACTCTCTCTCTCTTTTTTCTCAATGATTGTATAGTGTATAGACTAAAAAAGATATAGTCTTGAGTGTATAGATCTATAGGGCCTTTATGAATGGTGAGAATGCTGCTGTAGATCTGAAACAATTGCATATTAATTGTAAGTGATATGGTGACATTTCAACCGGCCTATTAGAAGACAAGGTGAAGAAATGACCTTATTGTTTAAACAGACCGGATCCTCTTTGATCAACAGGAATGGGCTAGCTGATAGGGGCTGGGAGTGGATTTGGAATTGAGCATCCAACAACATGCTTCGAGAAGAGAAGGACTTGATGTTTTGGACAGAACACCATGTACACCTCCACTCTGGAACACTTAATTATTTAGGAGGAACAAAATGCTTAGCCTGTGCTTTACCTGTGTGTACAGTACACACATGCAGGTTTTAGGGTTGTCCCATTGGTGTACATCAGGGATGGGCAGCTGGCCTTTTGAAGGCCCTCGGCATCAGCAGTTTCTCGTGTTAGCCCATGTCAGCTAGCATTTTTGTCAGCTAGTCGCAAAACTAACTTAGCAATCTAAACTTGTTATCATGGTCGAATTACCGCCTGGGAGGCCACAATGGATTTTGTTAGTCAGGCTCACTCAAATATCATATTAAAAACGGCAAACATTTCTCTCCACCCTATGGCAAAATGTGTAGAATTGCAGGAAATTGGCAGTAAAACGCAGACCCGCAAGCATCTGCATCCCCTCATGATCATTTCAGATTTTTTTGTGTCCCCCATCAAAGTTGCATCTCCCTGTACATAGTAGAAGGAATTATACTCTACAGGAAAGTATTTTGGTCTCTCTTTGCCCCTCTACTACTGAACTCACTCATACATTATACTCTTGTACACTTCCTTCTTCCTCTCCTTCCTGTCTGGTTGAAGTTTGTGTTTTTAATGAGAAACCCAAACCTCTTGAGACCTAATTATTCTTTTTTCACTAATTTATAAATCACCGCACATCTCCCACTACCCACTCAGCATAGGATAGATAAACTCACTGATGAGGGAGGATTGCCACTCAGGGAAAATATTGTAATCCATGTTACAGGGCTCTAGACTAACTTTTTCCACTGGCGGCACTGGGGCTACCAACTTTTTCAGCTGATGGCACCAGCACATGATTTGGTCGCACCAATTTAATGACCTGACCAATGTACCATAATGTACCTGCATTCCATATTGAACCAGGCTAATAATGACTAGACATCTTTTAAATGTGCATGCCCTTGCAGGGCTTGACATTCAGGTAAATTTGCCAGTGGCACACCGGGCCAGTGCCCACTGAAAGCTACTGGTCTAAATGAAAAGAATACTGGCCCGGGAAAGCGGATGATGCGCGCATCATTTAAGGCAAGGCACCACACCCTAATAGGGTATTTTTTTTCCCCCCTTAATCACAATGAACTTTTAGACACCAATATAATACTTTTTTTGTATTACAACTTTTTTTAAATTTTGTTTTAAAATATACAAATTAGGCAATATATCATTAAATATGCACATATTTGTATATACCGCCAATCCATTTTTCTGGACACTGGATGAAGTTAGCCTTTTAACATTTTGGTTTCATTTTGTTAAGACACTCCAGGATTGTATAGAGCAGATTGTGGACAAACTGGACTATCTTTCTATCTGTAAAATACTAAAGACATGTACATAAACTGCATTTGTTTAGTGCATATTTTCCAAGAAAAATGTTAACAGTTTAATTGGTTTAAAGGTTTTTTGGGAAAGCCTGATGACTTTATTGAAAAATAAGTGTCACACTGCCAAGTTAAGGGTCGCAAAAATGTGAGTGTTTTGGTTGCAGTTTTGAGCCCTGAGTTAAACTTTTTGAAATGTTTTCTGCATACAATATTTGGGACCCACTTCAAACAAATTACAACCTTTTTATAAGGCTTGTATTGATGTTTATATACAGAAATAATTCATAGGCTAATACACTATCATGCATATATACTGAACAAAAAGATAAACACAACATGTAAAGTGTTGGTCCCGTGTTTCATGAGCTGAAATAAAAACGCACAAAAAGCTTATTTCGCTCAAATTCTGTTGGCATATTTGTTTATATCCCCGTTAGTGATCTTTTCTCCTTTGCCAAGATAATCCATCCACCTGACAGGTGTGGCATATCAAGAAGCTGATTAAACAGTATGATCATTACACAGGTGCACCTTGTTCTAGGGACAATAAAAGGCCAGTTTAAAATGTGCAGTTTTGTCACACAACACAATGCCACAGATGTCTCAAGTTTTGAGGGAGTGTGCAATTGGAATGCTGACTGCAGGAATGTCCAACAGAGCTGTTGCCAGGGAATTTATTGTTAAATTCTCTATATAAGCCGCCTCCAACGTCATTTTAGAGAATTTGGCAGTACATCCAACCGGCCTCACATCTGCAGACCACGTGTAACCACGCCAGCTCAGGACCTCCACATCTGGCTTCTTCACCTGCGGGATCGTCTGAGACCAGCCACCCAGACAGCTGATGAAACTGAGGAGCATTTCTGTCTGTAATAAAGCCCTTTGTGGGGGAAAAACTAATTCTGATTGGATGGGCCTGGCTCCCCAGTGGGTGGGCATATGCCCTCCAAGGACCACCATGGCTGCACCCCTGTCCAGTCATGTGAAATCCATAGATTAAAGCCTAATTAATTGATTTCAATTTGCTCATTTCCTTATATACTGTAACTCAGTAAAATCTTTGAAATTGTTGCATTTTGTGTTTTATATTTTTGTTTAGTATACATTGTATTGAGTGTGAATGTTTAAGCCATCGGTCTCCAACAGGTAGATCAATTCTGTCTTTGCAAATGGTCATAAACATAACGCTCCTGGCAACAATCCAATCAAAGCCACATTGATATTCCTTCCTTTTTCATCCCCTCTTCCATTGTTCAAAAGCTCTCTGTATCTAGAGGGCACATTGTACAATAGAACTAGCACATTCTGTCTCTGTCTGTGGTTTTCTCTGCCATGTAAAATCCCGACCACATAATGAACCTCCTAGGGGTAAAGGCCTGCTAACGCTTAACTCAGTCTCCTCTTTGTCCTTTTCCTCCTGCTCTTCCCCCACTTTCTCCTCCAACTCCTCTCTCTCCTCCCTTCCCCATCAATCCTACTCTTCTCCACCACAAGATGACAAAGACCACCCATTCTCTCCCTGCCTCCTGTCTCCGTCTCTTACTGACTCTCTACATTTCTATGCATCATGTTTTCCCCCTCTCCCCTTCACACTTCCTATCGGTATACAATTATATCATTCACTTTGTCTCTCTATTTCCCTTGCCCTCCTGTCCTTCAATCTGGGGTACACATTTGTGTTGTTTGACTGAAGTTACTGATGCACAGATCCTGATTGCTGCCATGTGAAATGCTCCCCCTTCGAGACACACACACACACACACACACACACACACACACACACACACACACACACACACACACACACAGGGATTTGTGGGATCACTCCCACACATCGGGCCCCAGTGGAGCACACAGGATGACTTTGCCATGAGGAACCTTTTTGTTTTTGTCTGGTTGGCGAGTCTTAATGAAGGCTGCTTCTCACTGTTGTTACTGCACCAGAGGTCAGCTGGCACGTTTTACACAGGTTGACCTCTAACCTGAAAGGTCTGAGCTGCAACACAGAGACTCACAGCACTCACAGCTCTTGTGGGCAGGGTTGTAAACCCTCAGAGACAGAGTGGGAGGGAAGACACACATTCCCACTTCAATGTCAAAAACTACACTCAGAACCAAAACTTGTGCAAATGCCATTTGCATAGGTTTCTGCTCTTTGAATGTAGTTTTTGATATGGATGCGTTTCTTCTCTCCCTCTCTGTGTATATATCCTTTCCCTTGGATTTCATATTCCAGGGTGTGCATGTACCTTTTCCTCTCTCTGTCCTCCCTTGGGCCACAACCCAGCCTGACCCCCTTTCCTGACTCCGTTTAGCCCAGTGGGTTCTCTTGGCTTCCCAGTGTTGGACGTCTGGAGGTCAGGACAACCACAGGGACCCCTTAGACCGCTCCTCCTCAGCTCGGAGCCCCCCACCCATCTCTAGAGATTTGTTCCAACAATACAGGCACAAAATACATCATTAGAAGGGGTTGCTAGAACCGTGTCATTGAGGTGTCAGGCAAGTTAATTTAATCTTGCTGTGTGTGTGTGTGTGTGTGTGTGTGTGTGTGTGTGTGTGTGTGTGTGTGTGTGTGTGTGTGTGTTGTCTCCTACCTAATTTTTACTTTTTTATTTCCCAGGGTCCCGTTCTATTCTAGAAGACACATGGACTAAAAGAAATAGGGGCACCAGGTGAGGTAAGTTGTGGAAAAGACAATACGATAAACACACACACCAATACAAAAACCTTTTGAAAAGACGGGGGATTTATCCTTTTAACCAAAATCAAAACTCTCAGGTCCACTTTAGGTTAAGACTGTCACCTTTGACCTCTCACCCCTGCAGGCCCTCTGGCTGTCCTCTCTGCTGAGACCTGACTGATGATTGGAGCCGGCCTGGTGTTCGTATAGGTGTGTGTGTGAGGAGATGAAGTCCAGTATGCGTCAGTGGCGGAGGCTGGTGTTGGTGGGCATGTTGGCATGGGCCCTCCTCTTCCTGGCTCTGCTATCCTACTTCCTAGATGCCCGCGTGGACAACGAGGCCCTGACCTCCGCCGGCTCCTCGCTCTCCCAGCATCCCGACACGCGGCGCTTGTCCTCCATCCAAGCCGCCTCCCACCAGCAGCACCACTCCATCATGGGCTCCCGGCCCGAACCCGCCTACACCACTTTTACCACCATCTACCCAGACTCCGAAACAGAGCCTAGCCCCACTTCCACCACCCCAGAGCCTGGCCTGGAGCTGAGCCAGAGCCCAGACAGCGGTCCCTACGGGACCAGCCAGGAGGGGGAGGGGGGCAGCCGACAGCAGCAGGACTACTTGGACCCCCAGACCCTGGCTGCATGGTCCTCCTTTGGCACGGAGAACGTGGGTTCCCACTCTGACCAGGCGGTGACCCGCAGCCGTGAGAGAACCGCCTGGACCCCCTCCGATGCTGACCGGGGGCCCAACCGAACCAAGCGCAGATCCTCACGTGAGGACGAAGAGGAGGAGGAGGGGGTTCAGACGAATAACAGCCACAGGAGGAGGACCACAGTGTGGGGGCGTAGGGGGAAGAGAGATGGGTGGGGAAAAGAGGATGATTTAGAGGAGTACTACTTCTCCAAGTCAGCCTCGGTGGTGCAGCGACTTTGGCGGGGAAGTGTCTCCTCTGAAATGCTGTCCCCGCGGCTGCAGCGTGCTATGCGTGACTACCTGAGTGCCAACAAACACCACGTGACCTATAAAGGAGGCAGACGGGCCGCCCAAAGCTCCAGGGACCTGCTGTGTGAGCTGAAGCACCAGGCCAGGCTGAGAACACTGGATGGGTCCGAGCAGCCCTTCTCCTCGCTGGGCTGGGCCCATCTGGTGCCGCGCCTGGCCCTGGAGCAGCTCTATAGACAGGGGGGCCAGAGGGGCTTCAGGAGCTGTGCTGTGGTGACCTCTGCTGGGGCTATTCTGCACTCAGGCCTGGGGAAGGAGATCGGTGAGTGAAGGCTAGAGGGGTAGAGCGGGAAGTGGACAGGGGGTGGTAGAGGAGGGGGAGAGGGAATGAAGAAAAGGAGATGGAGGGCAGGGGGAGGGAGGTATGCAGGTTAAATGGGATGAAGGGATTGAAGGAGAACTGGGATACGATGGCTGAAACTTAACACTTTTATTGGTACAGTAAATAGAAAAAATCAACTCTTTGTTTTCCGTTTTACCTAATGCCCTGATAAATAGGACCCTGGTCTTGCCTATATGTGACTGTGTCTGTCAGAGTGTGAAATACAGCATTGATCCTGAGCAGATTTCTCTGTGACAAACCCAGTCTGTTTATGTGAGGGGAGAATGTCTCTTTACGAAGTGACATCCACAGCATTGATTGGAAAGTAAATTTGTCGTGTAACGCTATCGACTTCCCAATTCGCCCCACAGCATAGTGTTAGCTTACCGTAGCACAGTGACGTGACATTTGGTCTTGGGCTCTAAACTGTCTCACACACCAAGTAGTAGACATCTATCACCCAGTAGTAACAATTTCTATGATTGGCTGAAAGGGCTTTGGAATAAGTCATATTTCTCGAAGGGTCTTGAGCAGTTCATTTGGAGATCTTCGATATACTGTACCTCTAGAATACTTTGGTTGACTGCATTGCAGCTTGTCTTTGTGTGTTCTGTTCTCTGCATTGGCGGCTCTATGTGGGCATGGGGAAAGTGTGAACTCGGAGACAGATGGCTCACTTGTTTAATTGTATAGGTTAGCAGGAAATCAAACCATATTGATCTTACTTAGATACTCCTCATCTGTCCAATGCTGAGGTGTTTCTGGAAATACCTTCCTGTCTTCCCATCCTTTCCTTCACGTCAAAGTGTGTGTGTGTGTGTGTGTGTGTGTGTGTGTGTGTGTGTGTGTGTGTGTACGAGCATGTGAATGTATGTTTGACATTATAGTCCATAAGATGAGAGGTTTGTGAATCTGTAGTTGGACATCTGTACCAGACTAATGTTTCACTGCCACAGTGTGGTGAATTGGCTGAATAACATCCTCAATGGCCTTCTACGGTCTAGTCCTCTCATCGCCTCACTGCTCTCTCGCGCCATATCTCTCCACATCCACCCCCCCATCCATACACTCTCCTTCTGAATTCCAAATAGACCCCCACCCCTTGGCTATCCCTTAGCTTAGGCCTTTGTGTAGATCAGAAATGCGTATCCAAAATGGTGAAAATGACACCTTTTCCTAACTAGAGCACAAGATGGCGCTGTTACCACATTGGCATTTCCACGGTAACAGCATGATGCTGAGATTTCGATTTTCACTTTAAAATGTATGCCAAACAAAAACCATTGATTGCAAAGTTAAACAAATGATTCAACTCTATGCACCAGGACTACTTTTAATAATTTCTACTGACATTTTTACAGAAACACATTTACTTGAACAGTGTAGATGTAATGTTGGGTTACAGAATTATTAGTAAAATCTCCCATAGTTTTTTGTGTGATCAAGTTTTTCAAAACTCTGTTTACATATCTACTCCGAAATTAAGATTCAAAGATGTCTGCTGGAAGAAAAAGTATATTTTGGTCATTGAACTACAGTAAGTGAAGTGGATTAACACCCAGTAACAGAATGCTGGTAACAGAATGACATCATGGGTCCCTGATTCTCTTCATGGTGGTACATCCTGAATAAGTACACAATAATATCCTCCTTTGCATGTTTGGGTATTATTCTACACACTGGCTATTATTCTAATGAGCTCGCCCCAAACAAGACCAAATTTGGTTGGTCCGGACTAGACCAAATCTGTACCAATCGTAGCCGTATGTTTCACAAGTTTGGACATCACAGTAAAGCACAGTAGAGTACAGCACAGTATAATACAGTAATCTACTGTACTAAACTTCACTCTACTGTACTGACCTATACTCTAATTTTCTTTACTGTACAGTGCTCTACTGTATTGTACTGTACAAACTTGTGAAACAGACGTCTATGATTTTAGCTGGAAAAGCATGTAACAATGCCCTATAAAATCAGTTGTATTTTTTGCCTTATTCCGTTTAGTTTTCCCCAAAATTCTGTTTTCTCCATTTTGGGTGTAGATGCCCTTTTAATTGCTGTACACCAGCGGAACCCATCCAACTTGAAGGAGCTGGAGCAGTTTTGTCTTGAAGAATGGGGATATATCCCAGTGGCTAGATGTGCCAAGCTTATGGAGACATACCCCCCAAGAGACTTGCAGCTGGAATTGCTGCAAAAGTTGACTCTACAAAGTATTGACTTTGTGGGGGTGAATAGTTTTGCACGCTCAAGTTCTGTTTTTTTGTGTTATTTCTTGTTTGTTTCACAATCAAAAATATATTGCATCTTCAAAGTGGTAGTCATGTTGTGTAAATCAAATGATACAAACCCCCCAAAAATATATTTTAATTCCAGGTTGTAAGGCAACAAAATAGGAAAAATGCCAAGGGGGGTGAATACTTTCGCAAGCCACTGTACATTTAACTTTCTTCCATATTGTTAGCTTTCATTTGACACCAAATGTGATGTGTCCCTATGAACTTCACGTTAGTGTTCATGGGGCCTTTTACATAGACATGACCTAGTGTTCATGGGGCCTTTTACATAGACATGACCTGGTGCTCATGGGGCCTTTTACATAGACATGACCTGGTGCTCATGGGGCCTTTTACATAGACATGACCTGGTGCTCATGGGGCCTTTTACATAGACATGACCTGGTGCTCATGGGGCCTTTTACATAGACATGACCTGGTGCTCATGGGGATTTTCATGGAAATGCCCATATTGCTTGTACTTGACTGTTAATTTTGGTACTTAAACAATATTGGTGATCTGAGGAATAAATGGTCCTGTACATCAGCCGTGCTAGCTAGTGGCAAGAGGATGCAAACCTACCATTTCAGTGAGAAGTAGGTGTGTTGATCTATTGAATGCCAATACACACACTGATGGTTGACTGGTGTCATTTATGAAGTGTCGGGTAGCTTTGCTGTGGAAGTGTCAGATCAACCATAGAGGATAATGTAGCCCTGCTGAAGTCTAAATGACTGATCAACCAGTGGAGAGGGACTGATTTTAAGTGTCTGAGCTTAACCATGACCATTTACATTTATTTTTATTTTTTTATTTAACCTTTATTTAACTAGGCAAGTCAGTTTTAAGAACACATTCCTATTTACAATGACGGCCTACATAAAGGAAAAAGGCCAGCGGGGACGGGTGCTGGGAGTAAAATTTAAATATAGGACAAAACACACATCACAACAAGAGACAACACTACACAAATAGAGACCTAAGACAACAACATTGCATGGGTAGCAACACGTGGCAGCAGCACAACATGGTAGCAGCACAAAACATGGAACAAATATTTTTGGGCACAAAGGGCAAGAAGGTAAAGACAACAATACATCACACAAAGCAGCCACAACTGTCAGTAGGAGTGTCCATGATTGAGACCATTAATCATAACTGTGTGTGTGTGTGTGTGTGTGTGTGTGTGTGTGTGTGTGTGTGTGTGTGTGTGTGTGTGTGTGTGTGTGAAGGCCAGCAGGAGGGCACACTGCCTGTGTCTGTTATGTACTAGCCTGTTGGTAGCATCTATGTTAGCAACTGGGCTCAGTTTGAAGGCTTTGTTTCCTGGTGATGTTTGATGATGATCATAGAACTCATACGAGTAGAGCAGGTGCCTGTGAAAGTCCCTTCAGTTACACACGTTGACCACTAGAGAATACTCTTTCGCTCTCTATGAGTAGTGATACTTTCATGTACTATTGCGTCAAAGCACAGAGCTGAATCCTGCACTAGGTTGCTCATTTACCGGATTGTCCATGTGAAATGGCCATTCACGGTGATCGGTCATCCAGGTCAAGTGTTTGGACTATGGCTGAAAGAGGGCAGTCAGGCTGAAGTGGAAAAGGTCAAGGAGACTAGAAGAACTTCACCACCAGACTCTCAGGGTATCACTAGAGGTTAAGAAGATGCAGGTAGGCAGACTCGGCGCCTGGACCAAGTGAACACTGCCCAAAAGACAGACTATTGGATGTCATCTAGGGACTTGTCGTTTATGAGCACTTGATTGATTTTCTGTTTCTGAAGTGGCCTTTGATATTTGGCTGCCAAAACTTGATTGTCTTAGTTAAGTAACACTTGATTGACGTAGAGTGACATTTACATTTTTTTCATCGAATGACTCTTTGACTGACTTTATTTCTGAAGTATATTCTTTGTCTGTCCCACCCCCCCAGATTCCCATGATGCAGTTCTGCGGTTCAACGCTGCACCTACAGAGGGCTACGTGAGAGATGTGGGGAACAAGACCACCATTCGCATCATCAACTCACAGGTGTGTGTCATAAGACTAACATGCACGTCACAAGCGAAGAGTCACTATAACAGGCTTCACGACTCAGCATCAATATGTGCCTGCAATCAAGTGCCATGGCTGAGTAAGTGGTTCAGCATTTTGAATAGACCATTACTCATTCAAACAAACAACAACATGCATCCAAACACATGAGCCTGACTTGCATATAAATAAGAATGTGATTCATTCAAAGCAGGCACGCAGGCACACGTGTGTAATGATCACGTGTGTGTGTGAACCAGCTGTCCTCCGCTATTAGGTAGGCAGTGAGTGATCACCCTTACCCATTTTGCGTAAGTGGGTCTTCACCACAGTTCCAGTTCAGTCATCTTCTCCCACTCAGCACAGAGAACAACATGCAGTAAACACACACACACACACACACACACACACACACACTAGCGCATTCTACTACTGTCACACTAACAATCAAAGCAACCGCAGAGCTCATTCTATTGTGGACCCACAGCTCCCATGGAGAGAGGGAGAGAGCGAGTGTGTTTGTTTTCATGTGTGTGGGCACTGCAGTGCTGCATCTAGTTTCATGTGTAACCTTTGACCCCTCCCCTTTACAGATCCTGGCCAATCCCAAGAACCGCTTCAACACCAGCTCCCTGTATAAGAAGGTGACTCTGGTGGCCTGGGACCCTGCTCCGTACGCTGTCAACCTGCACAAGGTGTGTGGGAGTGTGTGAAATTTTAGATTCTCCTTGACTGTCTAGTTTTTATTTTGGTGACTTGTTAGTTCTCAAATATGTTATTTAAAATATATATTGCTCCATAATGTTTTTTTTACATACTTTATATCTGGTTTTAGTCGTTTAAGTTTACAATGAAAAGGTTTTACCATGTGCCGCTGCTAAATACAATAGAGGAAACACTGCACTCTACCCAAACCTTGCCCACTCTCTTTGAGAGGCCCAGTAATGGCACCTAAATGGTGATATTTAAGGAGAGTTGCTCCTGTTGAATTGGTGGAAGATGGGCTATGGTTACCACGGTTACGTTAGCAATGCTAATGAGGACCTGCGTAGTGGAAGGCCCCGTGTGTAAAAGTTAGCCTCGCTTGTCTGTTTAACTCACAGCCCTCAGAGACAGGGTGCTACATCATATACACCAACACACTGAAGGCATCAACGCAGATGTATTACCTATCAGCTTTATATACCCTGCACTCCTCCTTTCTTCTCTCTCCAGTCCTCTGACACTCTCTCCTTCATCACCTCCACTTCTTTTCCTATTCTTATTCACTTCTTACCCTCTTTTTCTCCTGCTTGTTATTCATCTCTTCCTTTATCTTTGCTTCCATATTTTTCTCCTCTTCTTTCCTCTGGCCTTCCTCCCTGTTCTCTCTTCTTTCTTTATATTTTGTCCTTAATCTCTGCTGGGTTCCACCTTATCACCGCCCTCTCTCTTTCTCTCTCTCGTGCTCGCGCTCTCGCTCACGCTCTCTCTCTCGGGCGCTTGCACCCTCTCTCTCTCGTACTCGCGCCCTCGCTCACGCTCTCTCTCTCGGGCGCTTGCGCCCTCTCTCTCTCGTACTCGCGCCCTCCCTCTCTCTCTCGTACTCGCGCCCTCGCTCACGCTCTCTCTCTCGGGCGCTTGCGCCCTCTCTCTCTCGTACTCGCGCCCTCCCTCTCTCTCTCGTACTCGCGCCCTCGCTCACGCTCTCTCTCTCGGGCGCTTGCGCCCTCTCTCTCTCTTGCAGGCGCGCCCTCTCTCGTGCTCTTTCTCGCGCTCGCCCTCTCTCTCTTTGAGTAGAGGTGCATGCTCAGTAACAAGTCCAGGGGAAAAGGACGAAGCCGTGATTACCACTGTGATAGGAGAATATGATGCAATATGTAGTTGGTCCAGGAATAGGTTGCAAAATGTCTTAACATATTCTAGGAATAACTACAGGAATCAACTTCCTTCAATCTGTCTCTTTGTTAAACTCTGTCTGTTTCTCTGTGGTATGCCAGTCTAGAGTAGACTATAACTATTCCCCCTCTCTCTCTTAAACCCCCTTTCTCTCGCTCGCCCCCTTCTCTCTCTCTGACAGTGGTATGCCAGTCCAGACTATAACCTGTTCAGTCCATACGTGGAGCACCGGAGGCTCCACCCCACCCAGCCCTTCTACGTCCTCCACCCCAAATATGTTTGGCAGCTCTGGGACGTCATCCAGGGCAACACCCAGGAGACCATCCAGCCCAACCCACCCTCCTCAGGGTTCATAGGTGAGACTGTGCATACCCACATATGCATACATGTGTATACACACGTACAAGTGCGCGTACATACACACGTACAAGCAAACACACACACACACACGCACTTACACAAGTGTTCCATAAAGCAGGCTCTGTGGTTATAATGTTAACATCAGAGAGTCTGATATGCAGCCTCCATGTTGGGTAATTCAGTGCTTGGGCTCAGCATCTGCTTGGCGTCATGTTATTGTATTATTATTATTATTATTATTATATAACAGCACTACAGGACCTATAGCAACACTCACTGGGCTATTAAAACCTAGCCTCGGTCAGCAACACAACATCATTCTTATTATAACCCACCTCTTCTTCAGGTCACCTTGACTTCAACGCCGGGTTCCAGTTGGTGTTGGCATCCTCCCCTGTCTCACAGATATTTTGTTGAAGGACTATCTTTGTCCCTAATAATAAAGTGTCGTGGTGTATTGCAGTGTGATTTTACAAATTGTTTGCGTAATTATAATATTATAAGTAAGTATATTTCAATTGCTCAGTAGACCAGTGAAATTAAAAATCACACAAGAGAAACACAGAGACATGTTAGACTGAATTCAGCGCTTTCTTTGTACAGGTTCTGATGAAGGGGGAGTTGTCGAGGGGGGGGGGGGAGACGTTTGGGAGGGTGGTGGTAGGCACCCCAAACATCACACATGAGTTCAAAGCCACTTCTCCCCAAACAAAATGCTGGCAGGTCCGGCAAAAGTCCCATTCTCAATCTGTGAGATCCATGTAGTTCCACAATAGAAAAGTCCAAGATCAGAGCTTCAGTCCGAGATCACCCAGAGTCACCAGTGTACCAGAATCCTTCAGAGCTGTACTGCTCAGTATTTGTTCTCTTGATGAACTTTTATAGTCTTTATCAGCTCTTTACTGGACATCCCATAGCTTATTGCACCAGTCAGTGGCTGCATCTCAAATCGCACCCTATTACCCTTCTTTCCTGTGCCCTATGTAGTGCACTACGTTGGGGAATAGGGTGCGATTTGAGATGCAGCCACAGACCTTCTCATCCGTCTTCACAGTCAGGACAGCACAGAGGCTGGGAGTAGCGTAACCACTGGCTGGGTGTGTGTGTGTGTGTTAGAGAGGTGGGGTAAGTGTGTGTGTTTGTGTGTTGGGGGGGGTGAAGGTCAAATGTGACAGATACACACCGTTTCACTTGGGCAGTGCGGTGTATTTAGAAAAGAAGCAAGTGTATCGAGCAATGTTTTTACACCTACACAGAGACAAGCAGACTGAGCCAGAGAGAACAGGCCGAGTGAGATCAAATGGTACACATAGTTCATAACCACACACACCCTCTCTCCCCTTTGAATGCAGCACACATGCTCACTCTACAGCCCCCCCAGTATACATACACAGAAATGTACTTTCTCTTGCATGCACAATTTCACTCCTACATATAGATTAACACAGCAGTCAGTAAATGAATGGAAGGGGTTGGGCTGTAGCAGAGCAGAGGAGAGCATGGGCCTTGGAGCCTATTGGTCGGCACAGTACAGTAGCTAGCTAGCTGAGCCGTGCATCAACATCCACCAGGTCTTCCCGGCGTGCCCGCTCATGAGAGAGTGACCTCGGGCGGGTTGGTGTGCTCGGTGGCCGGGGTGCTGCAGCCATGGTTCTGGATACCCGTGGAGATCCGGGCGGTGCACGCCACCGTGTTGCTGTAGACGCGGCGGCTAAGCTGGATGGCGGTGGTCTTGGAGGGCATGGAGGATTGGCCGTTCTCCACGGAGGGCCGGTCGCACCGGATCAGGATCAGGAAACACCTGTAGAACTGAGGGGAGGGAGGAGGGAGAGATTATAGGGGAGAAACATGGCAGGGCAGAAATTGAAGAATGGGGTGAGGAATACAAAAGGAAGAGGTGGAGGAAAAGGCTGTTTGCATTTACTGCTTGGTGGTAGCATAAAACCTGCATGTGGAAGGTGTTGCTACAGCAAAGACAAGCGAAAACATCATTATCCATGTTCTCTTTTTGCTAATTGGTCGCATGCGCAAACTAGCATTCACACATTTTTTTATCTGGCGGTATTGTTCCATGTTACCATGGTAGCTGATGATTCTATAGGCTCTAGCCTGCTATCTCTGGGTTGTATGAACAGGGTCATTCAGGAGTGCTAATATGACGTCAGTTCCATTCTTGGTCAATAACGTTTTAACACTTCAACTGCACTTATTATTTGGTGGCCGCCTCGCTTGATTGTCTATAACAACAACAACACACACACACACTTGCACACTCGTGTTCAGTCTCCTTTGAGAGGTTGGACAAATGTATCCATTCCCTGAGTTTGACCTGTCACATTTCTCTGTCACAAAGGTAAACAGGAAGTGAGGTGGTAGCGAGGGAATGGCCCTGTAAGGACTTCAGTTCATCAGCAGAGTAGCGTGTTCTTGCCATGTTTAGTGTGACCTCACAGGCCATTAAACATGCTACATACAGTAGTACATCACACTAACACAGCTGCCCCCAGAGCCATGCACATTATGTCAACTCGGCTCTCTCTTCCTGTATTCCCATTTGTCATGGTTGACTGACCCACTGAGAGATAACATAGTGTAAATCAGGGAGGCAGAGTACCCGTTCACTGTTTTAGATGATCCTGTAGTTCCTTTAGCAATGTTTACTCTAAACTTTGATGAAGACCCTTTTGTGGTTGAAACATTTCCAAATAACTGAGTGTACATTATTTTGGAGGGGCGGTAGAGTGGGAAAAGAAGCTGCTACTTGCAGAGCACAGAGAGGGTGTAAACAGATGTTTTTGCTGTGTGTGTGTGAACAAGAATGGATTTGGGGGTGAATTTAGGGTGTTTGTGTGAGAGGCACATGGTTAGTCTCTATATGTTGTAGGTGTGTTTGGATGTGTATTTATGTAAACATTGTGTACTGGGAGGTTCATAATTGGTTGGTATCCTAACTGAATGCATGTTCTGTTTTACTATAGTTAAGAGAAACAATAGTGCAACAGAGCTTGGATACCAGGCAACTTCATAATCACATAATTCAATGTAAGGATTGCGTGTTTTGTGGAATGTATAACTCGTATGTGTGAGTGTATGTATGTATGTATGTATGTATGTATGTATGTTTATTTATTTATTTATTTTATTTTATTTCACCATTATTTAACCAGGTAGGCAAGTTGAGAACAAGTTCTCATTTACTATTGCGACCTGGCCAAGATAAAGCAAAGCAGTTTGACACATACAACAACACAGAGTTACACATGGAGTAAAACAAACATACAGTCAATAATATAGTAGAAAAATAAGTCTATATACAAAGTGAGCAAATGAGGTGAGATAAGGGAGGTAAAGGCAAAAAAGGCCATGGTGGCGAAGTAAATACAATAAAGCAAGTAAAACACTGGAATGGTAGATTTGCAGTGGAAGAAAGTGCAAAGTAGAAATAGAAATAATGGAGTGCAAAGGAGCAAAATAAATAAATAAATACAGTAGGGGAAGAGGTAGTTGTTTGGGCTAAATTATAGATGGGCTATGTACAGGTGCAGTGATCTGTGAGCTGCTCTGACAGCTGGTGCTTAAAGCTAGTGAGGGAGATAAGTGTTTCCAGTTTTAGAGACTTTTGTAGTTCGTTCCAGTCATTGGCAGCAGAGAACTGGAAGGAGAGGCGGCCGAAGGAGGAATTGGCTTCGAGGGTGACCAGAGAGATATACCTGCTGGAGCGCGTGCTACAGGTGGGTGCTGCTATGGTGACCAGCGAGCTGAGATAAGGGGGAACTTTACCTAACAGGGTCTTGTAGATGACCTGGAGCCAGTGGGTTTGGCGACGAGTATGAAGCGAGGGCCAGCCAACGAGAGCGTACAGGTTGCAGTGGTGGGTAGTATATGGGGCTTTGGTGACAAAACGGATGGCACTGTGATAGACTGCATCCAATTTATTGAGTAGGGTATTGGAGGCTATTTTGTAAATGACATCGCCGAAGTCGAGGATCGGTAGGATGGTCAGTTTTACGAGGGTATGTTTGGCAGCACGAGTGAAGGATGCTTTGTTGCGAAATAGGAAGCCAATTCTAGATTTAACTTTGGATTGGAGATGTTTGATGTGAGTCTGGAAGGAGAGTTTACAGTCTAACCAGACACCTAGGTATTTGTAGATGTCCACATATATTCTAAGTCAGAACCGTCCAGAGTATTGATGCTGGACGGGCGGGCGGGTGCAGGCAGCGATCGGTTGAAGAGCATGCATTTAGTTTTACTTGTATTTAAGAGCAGTTGGAGGCCATGGAAGGAGAGTTGTATGGCATTGAAGCTCGTCTGGAGGGTAGTGTCCAAAGAAGGGCCAGTGTCCAAAGAAGGGCCAGAAGTACACAGAATGTTGTCGTCTGCATAGAGGTGGATCAGTGGTTCTCAACTGTCTGTACTGGACCAGTGGTTCTCAACTCTCTGTACTGGACCAGTGGTTCTCATCTGTCTATACTGGACCAGTGGTTCTCAACTGTCTATACTGGACCAGTGGTTCTCAACTGTCCTATACTGGACCAGTGGTTCTCAACTGTCTATACTGGACCAGTGGTTCTCAACGGTCTGTACTGGACCAGTGGTTCTCAACGGTCTGTACTGGACCAGTGGTTCTCAACGGTCTATACTGGACCAGTGGTTCTCAACGGTCTATACTGGACCAGTGGTTCTCAACTGTCCTATACTGGACCAGTGGTTCTCAACTGTCCTATACTGGACCAGTGGTTCTCAACTGTCTATACTGGACCAGTGGTTCTCAACTGTCTATACTGGACCAGTGGTTCTCAACTGTCTGTACTGGACCAGTGGTTCTCAACGGTCTATACTGGACCAGTGGTTCTCAACTGTCTATACTGGACCAGTGGTTCTCAACTGTCTATACTGGACCAGTGGTTCTCAACTGTCTGTACTGGACCAGTGGTTCTCAACTGTCCTATACTGGACCAGTGGTTCTCAACTGTCCTATACTGGACCAGTGGTTCTCAACTGTCTATACTGGACCAGTGGTTCTCAACTGTCTATACTGGACCAGTGGTTCTCAACTGTCTATACTGGACCAGTGGTTCTCAACTGTCCTATGCTGGACCAGTGGTTCTCAACTGGCTGTACTAGACCAGTGGTTCTCAACTGTCTGTACTGGACCAGTGGTTCTCAACTGTCCTATACTGGACCAGTGGTTCTCAACTGTCTGTACTGGACCAGTGGTTCTCAACTGTCTGTACTAGACCAGTGGTTCTCAACTGTCTGTACTAGACCAGTGGTTCTCAACTGTCTGTACTAGACCAGTGGTTCTCAACTGTCTTGTACTGGACCAGTGGTTCTCAACTGTCTTATACTGGACCAGTGGTTCTCAACTGTCTTATACTGGACCAGTGGTTCTCAACTGTCCTATACTGGACCAGTGGTTCTCAACTGTCCTATACTGGACCAGTGGTTCTCAACTGTCCTATACTGGACCAGTGGTTCTCAACTGTCCTATACTGGACCAGTGGTTCTCAACTGTCCTATACTGGACCAGTGGTTCTCAACTGTCCTATACTGGACCAGTGGTTCTCAACTGTCCTATACTGGACCAGTGGTTCTCAACTGTCCTATACTGGACCAGTGGTTCTCAACTGTCCTATACTGGACCAGTGGTTCTCAACTGTCCTATACTGGACCAGTGGTTCTCAACTGTCCTATACTGGACCAGTGGTTCTCAACTGTCCTATACTGGACCAGTGGTTCTCAACTGTCCTATATTGGACCAGTGGTTCTCAACTGTCCTATATTGGACCAGTGGTTCTCAATTTTGGTCATGGGAGGTTTTGTGTGTGTGTGTGTGTGTGTGTGTGTGTGTGTGTGTTATATGAGTGTACAAAACATTAAGAACACCTTCCTAATATTGAGTTGCACCCCTTTTTCTCTCAGAACAGCCTCAAATCGTCAGGCATGGACTTTTCAAGGTGTTGACTCCAATGCTTCCCACCGTTGTGTCAAGTTGGCTGGATGTCCTTTGGGTGGTGGACCATTCTTGATACACATGAGAAACTGTTGTGTGAAAACCCAGCAGCGTTGCAATTCTTGACACACTCAAACCGGTGCGACTGGCACCTACTACCATACCCCATTCAAAGGCACTTAAATATTTTGTCTTTCCCAATCACCCTCTGAATGCCACACATACACAATCCATGTCTCAATTGTCTCAAGGTTGACATTTTTTCTTTAACCTGTCTCCTCCCCTTCATCTACACTGATTTGAAGTGGATTTATCAAGTGACATCAATAAGGAATCATAGCTTTCACCTGGATTCACCTGCTCACTCTGTCATTGAAAGAGCAGGTGTTCATAATGTTTTGTACACTCAGTGTAGATCTTATTTGAATGTAAAAAAAAAAAAGTGTGGTGGAAAAAACGTGTCTGAATTTAAACAACTAACAGGTAGAAAGTGTGTAGGAATAATAAGATAAACATTGGCACAGTATTTTACATCATGTGTAGTAGTTCTGTTTCTTTAACTTGATTACTGACATACAAAACATTTTGGGACTATATCAACAATGGATAAATGAAACAAATACCTAAATATGTTTTTTTGTTTGTTGTGGAATTGTCCTTTAATCACAGCATTTCAGATTGCATTTCAGCCCCCAAAAATTGCGACGCAAATATTGGGTCGCAACTGAGACAACCTGCTTCAATTTGGGTCCCGAGGAAAAACCAGTTGAGAACCACTACACTAGACTATCTAACCCCTTTTTCTCTACCTTGTCGTTCTAATGACAGGTATCCTTCTGATGATGGCGCTGTGCGAAAAGGTCCACGTGTACGAGTACATCCCCTCGCTCCGACAGACAGACCTGTGCCACTACCACGAGCGCTACTACGACGCAGCCTGCACCCTGGGGGCGTACCACCCTCTGCTTTACGAGAAGAGCCTGGTGCAGCGCATCAACACAGGCCCCGAGCGAGACCTGAAGAGGAAGGGCCGCGTCACCCTACCTGGCTTCAGCACCGTCAACTGTGACCTCTGAACTATCAACTTATGAACTGTGACCCTTAAAAGAAGCCACACGTGGAACTACCACAACCCCACAGGACTAAGGGAAAACGGTGCAATAATAACCCTCTGACCTCTGGGGGAACCCGGAGGGAACCACGTAGAACAGTGGAGAACCCAAGCCATAGCCCCTCTGTGGGATGGGATCAAACCGGAGGGTGAAGGTCTAGTATAACTACATTTATGTCAGAACTTTTGAACAGAACCCAGACGGGGTGAAACCCAGCCTTCCTTAGAGGATAATGGACCCAAGACGGCCTGAAGTGACTGTATCTCCCGATCTCTGCCATTGCTGAGCTGGAAGAGAGGAGAGCTGTATAGTGTAGCAATAGATTAGTGTTATTAGATTCGTTTTTTTTATATACAGTACCAGTCAAAAGTTGGACTCGGGGTTCTTCTTTATTTATACTATTTTCTACATTGTAGAATAATAATGAAGACATCAGAACTATGAAATAATACATGAAATCATGTAGTAACCAAAAAAGTGTATATTTGAGATTCTTCTTTGCACAGTCTTGGCATTCTCTCAACCAGCTTCATGAGGTAGTCACCTGGAATGCATTTCAATTAACAGGTGTGCCTTGTTAAAAGTTAATTAGTGGAATTTCTCTCCTCAATGTGTTTGTGTTGTGTTTTCAGACAAGGTAGGGGTGGTATACAGAAGATAGCCCTATTTGGTAAAAGACCAAGTCCATATTATGGCAAGAACAGCTCAAATAAGCAAAGAGAAATGACAGTCCATTACTTTAAGACATGAAGGTCAGTCAATCCAGAAAATTTCAAGAACTTTGAAAATTTCTTCCGGGTGCAGTCACAAAAACCATCAAGCACTATGATGAAGTTGGCTCTCATGAGGACCACCACAGGAAAGGAAGACCCAGAGTTACCTCTACTGCAGAGGATAAGTTCATTAGCGTTACCAGCCTCAGAAATTGGAGCCCAAATAAATGCTTCAGAGTTCAAGTAACAGACACATCTCCACATTAAATGTTCAGAGGAGACTTCGTGAATCAGGCCTTCATGGACGAAGAAACCACTACTAAAGGACACCAATAATAATAAGAGACTTGCTTGGGCCAAGAAAGACGAGCAGTGGACATTAGACTGGTGGAAATCTGTTCTTTGGTGTCCAAATTTGAGATTTTTGGTTCCAACCACTGTGAGACGCAGAGTAGGTGAACTGATGATCTCCACATGTGTGGTTCCCACCGTGAAGCATGGAGGAGGAGGTGTGATGGTGTGGGTGTGCTTTGCTGGTGACACTGTCTGTGATTTATTTAGAATTCAAGGCACACTTAACCAGCATGGCTACCACAGCATTCTGTAGCAATACACCATCCCATCTGACTTGCGCTTGGTGGGAGTAATCTTTTGTTTTTCAACAGGACAATGACCCAACTCACCTCCAGGCTGTGTAAGGGCTATTTGACCAAGAAGGAGAGTGATGGAGTGCTGCATCAGATGACCTGGCCTCCACAAACACCCGACCTCAACCCAAATGAGATGGTTTGGGATGAGTTGGACTGCAGAGTGAAGAAAAAGCAGCCAACAAGAGCTCAGCATATGTGGGAATTCCTTCAAGACTGTTGGAAAAGCATTCCAAGTGACTACCCCATGAAGCTGGTTGAGAGAATACCGACAGTGTGCAAAGCTGTCATTAAGGCAAAGGGTGGCTACTTTGACTCTCAAATATAAAATATATTTAGATTTGTTTAACATTTTTTTGGTTACTACATGATTCCATGTGTTATTTTGTAGTTTTGATGTTTTCACTATTATTCTACAATGTAGAAAATGTTTATTATAAAGAAAAACCCTTGAATGAGTATGTGTGTCCAAACTTTTGACTGGTACTGTATATCTTAATGTGTTTTGCTGTTGTGAAGTGTTGTTTTTCTAGAGCTCTGGTTGCTCTTCTTCCTTAAAATGACTTAAAGGACAGTCCACAGTTTTTTTTAATGGTGGGTGTTTTTTTTGTTTTTTTTATGGCTCTCATGGGGTGGTAAATTAATCTTTGAGAAAATGAGCAGTGGTCCGCACTGAATGTCTGAAAACACGTCCATACCAAACACACACTTCTGAACATGTACAAACTCGGCATACACCAGCCACACACTCCTGACAACCCGTAACAAAAACTTGAACTTTAATTCAAAATGTACCTCAGTACCACTTCAATGACAATACAGGACACATGCTCATACATACAGGTACATGTATCTCAATACAGACATGCTGGAACTACACCAAGCACTCATCACCTCAGTATTACCTAATCAAGATGGTACATTGTGTATTTTTATCTACAACAGTCACACATTTCTCTGTGTTCAACATTCCTTAAATGTCCTCTAGTCTTATTTCAAAGTCTTATTTGATGGTGGTGTTGTCATCAGGGTTTTGATTGCTGTTGATTGCTGCTGCTGCGCTTTATGCCCAATCACTCTTTGCTCTTCTTTTCTCATCTCCCAAGCTGTACTGGACCACTTGCCAACTCATAAAGAGATTGTCATACTCCCACTTAGCTCTTTAAGACTGGCTGACTGGTTGCCACTTCAAGGGCATGCACAGTTCTGTGTCTGGTGGATAGTTGGGTACCAAACCCTGGAAAACCCTTTGGTTGCCCATTCTTTGGCCTAATCCAATACAATGATGTCCTTTTTAAGATTTGTGAACACCAACGGATGCAGGGCTAGGCTAGCGGATAGGAGTTAGGGGGTAAGAGAGGACTCACAAAGCATTCTAACAACAGCTGTAACCCTGTGCCTAGTAGCCAACCGAACACTGGGTCGCCTTTCAAAACACCCAGACTGACCTTACACATAATGTATGCTAACCATGTAACTGCAGTGTCATTGTTGTGGTTTTTATTGCTGATTTAATTGTTTAATAGTTAAGATTTAAAGAAAGCTGTTAGTCACCTCATAGTGTTGCTCAAACCGTCTAGTGTTCTGTTAGTGGTGGGCAGGGGTAGGAGAGGTCACTAGTCAAACTCCCTTACTTTCCAGTGTCCACCCCATGCCAAAAGGGAATTGAACCAACACCCTCTCTCTGACGTCTCTTTTAAAAGCAGCTGTAACTACTACGATGACTGACCTGCCTCTTTAAATGAATGTAATCACACCACACCTCCCACTGTCAAGGCCAAACCTCTCCCTAGGACAGTTAAATCTGAGCACACTACAGATGTAGGATCTTAATTTGAGCCAGTTTGCTACAGCAGGAAAATAATCCTGCACAACGGGAAATGTGGATTTATTATGTGGATTATAATAACTTGACTTTTTTTGAAGGGGATGAAATTTCAAAGTGAAAACTACAAACTTCAGAAGCTTTTTGTAAACCTCAAATACACCACAAGTTTTAAATGTCCTGCATTTCAGGACAGCTCTCCTTCAACAGGGTGATCAAATTAAGATCCTACATCTGTACACAGAATATGTGCCCTAGATAGTCAAGGGTTTCAGTCCGCAGGGCTCAGTAGCTGGACTGCCTCCCAGGCATGTCACGCTGATATGGTTTGTGGCGTTCAGCAGAGCATGGTCTAGTAACTTAAGCCTACCATTCCCTATTTCTTTACTGTTCTCATTTTGACTGAATCCTCCAATATTGTTCTGAAAGTACTCTTTTGCCTGGGCTTGCAGCAGGCTGCCACGGTGCGCTGCCGGAGACCTTTTCTTATTATGGCAGGGATTTGAAGCGGTAATATTTCCAGACTCATTCTTTGTCCGGCTTTAATGTCTTCCTTCCTGACTCTGTGCCAGACCTGCCTGCAGTGTGTTTCAGCTAGCTATTGTGTGTGCGTGAGAGGAGAGGGGGATCACTCAGAGATCCTATATTGCTATATATTCTATGGGATCACTATCTGGTCATGCTAGAATGGACAGCGGAGGCTGTTCTTTCCAACCACAAATCCGCTTACAACTACTAAGCTTCACCTTTATCCCAAGCTGAGCCTCCTATAAGACCAAACAGATCATGCACTTGTTGTCAATCAGATCTGCCATTACGGCCACTGTAGTCCTTTCTGTAATGGCCAGATGGTGACCATTCCCTGGGTAAGGACAACTGGGAGGGGTTGACATTGGCAGCCATAGTGACATAATTCAACGAAGAGATTTGTGTGTGCGTGGTTTGTTTGTTTTGCGTTGTGATATTCAGGAAAGTGTTGCTGTGCCCTTGCTCCAGGAACAGTGCTTAACCAGGGTTGAGGAAACAAATTGATCCGTTCGTAAACATGGTAGTCAAACGCTGCTTGGAATAAAGAGGCATCTGCTGAAGAGATTTGTTGTTGTAATCAAGTGATAGATGAGTGAAGAGAGACTGAACAGGAATACCATTTAGAGTTGGAGCCGTTTTTAAATGCGATTGAGCTACCTAGGATGAATGACCTAGTGTTAACAGTACAAACCCGTCCCAACCGGTGTGACAGACCATTAGCTTGGGGAGCCAACGCAAGTATTTTACGTTTTAGGCAAGGTTACTCAGCACACAAGCATGGTTCGGAATAACTGTTACACCGGCACGCCAGGCAAGCAAAATATTTTGAGCCACATCTGCCATCTCATTAACACATGGCTTGAAGGAGCCAGACACACCGCTGCGTCAAATGATTTCCCAAGGCCCACCTCTCACTGAGAGATCTAACAAAGGCAAACAGAGGGGGGCTTTGATGAAACTGTCTGGAATGGACTCACACGAGTCTCTGATTCATGTCCATGCATTATTATTGAAGTGTTCCAATCATTACATGTAATTGTTACGTTTGTGATTGACACATTGACAGTGCAAAAAAAAAAGATATAATAACTTTTTTATATTCCAATGCACAGAGCATGTAAATCTATCCGGAGCAAGGATAAGAGTCTTAAACTGTCCATGTATGTGTACTTGTCTGGATCCCAATTAGCGTTTGCAGAAGCAGCAGCTACTCTTCCTGGGGTCCACAAGACATGGCAAGTAACAAAACACTGATAGACAAGGACAGTCACACATTTTAATTACAACGATGATACAAAACAAGAATACAAACCATACAACTAAAAAGTTGGCTGTACTGTGCTTTACTCTGTACTTTTCTGTACAAAAAAACAGCATTAGAGCTCCAAGACACATAAAAAAAGACCATGCTGGAAAAATATACGATTTTTCTACCTGCGTTGTGCAAGTGTATATTGTGTGCGTAGGGAAATTTTATCCGGCTGGAAACGAGAGCAGCAATTATTAGTTCCGTAGAAGCACTTCTTGATCAAATGCAATGCCTTTGGCTAAGGCATTGAAATCTTGATACTGTGCCAAATGTAATTTGTGCTGGTGTGTGTCGGTTAGTGGGTGGATATGTTTCTTATAGCAGGTATTTTTAAGGTGCTATATGTTCCCTTCAGAGGGGTGTTATAGGATAAAGACCAACGTATCTGTATGGACCATAGAGAATGATAGAGGACGCTTCTTTGTATCTATCCCATTATGGCGCCTGAGCACACAGGCGGCGTCATTGAGACCATATCCATTTGAGTTGGTATACAAACTGTAAGGGTGCAAACTGCCACCTATATTGTGTTGTTTGAACAGATATAAAGCCAAGGTTGGCGATTTTACAGCCACCTGCAGATATGGAATGTTTGTTCGCAAGTATAATTAATTTGCTGATTGCCTCCTGATGACCTGGATGGAATTATGTGATCTTCTTTAACCCATAGGAAGTACCACCCAGTTGACTACTTCAAAATGAGGACATCTTTCGATGGTGCTGCCCATGCTAAAATAGGCTTTTGGGAACTAGAGTCCTTTTATCATTCTCTGTGGTAAGGATGGACACGCCAGGTGCATTGTGTTCAGCACAGAAATAACAAAGAGAAAACAGTTCGTTTTGGAGATCACTGCTTAACTTGATCCCTCCTCCACAGTCGCTCTGTACTCTCTTCTTCTGTCACAATGTTTTTTAGAACTACGTTTTTCCTTTTGATTTGTCATTGCCGGTTTCTTTATTAAATTTGAATAGGTATTTAAGTTGACTGTTTGTATACAATGAAATTGTTAATTTATTGTTACCATGTAAATAAAAGCATTGTATGTGTACAAAAGATCTCTCCAGAGTAATCAATACTTAGGTCGGGATTCAATCCGTGGATTGCTGTCGGCAATGCGCCATTTATAGGCCATTTCCGATTTGAACCGACATGTGCAGCGATAACAGTGAATGCAATCGAGAACATTGTCTTTCAAAGCCATATTATTGACATCCCAACCTCCGATTACTGACAAACACACACTTACACCCCCGCCCCCCCCCCCCGACTAACCTGTTTGTTCATGAGGATGTAGATGAGAGGGTTGATGACAGTGCTGCTCTTGGCCAGGAGCGAGGGCACCACGGCGGCCACGGGGGTGATGATGCCGGGCCGGCCAAACGTCGCCATCATGGCCACCACGCCGTAGGGCATCCAGCACAATATATAGCACACCACCGTGGTCAGCACCATGAACAGGATGTGGTACTCTCTCCGCCGCGCCGCTGTCCTACGTATCTTACCCACCTAGAGACAGGTGAGATGAAAGGAGAGAGTGAGTGAGGGGAAGAGACGGTAAGTTTCGTCACCCCAGGGAGAGAATATAATAGTCCTTTTGCCCAAACAGAAATGTACCTGTTTGCTGTATTTATATTCTCAACCCCCTGGACATCACACACACTCTGGATGTTTGATAAATGCTTATATTCGAGAGGGAATAGTCTGTCTCTCTCTCACTCACATCCCTGCAGTGTACGTTCATTGTTCTGCCTGAGGGCCTCTCTCCAAACCCACAGAGAGCCAGTGATAATCAATCCATCCATTTTGAGACGCTAACCTGCCATTTCAGCCATGAGACAACTGACGCTCCATTCATCTCCCCCACCCTCCCTATCAGGGGACAGCAGATAGGGAGAGAGTCCATACTCCTCCCTCCATTCTAGAGGACTAAGGCACTGACCCTCTCTCCATCCTGTTGCGCCAACACTCGAACTCTGTGTGTTAACCTTTTGAGCTAATGCCGAAGGCATTTTGGTCTCCCAGGCAAGGTTTAATTATCACATGTATCTGTGCCTTGAGTTGTATGCCATTTTTGCAGATTCATCTGCTGAATTTTGATTTCTCGTTGCCCTGACTTGGACCTTCTAGCACGCTTAAATGTAAGTGGGCTATTGGGACCACTCACTAATCCTACTTACATTTACATTTAAGTCATTTAGCAGACGCTCTTATCCAGAGCGACTTACAAATTGGTGCATTCACCTATAATATCCAGTAGAACAACCACTTTACAATAGTGCATCTAAATCTTTTGAAGGGGGGGGGTAGAAGGATTACTTTATCCTATCCCAGGTATTCCTTAGAGGTGGGGTTTCAGGTGTCTCCGGAAGGTGGTGATTGACTCCGCTTGTCTGTCTGAATTGCTGAATTACTATGGGGATCTGAGGGGTTGGGCACTGGGGCTGTCTTCATAAGTCTGTCCCATTTCGGTCGTAAAAACTTGCCTGGCTACCGATCCACATCGCTCAGGTCAAATGCCACATCCACTAACGTTTCTTCTCCACGATGAGTCTGGATTTGCTCTGAGAATGCGAACACATTCTGACCATTCTAAATGGTCCCAGAAACCGATGGGTTGGGCCAACGCGAATCATGAATCACGTCATTTTGACGTCGGCACAAACAACTTCAAAGATGACAGGTTCAAACTAATGTATGGAGCGATCGACAGGGCAGCGTAACTAAATGTGTGATGAGTTGTCAGGCAACGTAATTACAGCTCTAATAGCAAAACAGTGGTGGGCTGTATTCATTGTTGATTGGTCAGTTCTTGACACCGTGCACGGCAGCTGACTCTGGCGCTTCATGCTGCAAGACACATTTAGTGAAAGCTGCTTATTCTTATCAGGGGAGTCCGAACAGAAGAAAGGGATTATTTAGATTTGGGATTAGAGAGGGGTCAGTAGCTAACACACACAACAAAATAACCCCATAATCTGTATGTGTAAGTGTGCATATATAGTGTGCATTCATGCATATACATGCTCACATGTTTCTCAGGACATTTCCCTGCGCTCACTCGGAGTGGTTTAGGGCTTTGTGAAAGCTGCTGATTGTGAGTCCAGGACTCCGTGAAATCCCACTAAACAGATTTGCATTGGGTAATCCAGCCAGCACTCAGCTAACACACTCATTCACTCAATCCTGGTCCTGATTCTATCTGAAGGGGAATAAAGTGTGATGGGTCTCCATCAGGATAGCATACACAGACGTTTCAGCTTAAATCATATCAAAGTGTAAACCATTCAGTGAAACGTTGATTTACAAGCTCTTCCTCAACAATGCAGAGTTCAATTATAACAGAAGCACGTAAAAGAGAGACAAATTGGAAGGGAGAAGGAGGGAAGAGGAAGAGAAGTGTGTGAACCTACACACTGAAGAAGGCCAAAATGTCTGTGTACGCTATCCCGATGAGGTGAGCTTTACGCAACATCTGTTTGAGTGCAGACCCATAACACTTTACTGCTTATCTGGATTCACATGTTTTACACACCAACCAAACTTTTGGGGGAGTGCAATGGTCCTCTTTTGATTTATAAATCTGAGGGGTGAACACTTAGAGGTAGACACTTGGGGTGAAAGAGATTTAACCACCTTAAAGTAGTGGACTGAGAAAGGTCCTAAACCAAACCATCACACATCGTTTAAACATGCTGGCTGGGGGAATATTTACACACCGTAGCAGCTTCACTTGAAAATGTGTTTTGGCAACATGAAACCCCTCAGAGATTTGTTCTTGGAGGGTCCTGAACTCAAGCCAAACTGCTATTTTGATTGTAAATGTAGAAACACAAAGAAATGGTGGATAAAGTGACAAGGTTGAAACCACCTCCAGACTCGCTGGGTTTTCTAGGGGGCTGATCTTGGCGTTAATTCACCACCCCAAACAACATGCATGTGCAGATGCATGGAGTACATCTTGATTAAAACACAATACGGGTTTAGTTAAGTTTTGATCAGAGTTCTGATATTGATCTCTACAGGGAGCCAGATTCAATTCAATTTGAAGGTCTCCCCAACTTGTACACACACACTCCCCTGTACCCCGCCCTTACCACACCCCCCACCCACACCTGTTTGACGGCCCACAGCAGCCGACAGTAGCAGTAGACCATGATGACGATGGGCAGACCCAGACAGAAGATGAACAGACAGATGATGTAGGCGTGGGACTGAGCCGTCCTCAGGGTCCATGACACAGAGCAGCTGGTGCCGGCCCCCTCCAAGTCGTAGCTACTCCAGCCCAGCAGGGGGGGCACCGTCCAGAATATGGAGTAGAGCCAGGAGCCCCCCACAGCCAGCAGGGGCTTGCGGTAGTCAGGACCACGCTTGTTGTACAGGGTCAGGGTGCTGTAACGGTCATAGGACAGGACCACCAGGGAGATCAACGACACGATACCTGGGGAGGGGCAGGCATATTATTACAATTACAACATCTAACCTTTCTGTTATTTGCATGCGACGTGGAAATGTTTCTGTCTATCATTATGTGAAATGCTTCGTTGATGACGTCATAAATGACGCTAAGGAGAGTTTACTGTATGATGATGTCACTGGCGATATGCATCAGCCAATTAAAATCGTAAATTTACTTGCACGTCATAGAAAGCTACATTCTACAGTGGTGTGAGGTACTTACGTAAAAATACTTTAAAGTACTACTTAAATAGTTTTTTGGGGTATCTGTACTTTATTACTTACATTTTTGACTACTTTCACTTTACTTTTTACTCCATACATTTTCCCTGACAACCAAAAGTACTTATATTTTGAATGCTTAGCAGGATTGGAAAATTGTCCAATTCACACACTTATCAAGAGAACACACATGCTTTGTTTGTAAATGATGTCTGAGGGTTGGAGTGTGCCCCTGGCTATCCATAAATTTAAAAAAACAAATTGTGCCGTCTGGTTTGCTTAATATGAGCAATTTAAAATGATGCTTAGGTATATTTTTAGAATTACATTTACTTTTGATGCTTAAGTATATTTACAACCAAATACTTTTAAACTTTTACTCAAGTAGTATTTTACTTGGTGACTTTTACTTGAATCACTTTCTATCTTTACTTTTACTCAAGTATGAAAATGGGGGTACTTTTTCAACCACTCACAATGTAGCTGGTCCCATCACATGACCTGGAAGGCTACATGTTAGCCCTACACTAACCTCAGCTGACAGTGATTATTTCCCGTAACAAATTCCTCATCAGCCTATCAAAGATCTTAGGCATTATATCCACCAACCAATGGCATTTCTTAAAATAGATCAACCCTGGCCACCAGAGGGAACATTTAAACCTACAAATTTCGAGGTTAACTTTTGTTCTGTTGGTCTGTAACAAAATGTTGTGTCAATATTGCATTGATACGTCCTTGACTAGGCTACTAGTATTAGACAACATTTTCGCATATATGACTAAATCCCACATTTTTGCTTATCTGTTTCACACACGTCCATGTGCTTTTATGTAAAAAAAATATAAATGATGTCCTTACAACATGTAAGTTTATCGTACATTGTAAAATAAAAATAAAAGAACCTTATGGACTTATCAAATAGCAGTGAAGTACCATTATTGCCAAATAGCATTGCTTCTGGGATGCACACATTGCTAAAGCGGATGACTTGACATTGATAGTGTGCTTTAACCATGGGTTCGAACCCCCTTGTGGCAAGCTTCTTCGCTGAGGAAAAAACTGTTCACTGCCGGTCCTTAATGGGCTCTTGAGGGCTCCCGAATGGTGCTGCGGTCTAAGGCACTGCATCTCAGTGCAAGAGGTGTCACTACAGTCCCTGTTTCGATTCCAGGCTGTATCTGAACCTCTCGTAGGAACCCAGCTCGTCCTCTCCTCTCTCCCAGACTGCCGTAGCCCACTCCAATGCGGCCCGGTCAGCAGGGAAATTACTGTGGCAACCTTAGACCTCTCGGTGGTGGGGGCTCCCGTCTGATGGGCGAAATAGAGGGAGTACTGGAGTAGGAAGCCACGGCATTTCGATGGAGTACCGTCACACTTCTCCGGAAGGGACGGTCAGGCATCACTGACCTGGGTGGACTGCTGGGTAGGCTGGGGATTGGCTCACTGCGACAAGCTGTGGTAGGAGGCCCTCTGTTGGTGGTATGAAGATCTTCTCTGGTGGTGTCGAGACAGTAGAGAATGGGGAGGACCTCCTCCATAGCCATACCCAGTTGCGCCAGGCGGTGGTGTTGGAGTAGATGACCCTGTTCGTTGATGGTCTGGAAGCTGGTTTTATCTTCTGCTGCTTCCATGAGGTAGTATTCTGTTAGTATACGCCAGGAGTCAGGAAGCATGTGCACAAGGTGAGTTTAATCATGAATAAATGCAGATAAACAAAACAAGAGAAGCGATCATTGTCATGCTGAAAGACCCAGCCATGTTTCATCTTCAATGCCCTTGCTGATAGAAGGAGGTTTTCACTCAAAATCTCACGATACATGGCCCCATTCATTCTTTCCTTTACACGGATCAGTCGTCCTGGTCCCTTTGCAGAAAAACAGCCACATAGCATGATGTTTCCACCCCATGCTTCACAGTAGGTATGGTGTTCTTTGGATGCAACTCAGCATTCTTTGTCCTCCAAACACGACGAGTTGAGTTTTTACCAAAAAGTTATATTTTGGTTTCATCTGACCATATGACATTCTCCCAATCCTCTTCTGGATCATCCAAATGCTCTCTAGCAAACTTCAGACGGGCCTGGACATGTACTAGCTTAAGCAGGGGGACACGTCTGGCACTGCAGGATTTGAGTCCCTGGCGGCGTAGTGTGTTACTGATGGTAGGCTTTGTTACTTTGGTCCCAGCTCTCTGCAGGTCATTCACTAGGTCCCCCCGTGTGGTTCTGGGATTTTTGCTCACCGTTCTTGTGATAATTTTGACCCCACGGGGTGAGATCTTGCGTGGAGCCCGAGATCGAGGGAGATTATCAGTGCTCTTGTATGTCTTCCATTTCCTAATAATTGCTCCCACAGTTGATTTCTTCAAACCAAGCTGCTTACCTATTGCAGATTCAGTCTTCCCAGCCTGGTGCAGGTCTACAATTGTGTTTCTGGTGTCCTTTGACAGCTCTTTGGTCTTTGCCATAGTGGAGTTTGGAGTGTGACTGTTTGAGGTTGTGGACAGGTGTCTTTTATACTGATAACAAGTTCAAACAGGTGCCATTAATACAGGTAACGAGTGGAGGACAGAGGAGCCTCTTAAAGAAGAAGTTACAGGTCTGTGAGAGCCAGAAATCTTGCTTGTTTGTAGGTGACCAAATACTTATTTTCCACCATAATTTGCAAATAAATTCATTAAAAATCCTACAATGTGATTTTCTGGATTTTTTTTCTCATTTTGTCTGTCATAGTTGACGTGTACCTATGATGAAAATTACAGGCCTCTCTCATCTTTTTAAGTGGGAGAACTTGCACAATTGGTGGCTGACTAAATACTTTTTTCCCCCACTGTATAGTAATAAAGTGGTAACCAAACCAACTTTGGGATTTACATAGGCTCTTGAGGAACTCATACAACTCAGTCAGCCTCATTGAAGTTACAAAGCTGTCAGTGTTCAACCTTAACATGTAATGACAATACAACAGAACAGATGAAAATGTCACCAATTAGATAGGGCAGCTGTGCTTCTAGCTCCTAGGCAACTTTGCAGTATTTAGTTTTTTATGTGTTATTTCTTACATTATTAGCTCAGAATTATTTTTGTGATATTGCATACAGCCGGGAAGAACTTTTGAATATCAGAGTGGCGGTAACTCATCACCATTAGCAACATTACGACCAGGAATACGACTTTCCCGAGTCGGATCCTTTGTTCGTACCCACCAGGGCAATTGAACTGATTCCAGAGGCTGATCCAAAACAGATTTATTCGGAGTGGACTTCTAGTCCGACTCAGGAGGCGCACACACCACCCACCGCTTCCGAGTATATTATTCGCTAATGCTCAGTCTCAGGTGATGAAGGTAGGAAACAACACCTCGACTTCGCTGATACTCAACACTGGGGCCCCACAAGGGTAAGTACTCAGCCTTCTCCTGTACTCCCTGTTCACCCATGACTGCGTGGCCACGCACGTCTCCAGCTCAATCATCAAGTTTGCAGACGACACAACAGTAGTAGGCCTGATTACCAACAATGATGAGACAACCTACAGGGAGGAGGTGAGGGGGCTGGGAGTGTGGTGCCAGGAAAATAACCTCTCACTCAACGTCAACAAAACAAAGGAGATGATCGCGCACTTCAGGAAACAGCAGAGGGAGCACCCCCCTATCCACATCGACGGGACCGCAGTGGAGAAGGTGGAAAGTTTCAAGTTCCTCGGCGTATGGCCATCAAAATGCTAGCTATTAAAATCAGATCAAATAACAACATTCGAGGATTAGAAATCCAAGGCTTAAAAACAAAGGTGTCCATGTATGCCGATGACTCAAGTTTTATATTAAGTCCGCAAGCTAGATCCTTGAAATACAGTTGAAGTCGGAATTTGACATACACCTTAGCCAAATACATTTAAACTCAGGTTTTCACAATTCCTGACATTTAATCCTAGTAAAAATTCTCTGTCTTAGGTCAATTAGGATCACAATTTTTTTTAAGAATGTGAAATGTCAGAATAATAGTAGAGAGTGATTTATTTCAGCTTTAATTTCTTTCATCACATTCCCAGTGGGTCAGAAGTTTACACACACTCAATTAGTATTTGGTAGCATTGCCTTTAAATTGTTTAACTTGGGTCAAACATTTCAGGTAGCCTTCCACAAGCTTCCCACAGTAAGTTGGGTGAATTTTGGCCCATTACTTCTGACAGAGCTTATCCTGCTCCCGTTATCCCTGAATTCAGGATGTTCCATGATATCCATGTTCAGAAAAAGGGCTGTTGGGGGTGGTGGAGTATCGGCTAAGGTTTCAAAACCTAAGAAGTGGTTATATATGATTATAAAATGAATGAATAAAAGTAAACGAATAAAGATAAAAGATATCCATATGATATGATGCAGGAAACCACAGAGAATGTGAGTCTCTATAAAAGATGAATCATTAGTCTGTGTGTAATACTGCGAAATACTACTACATAAAACGGCATAATATGGTGTCATACTGCAGGAAAGTACGTAATACTAATAAATACTTCACAAAACTGCATACAGCACTGCATATAAATACAGAGCACTCTGTCATACTGTGTAACACTGCACTACCTACACAGCACTACATTAGCTTCAGACCAGCAGATCAGTCGTGGTACATGTGAAACTACAGCTTCTCTCTCTAAATAGTAATGATGTGTGACACTGCGCTTCAAGTTTCATTGGCGTAAGTTTAAATTGTTTTGTGTTTATTTGTCCTTATCAATGATAATTTCTCCTGACTGCGTAACTGTTTTAAGGCGTGACGTAACTCACATGGCACAAGACAGAGTTCTTTGTTCTCGGTTTAGAAGCTTTCAGAGTTTTAGTGCAGCAAATCCTCCAGCACTGTCGGGTTTTGTTGGATTACCAGTGGTCCAAAGGTTGCTTAATTAACCTTCTGGGCATGTAAACAGTGTGCAGGTGTTCTCATGTCTTTTTGTATGCTTTGTAATTACCCTGCACCTGAAATGCGGTATATATACCCTGAAATAAACAACCAGGATGCATCTCAGCCACTCTTTGATGGGGAGGGCTCCCACGTCTCTTCTGCCTGACCCACGCTGATTACTCACAATGCACTTTGACGTAGAGCAGGCAATAATGTCATTTTTTCGGCAGTGCCGGGTCTCCTGCTGTGCGTATTTGATTGAATTCCGCCAAAATAGAATCCAAAAAAGCTGTATTTCCGCAACAGTTGGGTGAAGGAGGTTTAGTGTCAATATCTAAGGCCATGAAATGTCATTATAGAGACTTATCTATGCCCCTGCAGCTGAGATCCCTCCGTATTGCAATGATCTGGTCGTAGCAAACAGAGATTATCCCTGCAGTGTCTGGCTGTGTGTGCTTGTTGTGTGTGTCTGTGTGTGCACGTGTGCTTGCAATCATACGTGTGTGTGTGTGTGTGTGAGTGTGTGTGTGTGACATGTAGAATGGACAGGGAATAAATTGTACAGCTGTAAAGAGCAGAGAGCGAGGGAGTGGAGAGTATGAAGTGAGACATTTTCTAATTGGTGGGGGGAAAAAGACAGTCGGAGACAGACAGTTCATGAATTATAAATAGATAATCTCAGCAAAAAAAGAAACGTCCCTTTTTCAGGACCCTGTCTTTCAAAGATAATTTGTAAAAATCCAAATAACTTCACAGATCTTCATTGTAAAGGGTTTAAACACTGTTTCCCATGCTTGTTCAATGAACCATAAACAATTAATGAACATGCACCTGTGGAACAGTTGTTAAGACACTAACAGCTTACAGACGGTAGGCAATTAGGGTCACAGTTATGAAAACTTAGGACACTAAAGAGGCCTTTCTACTGACTCTGAAAAACACCAAAAGAAAGATGCCCAGGGTCCCTGAACATCTGTATGAACGTGCTATAGGCATGCTGCAAGGAGGCATGAGGACTGCAGATGTGGCCTGGGCAATAAATTGCAATGTCCATACTGTGAGACGCCTAAGACAGCTCTACAGGGAGACAGGACGGACAACTGATCATCCTCGCAGTGGCAGACCACGTGTAACAACACCTGCACAGGATCGGTACATCCGAACATCACACCTGCGGGACAGGTACAGGATGGCAACAACAGCTGCCCGAGTTACACCAGGAACACAATCCCTCCATCAGTGCTCAGACTGTCCACAATAGGCTGAGAGAGGCTGGACTGAGGGCTTGTAGGCCTGTTGTAAGTCAGGTCCTCACCAGACTTCACCGGCAACAATGTCGCCTATGGGCACAAACCCACCGTCGCTGGACCAGACAGGACTGTTAAAAGTGCTCTTCACTGACGAGTCGCGGTTTTGTCTCACCAGGGGTGATGGTCAGATTCGCGTTTATCGTCGAAGGAATGAGCGTTACACCGAGACCTGTACTCTGGAGCGGGATCGATTTCAAGGTGGAGGGTCCATCATGGTCTGGGTCGGTGTGTCACAGCATCATCGGACTGAGCTTGCTGTCATTGCAGGCAATCTCAACACTGTGCATTACAAGGAAGACATCCTCCTCCCTCATGTGGTACCCTTCCTGCAGGCTCACCCTGACATGACCCTCCAGCATGACAATGCCATCAGCCATACTGCTCGTTCTGTGCGTGATTTCCTGCAAGACAGGAATGTCAGTGTTCTGCCATGGCCAGCGAAGAGCCAGGTGCCTTGGTGGAAGAGTGGGGTAACATCTCACAGAAAGAACCGGCAAATCTGGTGCAGTCAATGAGGAGGAGATGCACTGCAGTACTTAATGCAGTTGGTGGCCACACCAGAAACTGACTGTTATTTTTGATTTGGACCCCACCTTTGTTCAGGGACACATTATTCCATTTCTGTTAGTCACACGTCTGTGGAACTTGTTCAGTTTATGTCTCAGTTGTTGAATCTTGTTATGTTCATACAAATATTTACACATGTTAAGTTTGCTTCAAATAAACGCTGTTGACAGCGAGAGGACATTTATTTTTGGGCTGAGTTTATGAGTTTGGCCAACTTTAGACATGAATGCCATATTGCTGCTTCTGAAAAGGTAATAAAGTTCAGAAGCTTTCCTAATGAGCATTTGGATTCTTGCTTGGTTTAAGATTTTTTTAAATATTATCCAGAGCCGCTATCATGGCTAATGTAAAATTGGGTCAAATCATTAAGTAATAAGAAACATTAAGGCTTTTTGGTAAAAGACTTAAAGGCCTAGTGCAGTCAAAAATGTGATTTCTCTGTGTTTTATACATATATATTTCCACACTATGAGTTGGGAGTAATACTGTGAAATTGTGAAAATTATGATAGCGCCTTTAAGTGTAAGAGGTGTTTAAAAAGACCACCTGAAATATCAGTCTGTTTTGCTGGGATGGGTTTTTGGCCTGCCTTGTGAGTTAATAGAGCAATAAGATGGAGAGTTACAAACCTCTCTGCCAATAACAGCTAGTTTTCAGTCTTCCCCTCCCCCTCAGACCACTTCCCGACGCTCCTAACTACATTTACATTTTCATTGAAAACAATCATAGTAAGGTACTTAATTTGTACCCAGGAATGTTATGATATTGAGATAAAAAGGCCACTCTGGCTCATCCATTGGCAGTGTGTGTGTGTGTGTGTCTCTCTCTCTCTCTCTCTTGCTCTCTGTGTGTGCGTGTGTGCATGTTTGTAAGCGGACGCACACAAAATCCTCGTCATGATTCTGACCCTGACTCTGAGCCCTGACAGTAACCATGACAGATGCTAGAGGGGACAGCAGTGTCTGCAATATTCAAGTCCATACAGAGAAGAAGAGAAAAAATAAAAATAAATGAGAGAGGGAGAGAGAGAAGAGAGAGGGAGAGAAGAGAGAGGGGGAGAAAAGAGAAGGGGAGAGAGAAGAGAGGGGGAGAGAAGAGAGAGGGAGAAAAAAGAGGGAGAGAGAAGAGAAGAGAGGGAGAAAAAAATGAAGGGGAGAGAAGAGAGGGAGAAAAACGAGAGGGAGAGAGAAGAGAGGGAGAAAAAAGAGAGGGGGAGAGATGAAAGAGAGAGAACAGAGGACAGTGTGTACGGCCCTGTACATCACTGGGGGCAAGCTTCCTGCCATCCAGGACCTCTATACCAGGCGGTGTCAGAGGAAGGCCCTAAAAATTGTCAAAGATTCCAGCCACCCTAGTCATAGACTGTTCTCTCTGCTACTGCACGGCAAGCGGTACCAGAGCGCCAAATCTAGGTCCAAGAGGCTTCTAAACAGCTTCTACCCCCAACCATAAGACTCCTGAACATCTAATTAAATGGCTACCCAGACAATTTGCAGTGCCCCCTCTCTCACCCCCTCTTCACACCACTGCTACTCTCTGTTGTCATCTATGCATGGTCAATTTAATAACTATACCTACATGTACATACTACCTCAACTAACCAGTTCCCATGCACATTGACTCTGTATCGGTACCTCCCTGTATATAGTCTTGCTATTGTTATTTTACTGCTGCTCTTTCATTACTTGTTACTGTTATTTCTTATTCTTACTCATCTTTTTTTAACTGCATTGTTGGTTAGGGGCTCGTAAGTAAGCACTGTTTCACTGTTGTATTCGGCGCATGTGACTAATAACGTTTGATTTGATTTGAATTTGACTATAGATCATGTTCCATGGCATGCTAGGAGTTTGAGCCGCTACTTTAACCAGTTCCCCCTGTGAGAACCCGTCAAACACAGACAGACATATTACAGTAGTGAGAGTAGACAAGTCGAAAAAGCAGCCAGACCCAAAGATATGTTCACTGTGTTTAGAGAACGTCCAATCAGTCACAGTGGAAGAGAGAATAATGAGAAAGATGGATATAACAGAGAATATTCCTTATATAATGGTATTCTGGCAGAATGAGATATTCCCTGCTTGTTTGAGTTAGATAACGTGTATGTGTGTGTATGTGTAGTAGATATGCAAATCAATTTCATTGCAGCACAGATCATTTGCTGCTACACTGCCTTGAACAATTTTTCAATCTCACTTATGTACTTCTCTCTCCAATTTTGTGTTATTAAGGAATATCTGACACATATTTTTTTAACATTAGCGCAGAAGGAAGTCAAGTCCACCGAAACATGAAAATATTAATCTGAGGCAGCAGGTATACACACTGGCATGTGGAGAGCAGAGCAAGAAGAAAGTACATTTGTTTAATTATGTAAACAACTGCCTCCTAGAGAACTACATTCAACATGAGGAATTCAATGTATTTGCCCTACAGGAATGCCTTTCTACTTTAATTAGAATTTACTCTTCCATATAGTACCTCTCCCACTCCAATACTGTGCATTGAAATTGCTATTTTCTATGCTATGCTCCCAAACAAAAATGTTCTCATTCAGACTTGTTCACTTCACTTGCCATTTGTCATCTCCTACCAATGATATTTTATTCAATGGCTGACTGGATGATAGTACAAGTATTCACGTGTTTCGTACCTCCAAGTTGTCACGGTTGGAGGGAAGGGATCAAGGGCAGGACTGAAAGGAGCAAGGGTAGGAAAACAGAGAACAAGGGCAAAAATGAAGGGAGCAAGGGCAGGAATGAAGGAAGCAAAAGCAAGAATGAAGGAATCAAGTGTAGGAAAAAAGTGAGCAAGGGAAGGAATGAAGGGAGTAAGGGAAGGAGTAAAGGAAGCAAGGATGGAATTAAGGGGAGAAAGGGCAACAATGAAGGGAGCAAGGGAAAGAATGAAGGGAGCAAGGGCAGGAATGAAGGGAGCAAGGGAAGGACTGAAAGGCGCAAGGGAAGGTATGAAGGGAGCAAGGGCAGGAGAGAATTGGGAGTCCTCTGTTTGGAACCCAACCTAGCCCTTTGCCAGCAGAGAAAGAGACTGCAGTCTGATTGTTAGCTAATCAATATTCATAAAGCACTGCCCACAGGAGGCTCCTCATAATCTACAATTCTTTCCACATTAGCATGCACACACAGCAAATTCTCCAGTCTTAAATCAACACTGAAAGTGTTAAATTTAACACTGGTCCAGTGTCTATACGGTTCCATACTTTTCAGTGTTAAATTAACACACTGCTTAGTGTAAAGCCTTTAGTGCTGAGCGATTTGTGCTTTTTGAGGTGGGTTCAGTTTCAGTTCGATTATTTTTTTTAAATCACGGTTTTTCAATTTCGGTTTCGATCATTTTTTTAGACATGAAATGCTTCTTTTTTTTCATGGAAATTCCAAAGCCCAAAATAACGAGAATTCAATTGCCAAAACATTCAAAATATTCCATAGTCTCTGTCAGGTCCATATTGGTTACACATCAATAGAAAAATAGGAAATTACTATGAAATAATCCAACATTTCAGTTGTGTATATTACTTACTTTTTTTGATGACGTATTATTTTTAATTCCTAATTTCTTTTTTAAGTCATCATCTCATCTCTGCTCAGGCAGTAGCAGTCTGCCAGCCAGACCTAACGTAATCTATGTGTTCCCTATACTCTAGTCTTAAGGTAACCTATTTAGCTAGTTTGCCTAAGTAGCCTATGCTGCAGAGCTGTCTGACAAAATCATTTGAGCAGTTCTTCAAAGTAGATGAGGTATACTTTTATGAACTGTCTCTGTCCCTCTTGTTGTTGTGTTGTGTAGATTCCTCTCTCATGCGGTCTATGCGGTATGTGTGTATCTAACCTAACATAGCAGACGTAAAAGTGTATATGTCCAGAGATCTGTATATAATAATATATGACATTGATTTTGTCTAACAAACCTGGGTTAATGGAAACCTGCCTACTGACTGTCCATTAAATAGGCAGATGTCACGCATGTGTGTAGAAACTGACCAAGGCGCAGCGTGAGTATCGTTCCATATCTTTATTATATTGTGAAACTTAGCCAAACAAACAATAAACTATAAACAAAACACAAACCGTGACGACAGAGGTGCAACATGCACTAACTCAAAAATAATCTCCCACAAACAGGTGGAAAAAACAACTACGTAAATATGATCCCCAATTAGAGACAACGATGAATTGAGAATCAGAAAAAAAACAGAAAAAAGAAACTAGAGCACAACATAGAAAAAATAAACTAGATAAACCCCCCAGTCACTCCCTGACCTACTCTACCATAGAAAATTAGAGCACTCTATGGTCAGGACGTGACAGCAGAGCTGATATATGTATACATCTGTTAAAAAAATACATTTTACTTTTTTTTTAATGGACATTCCCTTCAATATATTACAGGGAAGGTCCGTAAAAATAATGGAGAAAAAAAACTTTTAACAGATATATATGACCGACTGGCTCAAATCGGTCTTATGTAGCAAAATTTGAAATTGTGTTTTTTACATTGGATAAAAGCAGAGACTCAGAGCTACAAAGTGGTATATCATACACTACAGTTGAGGAACAATGGGAAAGTAATTCTGCTTTGAAAGTTGATAAACTTGTAAACTCACTTTTGAGAAAATGGCCATTGAATGTTTTGATACCTACTGGGGAGCTCTCCTTTGTCTTCACCCATTCAGCATTGTTCACACCCTCTTAAGCCAGGCCCACCCATGTCTTTAAGGATTCACATGTGAGGTCATGTGCTAAACAGTGAGTAGTGTAGCAAAGATTAAGACTAAAAGTGGTAAAAGTAGTAGCCTACAATAAGGAAAAATTCCAGATAAACAGAAAGTGTCCAGATAAAAATATTTTATAAATATTAGATGATGCTTACCCAGACACACTAATTAGATGGATCATGTGAAAGAAATGCTATTACCCCCAGCCACATCTTGCCAAGTGGATGGGTCTCTACAGAAGTTGTAAACAGTACAGCCAAATTGTTACTTGCATAGTAGCAATATCAGAAATAGATAGCGTCAATATAAATAAGATATTATACAGTATGTACAAGAACAATATTAACTAGATGGTAACTTTACAAGTAAAGTTGGTGGGGCTAGCTAAAGCTCTTGAAATGTTTGTGGTAATGAAATACGGGTAAAAATTTCATTTTTAATTCTCATCGAAAGTCAGTAGATTTGGTCAGAAGTTGTAGTAGTAGTGGTCAGTAGTTATGTGGTTCAGTAGTTGTAGTCAAAAGTTGTTTGGATATGGTTAGTAGTTAAATGTGTGATCAGAAGTTGTGTGGTCAGAAGTTGTGTTGTTGTCGTATGTAATTGTGTGGTTGAGGTCAGGAGCTGTGTGGTTGTGGACACTAGATGTGGTCAGAATTTGTTTGATTGCGGTCAGAAGTTATGTGGTTGAGGTATGTCACTGTGTGGTTGTGGACACTAGATATGGTCAGAAGTTATGTGGTTGAGGTATGTCACTGTGTGGTTGTGGACACTAGATATGGTCAGAAGTTATGTGGTTGAGGTATGTCACTGTGTGGTTGTGGACACTAGATATGGTCAGAAGTTATGTGGTTGAGGTATGTCACTGTGTGGTTGTGGACACTAGATATGGTCAGAAGTTATGTGGTTGAGGTATGTCACTGTGTGGTTGTGGACACCAGATATGGTCAGAAGTTATGTGGTTGAGGTATGTCACTGTGTGGTTGTGGACACCAGATATGGTCAGAAGTTATGTGGTTGAGGTATGTCACTGTGTGGTTGTGGACACCAGATATGGTCAGAAGTTATGTGGTTGAGGTATGTCACTGTGTGGTTGTGGACACTAGATATGGTCAGAAGTTGTGCGGTTGCGGTCAGAGTTATGCAGTTGAGGTACACTACCGTTCAAAAGTTTGAAATGACCTTGTTTTTGAAAGAAATGCACATTTTTTGTCCATTAAAATAACATCAAATTGATCAGAAATTCAGTGTAGACATAGTTAATGTTGTAAATGACTATTGTAGCTGGAAACGGCAGATTTTTTATGGAATATCTACATAGGCGTACAGAGGCCCATTATCAGCAACCATCCTGTGTTCCAATGGCACTTTGTGTTAGCTAATCCAAGTTTATCCTTTTAAAAGGCAAATTGATCATTAGAAAACCCTTTTGCAATTATGTTAGCACAGCTGAAAACTGTTGTGCTATTTAAAGAAGCAATAAAACTGGCCTTCTTTAGACTAGTTGAGTATCTGGAGCATCAGCATTTGGGTGTTCGATTACAGGTTCAAAATGGCCAGAAACAAATACTATTCTTCTGAAACTCATCAGTCTATTCTTGTTCTGAGAAATGAAGGCTATTCCATGTGAGAAATTGCCAAGAAACTGAAGATCTCGTACAACGCTGTGTACTACTCCCTTCACAGAACAGCGCAAACTGGCTCTAACCAGAATAGAAAGAGGAGTGGGAGGCCCCGGTGCACAACTGAGCAAGAGGACAAGTACATTAGAGTGTCTAGTTTGAGAAACAGACGCCTCACAAGTCCTCAACTAGCAGCTTCATTAAATAGTACCCGCAAAACATCAGTCTCAACGTCAACAGTGAAGAGGTGACTCCGGGATGCTAGCCTTCTAGGCAGAGTTCCTCTGTCCAGTGTCTGTGTTCTTTTGCCCATCTTAATCTTTTCTTTTATTGGCCAGTCTGAGATATGTTTTTTTTCTTTGCAACTCTGCCCCACCAATAATAAGAAGAAGTATGTTGAATATCTAAGCTGGGGCTGCTGCCGCTAGCCCCACAAATAACATTATCAGTGATAGATAAGTTAGTTATATGCATACAATCAGCGGTAAAGTGGCTGAGCATCAGGATAAAAAAAATAATAGGACCAGCAACGTATGTGTGTTAGGAGATGTGTGTCAGGAGAGAGCCATTTGAATAGAGGCACTGCAGATAGTGCTGATGACTGGTCCGTCCGAACCACGCATGAACATGGGAATCTATATTCAGAGAGCCTGTTTCTGTCCTACCCTTGACTTTGGTGCAGGCCATGTGATGTCCATAACCTCTTCGTCGCAAAACTCCCTGATCTTCTCAAAATAATATTTTATACAGATATCAGCTCTGTAAAATAATGGATATTGAACCAATACATTTTTGCCAGTATGTTTCTCTTTTACAGTGCAGGTGTGTACGCACAGGTGTGTTTATGTGTGTTTTAGTTGCTGCCAGAACCGACTAGGTCTCACATCAGAATTAGACATTCATCCACATTGTCACGCCCTGGCCATAGAGAGGGTTTTGTTCTCTATTTTGGTTAGGCCAGGGTGTGACTAGGGTGGGCATTCTATGTACCCTTTTCTATGTTTTGTGTATTTCTTTGTTTTGGCCGGGTATGGTTCTCAATCAGGGACAGCTGTCTATCGTTGTCTCTGATTGGGAACCATACTTAGGTAGCCTTTTCCCACAGGGTTTTTGTGGGTAGTTACTTTCTGTTTAGTGTTTGCACCTTACGGAACTGTTTCAGTATTCTCTTTGTTATTTTTGTTTTAGTGTTCAGTTATTAAAATAATCATGAACACCTACCACGCTGCGTTCTGGTCCGATGATTCATCTTCTTCAGACAACGAATGTTGTTACACACGTTTCTCAAATGTCAAATCTCAAAGTTGTTGCAAACGTCAAATTTCAAAGTGTTTATGGTTAAGTTTATGTATTAACTCCACATTTTTTACTACCAATTTGCATGTTCAAATCCAGCGAAAAAAAGTTGTTTTTGAGATGTTTGTTTTAAGCCTATCCCAAACCTTAACCATTCAGACTTAATACCTAAATGTAAACACTTTGATATTTGAGAAACATGGATGAACATCTAATTCTGACATGAGACTGTGAGTTGGTTTCTAGCAGCAGCTTACACACACACACACACACACACACACACACACACACACACACACACACACACACACACACACACACACACACACACACACAACTTTCTATCACTGGATTTGAACATGCAACCTTCAGCACCAGAGGCAAATACTGTTGCCCCTAATAGCCGGTTTCCACGTCACCTCCCGACGTCCTCAGACATGGATTGACATCGAATACTGACTTGTATCATACATGGGTGACCTGGCTGCCAGAAACAGCATGAGCCATCAGTCACAATGTCTGGGCCAATCAGATCTCAGAAATCACCCTTACACTGGCCTAGACACACAACACAATATCCTCTCAACCATCCTTGACCACTAACAACCCCTCTTTAGAGTTACTCTACAATAACTCTAAAGTGCTTAGTCCACAATGAACTTTTGTCTTGTGATCGCTGGGAGAATAGGCCTACTGAGGACAGTAACCTTGGCTCTGCTGAATGAGAATAATAAAAACATTTATATTAAAATGTTTGTTAATATGTATAAATCCAATCAATTAGGCCTATTCTTCTTCTTCTTCTTCTTCTTCTTCTTATTATTATTATTATGCCTTAGTGTAAAGCCTTTGCCTTCTATGTTCGTATTACACATGGTATACAGTATACAGTGCGTTATGCCATTGTATGCTATGGCTTTGTGTTCACTACACAGTACTGCTCTGCGTTAGTGCGTTTCAAACCACTACACCCACGTCTCACAGTCAGAAACAACTTGTATCTTAATGGGTACCATTACTATTACACACATTACGCATATTGACATCGATGCAGAGCCAAACTCTCCCGAAATAAAACTCGAAATGCTCCGTTGACACATTGTGACAAGTTGGGGACAAATTTAGGAAACAATATTTTGGTTAGCTATTCATTTAGGTGAAAATAATTTATTTGAAGATATTTAGAATAATTTTCTTAAAACTTAATTCGAGTATGAGCAGCTGCTACCCAGTGATGTAGTTGCCGGAGCTATTCAAATTCTTACAGCGCGGTCAGTCAAATAAACTATGAATATGGTAGGCTACACCATCCATGAAAGTTGTTTTACGACTATGAAATTACACTTGAACGATTTAACGAAGAAACAAGTTTAAAGTTCCATTCATTGGCTAAATATACAATATACAGCAGCCCTACCTTATCACTCACAGCGCATGCAATGAGCCTTTATAGGCTATAGGTTAGAGAGGCATCCGACCGACTCACCGAAGCAGGAGTTGATGAAACCGTACCACAAGCAGCCGTGGCGGCCCAGGAGCCACTTTCCCTTGATACTGGAGGTAAAACTCAGCGTGGTCCCGAACATGCACACCAGCATGTCGCTCACGCTGATGTTGAGCAGGAGCATGTTGACCGGGGTACGCAGCTTCTTGAACTTGCAGAAGAGGAGCAGTACGACGAAGTTGTTGAGGAAGCCGAAGGTCATGATCAAGCCCAGAAACACCGAGAGCACGATGAAGCCAGTCCTGGAGAGGGTCTCTTTTGGAGTGTCGCTCCATTCCCGGTCCAGTAAGCTGAACGGGTCGTCGCTCACGTTGTAGCTATAGTTGAGGTCAGCCAGATCATAAATCATCCTGGTTGCTGTTCACGAAGGCTAGTTTCACATTACTCTGGCTGGAGGAAGTTTGGCTAAATTGCGGCAGGCAGTGCGCACGGAGCTCACACCATCATAAATTACCTGGCCATGTCCCTCCCTATCTCGCCACCGGCGTCAGCGCTCCACAGGAATGTCCAGGCCTCCATTAAGGCCTTCAAGTACAGCTGGTTGCTTGATCTACGCCGTTAATCACTGTGCAATATCACTCTTATTTTCCATTTGTTGAATATTCTTTTATGGCAAAAAAAATGTTTCCAGTACTACTGTAGTTTGACCAGCTTTTAGCATCAGTTGCGTTAAAAGGTGTAGACCTATTTTATATAACGTTGTTACAAGTGCAAGCTCACAAAATACGTGATGATATTCTGTCCCACACGTCTAGTGAAGGTTGGAGGATATGATATCTCAACTGCGTGGCAATGTCGCAAGGCAATCCCAGCGTGTGCAGCGAGGCTGGTCCAGGGTGTCCATCGCGGTTACGCGCAGTCTTTGGAGTTCATTCATAAGTTTCGAATGGTGCTTAACGTGTCTTGCACACTTTACCCACTTGCTAGGACATTTAAAAAATACATTATTATTGATTATTGCTCATCATAATATTGCTGACCCGCATACACTAAGGGTGCAAATGTGCCTGTCTTTGTGATCTAAATCCCTGCCTCAGTTATTGTGTACGGTGCTCCTTTGCTACTGTTGAATTTAATGATCAGTCACTGCGCGCGAGCCTGAGAGTCCTCTGTTCCTTGGGCTGACACTGTGCAGCTTATTATAGCCAGATCTGAGAGAGAGAGAGAGAGAGAGAGAGAGAGAGAGAGAGAGAGAGAGAGAGAGAGAGAGAGAGAGACAGAGACAGAGAGAGAGAGAGAGAGACAGAGAGAGAGAGAGAGAGAGACAGAGACAGAGAGAGAGAGAGAGAGAGAGAGAGAGAGAGAGAGAGAGAGAGAGACAGAGAGAGAGAGAGAGAGAGACAGAGAGAGAGAGAGAGAGAGAGAGAGAGAGAGAGAGAGAGAGAGATTCTGGAAATAAGCTTTTTTATATAACAGCAGAATTCTAACTAAAAATGGGTAACTTAATTCAAAATAAATAGTAATGGAGATGCTGTGAGCTATTGTCTGAGGCTCTTTTCAAATACAAAAATATTTCACATTCTTACATTTTGTCTGGTTCTCTTGCATAAACAAATTCGTTTTTCTAATTCAAGTTAATCATTTTTTTTAAATGATATTTTATTAACTATACATTTTGGTGTGCTATGGTCTCTGTTGAGAGGTTGGGGCTTTATAGAGAGTGGTTAGTTCAAGAACCAACCCCAGTTTGCGCACTCTCATTTGCTGTACTTGTAAGTCTGTGCATGGCTTGTACATTTTGAATTCTAACTGTAATCAGTGTTCGGATACACTTCCAGGCATGCAACTATTTAAAAAATAAATAAAGACCCTCTGTTCCATTATTCCTTTGTTTTTCATTGTGTTACATTCTACAGTAGGTTTTTCATAAAATGATTGAAATTCTGTAGGAAAGTTCAATGTTCCTCATTAACATAATGAAGGGGTACACGCAATGCCGTCAGGGTACGCCAAATAAAAATGTGATTGACATTTAAAAATATATATATATATTATTTAAATTTAAAAAATCTTCACATTTTCAAACAGTCCATTTATATTTCCCAACCGGGCTATACATTTGGGTGAGTATTTTTCTTGGTTGAGTAGCCTCCTTTCACTGCCCCAAAAAAATTAAACCATCTAGTGTCAAATACAGGTAGCCTAGTCAAATAAATAACATCTAATCATATTAACCGTTACTCTCTTGCGGGAATTCCACTAATGTCCGTATGTAGCCAAACATAGCTGCTGCTCATGTTAGTATCTGTACTGATGGCGCAAAAGCCATGACAGGGAGACATAGTGGAGTGGTAACGCGCATGCAAAGAGTTGCTCCCGATGCCACTTGGGTACACTGCAGCATCCACCAAGAGGCTCTTGCTGCCAAGGGAATGTCTGACAGCTTGAAAGACGTTTTGGCACTACAGTGAAAATGGTTAACTTTGTTAAAAATGAACACCGACAAAACAACAAAATACAAAACGAACGTAAAGTTCTGCAGGCTACACAGCAACTATGCAAAAACAAGATCCCACAAACTAAGGTGGGAAAAAGGCTGCCTAAGTATGATCCCCAATCAGAGACAACGATAGACAGCTGCCTCTGATTGGGAACCCTACCCGGCAAACAAAGAAATAGAAAAACTAGCATGCCCACCCAAATCACACCCTGACCTAACCAAATAGAGAAATAAAAAGGCTCTCTAAGATCAGGGCGTGACAGTACCCCCCGCCAAAGGTGCGGACTCCGGCCGCAAAACCTGACTATAGGGGAGAGTCCGGATGGGCATCTAGCCTCGGTGGCGGGACCGCAGACCGTCGCTAGAGACTCTGGACCGCAGACCGTCGCTAGAGACTCTGGACAGCAGACCGTCGCTAGAGACTCTGGACTGCAGGCCGTTGCTAGAGACTCTGGACTGCAGGCCGTCGCTGGAGGCTCTGGACCGCAGACCGTCGCTGGAGACTCTGGACCGCAGGCTGTCGCTGGAGGCTCTGGACCGCAGACCGTCGCTGGAGACTCTGGACCGCAGACCGTCACTGGAGGCTCCGGGCCGAGGATCGTCGCTGAAGGCTCCGGGCCGAGGATCGTCACTGGAGGCTCCGGGCCATGGATCGTCCCTGGAGGCTCCGTGTCATGGATCATGACTGGAGGCTTCGGGCCATGGATCATCAATGCAGGCAACGGGCCATGGATCATCACTGCAGGCTCCGGGCCATGGATCATCACTGGAGGCTCCGGGCCAAGGATCATCACTGGAGGCTCCGGGCCATGGATCATCACTGGAGGCTTTGTGCCATGGATCATCACTGGAGGCTGCGGGCCATGGATCATCACAGGAGGCTCTGGACTGCGGAGGCGCACTGGAGGCCTGGTGCGTGGAGCCGGCACAGGGCGTACCAGGCTGGGGAGACGCACTGGAGACCGGGTGCGTGGAGCAGGCACAGGGCGTACCAGGCTGGAGAGACGCACTGGAGGCCGGGTGCGTGGAGCAGGCACAGGTCGTACCAGGCTGGGGAGACGTACTGGAGACCGGGTGCGAGGAGCTGGCACAGGATATCCTGGACCAAGGAGGCGTACTGGAGGTCTGGAACGTAGAGCTGGCACAATGCGTCCTGGACAGATGACCACCTTCGCACGGCAAGTGCAGGGGGCTGGCACAGGACGCACTGGGCTGTGGAGGCGCACTGGAGACACGGTGCGTAGAACCGGCACACATTGTACCGGAATGGTGACACACACCTCAGGGCGAGTGCATGGAGGAGATACAGGACATACTGGACTGGGGAGGCGCACTGGAGGCCAGATGCGTGAAACTGGTGCACCGGACTGGTGTCACGCTCCTCAGCACACCCGCTCTACAGCGCTCTCAACGGCAACACCTCTCTCCGGAATCTTTCGTTGAGTTCCTCACTCAACTCCCTGACTGGCTCTGGTTCACCCCTCGGCTCCGCCAACCACTCCGTGTGCCCCCCCCCCAAAAAAAATAAAATAAATTTGGGCTGTCTTTTGGGCTTGCGTCCTGGTTGCGAACCCCGGAGTCGTCGTTGATCCTCCTTCGCTGCCTCCACCTGCTTCCATGGCAGGGTCTTGTCCCCTGCCATTACCTCCTCCCATGTCCATGATGTCCTCCACTCCCTTTTCTCCCTGGCCCAGGATCCCTGCTCCTCCTGGCCACGCTGCTTGGTCCTTTGGTGGTGGGATCTTCTGTTACGCTCGTCGTAAACACTGGACCAAGGTGCAGCATGGTAGGCGAACATTTTACTTTTATTAAAAATGAACACCGACAAAACAACAAAATACAAAACAAACGTAAAGTTCTGCAGGCTACACAGCAACTATGCAAAAACAAGATCCCACAAACTTAGGTGGGAAAAAGGCTGCCTAAGTATGATCCCCAATCAGAGACAACGATAGACAGCTGCCTCAGATTGGGAACCATACCCGGCAAACAAAGAAATAGAAAAACTAGAATGCCCACCCAAATCACACCCTGACCTAACCAAATAGAGAAATAAAAAGGCTCTCTAAGGCCAGGGCGTGACAAACACACCATTATTTTAGAAGCTGGCGGCATACTGAAACAGCTTCATAATCATCATTGTCATTGTCATTGCTGTCATTACGCTAATACCATCTCTTCATAAGATCTAAAAGCTGATCACATGAACTAGTACAATTACTGTAGCATTCATCATCACAGAATAACTATTATAGTCTCAATAACCCAGGCTACACAGACTGTGGCTGGCTGCCTCCTCATCGCCATTATAATACCACTGTCCGCATTATCATCATCGTATTCTTGACCTTGCTTATAATTGGTCTATTAGTAGACTCTATTGTGATGATTGTGAAATTCTGACTTGCATTTACTGTTCTTTATCTTATCAGGTGAATGGTTTATCATTTTAGTGTAGTTGTGGGCACTCTACACTTTCTCCTTGTTGATTTCCCCTTCTTTATCATACTCTTGTCTCACTCTTTGTAATCTTCAAATGTGTGTGTGTGTGTGTGTGTGTGTGTATGTGTTTAACTATACTTGAATAAATTAGCAAACAAACAAAACATTTGACCAACTGGGGACATTTTATTGGTCCCCACAAGGTCAAATGGTATTTCTAGGGGGTTTAGGGTCAAGGTTAGAATTAGTGTTAGGGTTAGAATTAGGTTTAGGGTTAGTTTTAGGGTTAGGAGCTAGGTTTAGGTTTTTGGGTTAAGGTTAGGTTTAAGGTTAAGGTTAAGGTTAGGGGTAGGGTACGGGTTAGGGTTAGGGTTAGGGTAAGGGTACGGGTTAGGGAAAATAGGATTTTGAATGGGACTGAATTGTATGTCCCCACAAGGTTAGCTGCACAAGACATTGTGTGTGTGTGTGTGTGTGTGGTCGTATTTGTGTGAGGCTTCGACCGCTATTCTCTAGTTTCCTCCAACGAAATCCCTCTTCCTTTAAGACCTCATTGTGTATATACTGTAATAATGAAAAAAGGATGAAAAATGACAGAAGAAATGTTAACCTGAAGGTGACCAATGCATTTTTTTATTTCCCTAAACACTGTGTGATACAGAGATCGACTGCTATTTTGTAGTTTACCCAAACCAAATCCCTCTTCCATTATGACTGCATTGCGTATGAACTGTTATCATGAAAAAGGGTGAAAATAAATGCCAGTCTGGATGTGGCCAATAAAAAATTGCTATTTCACTAAACACAAGGTGATACACCAGAGAGGGTTTGAAGTAATAACATAATAATAATTTTGTCATGACTCCATCCCCTGCATCATTGTAATAAAACCTCCTCCTTCTGCTCTTCCTCATCCTCCTTCTCTTTCTATAGAAATACTTTTCACAGGTGTGGGTAATTCGGCTGAGTGACCAGAACTCCTTATTTGGACCTGGGGGGCCAGGACTGTCTTTTACTATAACCCATACAAGACAAGGTGTCACGTCCTGACCATAGAAAGATGTTATTTTCTATGGTAGAGTAGGTCAGGGCGTGACGTTTTTTTCTTCTGTTTTCTATTTCTATGTTCAGGTTCTAGTTTTGTATTTCTATGTTGGTGTTTTGTTTGGGATGCTCTCCAATTAGAGGCAGCTGGTCCTCGTTATCTCTAATTGTTTTTTTTTCCACCTGGGTTTGTGGGAGATTATCTTTGAGTCAGTGTATGTTTCACGTCTGCGTCACGGTTTGTTGTTTTTGTCATTCAGTTTATTTATGTATTGCATAGTTTCACAGTGTAAATAAAATGTGGAACGACACACAACGCTGCACTTTGGTCCGCTTCTCCTTACGACAACCGTAAGGAGGACCAAGCAGCGTGGTCAGCAGGACAAATGGACTTGGGAGGAGATATTGGATGGGAAAGGACACTGGAGGCAGGCTGGGGAGTATCGCCGTCCTAAAGAGGAAATTGAGGCAGTGAGAGCGGAGCAGCGATACTACGAGGCACTATACCAACCATGAGGCAAATGCGAGAGGCAGCCCCCCAAAACATTTGGGAAGGGGGGGCACATGGGGAGATTGGCAGAGTCAGGTTGGAGACCTGAGCCAACTCCCCGTGCTTACCGTGAGGAGCGAGTGACGAAGCAAGCACCGTGTTATGCGGTGATGCGCACTGTGTCGCCAGTGCGCATTAACAGGCCGGTGCGATCTGTGCCCGCGCCCCGCATTTGTCGAGCTAGGTTGAGCATCCAACCAGAATGGGTTGTGCCAGCTCTACGCTCGAGATCTCCAGTGCGCCTCCACGGCCCAGTATATCCTGTGCCTGCCCCACGTACCCGGCCTCCAGTGAGTCTATTCAGCCTGGTATGCCCTGTGCCTGCTCCTTGCACTTGCCCTGAGGTGCGTGTTACCAGTCTGGCGCCACCTGTGCCAGCCCCACGCATCAGGCCTCCAGTGCGCCTGCCCAGTCCGGGGTTTCCTGTTCCTGTTCCCCGCACTCGCCCTGAGGTGCGTGTTACTAGTCTGGCGCCACCTGTGCCAGCCCCACGCATCAGGCTTCCAGTGCGCCTGCCCAGTCTGGGGTGTCCTGTTCCTACTCCCTGCACTCGCCCTGAGGTGCGTGTTACTAGTCTGGCACCATCTGTGCCAGCCCCACGCATCAGGCCTCCAGTGCGCATTCCCAGTCCAGAGCTTCCGGTGACAGTTCCCAGTCCAAAGCTTCCGGCGACAATTCCCAGTCCAGAGCTTCCGGTGACGTTTTACAGTGCGGAACCTCCTGAGACGGCCTACAGTCCGGAACCTCCTGAGACGGCCTACAGTCCGGAACCTCCTGAGGTGGTCCACAGTCCGGACCCTCCAGCGACGTTCCCCAGTTCGGACCCTTCAACGACAGCCTGCAGCCCAGAGTCTTCAGCAACGGCCTGCAGCCCAGAGTCTCCAGCGATGGCCTGCAGCCCAGAGTCTCCAGCGATGGCCTGCAGCCCAGAGTCTCCAGCGATGGCCTGCAGCCCAGAACCTCCAGCGGCGGTCTGCAGCCCAGAACCTCCAGTGGCGGTCTGCAGCCCAGAACCTCCAGTGGCGGTCTGCAGCCCAGAACCTCCAGCGGTGGTCTGCAGTACAGAGCCTCCGGCGATGATCGACAGTCCGGTTCCTCCTCCGACGATCCACGGTCCGGTGGCACAGAAACAGAGGGATCAGCGGGCGGAGCGGGGGTTACGACCTCTGTGGGAGGATCGGCGGGATGAGAAGGTTATGGGTACTGCACCAGAGCCGCCATAGACAATAGTTACCCACCCTGCCCTCCCTTTTTTTGGGGGGGGGGGGGGGGGTTTGTTGTTGTTTTGTTTAGGTGCAGTCGGCGTCCGCACCTTTGGGGGAGGTAAGGTCACGTCCTGACCATAGAAAGATGTTATTTTCTATGGTAGAGTAGGTCAGGGCGTGACAGGTTTTTTTCTCTCTGTTTTCTATTTCTATGTTCAGGTTCTAGTTTTGTATTTCTATGTTGGGGTTTTGTTTGGGATGATCTCCAATTAGAGGCAGCTGGTCCTCGTTGTCTCTAATTGGGTTTTTTTCCACCTGGGTTTGTGGGAGATTATCTTTGAGTCAGTGTATGTTTCACCTCTGCGTCACGGTTTGTTGTTTTTGCAATTCATTTTATTCATGTATTGCATAGTTTCACAGTGTAAATAAAATGTGGAACGACACACACGCTGCACTTTGGTCTGCTTCTCCTTACGACAACCGTGACACAAGGCTGCTGCCTGCTGTCTGGCTTTATTGGTATTCACAAGGCATCTGTGTGTGTACAGACATGTTCCTACATATGTAGGATCTTAAATTGAGCCAGTTTGCTACAGCAGGAAAATAATCCTGCAGCCACAGGAAATGTGAGTTATTATATGGATTATAATTAATGGTATTTTTTTTAAGGGCAAATCGAGTCTGACATTTTACAGTGGACATTACAAACTTCAGAAGCCTTTTAAAACTTTGAATACACTATAAGTTTGCCGTTTCTGCTGTACAGAAAAATTCACAAAAGAGTGATCAAATTAAGATCCTGAAGATAAGTGCACTCACAAAGCAAGTACCCCAATGCAGTATGCCCTGTTACTGTAGATGAGAATGAGGGCAGGCTGATGAGGTTTCCATGGGAAGAAAGAGACTCAATCCACTGAGGATAAACAAATGAACAGCCACAGCTGTTTGGTTCACACACCGTTTACGAGCAACTCTAAAAACACACACTATGAGGCCATCAATAATATGTATGTCTATTAACTCTCACTATCTCTGAGCTAATGGGGAGAAGAGAGAGATAAAGAGAGCCGAGAGAGAGAGAGATAAAGAGCAGAGTGAGAGCAGTGAGAGAGAGAGGGGGGATAGAGAGACGGATAGAGAGAGGGATAGAGAGCGAGAGAGAGTGCGAGAGAGCGAGAAAGAATGAAAGTGTGAGAGAGAGAGAGAAAGAGAGAGAGATTGTTGGACATAAATAGAGAGAGAGAGAGAGAGAGAGATGGATAGAGAGAGGGATAGAGAGAGGGAGAGCGAAATAATGAAAGTGTGAGAGAGGGAGAGAGAGAGAGAGAGAGAGAAAGAGAGAGAGAATGAAAGCGAGAGAGAGAGAAAGATTGTTGGACATAAATAAATAGAGAGAGAGAGAGAGAGAGAGAGAGAGAGAGAATGAAAGCGAGAGAGAGAGAGAAAGATTGTTGGACATATAGAGAGAGAGCAAGAGAGGGAGAGAGAGGGAGGGATAGAGAGACAGAGAGAAGGAGAGCAAGAGAGAGAGTGAGAGAAGGAGCGTGAGAGAGAGAGTGAAATAATGAAAGCGAGAGAGAGAGCGAGAGAGAGAGAGAGAGAGAAAGAATGAAAGCAACAGAGAGAGATTGTTGGACATAATAGAAGGAATAAAGAGGAAGACGTCTTAAAAGAGAGGTCTTGAAAGAGAGATAGGGAAAAGAGAGCGTAAGCGTGAATCATTGCGTATTATATCTTGCACTAGATGTACCATTCTACATTGTGCCAACGATACGGTACAACGTCTCCTCTCTCCCTCTTGCTTGTATCACTTCTTTAATTAAATATTACGTGTCAGCCCCGTAGCTTTCATTAGTGCCTTTCTCAGAGGCCTTCCAATTGGCTGACATGTAAGCTTTAAAAAAAAACGATACGAGCAAGAGCAGTGTGCACGTTTATTTCTTATTTGAAATCCCTCTTGACCTCTACTTGCCTTTTTGATGAATACTGGAGCACAATGATGTAGTGAGCGTCATTCCTCCTTTTTCTCAAAGCCGACCCCTCTCTCTCTCTAAGGCTTACAGCTGGGAATGGAATTCACAGCATAGCAGCATCAACACTGGCACCAAAGCCTCTGGCAAGACCAGCTCCCTGTCTTTTCACATCTGAGAGCTCACACACTGAGAACTGCGAAACCAGCAAGATGGCCTGAAGGCTTCCAAGCCAAAATGTGTCCTCAGAACATACCCAGCTAACATACCAAGCTAACACATTTGGTTCCTTGGAAGTTGTGGGAACGTTAGTTTTTGTTTTTCCATTGGTTTTGGGAACGAAGCCATACATTTCCTGACCAGTAAAACTTAAAGTTTTTGAAACATTCTGTGAATGGAAGTGAATATTTTGCCTGTTCTGGGAACATAAATGTTTTTGATTGCAGGGAGGTTCTGAGAGCGTTTACTATGGTTCCCTGAAAGTTTTCCTGGGAGGTTTTATTAACGTTCTGAGAACATGACTTTAAATAGAACCATGAGGATATCAAGCCAGTGTCAAACCAGTTTGAGGGCGGCAGGTAGTCTGGCGGGTAGGAGCGTTGGGCGGGTAGAGAGCGTCTGGCGGGTAGGAGCGAAAGGTTGCTGGATCGAATCCCCAAGCTGACAATGTACAAATCTGTCATTCTGAGAAAGACAGTCCCCGGGTGCTGATTAAGGCATCCCCCCACACCTCTCTGATTCAGAGGGGTTGGGTTAAATGGGGAAGACACCTTTCAGTTGAATGCATTCAGTTGTACAACTGACTAGATATCCCCCTTTCCCTAGAACAGTGGTTCCCAAACTTTGTATAGTCCCGTAACCCTTCAAACATTCAACCTCCAGCTGCGTACCCCCTCTAGCACCAGGGTCAGCGCACTCTCAAATGTTATTTTTTGCCATCATTGTAGGCTGCCACACACACTATACAATACTTCTTAAACATAAGTAAACATTTAAGTAAATATTAAACATGTGTATTAAACATAAGAATTAGTTTTTGTCACAACCCGGCTCGTGGGAAGTGACAAAGAGCTCTTATAGGACCAGCCTGACCAGGGCACAAATAATAATATAATAATAATAAATAATTTGGCTCTTTATTTAAACATCTTACATATAAAACCATGTTTGTTCATCGAAAATGTTGAATTACTCACCACAGGTTAATGAGAAGGGTGTACTTGAAAGGATGCACATAACTCTGCAATGTTGGGTTGTATTGGAGAGCCTCAGTCTTAAATCATTTTCCACACACAGTCTGTGCCTGTATTTAGTTTTCATGCTAGTGAGGGCCGAGAATCCACTCTCACATAGGTACGTGGTTGCAAAGGGAATCAGTGTCTTAACAGCGATTTGCCAAGGCAGGATACTTTGAACGCAGCCCAATCCAGAAATCTGGCAGTGGTTTCTGATTAAATTATGCAATTTCAATGAGGCTCTCTTGTTCAGATATCAGTAAGTGGACTGGAGGCAGGGCATGAAAGGGATAATGAATTCAGTTGTTTGTGTCATCCATTTCGGGAAAGTACCTCCGTAATTGTATGAACATAACAAAATTCAACAACTGAGACATAAACTGAACAAGTTCCACAGACATGTGACTAACAGAAGTTGAATAATGTGTCCCTGAACAAAGGGGGGGTCAAAATCAAAAGTAACGTTCAGTATCTGGTGTGGCCACCAGCTGCATTAAGTACTGCAGTGCATCTCCTCCTCGTGGACTGCACCAGATTTGCCAGTTCTTGCTGTGAGATGTTACCCCACTCTTCCACCAAGGCACCTGCAAGTTCCCGGACCTTTCTGGGGGGAATGGCCCTAGCCCTCACCCTCCGATCCAACAGGTCCCAGAAGTGCTCAATGGGATTGAGATCCGGGCTCTTCATTGGCCATGGCAGAACACTGACATTCCTGTCTTGCAGGAAATCACGCACAGAATGAGCAGTATGGCTGGTGGCATTGTCATGCTGGAGGGTCATGTCAGGATGAGCCTGCAGGAGGGGTACCACATGAGGGAGGAGGATGTCTTCCTTGTAACGCACAGTGTTGACATTGCCTGCAATGACAACAAGCTTAGTCCGATGATGCTGTGACACCCCGCCCCAGACCATGACGAACCCTCCACCTTCAAATTGATCCCGCTCCAGAGTACAGGCCTCGGTGTAACGCTCATTCCTTCGATGATAAATGCGAATCCGACCATCACCCCTGGTGAGACAAAACCGCGACACGTCAGTGAAGAGCACATTTTGCCAGTCCTGTCTGGTCCAGCGACAGTGGGTTTGTGCCCATAGGCAACGTTGTTGCCGGTGACGTCTGGTGAGGACCTGCCTTACAACAGGCCTACAAGGGGGGATTGTGTGTTCCTGGTGTAACTCGGGCAGTTGTTGTTGCCATCCTGTACCTGTCCCGCAGGTGTGATGTTCGGATGTACCAATCCTGTGCAGGTGTTGTTACACGTGGTCTGCCACTGCGAGGACGATCAGCTGTCCGTCCTGTCTCCCTGTAGCGCTGTCTTAAGCGTCTCACAGTACGGACATTGTAATTTATTGCCCTGGCCACATCTGCAGTCCTCAAGCCTCCTTGCAGCATGCCTATGGCACGTTCACACAGATGAGCAGGGACCCTGGGCATCTTTCTTTTGGTGTTTTTCAGAGTCAGTAGAAAGGCCTCTTTAGTGTCCTAGGTTTTCATAACTGTGACCTTAATTGCCTAACATCTGTAAGCTGTTAGTGTCTTAAAACCTGTTAGGGATAGGGGGCAGTATTTTCACGTTTGGATGAAAAGAATGCATAGAGTAAACTGCTTGCTTCTCAGGCCCAGAGTCAAATATTTGCATATTATTAGTATATTTGGATAGAAAACACTCTGAAGTTTCTAAAACTGTTTGAATGATGTCTGTGAGTATAACAGAACTCATATGGCAGGCAAAAACCAGAGAAAAATCCAACCAGGAAGTGTGAAATCTGATGGTTGTAGTTTTTTTATTTAATCCCTTTCCAAACTACAGTGTCTGTGGGGTCATGTTGCACTTCCTAAGGCTTCCACTAGATGTCAACAGTCTTTAGAACCTTGTTTCATGCTTCTACTGTTACTGGGCAGAGAATAAGAGCTGTCTAAACCAGTGGACTGCCTGAGACCAAGGAGTTGTTACTGCACGCCCACGCAGGCGCGCCACTCCTTCTTTTTCCTCTGTAATGAATACGCTATTGTCCTGTTAGAATATTATCATATATTTATGTTAAAAAGACCCTAAGGATTGATTGTAAACATTGTTTGACATGTTTCTACAAACGGTAATGGAACATTTTGACTTTTCGTCTCTGATTTTGTGCTCGCGCATTTTGTCTTTGGATATTGATCTGAACGCGTGAACAAAAGGAGGTATTTGGACATAAATATGGAGTTTATCGAACAAAACATTTCTTGTGGAAGTGGGAGTCCTGGGAGTGCATTCCGATGAAGATCAGCAAAGGTAAGTGAAGATTTATAATACTATTTCTGAGTTTAGTTGACTCCAGAACTTGGTGGGTAACTGTATAGCTTGCTTTGATGGCTGAGCTCTGTACTCAGAATATTGAAAAATGTGCTTTCGCCGTAAAGCTATTTTGAAATCTGACACAGCGGTTGCATTAAGGAGAAGTGTATCTATAATTCTTTCAATAACTGTTATAAATTTGATCAACGTTTATGATGAGTATTTTTGTAAATTGATGTGCTCATTCACTGGAAGTTTGAGGCAATACATTTTCTGAACATCACGCTCCAATGTAAAATGGGGTTTATGGATATAAATATGAACTTTATCGAACAAAACATACATGTATTGTGTAACATTGAGTCCTGGGAGTGTCATCTGATGAAGATCATCAAAGGTTAGTGATTCATTTTAGCTGTATTTCTGTTTTTTGTGACGCCTCTCCTTGCTTGGAAAATGGCTGTGTGGTTTTTCTTGTTTAGGCGCTGTCCTAACATAATCTAATGTTATGCTTTCGCCGTGAAGCCTTTTTGACAATGTGGTTGGATTAACGAGAAGATTATCTTTAAAATGGTGTATAATAGTTGTATGTTTGAGAACTTTCAATTATGAGATTTTTGTTGTTTTGAATTTGCCGACCTGCTATTTCACTGGCTGTTGGCCAGGGGTTCCACAGGTACATGTTCATTAATTGTTTATGGTTCATTGAACAACCATGGGAAACAGTGTTTAAACCCTTTACAATGAAGATCTGTGAAGTTATTTGGATTTTACGAACATCACCCAGGTAGGCCAGTCGGTCAGACAAGTGAAAATTATGGTCAGTAAAGAAAACTTTAAGATCGTCTCTTAATTAAAAAAAACGTGTCAATACTTTGCCCCTTGATAACCAGCGCACTTCTGTATGTTGTAAAAGCGTTACATGGTCGCTGCCCATGTCATTGCATAGTGCAGAAAATACACAAGAGTTCAGGGGACTTGCTTTAATAAAAGTAAAATGTTCGCCTACCACGCTGCACCTTGGTCCAATGTTTACTACGAGCGTAACAGTGTTATGGAAACATTGCACACCCAGAGCAGAATCCTAACTTGAATTTTCATACAAATCTCCCATTGACATCAATGCAAGACTTACAATAATATGATCCAGCAAAGACTTACACAACAGCCCCATGAAACATCCTACCAAATTTCCAATCAATCTCTTGATCTTTGGCCTAATGATGGCGGTCACACCACACACCGGGGCTATACCGGAACATAGCATGTGAACACTAATGGGAACAGATCACGGAGTGAAGAATAGAATAGAATAGTTCTCATCCACTGACGCGCACAGTTTGTTAATTGACAATTGATAATTGCAGGGTGAGCGCATAAACAGACGCACAATACTGAATGGCAGAGCTGTTTTTAGGATTACAGAAAGAGAAACACAGAGAGAGAGATGAAAGAGTAAAAGAAACAGGAGAGAGGAACAGAAAATACACTAGTAGAGAAATAGAGCGAGCGAAAGAGAGATAGAGAGAGAGAGACAGTGATGGAAAATGAGTAATAGAGACAGCTATTTACAGTTTTGTGTGATCTGATCGATCTTTTACATTTCTTCTCCATTTCCCAGTAGTTTTTATCTCATGCTCTTTGGTCCTCAGGTCCGAAAGTTATCGACCAAAACTTTTAAATAAAAACTGTAGAGAGAGAGGTGACAGAAAGAAAGAAAGAAATTGACAACTTTCATGTAGAGGAAAAATACCACTTTAACTGTCTCACTAATGGCATAACTTTGGACATTTTCTGGGAAGTGGCGCTTATAGCAGGCTACATGCTATACCCAATATAGATTTTGGCTCTAGAGAGGGATTGTCTCTGTGTCTCTCTACGCCCCTCTTTCCTTAGAGAAGGAAAGAAGCTACCCTTCTGGAGTGTAGTTTGTGGATTGAGTTGGTGATAACTTAAAGGGATACTTAGGGATTTTGGCAATGAGGCCCTTTATCTACTTCCCCAGAGTCAGATGATCTCGTGGATACAATTTGTATGTCTCTGTGTGCGGTTTGAAAGAAGTTACTAACTAGCGCTAGCTCAATTACTAACAAGCATGCTAGCAGACACCCATAGACTTCCATGAATTGTGCTAATGCTAGTTAGCATTGGTTCGCAGAACTACCTCAAACTTCCTCCATACTGGACACAGAGACATACAAATTATATCCTCTAGTTCATCTGACTCTAGGGAAGTAGATAAAATGGCCTGATTGCCCAAATCCCAAAGTATCCATTTAAGCATGGCCCACTTTATTATTAGACATGTATAAATTAGAATTTGCTTGCGAACCTCCATAGGGTGCCAGTTACATAGAGGAGTAAGAGCAACATGTTAGTTTGTCAGGAGAGAAGGGAGGAGAAGAGAGGAGGTATGAAAACTGTCGGCCCGTCCTCTCTCATTATCTCCTTTCCTACCTCTCTTCCCTTCCTCTTATCCGTTGCGTGGGTCACAGCAGACGGTCATGTATCAGGTTGTCGACATTTTCCATTCCATCTATTCTGCAGGGAACAGAACAAATTATTAATAACAATGATCAAGAGACTCCTTGGCAATATGAAGGGAAAAAGCAATGTGGGAAAGTGAAAGAATGTCTAACTATAAAGATTGTGCCTGTAAGGGAAAAGGGAAAGGGGGATACCTAGTCAGTTGTACAACTGAATGCATTCAACTGAAATGTGTCTTCCGCATTTAACCCAACCCCTCATGTTTCTGTGCAAACACTGCAACAACATAATAAAAAAAAAACAATTTAGCAGTGGGTTTTAATGAGTGTCTACCCCATCCGGCACCTAAACAGATTTAAACTGGGCAGTCTCCGACGTCCTTGATCACATTAACGAGGCCCACCCCCATTGTGCCCCAATCAGCTCGTTTTCCTTCAGATGTGGTGGCAGGCGGTCTCGAGTGACCATGCTAGTTGTCCCAGTGCCCGACATCGTGGATGGTGTGGGTATGTCTGGGCCGTTGTTCAGAGAGCAGAACTGATGCTCCATCCTGTTACAGGCCAGCTATGGGGAGATGGAGAGAGAAGCGACAGCCATGCCCCTCGCAGCCCAGCCTGGATCACCCTGCACTGGGTTGAGGCAGGGAGGGAGCATTACCTCGATTACCTTGACTAACCTGTACCCCCGCATATTGACTCTGTACCAGTACACACTGTATATAGCCTCGTTATTGTTATTTGATTGTTTTTTTATTTATTTTTTACTTTAGTTTACTTAGTAAATATTTTCTTAACTCTATTTTCTTAAAACTGCATTGTTGGTTAAGGGCTTGTAAGGAAGCATTTCACGGTAAGGCCTGTTGTATATGGCGCATGTGAAAAATAACATTTCATTTGATTTGAAAAAGCCTTCTTCATGACTGTGTTGGTGTGTGTGGACCATGATAGTTCCTTAGTGATGCGGACCGAAGAGCTTGAACGGTATGCAAACTAGAGTGGGCCCAGGGTGTCTGGGATGATGGTGTTGATGTGAGCCATAACCAGCCTTTCAATGCATTTCATGACTACAGATGTGAGTGGTATGGTGTGATAGTCCTTTAGACAGGTTACATTGGCATTCTTAGGCACAGGGACTATGGTGGTCTCCTTGAAACATGTAGGTATTACAGACTGGGTAAGGGAGAGGTTGAAAATGTAAGTGAACACACTTGCCTGCTGGTCTGCGCATGCTCTGAGAATGCATTCTGGTAATCTGTCTGGCCCTGCCGTCTTGTGACTGTTAACCTGTTTAAAGACTTGTTCACATTGGCTAAGGAGAGCGAGATCACACAGTCGTCCGGAACAGCTGGTACTCTCATGCATGGTTCAGTGTTTCTTGCTCCAAAGCTTGTCTGGTAGGCTTGCATCACTGGGCAGCTCGCAGCTATGTTTCCCTTTGTAATTCTTGATAGGGAATCCGAGCTGGTGTAGTAGGGTTTGATCTTAATCCTGTATTGACGCTTTGCATGTTTGATGGCTCGCCGGAGGTCGTAGTGGGATTTCTTATAAACATCCAGATTAATGCCTTGCTCCTTGAAAGCGGCAGCTCTAGTCTTTAGCTCAATGTTGCTTGTAATACAAGGCTTCTGGTTGGGATATGTACGTAGGGTCACTGTGGGGATGACGTCGTCGATGCAGAACATATTCCAGTCTGTGCTAGCGAAACAGTCCTGTATCTTAGCATCCGCTTCATCGGACCATTTCCGTATTGAGTGCGTCACTGGTACGTCCTGTTTGAGTTTTTTTTATAAGCACGAATCAGGGTAGAGTTGTGGTCATATTTGCCAAATGGAGGGCGGGGGAGAACTTTGTATGCGTTTCGGTGTGTGGATTAAAGGTGGTCTAGAGTTTTGTCTCCTCTGCTTGCACAGGTGACATGCTGATAAAAATGTTGTTAACAAAGAGACACACCCCTCCCCCCAACCTTACCCAACGCTGCCATACAGTCTTGACGATGTGTAGAAAAACCAGCAAGATGTTTGTTATCCATATCCTTGTCCAGCCACGACTCTGAGAAAACATAGGATGTTACAGTTCTTCAGGTCCCGTTGATAGTACAGTCACGAACGAAGCTTGTTCAGTTTGTTGTCCAGTGACTGTACATTCACCAAAATAATGGAGGGTAGGTGCGGTTTATTTGCACGCCAACGTAGTTTTATCAGAACTGATGTTCAGAAACTGTTTTCGGTCATAGGAAATTATGGAAGAGACATTATGAACAAAAAAACTAACGATCAGCTTAACAAAACACAAAGTAACAGAATTGGTAGGGAGCCCGCAAAATGCCCGCTTTCCACTGCAGTGCAATCTTTTCATTTTGCTGTTCTTCCGCCATTAGCAGCTATTACCTGGTTCATTACCAAACGCACCAACCGACAGATAGGCCATTACAGAATTAACCAATATGATTAATGACCCCTCCCTCCAGCGCTAATGGTATCACCCTAGAAAGACATCCCAGCAGGGGAGAGCGATGGAGAGACTGTTGTGTTATTCTTTCCTTCAAACGTCCTCGTCTTTGGATGTACAGTACAGTACTTTGGAGTGTGTGTATGTATGCTTTCCCCCCTCCCTCAGTCTGACATTTAGTTCACTTCTGTCCTGTGATCTATTGTGGTACTCTGTGTTGAGATGGGTGTGGTGATGCAGACATAACCCTTTAATGACAAACGTCTTTAACCTAACGGACTGTGCTTGAGGCTGGGCTGCGTGATGAAGGTAAATATAGGAGTCCTGTTTTTCCTCTGTCTGATTCTGCCCCAAGTCCTTAATTTATATCATGACTCCAATCACCATCAAAACCAGTCCACTCAGCCAATCTAAAGAGCCTTTTTGAAGAGCGGGTCACCCCAATCGTGAAACAGGTCAACTACAGGATCTCACTTCTATCATCAAATGACACTCCCCATACATAACTACACTTTCACCCCATATCATCCTGTTAGATTCTCGTCTGTGGTTGCAAGATGATGAAGTCATCCCAATCCTAGCTAGGGCCTTCAGAGAGCCGCAGCGGTCTAAGGCACTGCATCGCAGTGCTTGTGACGTCACTACAGACCCGGGTTCGATCCCAGGCTGTGTCACAACCAACTGTGACCGGGAGTCCCATAGGGTGGCGCACATTTGGCCCAGCGTCGTTCGGGTTATGGGAGGGTTTGGCCGGGGGGGCTTTTACTTGGCCCATCACGCTCTAGCGACTCCTTGTGGTGAGCCGGGCGCCTGCAGGCTGACTTCAGTCGTCAGTTGAACGGTGTTTCCTCTGACACATTGGTGCAGCTGGCTTCCGGGTTAAGCGGGCGGGTGTTAAGAAGTGGGGTTTGGCGGGTCATGTTTCGTAGGACGCATGACTCGACCTTCACCTCTCCTGAGCCCGTTGGGGAGTTGCAGCAATGAGACAAGATTGTAATTGGATCGCAATTAGATATCACGAAATTGGGGAGAAAAAGGGGGGTAAAATACACAACAACAACAAAAATCACCTCACTGTGATTGATCAATTTAAAGAAAGAAGTTCAACAACAGGTTGAAACTGAGTGGCAAACATGGTTGTTGTGGATGTTGTTTCAAAGCCAAACACAACGAAATGGACAGAGCTTTCTAAGGTGATGATTAATTCAAAACAACCATATGTATATTAGAACTTATGCATACGCAGAGAGACGGGCTGTAAACCGTTTAATTAAATATGTTTCGTTGTGAAAACATGTTACTATCATGTCACTGTTCCCAAACAGATTTCACCTGGTTTCCCAAATTAAGCACTGGGTAGCTGCAAGAACAGGGTTGGAGAGCCCATGGCATACAGAGTTTGTGCGAAATATCACGTCATGCAGCGAAATAACGTACCAGTGGGAATGTGGCCTCCCTATTCCAGTGCATATGGAAGACGTGTCTTTTTTTGTCTTGCCTGTCAGGAGCGTCGTAAAGGACAGACCAAGGCGCAGCAGGTATAGTGCTCATCTTCTTTTAATTTTAATGAGATAACACTTTTGCAAAAAATAACAAAACCGACAAAGAGTAAAGACAAGAATACATTGAGAATAGTTTGATGGGTGAAAATATGATCACTTCATGAAAGAACAGCACTTTCTCAAATCATCAATAGCATATAGTCGCAGCATGCAGCCCATATGTCTTTTGTTTTCTAAGGCATTCTAAGGGTTGTATCATTCACAACTAAAGTTGCCAAATAACTCTAAATCTAGCATACAGGACCCATTTCAAATGATCACTTTTACTGTCAACATAGCCATTTATATGCACACTCTTGCTCTAGAATGGGATAAATATCCTTTCTATTTTATTCAAGTTGTTCAATTATATTCTTCTTACTATAAATAATGGCACAGGACTTTTAAGCATATTTTGTCTGCTAAATGTACAAGCCTACAGCCTATGGCATGGAGCATAGCCAGATAACATACTCATACAGTGAGGGAAAAAAAGTATTTGATCCCCTGCTGATTTTGTACGTTTGCCCACTGACAAAGAAATGATCAGTCTATAATTTTAATGGTATATTTATTTGAACAGTGAGAGACAGAATAACAACAAAAATCCAGAAAAACACATGTCAAAAATGTTATAAATTGATTTGCATTTTAATGAGGGAAATAAGTATTTGACCCCCTCTCAATCAGAAAGATTTCTGGCTCCCAGGTGTCTTTTATACAGGTAACGAGCTCTTAAAGGGAGTGCTCCTAATCTCAGTTTGTTACCTGTATAAAAGACACCTGTCCACAGAAGCAATCAATCAATCAGATTCCAAACTCTCCACCATGGCCAAGACCAAAGAGCTCTCCAAGGATGTCAGGGACAAGATTGTAGACCTACACAAGGCTGGAAGCAGCTTGGTGAGAAGGTGACAACAGTTGGTGTGATTATTCGCAAATGGAAGAAACACAAAAGAACTGTCAATCTCCCTCGGCCTGGGGCTCCATGCAAGATCTCACCTCGTGGAGTTGCAATGATCATGAGAACGGTGAGGAATCAGCCCAGAACTACACGGGAGGACCTTGTCATTGATCTCAAGGCAGCTGGGACCATTGTCACCAAGAAAACAATTGGTAACACACTACGCCGTGAAGGACTGAAATCCTGCAGCGCCCGCAAGGTCCCCCTGCTCAAGAAAGCACATATACATTCCCGTCTGAAGTTTGCCAATGAACATCTGAATGATTCAGAGGACAACTGGGTGAAAGTGTTGTGGTCAGATGAGACCAAAATGGAGCTCTTTGGCATCAACTCAACTCGCCGTGTTTGGAGAAGGAGGAATGCTGCCTATGACCCCAAGAACACCATCCCCACCGTCAAACATGGAGGTGGAAACATTATGCTTTGGGGGTGTTTTTCTGCTAAGGTGACAGGACAACTTCACCGAATCAAAGGGACGATGGACGGGGCCATGTACTGTCAAAACTTGGGTGAGAACCTCCGTCCCTCAGCCAGGGCATTGAAAACGGGTTGTGGATGGAAATTCCAGCATGACAATGACCCCAAAACACACGGCCAAGGCAACAAAGGAGTGGCTAAAGAAAGAAGCACATTAAGGTCCTGGAGTGGCCTAGCTAGTCTCCAGACCTTAATCCCATAGAAAATCTGTGGAGGGAGCTGAAGGTTCGAGTTGCCAAAAGTCAGCCTCGAAACCTTAATGACTTGGAGAAGATCTGCAAAGAGGAGTGGGACAAAATCCCTCCTGAGATGTGTGCAAACCTGGTGGCCAACTACAAGAAACGTCTGACCTCTGTGATTGCCAACAAGGGTTTTGCCACCAAGTACTAAGTCATGTTTTGCAGAGGGGTCAAATACTTATTTCCCTCATTAAAATGCAAATCAATTTATAAAAATTTTGACATGCGTTTTTCTGGATTTTTTTGTTGTTATTCTGTCTCTCACTGTTAAACTTACCATTAAAATTATAGACTGATCATTTCTTTGTCAGTGGGCAAACGTACAAAATCAGCAAGGGATCAAATACTTTTTTCCCTCACCGTATTCTTGTCTTCTGAAATACATTTTCTTAATATCGTGATGTTTATTTAGACTAAAATGAATTATGGATATGTTGTGATGGTGTATATTCAATTGATTTATGAGACTGTTTTAAATGTAGATGTTCCTAGGGCTTGAATGCGTCTTGTATGCGTGGAGGCCTGGAAATGCTAAACGTGTTTATGTTAATGAACGGTCAATTACAGTGAGGCCTGCAGAATTTTGCATGATAATAACCGGCTGACAAAACTTCATGACCGTCACAGCCCTAATCCTAGCTCGAGAGTTTGTTGAAGTGGAAACAGAGTGATTGGGGAGTTTAGTGTCTGAGTTGAGAGTGTGTTTCATCACAGAGTTGGCTTCCACAGGCAATTGTGCTGTCATGCTTCGGAGTGACCTGAAGGGAGGTCTGGCAGGTGGAAATGATGAGTGGGCAGATCAGGGAGCTATTTCCTGTTTCATTTCCAAGTCATTTCAAAACTGTCTGTGGCTCCACATCTCTGTCCTCAGGCCAGGGCAGGGAGGACAAACACTCCTGTTTCCCTCTCGGTCTCCCTCAGTACCCTTCCTGTACCTGCTCTGTGAGATTGGGATACAGGCTTTGACATTCAGTTGTTCACAGTGATTATCTCTGCTGATTGCTTTGCTGTCAGAAGTCTGCTGGCCTGACCATGCATACAAATTCATCACCACCGGTGGTGGAACAGGTGACGCTTACATAAACACACCCAAAAGCACAGATTACTCTCTCTATCCTTCTTGCACGCACAAATTCACATAAACGAACACGCACGCGCACACGCATAGTCTTGAACAGCTAACCTTGCGGGGACACACAATTCAGCCCCATTCAAAATATTATTTTCCCTAACCCTAAGCCTAACCCTAACCCGTATTCTTACTCTTACCTTAACCCTAACCTTAACCCTAACCCTAACCTTAACCCAAAAACCTAACCTTAACCCTAAACCTAGCTCCTAACCCTAACCATTAACGTAATTCTAAACCTAAAACACTAATTCTAACCTTAACCATAAATCCCCTAGAAATAGCATTTGACCTCGTGGGGACTAACAAAATATCCCTAGTTGGTCAAATTGTAGTTTGTTTTCTTGTAGTTAAACACACACACACACACGCACGCACGCACACACACACACACACACACACACACACACACACACACACACACACACACACACACACACACACATACAGTAATTTCAACTTGCAGCTATTTTTGTTTTATCCTTGGTTGTGTTGAGGAGGATGCAACCTTGCAGATAGAAATGGCATGAATAGAGCTGCTAATTATATACTTTTATTTGAACATTTCACAACATTGTGTGATGCTGAAGACAGCCCATCAAACGTTCCATATAGATGTGCAAGAAAAATGATCACAGCCTGAGTGCTTTTGGAGAAGTTTGTGATAATAGCCCTATCCAATCATTATAACATGCTGCTACAATTATGTTCCCACAATGCAGAGGTGTGTGTGAGTGTGTGCACAGCATGAATGTTTATTGTCCTTGGACCCTGAAGGTCTATTTATGACCTATCCCCAGTAGAAGACTACAGAACCTAACACGTGTGGCTGAAGAGTGTTGAGAGCTCTTTTCTGTTTTCACCTTGTGTCATTCCATTTAGTGTGAGGAAAATGTCCCAAAATACTGTGTAAATGAATTCCGTACATCAAGGGTTAGGAGAGAGTGCGAGACACATACAATGGGTGTTGTTATGCACTCCCCAGATCCTAATACTGTACTGAAGTGTAGGGGTGAAACGGTGTGTGGATGCCGGTGTGTGTGTCTCTAAGTATGTGCACGCACGTAAGTGTGGGTGTGCAAGGGGCACAAAGTCTTCACTGAAAATAGGAGAAGAGCAAAATCAATGTCCTGGGATGAATGCTGGTGATGGGCCATGTACTGTCCAAATTAACAGCTGATGTGAAAACATGATGTGTGTTGTGTGATAATGTGTATGGGTGTGTGTATCTGTTTGTTTGTGTTTCTGTGTGATAGACTAGGTGCTTATTTCATATTTTTGGTGATGGTACTGTACGTCTGCTTTCTGAGCTGCAGTATTGTTCTCATCATCAAGCTGTTTTCAAAGCCCTACATTATTTTCCCTTCCACTGCACATTTGGCAGTTGTTGTAAGTAGGAACAGGTGGCCTTTGGACCCTACAGATGCAATAGTGCCCTTTGGGCAATTCATATTGTTGGTTGAGGACTTCTTTACTGAGGAATGTGATTGTTTTTCATGATTGTGTTTTGTATTTTGTATTTTTTGGGGGGTATATTTCCTGTGCTCCTACAGTATACTGCTGATTGTGTAATTGTTGATATGCAGGGCTCCCATGCAAAAGAGACCTTGGTCTGAATGGGTGTGGGTCTCTAAGAATAGTATGTGCGCACACAGAGTCCTTACTCACTAGTATTCAGAAGCCTTCACTCAAAATAAGGAAAGAGCAGAATCAATGTCCTACGATGAATGCTGGAGATGGGTCATGAATGGGGTATGTACTGTCCATTCAACAGCTGATGTAAAGACATACACTACCGTTCAAAAGTTTGGGGTCACTTAGAAATGTCCTTGTTTTTGAAAGAAAAGCAAACATTTTTGTCCATTAAAATAACATCAAATTGATCAGAAATACAGTGTCGACATTGTTAATGTTGTAAATGACTATTCTAGCTGGAAATGGCAGATTTTTTATGGAATATCTACATAGGCGTACAGAGGCCCATTATCAGCAACCATCACTCCTGTGTTCCAATGGCACGTTGTGTTAGCTCATCCAAGTTTATAATTTAAAAAAACTAATTGATCATTAGAAAACCCTTTTGCAATGATGTTAGCACAGCTGAAAACTGTTATGCTGATTAAAGAAGCAATAAAACTGGCCTGCTTTAGACTAGACTGACGCAGCTTTAGACTGACGCAGCTGCGACAGGCTATTGATGCTACAACAGGCAGGCCCGGCTTGGAGTGAGGGAGAGCCCAGCAGCCAGCTATCAACTACTGTGGTAACCAACGACTACCGAACCAGCCATCAACTACTGAGTCAGACTACCGAGGGAGAGGAGACTAGCATGATGCTCACAAAACCACATATGGACTACAACTAGTGGCGGTCGGTGCCATTTCAGATGAGGGAGGACGATTATTTTTTATGAGCATTGCCTTATTTCTATTAGGTGCACACGCAAACACAGTTCACTTTCATAGCAGCCACATACAAACTGCATGATCTCATAATTCCTTCTTGCATCTACACTCCTCCTCTCACCTTTTCCCTTTGCTTGTGAACAGGCGAAAAAACCTTTCCATGCCAAACCTTCATATCATAACCACTAACCACTACACACAGCCTACATCGTTGTCACCATATTAGCTAACGTCATAGTCAACATAGCTACTAGAACTAATGAGTTTGTAAACCTGCTACAATCATGCAGTACAGTCAGCAAGCAGTTTAGCAGTTACACCGGCAGGCCCCTTGGCAATAAATGAATACAACCAAAAGCTTACCTTTACTTGGAAGACTTCCAGTGTTGGATAGACATAGCCAGCTAGCTAACATAGCATCCGTCTTTGTTTGAGCCGGGTGTTTGAGTAGGATAAACTAGCTCGCTGCATTCGCAAACTTTCAGTTTTAGACTCATTCTCTGATCTTTTGATTGGGTGGATTGAACGTTATGGCAAAATGTAGATTCCACCTGAATAGACATACCCAAAAGTAATTATTTTTCAGGCGATAACCATGAACAATAACTAGTAATGCTGCATAATTCTAGAAAGCTCTGGATGTCACGTCCTGACCATAGTAAGCTGTTATGTTCTATGGTAGAGTAGGTCAGGGCGTGACAGGGGGGTTTTCTAGTTTAATTTTTCTATGTTATGTTGTTCTAGTTTTGTATTTCTATGTTGGGCTTTGTTTGGGGTGATCTCCAATTAGAGGCAGCTGGTCATCGTTGTCTCTAATTGGAGGTCATATTTAAGTTGGTGTTTGTCCCACCTGGGGTTGTGGGAGATTATCTTTGTGTCAGTGTATGTTTCACCTCTGCGTCACGGTTTGTTGTTTTTGTCATTCAGTTTATTTATGTATTGCATAGTTTCACAGTGTAAATAAAATGTGGAACGACACACACGCTGCACTTTGGTCCGCTCCTCCTTACGACAACCGTGACACTGGAACTCACCTTTCTGGTAAAAAAAAGTAAGACATTGCTGAGGTGTACTCACTTTTGAAGAATTATGAAAATATGGAAATATTTTTTCTTTATATTCAACAAAAGTGGGGGAACAGGGCTTGAAATGACTGAAATTATTTCTAAATATACTAACAATCAAATTATAATTGACTTAGTATAAGATTTCACCTTTCATATAACTGTGAAATAAATATGGTCATATTTAGTGACTACAAATTAGGCCCCATTTCATAAAACTGAAGCCTCCTGCCAAGCCTCCTCTGAGCAACATAGACATCAGCACAAACCCCTTTTTCTGGACAGGGGCCTGTCAACCCATGTCACACCAACCTTCGCTTTGGCTCCCCCACCTATCCAGCTCAGATGTTCGGCGTCGCCGGCCTTCTAGCTGCTGCCGGCAAACACCCTCCACTCATCAACCCCAGACTTGTCTCGTCATCATTCTACACACCTGGTTCCAATCCCCTCTCTATCACTGTATACAGTTGAAGTCAGAAGTTTACATACACTTTAGCCAAATCCATTTAAACTCAGTTTTTCACAATTCCTGACATTTAAGTAAAAATTCCCTGTCTTAGGTCAGTTAGGATCACCACTTTATTTTAAGAATGTGAAATGTCAGAATAATAGTAGAGAGAATGATTTGTTTCAGCTTTTATTTCTTTCATCACATTCCCAGTGGGTCAGAAGTTTACATAGTTACACCAGCTCTGTCAGGAGGAATGGGCCAAAATTCACCCAACTTATTATGAGAAGCTTGTGGAAGGCTACCCGAAAAGTTTGACCCAAGTTAAACAATTTAAAAGCAATGCTACCAAATACTAATGGAGTGTATGTAAACTTCTGACCCACTGGGAATGTGTTTACATACACTCAATTAGTATTTAGTAGCATTGCCTTTAATTGTTTAACTTAGCTTCCCACAATAAGTTGGGTGAATTTTGGCCCACTCTTTCAGACAGAGCTGGTGTAACTGAGTCAGGTGTGTAGGCCTCCTTGCTTGCACATGCTTTTTCAGTTTTGCCCACAAATTTTCTATAGGATTGAGATCAGGGCTTTGTGATGGCCACTCCAATACCTTGACTTTGTTGTCCTTAAGCCATTTTGCTACAACTTTGGAAGTATGCTTGGGGTCATTGTCCATTTGGAAGACCCATTTGCGACCAAGCTTTAACTTCCTGACTGATGTCTTGAGATATTGCTTCAATATATGCACATAATTTTCCTACCTCATGATGCCATCTATTTTGTGAAGTGCAGCAGTCCTCCTGCAGCAAACCACCCCCACAACATGATGCTGCCACCCCCACGCTTCATGGTTTGGATGGTGTTCTTTGGCTTGCAAGCCTCCCCCTTTTTATTCCAAACATAACGTTGGTCATTATGGCCAAACAGTTCTATTTTTGTTTCATCAGACCAGAGGATATTTCTCCAAAAAGTATGATCTTAAAAATGGAGCTCTATAGGAGAAAGCCCTGCCTCCAGCTGTTTGCTTAGAAATTCTAGGAACAATTAGGAGGCCTGCGTCTTGTGACCGTAGCGTACGTGTAGGAATGTACGGCAGGACCAAATCGGAAAGATAGGTAGGAGGAAGCCCATGTAATGCTTTGTAGGTTAGCAGTAAAACCTTGAAATTAGCCCTTGCCATAACAGGAAGCCACTGTAGGGAGAGTAGCACTGGAGTAATATGATCAAATTTTTGGGTTCTAGTCAAGATTCTAGCAGCCGTATTTAGCACTAACTGAAGTTTATTTAGTGCTTTATCCAGGTAGCCGGAAAGTAGAGCATTGCAGTAGTCTAACCTAGAAGTAACAAAAGCATGGATTCATTTTTCTGCATCATTTTTGGACAGAACGTTTCTGATATTTGCAATGTTATGTAGATGGAAGAAAGCTGTCCTTGAAACAGTCTTGATATGTTCGTCAAAAGAGAGATCAGGGTCCAGAGTAACGCCGAGGTCCTTCACAGTTTTATTTGAGACGACTGTACAACCATCCAGATTAATTGTCAGATTCAACAGATGATCTCTTTGTTTCTTGGGACCTAGAACAAGCATCTCTGTTTCGTCCGAGTTTAAAAGTAGAACGTTTGCAGCCATCCACTTCTTTATGTCTGAAACACAGGCTTCTAGCGAGGGCAATTTTGGGGTTTCACCATGTTTCATTGAAATGTACAGCTGTGTGTCATCCGCATAGCAGTGAAAGTTAACATTATGTTTTTGAATGACATCCCCAAGAGGTAAAATATATAGTGAAAACAATAGTGGTCCTAAAACGGAACCTTGAGGAACACCGAAATGTACAGTTGATTTGTCAGAGGACAAACCATTCACAGAGACAAACTGATATATTTCCGACAGATAAGATCTAAACCAGGCCAGAACTTGTCCGTGTAGACCAATTTGGGTTTCCAATCTCTCCAAAAGAATGTGGGGATCGATGGTATCAAAAGCAGCATTAAGGTCTAGGAGCACAAGGACAGATGCAGAGCCTCGGTCTGACGCCATTAAAAGGTAATTTACCACCTTCACAAGTGCAGTCTCAGTGCTATGATGGGGTCTAAAACCAGACTGAAGTATTTTGTATACATTGTTTGTCTTCAGGAAGGCAGTGAGTTGCTGCACAACAGCTTTTTCTAGAAAATGTTGAGAGGAATGGAAGATTCGATATAGGCCAATCGTTTTTTTGATATTTTCTGGGTCAAGGTTTGGCTTTTTCAAGAGAGGCTTTATTACTGCCACTTTTAGTGAGTTTGGTACACATCCGGTGGATAGAGAGCCTTTTATTATGTTCAACATAGGAGGGCCAAGCACAGGAAGCAGCTCTCTCAGTAGTTTAGTTGGAATAGGGTCCAGTATGCAGCTTGAAGGTTTCGAGGCCATGATTATTTTCATCATTGTGTCAAGAGATATAGTACTAAAACACTTGAGTGTCTCCCTTGATCCTAGGTCCTGGCAGAGTTGTGCAGACTCAGGACAACTGAGCTTTGGAGGAATACGCAGATTTAAAGAGGAGTCCGTAATTTGGTTTCTAATGATCATGATCTTTTCCTCAAAGAAGTTCATGAATTTATTACTGCTGAAGTGAAAGCCTTCCTCTCTTGGGGAATGCTGCTTTTTAGTTAGCTTTGCGACAGTATCAAAAATACATTTTGGATTGTTCTTATTTTCCTCAATTAAGTTGGAAAAATAGGATGATTGAGCAGCAGTGAGGGCTCTTCGATACTGCACGGTACTGTCTTTCCAAGCTAGTCGGAAGACTTCCAGTTTGGTGTGGCACCATTTCCGTTCCAATTTTCTGGAAGCTTGCTTCAGAGCTCGTGTATTTTCTGTATACCAGGGAGCTAGTTTCTTATGACAAATGTTTTTAGTTTTTAGGGGTGCAACTGCATCTAGGGTATTGCGCAAGGTTAGATTGAGTTCCTCAGTTAGGTGGTTAACTGATTTTTGTCCTCTGACGTCCTTGGGTAGGCAGAGGGAGTCTGGAAGGGCATCAAGGAATCTTTGGGTTGTCTGAGAATTTATAGCACAACTTTTGATGCTCCTTGGTTGGGGTCTGAGCAGATTATTTGTTGCGATTGCAAACGTAATAAAATGGTGGTCCGATAGTCCAGGATTATGAGGAAAAACATTAAGATCCACAATATTTATTCCATGGGACAAAACTATGTCCAGAGTATGACTGTGGCAGTGAGTAGGTCTGGAGACATGTTGGACAAAACCCACTGAGTCGATGATGGCTCCGAAAGCCTTTTGGAGTGGGTCTGTGGACTTTTCCATGTGAATATTAAAGTCACCAAAAATGTGAATATTATCTGCTATGACTACAATGTCTGATAGGAATTCAGGGAACTCAGTGAGGAACGCTGTATATGGCCCAGGAGGCCTGTAAACAGTAGCTATAAAAAGTGATTGAGTAGGCTGCATAGATTTCATGACTAGAAGCTCAAAAGATGAAAACGTTTTTAGTTTTTTTTGTAAATTGAAATTTGCTATCGTAAATGTTAGCAACACCTCTGCCTTTGCGGGATGCACGGGGGATATGGTCACTAGTGTAACCAGGAGGTGAGGCCTCATTTAACACAGTCAATTCATCAGGCTTAAGCCATGTTTCAGTCAGGCCAATCACATCAAGTTTATGATCAGTGATTAGTTAATTGACTATAACTGCCTTTGAAGTGAGGGATCTAACATTAAGTAGCCCTCTTTTGAGATGTGAGGTATCACGATCTCTTTCAATAATGGCAGGATTGGAGGAGGTCTTCAAGTCAGCTCCACTGACAGAGTGGTAGCAGAGAGCAGACAGATGGGGCACTCTGGCAATATAAGTCACTGAACGCCTGCGACATTCACAGAGAGCTTTGTACAGTAAAATGTGTCGGAACCGGTCCAGAACCGCTCAAAGTCCATGTTGATTGTAATTACCTGTCTCTATGGTTGTGTTTGTCACGGGAACCTAGAACTCTGCTTTTGACAAATTGGTGTGTGTATTCGGTGTGTGAGCATCCTCTCTGGGCAGATGTGCCTGTGGAAGCTTGAACGCAGCTGAAGCAACAAAGATAGTGGAGCTCTAGCCAGCCGCAGCTTGACAGTGATGCGGACGCTGAGGTCAATCACCATAAGTATCACTGGACCAACACTGGACCAACAAGGATAACTCCGACAAATGGAACAGCTCCTAACACCACTGGGCCTGTGGGTGATCAGGATGCTGTGGATTTGGATTATGCTGTAATCCCTGCAGCAATGTGATTGTTCAGATTATACATAATTACAGATAGATTACATCATGTCAGTTCATTGTTGTTTCAGTATGGATTTTGTATTCAAATGTACATGCATAACAAATGTTGGAGTGTCATTTGAGATAAATGTGTGTGTTTGTGTTTATGTGTTAGATGCTAGATATCTGCTACAGACTTGTTTAATATTTTTGGTGATGGTATTGCAGATCTGCTTTCTGGGTCGCTGTATTCTTGCTATCATCCATTTGGTTTTCAAAAACAGCAACAAAAAAGAAAATGTCGAAGTCCCAAATCATTTCTGCTTCCTCTGCACATTTGGCAGCTGTTATAAATAGGAACAGGTGGCCTTTAGACCACGGTGGCCTTTTGGGTGTTTTAAAGTACTGAACAATGACTAAGAGAGACAGCAATGTAAAATGTGTGTATGATGCCAGTAGTTGTGTTCCAAACTCTGAAACTCCTACCTAATGCTGTAAGTAGAATGATCCCATGTGGCTCAGTTGGTAGAGAACGGAGCTTGCAATGCCAGGTTTGTGGATTTGATTCCCACAGGTAACCAGTACGAAAAAAAATGATGCACTCTCTACTGTAAATTCCTCTGGATAAGAGCATCTGCTAAACGATTAAGATGTAAATATAATCCAATAGAGATAATCTGCCCCTTGAGTGACTCTAAGAGAGTTGGATTTGCAGATGGTTTGGTTAGTGAGATGGGATGGAGGGGATGTTACCTGCACTAAATACAATCCCTGGAAGAGGTTATCCAACTGCAGAAAATCCCTCTGAAACATCTAACACACAGGATTTGCTATTTTCTGTGTGTGCTCATTTGATGAACAGGCAACTCTCACTCACACTCTCAATCTCTCTCTCTCTCTCTCTCTTTCTCTCGGCATGGGAAACATATGTTTACATTGTCAAAGCAAGTGAAATAGATAAACAATAAAAAATGAACAGTAAACATTACACTCACAAAGTTCCAAAAGAATAAAGACATTTGAAATGTCATATTATGTGCAAAAAGTTAAAGTACAAAAGGGAAAATAAATTAACATAAATATGTATTTACAATGGTGTTTATTCTTCACTGGTTGCCCTTGTGGCAACAGGTCACAAATCTTGAGGCTGTGATGGTACACTGTGGTATTTCACCCAATCGATACGGGAGTTTATCAAAATTGGGTTTGTTTTTTAATTCTTTGTGGGTCTGTGTGATCTGAGGGAAATATGTGTCACTAACATGGCCATACATTTGGCAGGAGGTTAGGTATTGCAGCTCAGTTTCCACCACACACTCTCTCTCTCCCATCTATTTCTGTCTCTGGCCTTTCAGGAAACAGCATGGATGTCTAGATAATTTTGTCGGTGGCCCTCCCCTTTCCTCGCCCTCACCTCACCTTTTACAAAGGTCCTTCAAAGAACACTGTCTCCATTCTGAAAGCTGAAACGGGTCAAGAGGTTGGAGGTAGATGATGTTCCTGGAGTACAAGGAAGCGGCAGATTGAAAACCCTTTGATCAAAGAGTCCTATGTCCTTAAGGAGTCATCTGCGTTTGGTGTGTACAGAAATGCCACTATGTAAAGTGTCATTCCTGTATGACTCATTGTGCCATTTATGTTTGCTAATGTCCAAATAACAGGTTCTAAGGTTATGTATTTAATTTTACACCACTTACTCCTGGTTTTCTTGTTCAATTATATGTAAAGTCACACGTGAAATGCATGAAGTTAGGTTTAATTTGATTTTAATTCAGTTATGCACAATCACTGGAGAACATCGCTGTGTACAAGCGTGTACTTTACCAAATACACATCTGAAATTACAATCCAACAATTTTGCAGTCTACACATTCCCCTAATCTTCTGAAGGGCTAATTAATCAGAGTAGAACTCATAACCATAATGAATGCACATTTACATCTCTTCATCCTTGTTTTCAGCCAGAATTACATGGTGTTCATACAAATTGCTTCTGCGCTTCACAGAATCACGTTCGTTAAATGCTTGAAGGTCTCGCTTTATATTTAATTAAACAAATTGACCATGCCTCTGGCTCTGGTTCGACAATGCATGCTTCCAGCAGGATGCACAGCCAGCTAGGGTTTGTATGCCCTGCAGGAGGACCCTAGTATGTGGAATAGGTGGTTGTCGGTACCAAAGTCTGCACCAGTAACGCTAGCTTGGTGTGAAATAACCGGTGGTGGTAAGTATACCCAGAGATATTGGAATATAAGGACCTCACTGGTATAATTTAGCTAACGACATTTGATAAAAATGTTGCTAACATTAGCATAGCTAGCCAACTACCTAGCTAGATAACTATCAAGATAGCTAGCTACCTCATTACAACTTAGGTCATAGCTCATACAAGTTTATTGTGTATTGTCTAGATACTGCTGGTTATATAACGTTATCATCTGATAACGCTAGTGAGGCAGGCTAGCTAGCTAGCTAACTAACATTAGCCTACAAGTCAGATTTGCAAGTTTGTTTGTATTCTGTATTGTCTAGGGCAAAACTAAATAATGGATGCAGCTATGGTGGTAGCTAATTTATGTCTGAGTCTGACTCAAACAGTGAACTACATTGTGTGTGAGGATTGTCTCCTGTAGATGTTTGAGAGATGTCCAGTTTGTAGCTGAACATGCGGCATAGAGAATACCATCAAGGGGACCCTCAGCATCATGCAGATATGCCCTCGCTGTGAACATTCCTATAAATGGAACAGGGAGGACTCTTCAGGTGGGTGACATTTGACCTGGACAAAGGTCAAAACAGTTTTGAGCTTTCTCCCAATTCACCTTCATAACCTAGCCTGGTTGAACTAGTCTGATTGCCGCATTTATCATTCTATTTCACTTCACATATCATGAAGTGAAATAGAAATGTGAATGCAGCGATCAGGTTGGTTACACCATAACCACTATTGATAATGTAAACATTGCTCTGTGTGTGTGTGTGACCAACCAGTATCTATGATGAGGGGCCAGGAGCTGATCTATACTGCCATGCACATCAATGGGGCACTGGCAAAAAGCTTAACCTCTTGCCTGATCACCAATGGTTGTCGATGGGGAGACCAGAATTAGGTAGGTCTAATCTGAAATGTTCAAACTTCAACATAGTACATGTTTGTTTGTCAGATATCACCTATCCTAACTAGTGATGCACCGATATGCCATTTTTGGCCGATACCGATATCCGATATTTTCCTTCCCAAATAAACAATACCGATAATCAATATTTAACATTTTAGCGGCCTTTTAAGCATTCTAGTACAGTTAAATAGTTCACACACACACACACACACACACACACACACACACACACATAGCGTCAATACAGACCCGGGTTTAATCCCGGGCTGTATCACCACCGGCCGTGATTGGGAGTCCCATAGGGCAGCGCACAATTGGCCCATCGTCGTAAGGGTTTGGCTGGGGGGGGGGGCTTTACTTGGCTCATAGCTGCTTTAGCGACTCCTTCTGGTGTGCCGGGCACCTGCAGGCTGACCTTGGTCATCAGTTGAATGGTGTTTCCTTCAACACATTTGTGCGGCTCGCTTCCGGGTTAAGCGGGCAGGTGTTAAGAAGCACAGTTTGGCTGGTCATGTTTCGGAGGACACATTACTCGACCTTCGCCTCCTGAGCCAGTTGGAGAGTTGCAGCAATGATACTAGATCGAAACTGGGGAAAAAAGGGGGTAACAGTGTTTTTCACGACACCCAAAGTCACTTTACACACACAAGAAAATCAGCAGGATAAAAAGCAATAAAATCACATATTAATTAAGTATATAAAAGTACACTAAATATAAGGACAGACTAGCCATGTAGAGGCTCTCGTGGTTGTTGTTTATCAGGCTTACAACCGTGGTGTCGCCAGCAAACCTGATGATATAGTTGGTGTTGTGCAAAGCCAAGCAGTCGTGGGTGAACAGGGAGTACAACAGAGGGCTGACGACACACCCCTGTGGGCCCCGTGTGAAGAGTCAGTGTGGAGGAGGTGTTGTTGCCAATCCTCACATCCTGTGGTCTGTCCGTCAGGAAACCCAGGATCTGAAAGTTCTATTTGGCGATTGAAATACCTGTTTGTCTAAGAGAGAACAAAGCAAGTAGCTGATATTAATATGTAACACCAGACCATATGTGTCTCCCTTTATGTAGGTAATAAGTAAAAAAAATATATATTTAATTGAAACTCATAGAAAAGATGCTCCCTAAGAGGTTTGGCCAATTGAATAGAGAATGCCAAAACAGTCAAAGACAGCAGTATGTGAACGTCGCAACTAGTAAATAACATTCTGAGAAACATGTCTTAAAGCTTGGTGAGAGCATGATTGTCCTACCTTTATTTTGCATATTGTCACGTGTGCTCTTTCCAGCGCTCTAGGTCGCCATGCTCCCACACCTCAGCCAGATCGACAGGTTCCCGCGCCTTAGCAGAGGTGACCGGTCCGCTCCTGATCCCCGGGATCGTCATTTTGGTCAGCATGTCGGGAAGGGGGTACTGTCATGTGTGCTCCCTCTCCGGCTTCTAGGTCACCAGGCTGCTGTCACCATCGTTAGGTGCACCTGCGCATCAGACTCACCTGGACTCCATCACCTCCCTGATTACCTTGGTTCCTTCCCGAGGCGGTGTTTCATGTCTGTGTGCTGTTAGTGTTTCTTGTTTTGTATTATGTTCTGTTTATTAAAACACTCACTCCCTGAACTAGCTTCCCAACTCTCAGCGCACATTGTTACACATACAACGTTCTGGGAATGATGCAGAAAAGTTGTTTGGCTTTGTAAAATTCTCAGCACATTTAAGGAACTTGACAAATGTTCTCTTGGTATGTCATTACTCTAACAGAACGTTTCCTAAAAGGTCAAACATGGTTACATTTAATTTAGGTTTTGAGAATGTTCTAGGAACGTTCTGACTGGTTTGACATTGGGAATGTTCTCAGATGGAAGCATGAAACCTGCAGAAAACTATTTATAGTTCAATTGTTTACACACGTTTTCTGAATCTTTGGCCCATTTTCCCAAAACAATGCATTCAAGACTTCTTTCCAAAATTTTTTTTTTTTTGCATCAAAATGACACGCGTCATATGAATAGATCTGTCTACCAACAACACACTGATGTGCTCAACACAAAACACTATGAATATCCCAACACAATAACAAACATTCATTTCCAAAATGCAGTACACTTGTGTTTTGTATGTAACACTTTCATACCCAACAGGAGAAACATTGAGTAAGATGAAGGGTTTTCTGTACAATAATTTTTTATTTAAGTGGCTCATTCTTTCAAAACTCTAAACACAAAAAGACAAACGCATGCGAAATGTAATTAAAGACATTAGGCTGCATCCTGCCTCTATTTTGGTCTGACCACAGCACCTCATCTACATCACAAGCGATGTTCTTCCTGGCTAAACAGTGGGCAAAGAATCTTCTGGAGTGACGGATCCAGCTGCCGAAAGCCCCCACATCAACTTCATCACATGCATCCTCCATTGCACGCATGCCTCTTCTCAAGGCGAGGGAATAGCGGTCATACACCTGCCATCGCCATGCAACTATTCAATTGTGTTTAGTAATGGGGAATATGGTGGGAGGTATAGAACAATAAATTGTGGGTGGTCAATGAACCAGTTGCGGACCAGAGCAGCCCAGTGGAAACTCACGTCGTCCCAGATGACAACATACTTGGGCTGCTCTGGTCCACCCCTCTGCTCGGCTGGAATGAGGATGCCATGTAATGTGTCCAGGACGTGATGAGAAGGGCGGTGTTGTAGGGACCAAGGTTGGCATGGTGATGGAGGAGGCCTTGCTGGCTAACGGCTGCGCACATGGTGATATTCCCTCCACGCTGTCCAGGGACATTCACAAAGGCACGCTGGCCAATAATGTTCCATCCCCATACCCTTCTTTTGGCTAGGTTGAAATCAGCCTCAATATAAATATAAACGTGCTGAATTGCAGCAGCATCCAGCTCCAAGACTCTGAAACAGACAAACAATGTGACATAGACCGAGAGCAGTCAATATGGTGAGGCACAATACACTGGATTACAGTCCTGTAATGTGTCTATACAGTGCTGATATGATAGTAAATTCACAGTATAGTACTTACACATATTCATAGCGCTGTTCTTTAACCTCATCTGAGTTTTGCGCAAATGGCACCCTGTAGACCCATTTCATCCAGATTCGATTGCGCTGGAATACATGATCCAATGTAGACAAGCCCACCTGGTGAATGTTATTGAATATTGTGTTGTCTGCAATTATGTGGTTCCGGATTTATCATAGTCTAATGGTGTTGTTTGCCACCACCATGCTCACAATAGCGGTCTCGTGTTCTGGTGTGAACAGCCGGTGTCTTCCACCATGGCCTGGCCATCTCTCAGTTCTGCAGAAGATCCACAAATATGATTGGTTACAGTAAGCTAAAATAATCTATTTTCTTTCAATATGAAATGACATTACTGTAGCATTGGCCAACAATCACTGTGTAACATAGGCCTACTGATATGTCAGATTACAGTATACATACATAAAGAGCATAGTGTAGATGGTAGGTAACTTACCGGTTTTCATTTCTGAATGTACGGATGATAGATGTAACCGTGTAGCAGCTCAGGTTGGGCTGAACTCTCTGCCCAGCCTCCCTCATACTCAATCTATGGCTGAGCTCATGGTCAACCAATGTGACCCTAATCTCATCTGAGACAACTGTCCGTCCTCGTCCTCTCGTCCTCGTCCTCTCGTCCTCTCGTCCTCTCGTCCTCTCGTCCTCCTTCACCTCTAGCTCTTGCTTCACCATTGACTTTCATTTTCCTCCAAAACAGGAGCGCTCATCTGTGGCCTTTTATAGTGCTAAAGCTCTGATTTCTAAGTGAACAACTCAGCAACTAATGTTTACACCTGTGAGGAGTGGGTGTTGCCAATTGGTGTACAGCGCGTGTCATTGTGATTGGCGTTGCTTTCCAAAGGGACTAAAGAGATTTTAAGTTTGAATGTTGTGCCTAATGTAAAGAACTCTGTGTAGTGTTTTGCAAAAAGTGTGATATAGAATTGAAACTGAATGTAAAGCAAGAATTGTGCTTGCAATTTTGCAGACTTGGTTTAAGGATTTGGTACATGAGTTTCAGGATTCGGTGATTGCGTTTCAAGTTCCAATTTTAATGTGTAAACAATTGGGAAAAACTGTAAAGTCATGTTCTCAGAACATTAAGAAAACTTTCCATAAAAAACACACAAAAAATGTGTAACGTTCAAAGAACGTTCTAAGAATGTTATTGAAAAACATACATTCCATTCTCAGCGTCAACAAACCTCTTTCTATCCTCTTATCTTGTCAAGTGTATTCAGGTGTGTTTGCCGTGCCTACTAATTGACCACACCTGATCTTAATGAGTGCTTTTTTCCTTTGAAATGGGGTCTGTTTTAATAGACTAAAATTAACAGCTTTGTATGTTAAAAAAACATGGCATTCTAACTCCATCCTGGTGGCGCTAGCTCCATCCTGATGGCGCAGTGGACTAATTCCATGGATAAAAAGCAGAAGATCACAGAAATGTGTTTTCATGATTAATGCCTAAGCAAATACATTTTCCATGTGTCCTATCTGTGCTTGGAGTTCAAAACAGTTAACACAAACTAAGCTAGTAGTGTTTTTAAAAGTCTTATTGAAACATTCAGTGAAAGTTAAGGAAGTTATTAAAACAAATCTAAATAACCTATAATTCCCATTCTCAGAAAGCTAATAAAACCTTACAGAAAAATGTTCAGGGAACAATAGTAAAACGATCTCAGAACCTTCCTGTAACCAAAAACGTATGTTCCCACAACTTCCAAGGAACCAAATGTGCTAGGTGGGTTGTGTATACTGAGTATACCAAACATAAGGGAACACTTTCCTAATATTGAGTTGCACTCTTAGAACAGCCTCAATTTGTCGGGGAATGGACTCTGCAAGGTTTTGAAAGCGTTCCACAGGGATGCTTGCCCATGTTGACTCCAATACTTCCCACAGTTGTGTCAAGTTGGCTGGATGTCATTTGGGAAGTGGACCATTCTTGATACACACAGGAAACTATTGAGCATGGAAAACCCAGCAGCGTTGCAGTTCTTGACACAAAACGGTGTGCCTGGCACCTACTACCATACCCCATTCAAAGGCACTTAAATATTTTGTCTTGTCCATTCACCCTCTGAATGGCACAAATACACGATCCATGTCTCAACTGTCTCAAGCATTACAAATAATTGTTTAACTTGTCTCCTCCCCTTCATCTACACTGATTGAAGTTGATTTAACAAGTGACATCAATAAGGTGTCATAGCTTTCACCTGGATTCAACTGGTCAGTCTATGACATGGAAAGAGCAGGTGTTCTTAATGTTTTGTACACTGTGTATATCTATTATATATTTCTTTCTGATTTGCTTCAAAAAAGTCTCTCCACAAAATGTCCTAGGTGGCCAGAACTGGCAGAGATGTGTGACTGCCTTTGAAAACGTATTTCATTGTTGGCTCAAAGAATACCCCATTGTCCCTCAATCAAAATAGCATCATGCTCAATTTGTACAAATTATTGAAAACAATAGCAAACAACAGGCGCTGCTTTTGCCAATGAATGCATAGCTGACAGGCAAATTTTTCTTCATAATAAAATGTGACCAAGGTGCTAAATTACATCTTGTAGATCTGAGGTACTGTAGCTGGGTGGTTAAGCTGCAGAAATACAGACAGACAGAGGTGATGGAGGCTTCTATAATGCATAGCCTTTACAGCACTGCATCTTGTAAGGCTCATTACATGCACTTTCCATATCTCTCTCACTTGCTCTCTCTCTCCCTCTCTCTCTCTCACTCTCTCTCCCTGTCTGCGGTCTGATTTACCCAGCGATGAGCCTTTCACTGCCTTTCAGACCCACATGTTGACAGCTAATATCTGTTTTAATTAATGGTGCTGAACTGAGAAGTATAGGATCGGACAGACAGGTGTGTGTGGTGTGTGTGTGGTGTGTGTCTCGGTGGACGTATTTAAGGATTCTTCACTTTCACTCAAGTAGGAAAATTGGGTGCTTTTTCCTCCATTGACCCTCGTTCAATCACATCACATCCTCTCTCTTTGTCTCTCTCTGGCTGCGTTTACATACGCAGCCCAATTCTGATCTTTCGCCCAATTATTGGCAAAAGTGCTGAAAAAAATATCAGAATTGAGCTGGCTGTGTAAACACAGCCTAAGAGGCTCAAAGACAGCTTCCCCAGGTAGGCTGCCTATCAATACAACCTTAGTGTCTGGATTCAATCCGTAGCGCCGAAGATCTGCATTGTAGAACAATTGAAATTGCCTTTACATTTAAATCATGTTATAACACTGATCATCCACACTACTGATTGAAACAGTCAGACTCATTTCCACACTGCAGTTCCCTCACTTATTCCACGACGTCAGCATCAATTTTAACTCAGATATCACCTGCCAGTTCTGTCAAATCACTGGACTGTTCTTAGTGATGGGGATATGAAATGTCCCCAGCCATATGGCTGAAATCAATTTACCATGTGCCACACATCAAGGATCAGAGGTTTATCATTGGCTCAGGTTTGAAAATGCACTTTTGGTATAAACTGTGTAGGGAGGACAGCAGTTATACAGTTAACCAGAAGACCCCACAAGAATAGCAAACAAACAAAAATTTGACCAACTGAGGTCATACGGTGAAAGTGACTCATCTCCAATATCTTCTGATTGTGGTGCTGCTACACCTGTGCCAGCTTCGAGTGAGATCCTGAACAGCTGTCCTGCCTTTAAAAGCGAAGGAAAGCAGCCCAAATATCTACCCAGCAGGAGGTCTACCCAGCAGGCAAAACTGGTTGCAATGACATCATTATAACCAGAACCTGGGTCAAAAAGTGGGTAACCCAGCTGGTATATAAATATCTTAAAAAGTTGGCACATCATAGAATACATATAGGATCTCTGTGGGGTATTCAGCATATCAAAAGTGTACCCAATGTAGGCCAAGGAGTATCTGGTCTAGCAAACACCCTTATTACACCACCTCCATTTTCATCTGGTTAGCCTCTGAGCCTATGGCAGCCAGAATCCCCAAAATGTATCAGTAGAGGAAGTCTAGTAGTAATTTGACAGACAGCGGTAAAATACTATTTGCAGATGAAAAACCCTGTCTTCTGCAATAATATTGGTCAAGGGGTTAGCTCACATCTGGGAAACTGTACATCACTCAAAGCTGATCAGCAGGAATTTGGAATCTGGTCTCTTGTCGAAGCATCCCTGTCATAATCCAAAAGCCTCAGTGAAAGTCCAAATGTATTTACTTACTGACTTATTAAGGCCAGTAGCTCCCAAGGGACTCGACGACTCCTCTCCATCAGAGTCTGTTCTGACCAGTCTTTTCAATCTCGTTCCACCCCATGCCGGATCTTTTGGTGTCTGCTTTAAGCTCCTGCCTCTAGGTGTTTTGTGGGCTTATTAAGGTGTTTCCGATTACCTTAAAGAGTTCCAGGATAGAGCTGGCTTGGTGATGTTGGAGGGGGGTGGTGATGTTCAAAGGGGGTGGCCGATCCATCCCCATCGGTTCCTTCAGATTTCCTCCTCAAATTCACCTCCTTGAAAAAGAAATAATAAGTTGTTCATCTATTTGTTTACTTGGAGTGAATGGAGTGTGTGTGGGGTGGGGGCGTCTTCCTGCATTAAATAACAATTATTAGTAGTATTATTTAAAAAATTCAGTGGCAGCCATGGCTAAATGCATATAAGGGAAACACTGAAGATATTTAGTGAATAAACATGACTGAACAAAATTATACTATGAAATGAAAACAAAAACAATGACAGCAATGCACAACCATCCATCTGAGTGGCTCTTCTCATCATGAGTCAAGTTTAAAATACGAAAATATAGATTGAAATGAGAGCGTCTATTACTGTACAAGATTGGATGACATGGATAGGTTTGAATGATTGATCTTCTGAACTATTCTAACCAACCGCTCCACATTCAGCTATGTCTCAATTATCAAGTGTTATTCTGTAAATACGAGAGTCTTGCGTAACACATGACTGCCCTTTGTGTACCGGTAGTAGTGATATTCAGAAAACTCTTGAAATCTCATTCTAAATCTCATTCTAAATCTCATTCTGTTTGGCTGAAGATCTATTCAATGTTTTATTGACTTCATAGCTAGCGCTTTTTCTTTTGATGGTCAGTTTAACTGACCCAGAATGTTACAGCTGAATTGCTTGCCACAGGGACCACTCATTCACATCACCACCAGTAATGGCTCATTTTAAACAGTGGTCACCATGCACGAAACAACACTAAACAAGGCAACAGTAAACATGTCGTCCCCCACAATTTTGTAAATGGCGGATCTCTATGGCAAGACGCATCATTCACCTAAGTGGGTTAGCTAGACTAATACAGTATCCCTGAGAATGTGCCAAATTGAGTCAAACAGATGAAATATTAACACATGCCTGTTATAGTGCCACCGTGTGGTCGATATGAATGTTCTCGCATATGTTGAGTCTTGACAGTGGTGACAAAGTTTGTTACAATATGAATATCCTTGACTGATTTATATGCCAGACAAAACTCACGTGAATGTTTATTGGTTCATGTTGTTTAAAGGTACTAGTACTAGGTATCAGTCTGGAAAGTATTGTGTGTTGAGAGACCTTTGTCCATAGATGCCACATATAAAATAAAAACTTTTTTGCAAAAAATTATGTGGTTCAAGTGCTTTCATTATCCTCGAGTGGGCTCCCGAATGGCGCAGTGGTCTAAGGCACTGCATCTCAGTGCTAAAGGTGTCACTACAGAACCTGGTTCAATTCCAGGCTGTATCACAACTTGCCGTGATTGGGAGTCCCATAGGGCGGCACACAATTGGCCCAGCATCATCCAGGTTAGGGTTTGACCGGGGTAGGTTGTCATTGTAAATAAGAATTTGTTCTTAACTGACTAGCCTAGTTAAAAAAAAAGGTTTTTGGTTTTAAATATACTTAAGTATCAAAAGTAAAAGTATAAATAATTTCAAATTCCTTATATTAAGCAAACCAGACGGCACCATTTTCATGTTTTTAAAATGTACAGATAGCCAGAGCCACGCTCCAACACTCAGACATCATTTACAAACGAAGCACATATTTAGTGAGTCCGCCAGATCAGAGGCAGTAGGATGACCAGAGATGTTCTCTTGATAAGTGTGAGAATTAGACCATTTTCCTGTCCTGCTAAGCATTCAAAACATAATAAGTACTTTTAGTATCAGGGAAAATGTATGGAGTAAAAAGTACATTACTTTAGGATTGTAGTGAAGTAAAAGTTGACAAAAATATAAATAGTAATGTAAAGTACAGATACCCCAAAAAACTACTTAAGAAGTACATTCAAGTATTTTTACTTAAGTACTTGACACCACTGCTTATCACCACGACCCGTTCCATGATGTAACTTGCACTCACGAAGTCCTCGATGATCTGAAACAATTTGATGGTGAAACCCTGTGTACCATCTGGCAATCATAATGTATTTGAAACCACTGTTTCCATCAACATTTGTTGCAATAAAGAACATTTGAAAAAGAAAAATCCACCTCTGGCGAACGGATAAAAATGTATTCGATCTTTATAAAATGTCTCCTACATCTGCCGTTTCCATTACACATGTTGCAATGATTTTCTGCAACATTGCTTTTGTAGAATACACCTGGGTCAGTGGAAACCTGCCTATTGATTTCCAGAGGAAAGGCAGACCCAGTAAGACACTTAGTCCTGGGTGGTGAACAGAGCGACTGGGGAGTTATAAGTATCTGGGAACCATAAAGGATAGCACACTGTCTTTTAATGGTCCCTTGTGGCTCAGTTGGTAGAGCATGGCTTGCAACGCTAGGGTTGTGGGTTCGATTCCCACGGGGGCCCAGTATGAATGAAAATGTATGCACTCAGTACTCTAAGTCACTATTGATAAGAGCGTATGCTAAATGACTAAAATGTAAAGGACTCAAAACGTCAATAGAAAATGCCAACAACGAATCTACCCACTGTGCAGACTGAGACAACTGAATGCCAATACCCAGATACTCTCCAATTACTACATCTGTCATATAGAGTGTGTGCTGATTTTCTATGGTGGGCTGTCAAGAGCCAACAAGGACATCCTCAGGAGGACCGTAAACATGGGATCCAAGCTCTGCGGTGCTTCAGGACCTCTATGATAGATGGACAAGGCAAACATTTCTAAAAATTTGTTTTTGCCTTGTCATTATGGGGTATTGTGTGTAGACTGATGAGGGAAAACAACTATGTATCTTACTGTATTTTTTGGTGTATTTGTATGCTGACTTCACAAAATGAATTGCCATGTAAATGGTCAATAAAGTATATTGTATTGTATCGTTAGTGTAGCCTACAAGCTAGGGCAAGTAACTGAAAAAAGTGCAAAATATGGAATGAACAGTCTAAGACACTTATCAGTATAGACAGGAGAAATAAAGTATTTTTTATAACAAAGTATGGAGCACCCTGAATGGGTGTAGAAAATTACTCAACTGTGCAGAGGTTTTGGTGGTGTGCCCCTGCTCAGACGTTGCTTGCATCCACCAATGGTTGCGTGCAAGGTCATCGACTGTGGCGTGGAGCACCAGATTGCCATGATGTGGTCAGCTGATACCAGTGACGTTCGGTGCCGTTTAAGAGGACGGAAAACAAAAACAAAAAATTCATGAATGAGCATGGCCTTATTTCTATTACAGCATATTGGATGACTGTCATTCATATTCCATTCACCCAGTTAAATGTAACAGCGATAGGTTAAGGCTACTACATCAAATCAAATGTTTATTTGTCATATGCGCCGAATACAACAGGTTTAGACCTTACCGTGAAATGCTTACTTACAAGCCCTTAACCAACAATCCAGTTTTAAGAAAAACAAGAGTTAAGAAAAATATTTACTAAATAAACTAAAGTAAAAAATAAAAACTCAAACCATATTATAACAGCTACACAGAGCCTACATCATTGTCACCATATTAGCTAAAATAACGTCATTGTCAACATAGCCAATAGAACGAAAACATTAGTAAACCAGCTACAATCATGCAGCAACGTTACAGTGTACAGTCAGTATGCAGTTTAGCACTTACTGGCAGGCCCGGCGGCAATAAATTAGTAAAACCAAAAGCTTACCTTGACTTCGAAGAGTTCCATGGTTGTGTTGGATGGTCATAGCCAGTTAGCTAACATAGCATCCCTCTGTTTGAGCAGGGTGTTTGAGTAGGCTAAACTAGCTAGCTGCATTTGCTAGCTAAGTAAGTGAAACTGAAAGTGAAAAAAATGATCTCTCGCTCTCTATCTCTCTCTTGCTTCTCCTTAATTTTGGAAGAAATGTATTTGTTAAAAAATGTTAAACTATTGTTTTTCTCTCTCTTTGAGTCAACTATTTACCACATTGTATGTACTGCAGTGCTAGCTAGCTGTAGTTTATGATTTCAGTACTAGAATAATTCTCTGATCCTTTGTTTGGGTGGACAACATGTCAATTCAAGCGGCAAAAGCTCTGATAGGTTGGATGACGTCCTCCGGAAGTTGTCATAATTACTGTGTAAGTCTATGGAAGGGGGTAAGGACCATGAGCCTCTGAGGTTTTGCATTTAAGTCAATGTACCCAGAGGAGGACGGAAGCTAGCTGTCCTCTGGCTACACCATGGTGCTACCCTACAGAGTGCTGTTAAGGCTAGTGTAGACCTTCATTGCAAAACAGTGTGTTTTAATAAATGATTTGGTGACATTTGTATATATTTAGTATAGTTTTATCTAGAAAGGACAAATTTGTATATGTTACATTTGTATGACATTTACTTAGGAGGATGGTCCTCCCCTTCCTCTGAGGAGCCTCCACTGGCTGATATGTAAAATACCTATCCAGGCGTTGTAAGATCTGGCAGGCAAAAGCAACGCATGGGCAGAGGAACGCGCCATTTATGAATGAGCCACTGTGCATGCGGTGAATGATTCTGTGGTCGATATTCAGTAACACGTAGGGTTAAAGTTCATCATACCCTATCACAATTGTTTAAATAGAGCAATTGTACCTTTTGGGTGGGGATATTGTTAATGTATAATATGTTTCTTACCCACATATTAAACCAAATAAATGTAAAAAATGTTACATGTCTTTAGTTATTAAAATCAGCTGTTGAATATAGCCACTATCGCGGCAGGCTGATCAATCGAGGTCAGGAATACTTGATCACCCTTGACAGCTATCGGCCCAGGAGTGAAATGAACTCTGAATTGCGTACAATTGTATCCGGATAAGTTACACATTAATATGATATTTATTCTCAAAAGGTTGCTACTTTTGTTTGAAAAGTATGCGGTGGTAATCGTAATGAAAGAGTGTCTCGCTAGTTAGTTAGCTAATAGTACGTTAAACAGAGATATACTGTAGCTATAAATTGACGTTCATGCTGAATGTAAAGCTGACGAGGATTTGCAGCACTGATGAGTGTATTCATCCCACGACCCAACAATACGAATAACCTCTAGTGCTTCTAACTTAGTTAGCTAACGTTAGCTGTGCTTGTATAAGACGGGTAGCCACGTATGAAACTCTGTCCAGTCCTAGTACTGTGGCCTAATACCTGTTTGTAATATACTACAAAGGGTTCATTTAGTAGAGCATCTATTAGATAATCGAAACAAGAAGGGGCGCGCGTTTTGGTCCGTGGTTCTGAAATGTTATAAACGGCAGCATCGCGTGCTTCCGGGTTCGATGTTGTGTTGAGCAAATGATGAAGCAGATCATCTGGGTGTATCAGGACTTAACAGAAGGATGATGAAACTGCTGATCGCCCTCGCTTTGATCGCCTACATTGCCTGTGAGTAGAGTGTGTCTACTATAGTATAGGTCTACAAGGAGCTCTGATTAAGTAGAGGTCGACCTATTATGATTTTTCAACGCCGATACCGATTATTGGAGGACCCAACAAGCCGATACCGATTAATGGGCCGATTTATTATTATTATTATTTTTTTACATTTATTTGTAATAATGACAATTACAACAATACTGAATGAACACTTATTTTAACTTAATATAATACATCAATAAAATCCATTTAGCCTCAAATAAATAATGAAACATGTTCAATTTGGTTTAAATACTGCAAAAACAAAGTGTTGGAGAAGAAAGTAAAAGTGCAATATGTGCCATGTAAGAAAGCTAACGTTTAAGTTCCTTGCTCAGAACATGAGAACATATGAAAGCTGGTGGTTCCTTTTAACATGAGACTTCAATATTCCCAGGTAAAAAGTTTTAGGTTGTAGTTATTATAGGAATTATAGGACTATTTCTCTCTATACGATTTGTATTTCATATACCTTTGACTATTGGATGTTCTTATAGGCACTTTAGTATTGCCAGTGTAACAGTATAGCTTCCGTTCCTCTCCTCGCTCCTACCTGGGCTCGAACCAGGAACACATCGACAACAGCCACCCTCGAAGCAGCGTTACCCATGCAGAGCAAGAGGAACAACTACTCCAAGTCTCAGAGCGAGTGACATTTGAAACGCTATTAGCGTGCACCCCGCTAACTAGCTAGCCATTTCACATCGGTTAAACCAGCCTAATCTTGGGAGTTGATTGGCTTGAAGCCATAAACAGCGCAATGCTTGAAGCACAGCGAAGAGCTGCTGGCAAAACGCACAAAAGTGCTGTTTGAATGAATGCTTACGAGCCTGCTGCTGCCTACCACCGCTCAGTCAGACTGCTCTATCAAATCATAGACTTAATTATAATATAATAAACACACAGAAATACGAGCCTTAGGTCATTAATATGGTCGAATCCGGAAACTATCATCTCTAAAACAATTTTTTTTTCCTTTCAGTGAAATACGGAACCGTTCCGTATTTTATCTAACGGGTAGCATCCCTAAGTCTAAATATTCCTGTTACATTGCACAACCTTCAATGTTATGTCATAATTACGTAAAATTCTGGCAAATTAGTTTGCAACGAGCCAGGCGGCCCAAGCTGTTGCATATACCCTGAGTCTGCGTGCAATGAACTCAAGAGAAGTAACAATTTCATCTGGTTAATATTGCCTGCTAACCTGGATTTCTTTTAGCTAAATACGCAGGTTTAAAAATATATACTTCTGTGTATTGATTTTAAGAAAGGCATTGATGTTTATGGTTAGGTACAGTTGTGCAATGATTGTGCTTCTTTCGCAAATGCGCTTTTGTTAAATCATCCCCCGTTTGGCGAAGTCGGCTGTCTTTGTTAGGAAGAAATAGTCTTCACAGTTCGCAACGAGCCAGGCGGCCCAAACTGCTGCATATACCCTGACTCTGTTGCAAGAGAAGTGACACATTTTCCCTAGTTGAAAGAAATTCATGTTAGCAGGCAATATTAACTAAATATGCAGGTTTAAAAATATATACTTGTGTATTGATTTTAAGAAAGGCATTGATGTTTATGGTTAGGTACCTAAGTGATTATATGCAACGCAGGACAGGCTAGATAAACTAGTAATATCATCAACCATGTGTAGTTAACTAGTGATTATGATTGATTGATTGATTTGTTTTTTATAAGATAAGTTTAATGCTAGCTAGCAACTTACGTTGGCTTCTTACTGCATTCGCGTAACAGGCAGGCTCCTCGATGAATGCAATGTAATGCAGGTGGTTAGAGCGTTGGACTAGTTAACCGTAAGGTTGCAAGATTGAATCCCAGAGCTGACAAGGTAAAAATCTGTCGTGTATGTGTTCTTAACTGACTTGCCTAGTTAAATAAAGGTGTAAAAAAAAAAAAATCTGCCTAATCGGCGTCCAAAAATACCGATTTCCGATTGTTATGAAAACTTGAAATCGGCCCTAATTAATCAGCCATTCCGATTAATTGGTCGACCTCTAGTTTCAAGTCTCTACTGCTGGAGGGTCTCAGAGGGCAACAGTGTCTCCACTGTCACCAGTTAATGGGCTGAGTCAGAGCTCTCTTACACTAATAACAATATTGTCAACAGAAGTCTCCAGGCCCGGTTATTTTTCTATCATAACTCTATGACTGGGAGGATTGTTTGAGGGGTGAGCAGAGCATTAGACTACTGCACGCTGCTCTGTTCAGTGAGCCAAAAGTGGTCCCTGAAAATGGTGTACTACGTCTAATATGTGCACCACATCATTGCTCTCTGTCTCGCTCTGCTGTGTGTGTATGATGTGCCTTTTGTTAAATCACACTCAAATGGCAACGGGCTGAAGCTCATTGGTTGAACTCAAATTGCTAGGGGGCTGGCCCACGTGGGCACAGCTTCCAGAAAAACAGTCGCTTTATAACTAGGGATTTCGTGGCAAATTGAGGTAAAACAGTAATTCTGCTCATAGATTATGCATGTATGAACTACACATTGATACATCCAGCCCAAAGCGGGAAGTTAACAAAATACTTAGTAGTTGCCAAAGTACCAAAGCATGTCTTTTTAAAGAGATAATGCCTTTAAAAAGCAACAAATCCCTTTGAAAACGGCCTATGTGGCATCGATATGAGTCAAACCGTTATTCTAGTGTCAAAATTGACTACAAAGTGTAAATAGGATAATTTTGGTCATAAAGTCAGCTTAGTCTAAAATGGAGTTTGGAACATCCATGCATGAAGGTTGGGTTTTGATTTGATGATGTCCATTTGTCCACTAACATGGTGCGAAAAGCTGTGGTGATTGCTCTCTATCCAATAGCATAGACAGTGAGACAGACCTACCCAGCAGCTCCAACTTTGTTTACATAAGACAACACGTCACACATTTTTTTACTTGAGAAATACTGCACTGAACACCTTTAGTTAGATGTAAAATTGCGCAACTTAAACATCCTCGGCAAAATGTAAATTTTACAGATTTGTTGAGTTATCTTAGATTCATTCTGGAGATTTTTTGAGTAATTGTAATAGGCTTCCTAGTCTATAGTATCTCATGGGGGACAAACATCATTAAACATGCAGAATTGGTCAGGAAACAGACCTCCAAGACTGAAATGTTCGTTTTTCTAATGAGTAACAGAAAAACACACGTGCCAATCGGCATGTTCAGTGGCTCTTTTTACTGCCAACTTTTACTATTAAGTTGTTGTAAATTGGGGTCCTCCTTTACTGGTCTTACGTTACAAGCCTTTTATACTGAGCATTCTTACTTTGTTTTGTACTTGTTATCGTGTCAATCCTCTCAAGAGATTTAGAAGAGAGATTTTATTGTTTGTTTTCCAGAAGTGCCCCGACAATCTTTCTTCGCATTGCAGATTTTATAGGGCCCTACAGGCCAAGTATCATGATACCGAGTAGTATCGCGATACCACTGGTGAAAAAATGTAGTGGCCTAGCGTCCTGTTCGCCCCGTCCCCTTAACGCTTGTTTTCGTTTTCTAAACGTTGTGCGGATGTGCTACGCAAAAAAAACCTGTCACTGATATTCACACTTCTACTCAGTACAACACGTATTGAATTAACTTTACATTGTTCACTAAAAGATCCCAGAAATGTTCCATACACACAAAAAGCTTATTATTTAGCTCCTGAGTGGCACAGCGGTCTAAGGTACTGGACCAAATCTGAACCTATCATGGACGTATGTTTTACAAGTTTGGATAGTACAGTATATTGAACTGTACTGAACTCTACTGCACTGTACTGAACTATGCTCTGCTGTATTGTACTGCACTGTACTCTGCTGTTGCTGCGTTGTGATGTCCAAACTTGAGGAGAATGACATTCATATTCCGTTACCGTAATTCCGTTACAGGGTGTAAATCCACTTCACTTACTGTAGTTCAAAAACCAAAGGAGATTTTTTTCTAACTCAAGGTGTCATGTCATAGCTCACACCCCATTCTTTCTGCAGACATCTTTGAATCTTAAATCGGAGCAGATTTTTAACAGTTTTGAAAAACGTGGTCGCATAAAAACCTGAGGGAGATTTTACTGTAATTTCTTGCACTAAATTGTTTTTTTGTAAAATGTTCTGTGGAAATTGTTAAAAATAGTATATAGACTTGTGCATAGACTTGTATGGTTTGTTAAACTTTGAAATCAATGTTTTTTGTGAAGTTGTAATTCCGTTACTGTGGAATTGCTCCGATGAAGACATGGATGTCTCATGGTAGGGTGGGGAATTGCCAGGGACCTCACGATACTTAGGTGCCGATACGATTTGTATTGCAATTCTCATGATTCTCACGATTCTATATGTATTGTGATTCAATACTGCAATACAGTTCTTTGTAATTTTATGTTCCAAACAAATTGCTCGCTATATGTCTGCTGCAGAGAGATGAGAGAGCATAAAAAAAATAGTTTTGATCAGTCATGGAAATAAAAGTGCTGAAAACATGTTGGCTCACTATTTGAAAAGAAGATGGAGAACAAGTTTTATTTGTTCTGGTTTCGTGAGGAATAAACTGGAGGTGCTGAAAGTTGACCCATTTTGTATACCCCATAGTGATGTGGGGGGTGGGTATACAAAATGGGTCAACTTTCAGAACCTATAGGTTATTCCTCATGAAACCTGGACCAAAAAAAATACCAGGATTTTGGGGAATTTCACAACATTTAATTGATAGAATGGGCCTTTTGAAGGAAGGATTGTTGACATATATTTGACATTTGTATCAAATACATTTGTCACGTTGTAGCATTTTTTTTTTGCATATTTCCGTTAGGGAACGCCTACTCTGTGAGGTGCGCGTGTGCAATAACTCAATTTGCCTTGCACTCCTTCTAAACAACACAATTTTTTTTTACTTTGGCAAAGGTTAAAGTCTACAAAACGCAGTCTACTCTGTTACAGATTCTAGTTTTGGAAACAGAAAACCATATGGAGATCAAATGTTTCATCGATGAGAAAATTAGCAGAATGTCGGCCACTGCCGGCGACTGGGCTTCCTCTCCCTCTCATAACCATATTTGTCAGTGAGTGGAAATGCCAACCGGGTGCTTCAAATTTATACATCTGGTGAGATCAAATCAAATGTATTTATATAGCCCTTCTTACATCAGCTGATATCTCAAAGTGCTGTACAGAAACCCAGCCTAAAACCCCAAACAGCAAGCAATGCAGGTGTAGAAGCACGGTGGCTAGGAAAAACTCCCTAGAAAGGTCAAAACCTAGGAAGAAACCTAGAGAGGAACCAGGCTATGAGGGGTGGCCAGTCCTCTTCTGGCTGTGCCGGGTGGAGATTATAACAGCACATGGCCAAGATGTTCAAATGTTCATAAATGACCAGCATGGTCAAATAATAATAATCATAGTAGTTGTCGAGGGTGCAACAAGTCAGTAACACAAGAGTAAGTGTCAGTTGGCTTTTTCATAGCCGATCTTTGAGAGTATCTCTACCGCTCCTGCTGTCTCTAGAGAGTTGAAAACAGCAGGTTTGGGACAGGTAGCACGTCCGGTGAACAGGTCAGGGTTCCAGCAGGTCTGGGACAGGTAGCACATCCGGTGAACAGGTCAGGGTTACATAGCCGCAGGCAGAACAGTTGGAACTGGAGCAGCAGCATGGCCAGGTGGACTGGGGACAGCAAGGAGTCATCAAGCCAGGTAGTCCTGAGGCATGGTCCTAGGGCTCAGGTCCTCAGAGAGAGAGAGAAAGAAAGAAAGAGAGAATTAGAGAGAGCATATTTAAATTCACACAGGACACCGGAAAAGACAATACTCCAGATGTGACAGACTGACACCAGCCCCCTGACACATAAACTACTGCTGCATAAATACTGGAGGCTGAGACAGGAGGGGTCAGGAGAAACTGTGGCCCCATCCGATGAAACCCCCGGACAGGGCCGAACAGGTAGGATATAACCCCACCCACTTTGCCAAAGCACAGCCCCCACACCACAGATATCTGTCTCAATGTTCTATCTGTGCAGTGAATGTGACAATTGATTCAAAATGATTTGCAGGATGTGCAATGATTTAAGTAAATCGAACGGGTCGAGGGCTGTGATTTGTTATAATGACGATTTATCTGTATAAAATGGGCCATAAAAAAGAGATCCCACTCAGGAACTTTGATATGCCTGTAAAGCAGTGGTCACGGCCCGTTCGATTGCAATAGACTGGTCGATCTTCAAGGATTCCTAGTCAATCACCAAAAATGTCTGTAGAAAAGCCAACGATAAAGTCTTGCACTTCCTTTTTTTTTTTTTCGTCTTGCATCTTTGGCGGTGGGTGCACATGATTCATCTGCCCTGCGCACCAGGTAGGCAAAGTGTTCCCATTTTGAACAAACTCTGCCTACCCGGCAGATCCATAGAACTAAATCAAGTGAGCATACTGCGCTGGCCAATTGGATAGCTCAAATGACAGTGCCTACAGCTTCCACTACCCCACCGCTAAGTTTGAAACTAGCCTACGAGAGATTTCATAACTTTTAAAACAATGACCAGAGAGAGACTGTCAAAGAATACAACAATGAGCTGCTGTTTTCATGATTTATTCAGCACTGTCAACACTGTTATTATTCAATACTTTTACAAAACATAAAACACGCTTCTCCCTACTTCTATTCGCACTACAACCAGCACTGCAGCAATGAATGAGTAGCCAAACGTATCGATAGGCCTGCGTTTTTATTAGCGGGCCATCGCGTCTATTTTAATATTGAGGAATATTTCACTTTCTCTGGTCGTAGGAACAACATGAATTTGTGCATGAGGCAGAAATAATGCAGTGTGACTCGAGTTTCGCCATCAGGTGGAAGACAGTATCCCCTCTCTCTGTTCAGTATCACTGGAGGAAAGGAGAGAGCAGGGACTGAGAGATTGACCCTCTGCTGCTCTCCCCCTCTGTCCGGCAGGACTGACCATCAGATGCAGGTAGTCTACAATCAGTCCAGTAAAGCAAATTATTTCAATTTATGCTCAGCTGTGCCTCGCAAGTAATACAACAACTGATCTATTTTGTTATCACAGGTCGAGTTTTGAAATATGATATGGTCTGAGAAGAAAAATATTGGCAGGCCAGGCATAGCCAATATGCTGTGATAATGTATTAGGACTACTGCACAAACCTCATTCTTACAGAACTGCTTTAGTAGGTTAATTTTGCATATGCTTACAAGTCATGTTTAAAAGCAAACAATCATAGCGGTAGATCTCGGATTACATTTTGACTCTGAAAGTGATCTTGCAGAAAAGGTTGGTGACCACTGCCATAGAGTATACTATGTCCAATAATATATAGAAAAATTAGCCAAATCCCCCCCCAAAAATCTGTTTATATTTTCATGTTTCATAAAATAATGTACACATTTTTATTGAAATCAAAATACTACTCATATTTCAGAGCAAGCCGTAAAACTTCAAATGACACTTTGCTTTGTAGCACCTACAGATGAAACATTAAGGATGTGGGTAAGTAAGGCAAGGTCAAAATGTAGTAAATATGCCAACTTTGATTCATTATTTCTCAATTATGCTGTTATATACAAATATCAAATATACAGTGCATTCGGAAAATATTCAGACCACTTGACTTTTTCCACATTTTGTTACATTACAGCCTTATTCTAAAATTGATTAAATAGTTTTTTCCTCTCATCAATCTACACATAGTATCGTGTGGCTCAGTTGGTAGAGCATGGTGTTTGCAACGCCAGGGTTGTGGGTTCGTTTCCCACGGCGGACCAGTACGGAGGAAAATAAATAAATAAATAAATAAAAACGTATGCATTCACTACTGTAAGTCGCTCTGGATAAGAGCGTCTGCTAAATGACGAAAATGTAAATGTACACACAATACCCCATAATGACAAAGCAAAAACTGTTTTTAGAATTTTTGCAGATGTTTTAAAAAGAAAAAACTTAAATATCACATTTACATAAGTATTCAGACCCTTTACTCAGTACTTTGTTGAAGCACCTTTGCCAGCGATTACAGCCTCGAGTCTTCTTGGGTATGATGCTACAAGCTTGGCACACCTGTATTTGGGGAGTTTCTCCCATTCTTCTCTGCTGTTCCTCTCAAGCTCTGTCAAGTTGGATGGAGAGCGTCGCTGCACAGCTATTTTTAGGTCTCTCCAGAGATGTTCAATCGGGTTCAAGTCTGGGCACTGGATGGGCCACTCAAGGACATTCAGAGACTTGTCCCGAAGCCACTCCTGAATTGTCTTGGGGTCATTGTCCTGTTGGAAGGTGAACCTTCACCACAGTCTGAGGTCCTGAGCGCTCTGGAGTAGGTGTTCATCAAGGATCTCTCTGTACTTCGCTCCTTTCATCTTTCCCTTGATCCCGACTAGTCTCCTGGTCCCTGCCGCTGAAAAATATCCCCACAATCAGCATGATGCTGCCACCCCCATGCTTCACCGTAGGGATGGGGCCAGGTTTCATCAGACCAGAGAATCTTGTTTCTCATGGTCAGTGTCCATTAGGTGCTTTTGTCAAACTCCAAGCGGGCTGTCGTGTGTCTTTTACTGAGGAGTGGCTTCCGTCTGACCACTACCATAATGGCCTGATTGGTGGAGTCCTGCAGAGATGGTTGTCCGGCTGAAAGGTTCATCCATCTCCACAGAGGAACTCTGGAGCTCTGTCGGAGTGACCATCGGGTTCTTGGTCATCTCCCTGACCAAGGCCCTTCTCCCCCGATGGCTCAGTTTGGCCGGGCGGCCAGTTCTAGTCTTGGTGATTCCAAACTTGTTCCATTTAAGAATGATTGAGGTCACTGTGTTCTGGGGGACCTTCAATGATTTTTTGGGACCCTTCCCCAGATTTGTGCCTCAACACAATTCTGTCTCAAAGCTTTACAGACAATTCCTTCGACCTCATGGCTTGGTTTTTGCTCTGACATGCACTGTCAACTGTAGGACCTTATAGACAGGTGTCTTCCTTTCCAAATCATGTCCAATCAATGGAATTTACCACAGGTGGACTCCAATCAAGTTGTAGAAACATCTCAATGGATGATCAATGGAAACAGGATGACACCGAGCTAAATTTTGAGTCTCAAAGCAAAGGGTCTGAATACTAATGAGGTATTTCTGCTTTTTATAAATTAGCAAACATTTCTTAACCTGTTTTGCGAAAAAAATATATGATTTTATGAATTTTAGAATAAGGCTGTAATGTAACAAAATGTGTAAAAAGTAAAGGGGTCTGAATACGTTCCAAAGGCGCTGTGTGTGTGTATATATATGTATATATATATATTTTTTTTAACACAGCCCAAAGATTTCAATGGCATTAAAATCCCTGATTGGTCTCACCAAGTGGTTTCCTCTGAGGTCCTAATGGGCACCGCTCCTGGCATTATGCATGTCTGAGTGTGTGTGTGTGCCAAACGTCTTTGTCATATGGGTGCACACACACATCCTTGCTTGCTATAGCATGCCCTGTTAGTGGCCTGTGCCAGTTTGATAGCCTTGTTCGTATGAACAGGGCTACTCTGTATTCAGCTCGCTTGCAGTTAGTTGACATTTCCACATGAGCCACCTGTTGCACTCAACATAGCCTTCTACTGCCTGCTGTCGACAAAAGAAGCTTGAAAATCGTATATTTTGGCAAGATGTTTTGTATGTATCTCACATCTTTCACAGAACGGACGGTGACGGAATTTAGTGGCACATCAAATATGGGAGCACCATAGTCTAACAGTGTCCGATTCTGAGCATATCTGTGTCCATCCCAGCTGATTTTACACAAAAGTATTAACCCAGCCGAGGAAGACAGAACTGGGAAGTTGAAGGAGACTGAAGGCTGGAGGGGGATGGCTGGAGGGAAGCTAGAGGCTAAGTAGCCTAATCTCTCATGACAGACTTTCAAAACTATACATTGAAACAAACGTCTGCCCAGCGGGATATGATTTCAATCCCTTTCTGACTGCAACCTTTTTGATTTGAATGAAACCTTCCATACACGTTAGGCCATGGTAGAAGTGGTCAGAAAGTTCAGGTGATAGAGGGGTGATTCCTCACACAACCAGGACAAAAAAAGACAATGATTTTGGTGATTGTCATGACATTTAATCCATAGAATGGTCCTTTGGAGGAAGGCTTGTTGACATACAGTGCATTTGGAAAGACCCCTCAACTTTTTTTAAACATTTTGTTATGTTACAGCCTTATTCTAAAATGTATGACATTTATTTATTGTCCGTAAAGCTCGGAGACAGGATTGTGTCGAGGCACAGATCTGGGGAAGGGTACCAAAAGATGTCTGCAGCATTGAAGGTCCCCAAGAACACAGTTGCCTCCATCAAGTTTGGAACCACCAAGACTCTTCCTAGACCGGGCGGCCAGTTCTATCTGAGCAATCGGGGGAGAAGGGTCTTGGTCAGGGAGGTGACCAAGAACCCGATGGTCACTCTGACAGAGCTCCGGAGTTCCTCTGTGGAGATGGGAGAACCTTCCAGAAGGACAACCATCTCTGCAGCACTCCACCAATCATGCCTTTATAATAAAGTGACCAGATGGAAGACTTTCCTCAGTAAAAGGCACTTGGCGTTAGCCAAAAGGCACCTAAAGACTCTCAGACCAAGAGAAACAAAATTCTCTGGTCTGATGAAACCAAGATTGAATTCTTTGGCCTGAATGCCAAGCGTCTCATCTGGAGGAAAGTTGCACCACCCCTACGGTGAAGCATGGTGGTGGCAGCATCATGCTGTGGGGATGTTTTTCAGTGGCAGGGACTGGGAGACTAGTCAGGATCGATAGAAAGTTGAACGGAGCAAAATATAGAGTTCCTTGATGAAAATCTGCTCCAGAGCGCTAAGGACCCGGACTAGCCACCCTTTGTCTTGATGACAGCTTTGCACACTCTTGGCATTCTCTCATCCAGCTTCATGAGGTAGTCACCTGGAATGCTTTTCAATTAACAGGTGTGCCTATTGCGTTTGAGCCAATCAGTTGTGTTGTGACAAGGTAAGATTGGTATACAGAAGATAGTCTTTTACCAAATAGGGCTATGTCTATATTATGTCAAGAATAGGTCAAATAAGCAAAGAGAAACGACAGTCCACCAGTACTTTAAGACATTAAGGTCAGTCAATCCGGAAATGTCAATAAGTTTGAAAGATTCTTCAAGTGCAGTTGCAAAAACTATGACGGAACTGGCTCTCATGAGGACGCCACAGGAAAGGAAGACCCACAGTTACCTCTGCTGCAGAGGAAAAGGTCATTAGCGATACCAGCCTCAGCAATTGCAGCCCAAATAAATGCTTCACAGAGTTCAAGTAACAGACACTTCTCAACATAAATTGTTCAGAGGAGACTGCGTGAATCAGGCCTTCATGATCGAATTGCTGCCAAGAAACCACTACCGAAGGACACCAATAATAAGAAGAGACTTGCTTGGGCCAAGAAACACCAGCAGTGGACATTAAACCGGTGGAAATCTGTCCTTTGGTCAGATGAGACTAAATTAGAGATTTTTGGTTCCAACCGCCGTGTCTTTGTGAGCCGCAGAATAGGTGAATGGATGCTCTCCGCATGTGTCGTTCCACACCGTGAAGCATGGAGGAGGAGGTGTGATGGTGTTGGGGTGCTTTGATGATGACACTGTCAGTGATTTAATTTGGGCACACTTAACCAGCATGGCTACCACAGCATTGTGCAGTGATACGCCATCCCATCTGGTTTGGGCTTAGTGGGACTATCATTCATTTTTCAACAGGACAATGACCCAACACACTACCAGGCTGTGTAAGGGCTATTTGACCAAGAGGTGAGAGTGATGGAGTGCTGCATCAGATTACCTGTTCTCCACAACCTCAATCAAATTGAGATGTTTGGGATAAGTTGGACCACAGAGTGAAAGACTGTTGGAAAAGCATTCCAGGGGAAGCTGGTTGAGAGAATGCCAAGAGTGTGCAAAGCTGTCATCAAGGCAAAGGGTAGCTACTTTTAAGAATCTAAAATATATTTTTATTTGTTTAAAACTTTTTTGGTTACTACTTTATCAAATTGTATTGGTCACATGCACATGGTTAGCAGATGTTAATGCTAGTGTAGCGAAATGCTTGTGCTTCTAGTTCTGACAGTGCAGCAATATCTAACAAGTAATCTAACAATTCCACGACAACTACCTAATACACACAAATCTAAAGGGATGTAATAAGAATATGTACAGTACATATACAGTACATATAAATGTACATATATGTACATTACATGTATGACTAAATGACTAAAATGTAAATGTATGGATAAGCGATGGTCGAGCGGCATAGGCAAGATGCAATAGATGGTATAAGATACAGTATGTAAATATGAGATCAGTAATGTAAGAAATGTAAACACTATTAAAGTTTTATTATTTAAAGTGACTAGTGATCCATTTATTAAAGTGGCCAATGATTTGAGCCTGTATTTAGGCAGCAGCCTCTCTGAGTTAGTGATTGATGTTTAACAGTCTGATGGCCTTGAGATAGAAGCTGTTTATCAGTCTCTCTGTCCCAGCTTTGATGCACCTGTACTGACCTCCTTTTCTGGACGGTAGAGGGTTGAACAGGCAGTGGCTCGGTTGGTTGTTGTCCTTGATGGTCTTTTTGGCCTTCCTGTGATGTCGGGTGCTGTAGTTGTCTTGGAGAGCAGGTAGTTTGCCCACAGTGATGCGTTGTGCAGACCACACCACCCTCTGGAGAGCCTTGCTGTTGAGGGCAGTGCAGTTGCTGTACCAGGCAGTGATACAGCCCGACAGGATGCTCTCAATTGTGCATTTGTAAAAGTTTGTCAGGGTTTTAAGTGACAAGCCAAATTTCTTCAGCCTCCTGAGGTTGAAGAGGCGCTGTTGCGCCTTCTTCAAAACACTGTCTGTGTGGGTGGACCATTTCGGTTTGTCCGTGATGTGAACTTGAAACTTTCCTCCTTCTCCACTACTATTCCGTCAATGTGGATAGGGGGTGCTCCTGCTGTTTCCTGAAGAACACAATCATCTCCTTTGTTTTGTTGACCTTGAGTGAGTTGTTGTTTTCCTGACACTACACTCCGAGTGCCCTCACCTACTCCCTGTAGGCTGTCTCGTCGTTGTTGGTAATCAAGCCCACTACTGTTGTGTCGTCTGCAAACTTGATGATTGAGTTGGAGGCATGCATGGCCACGCAGTCATGGGTGAACAGGGAGTACAGGAGGGGGCTGAGCACACATCATTGTGGGGCCCCAGTGTTGACGATCAGCAAAGTGGAGATGTTGTTTCCTACCTTCACCACCTGGGGGAGCCCCGTCAGAAAGTCCAGGACCCAATTCCTTAGGACGGGGTTGTGACCTAGGGTACTATGTTGTTGAATGCTGAGCTGTAGTCAATGAATAGCATTCTTACATTCTTTGTCCAGGTGGGATAGGGCAGTGTGCAGTTTGATGGCGATTGCGTCGTCTGTGGACCTGTTGGGGTGGTATGAAAACGGAAGTCGGTCTAGGGTGGCAGGTAAGGTGGAGGTGATATGATCGTTGACTAGTCTCTCAAGCACTAGTCATTTAATTTGTTCCTGTACCCAAGAAGGCAAAGATAACTAATGGTGGACATCTTGAAGAATGTGGGGACAGTAGACTGGGATAGGGAGAGATTGAATATGGCCGTAAACACACCAACTAGCTGGTCTGCGCATGCTCTGAGGGCGCGCCTAGGGATGCCGTCTGGGCCAGCAGCCTTGCGAGGGTTAACATGTTTAAATGTCTTACGTCGGCCACGGAGAAGGAGAGGGGGGGCCCGCAGTCCTTGGTAGCGGGCCGCGTCGGTGGCACTGTATTATCCTCAAAGCTGGCAAAGAAGGTGTTTAGTTTGTCTAGAAGTAAGATGTCGGTGTCCGTGACGTGGCTGTTTTTTTTTATAGTCCGTAATTGCCTGTAGACCCTGCCACATACGTCTCATGTCTGAGCCGTTGAATTGCGACTCCACTTACTGACATTTCGCTTGTTTGAATACCTTGCGGAGGGAATAACTACACTGTTTATATTCGGCCATATTCCCAGTCATCTTTCCATGTTTTAATACGGTGGTTCACGCTTTCAGTTTTGCGCCAATCCCGCCTACAATCCGCAGTTTTCTGATTCCATATGTGTTATTTCATAGTTTTTATGTCTTCACTATTATTCTACAATGTAGAAAATAGTAAAAATATAGAAAAACCTTGAGAATGAGTAGGTGTGTCCAAACTTTTGACTTGTACTGTACATACATACATACTGTTGTGTCTTTGGCTATGCCGGATTAAGTGATATGACATGCTGTTCTATAAAATCCTTTCTCTGTAATTACTATTACCTGATGGAGCTAATCATGTAAATGTAATTAACTAGAAAGTCGGGGCACCACGAAAGAGTGTTTATAGAGCTGTTATCTTCCGAATAAACTCTGATAGACCTAGTAATATTTTACATCAATAGCAGTCAATATTAATCGACACCTTATTTCAGTCTCATCTGAAAGTTGTACATTCTTGGTTATCTTCACGAACCCTGGCTAACAAGTTGAATCAGCAATACAAAATTGGGTTAATTATTTATTTCCTAAATACCTAACTAATCACACAGAATTACATATACACACAATGCAAATTATGTCATACAGAAAACGTCCCTGGTGGACGGAACCTGTATGATGGCTTGTTACACAAAGAGAGGGGATTGGGCTTGAATGAAAGAGCGGGAAGACTGAGGAACAAAGGGAGAAGCTAAGCTTTCGTAAATACAGTATCTTATGCATTCTAAATTACCGCCCATTTGGAAAAGGAAAATGCAATAAATATTTACTCTGAGCTGCGCTTCGGTAGGTTGGTCGTAGATGCTGGCCATGTTGGCCAACAGAGATCTTCCTGTCCTCGGAAGAATGTCTCTGGTGGTAAATTGGATACGTTGTAGTATCTTCGTTGTATGTTAGACTGGATACATCATCCGTCCTTTCCTAGCCCACGTTTACAGCTGCTGTTGCTAACTCAACGGCTAGGAGGTCTCACTTCTTTAGTGAATAAGAGTTCAAAGTTCATACCATTCACAACCAAAGCTCACACTGAGGTTGGCTTAGTTCTATAGTTGACATGTTAGTCCTTTTTAACATATGGACCGTCGTCCTATCGTCCTCGGAACAGGAGGTTACATTTTCGTCAAGGGCTTATATAGTGGAGGGAGAGAAGGGTGTGTTTCATAGTTTATAACCCATATCTCTTCACAGGGGCGGGCCACTGATTGAGCAGGGCTCTAACCTTATGAAAACCCAATTTTCTCATTTGGAAGCTAAAATTACGTTTAATCTTTTCACAAATAGTTTCATTTAAATTGCATTTAAATTGAACAACAATTCCATGTGAATCTGATAACTATAATGTGTAGACTTTCCCAGATACAGTTTATGTCGTCCTGCCATCAGTGATAATGTCTCAGATGACAACTGAACAGACATCATATTCATTAAGTACCAATGCATATTTTTAACTGGTTCTATTACTGAAATATGGTTCCTTTCCCCCCACTTGTTTGATGTTCCCAGACTCTCTATGTTTAACAAAGGCTATTCAAGAGTCCTTCAGTAGAGTCACAGAGAGAGGGAAGGGAGAAAGGTATTTATGGGGGGTCATAAACCTTACCCACAAGCCAACATCATGACAATACATACATACATAAACTCAGCAAAAAAATAAATGTCCCTTTTTCAGGACCCTGTCTTTCAAAGATAATTCGTAAAAATAAAACCCACCGTCGCTGGACCAGACAGGACTGGCAAAAAGTGCTCTTCACTGACGAGTCGCGGTTTTGTCTCACCAGGCGTGATGGTCGGATTTGCGTTTATCGTCGAAGGAATGAGCGTTACACCGAGGCCTGTACTCTGGAGTGGGATCGATTTGGAGGTGGAGGGTCCGTCATAGTCTGGGGCGGTGTGTCGCAGCATCGGACTGAGCTTGTTGTCATTGCAGGCAATCTCCTCCCTCATGTGGTACCCTTCCTGCAGGCTCATCCTGACATGACCCTCCAGCATGACAATGCCATCAGCCATACTGTTCGTTCTGTGCGTGAGTTCCTGCAAGACAGGAATGTCAGTGTCCTGCCATGGCCAGCGAAGAGCCCGGATCTCAATCCCATTGAGCACGTCTGGGACCTGTTGGATCGGAGGGTGAGGGCTAGGGCCATTCCCCCCAGAAATGTCAGGAAACTTGCAGGTGCCTTGGTGGAAGAGTGGGGTAACATCTGACAGCAAGAACTAGCAAATCTTGTGCAGTCCATGAGGAGGAGATGCACTGCAGTACTTAATGCAGCTGGTGGCAACACCAGATACTGACTGTTACTTTTGATTTTGACCCCCCCCCCTTGTTCAGGGACACATTATTCAATTTCTGTTAGTCACATGTCTGTGGAACTTGTTCAGTTTATGTCTCAGTTGTTGAATCTCGTTATGTTCATACAAATATTTACACATGTTAAGTTTGCTTAAAATAAATGCAGTTGACAGTGAGAGGATGTTTCTTTTTTTGCTGAGTTTACATGCATGCATAAATACATAAAAGGTATTTCCGCCACACCCGTTGCTGAAAGGTGTATAAAATCAAGCACACCGCCATGCAATCTCCATAGACAAACATTGGCAGTACATAAATGGTTTGTCGAGATCGGTGTGGAAGAACTTGACTAGCCTGCATAGAGCCCTGACCTCAACTCCATTGAACACCTTTGGGATGAATTGGAACGCCGACTGCGAGCCAGGCCTAATCGCCCAACATCAGTGTCCGACCTCACTAATGCTCTTGTGGCTGAATGGAAGCAAGTCCCCACCTCAATGTTCCAACATCTAGTGGAAAGACTACCCAGAAGAGTGGAGGCTGTTATTACAAGGGGGGTTGAGCAGGTGTCCACATACTTTTGGCCATGTAGTGTATGTAGAAAAGATAAGGGACCTATATATATTTTTTTATAATATAATCTTTAAGAACTTAAAATCACCAAAAGAAAAACTAGACAGTCAAGGACAATTGAAAATTCCCAAAACAAGGAATTTATCAGTATAGATGTTGTTATTCCTTAGGCATAGTTCATGTGCCTGTGATACGGTGATACACCTCGGAATCTCAGGTTCAATTTGCCGACAGTCTTTATGAAAGTCTGTCACGAGAGATTAGGCTACTTAGCCGCTAGCTTCCCTCCAGCCATCCACCTCCAACCTTCAGGCTCCTTTAACCTCCCAGTTGTTTTTCTCGGCTGGGTTAATACTTTTGTGTAAAATCACCTGGGATGGACACCGAGAGATGCTCAGAATCGGACACTGTAAGACTACAAGATGGCTGTCCCATATTTGATGTGCCATTAAATCCTGTCACGTTCTGTGAAAGAAGTGCGGTACATACAAAACATCTAGACAAAATATACGTTTTTCAAGCTTCTTTTGTCGACAGCAGCAGGCAGTCGACAGCAGGCAGGCAGTAGAAGGCTATGTTGAGTGCAACAGGTGGCTCATGTGGAAATGTCAACTAACTGCAAGCGAGCTGAATACAGAGTAGCCCTGTTCATACGAACAAGGCTATCAAACTGGCACAGGCCACTAGCAGGGCATGCTATAGCAAGCAAGGATGTGTGTGTGTGCCCATATATCAAAGTAGTTTGGCACACACACACACTCCGATCTCCATAGCGACAGGTGGAGTGCCCATTAGGACCCCAGGGGAAACCCTTTGGTGAGACCGATCAGGGATTTTTCTGCTATTGAAATCCTGAGTGTTTTTTCGGGTCACCTAAATCCAAACAGTGTAAAATATATAGTGCATTTGGAAAGTATTCAGGCCCTGTTACTTTTTCTACATTTTGTTACATTACAGCCTTATTCTAAAATGGATTCAATTGAAAAAATCCTCATAAATGTACATTCAATACTGCGTAATGACAAAGCGAAAACAGGTTTTTATAATAGCAAATTTATTAAAAATAAAAAACACCTTATTTACATAAGTATTCAGACTAGGGATGCACGATATATCGGTGAACATATCGGAATCACCTGATATTAGCTAAAAATGGCAACATCGGTATTGGCCGATGTCTAGTTTAACGCCCCGATGTGCAAAACTGACATGCATACAGTGGTTCCTCCTTTAAAAGTTGCGAGCTTGCACCGCGGGACTTAGAGGTACCCAGCGTCACGGCGTCATTGCTCCAGACCACCACAAGGGGGAGTTAGAGCACTCATTATGCATTTAGGTCCCAAGGTTTTTATATGACCAATCCTATCGAGTGGTTCCAATGACATTTTGACTCGAGCGACCCTTGCCTTGTGGCGTTCTTCAACAAAGATGGCTGACAAAACATTTCGGTGGAACCAGATGTAAGTTGTTATAACGTCATAATGAGTCAAGCAAAAAAAAGGAAAATGTTAGTTAATGTAGAGACAAACATTTGTGCATATTATTTTGTCATTAAATTAATTTATGAAAATTGCTATTTAGCAAGTTATCTGACTAGCTAACATTAGCCAGCTAGCTAGTGTGAGGAGAATGAATTTGTAATTCGTGTTGTTTAATGTTTTAGGGACTCCTGAGAAAACCTGCAAACCAGGCTGTCGTCTTGTGAAACAGTGGATGTAAAGAATCTAGTTAGCTAAATCATTTATTGCAAATTGAATGTACAATTGTGTAAGCCTGCCTTGCAATGCAGCTGAAGTAACATAGCTAGATAAGTATTTATCTTGCTTATTGTGTAGTGGAGGATAAAAATAACTGTATGCCTATGGATGTGTAGCTAGCTACAGTATTCATACACATCCATGAACCTCAGCTATCATAGTTGTTGTATTAACTTCAAGTCTGAATGGGCAGCAGGGTAGCCTAGTGGTTAGAGCGTTGGGCTAGTAACCGAAAGGTTGCAAGTTTGAATCCCCGAGCTGACAAGGTACAAATCTGTCGTTCTACCCCTGAACAAGGCAGTTAACCCACTATTCCTAGGCTGTCATTGAAAATAAGAATTTGTTCTTAACTGACTTGCCTAGTTAAATAAAGGTAAAATAAAACAAGTAATGAAGCCTATGGATAGAGTAGAATATAATAACTTTATTGTGCCAAGGATGCAAGTCCTATATACAGTACACATGTACTGTAGTTATTACCACGCATGAGATTCCCACATTGCCTGTACATTGAATATATTCACTGATCATGTACTCTTCCTTGGCAAATAAAGGTGTGGTTCAGGTATGAATCTCTGAGACATTATTTTTCAGTCATATCCACCAAACTCCATTATTTGAATGATGCGGTGTCTGCATGTATGTATTACAATTATACACTTCAACAGTGTTTCCCGCTCCTGGGACATCAATGATTACATATTGTAACTATGCAATAGACTAGAAACATGATTGATTGTAATTCATATATACAGAAAAAAAACTATGCATATCTAACTCCCTTTATCTGCATTAATCTGAGGACACAGGATAGTATTTCAATGAGATACTTCATTTCAACCAGTGGAGAATGTCAAACACTTTATTGAAAGAAGTTCATTATCCAGGTGTTATAAATGCATTATAATTATGATAATTGTAATATTATAAATACAAGTTCTATCTGTACTTCAATGCACATATGGTGTGCATTATAAAACAAGGAAGAAAGACGAGGTGGGGAGAGAGGTGTAGAAGACAGAAAGGGAAAGAGGTAAGAACAGCGGCAGACAGCATATGATTCATGAATTACAGTCCTACCCTAATATTCTCTCAGTTCATCACAATTGTGGTGTCTCCTAACCAGCCTTGGGCCCCCAGTTGGGCCAAAGGTTATCTTAAGAGCAGGTGAGGTGGTGATGATGGGACTGGCTTCCTCTCTCACATCAAAACATACCTGCAGATGAGTGACAGATGGATAAAGAGAGAGAGCATGATTAAGCCTTGTTTTTTTATTCTAACACGGTCAGTCATCTTAAATCAGGAGGTGAAATGCAAAACTGACCTTGGATCATTAACTCTGGGACTACTACATCTCTGTCTGTATTTCAATGTAAAGCATCTCTTTAATAATACTTCCTGTTGACCCAAGCAAGTGACCTCTCACCTATGATCATGCTGTGTCCTCTGTGTCAGCCAGTTCAGATGCGTGAGGGGTTCACCAAAACAGCTGATATAACCTAGAGGATTTAGGGAGAAGGGGAGAGGGATGAAGTGAAGAGAGACTGTTATTGTGTGTGTATGGTCTCACCTGGTGTCCACACTAAGTGGCTAGAGTACTTTATGCTGAAAAACAGACACATGAGGACAAACAATAGAAGATAATGTCAATAGAAGATACTGTATGTGACGCAGACACCTATCGGAGTGTACCTGAAACATTTGAATATAGAGGGCGATGTGTCTCACCACTTGGTTATTGCAAGGTTAACAGATAGTCCAGTGAAAATGGCTGTGTTTATGTGGTGTAAATCTGAAAATTAGCAGCTGACATCTTAATTTTTTTTAAATTAATGCATGTGAGACAGATTCCATGTACCACAAGACAGGCAGAGAGGAAGAGAGAAAAAGAACACAGAACAGTTTAATTAACGTAATTTCCGGACTATTAAGCATACCTGAATATAAGCCGCACCCACTGAATTTAAAAAAATATATATTATTTTGAACATAAATAAGCCGCACATGTCTATAAGCCGCAGGTGCCTACCGGTACATTGAAACAAATTAACTTTACACAGGCTTTAACGAAACACGGCTTGTAACAAAAATAAATAGGCTTTAACGAAACACGGCTTGTAACAAAAATAAATAGGCTTTAACGAAACACGGCTTGTAACAAAAAAATAATAATTAGCAGTAAGCTTTAGTTGTCTTTTTGCACTGAGTCAATTCCTCACTCTGCTGTTTCCAACGTCTTATCATCGACTCATTAAAACCTCTTTGGTATAGGGGGCAGTATTGAGAATTTTTGGAAAAAATATGTTCCCATTTTTAACTGCCTCCTACACCAACTCAGAAGCTAGAATATGCATATTATTGTTCAGGTTTGGATAGAAAACACTCTGAATTTTCTAAAACTGTTTGAATGGTGTCTGTGAGTATAACAGAACTCCTATGGCAGGCAAAAACCTGACAAGGCTTCAAGCAGGAAGTACCCTGTCTGACAAGGAGTCGTGCGTCTTACCTCTTTTTATTGAAAAGTAAGGATCTTAGCTGTAACGTGACAATTCCCAGGGCTCCAATAGGCTCTCAGAGCCCGCGAAATAACTGAAGGTTTACGAGGGAACCTCAGGTTGAAATATATTATCGCCTTTTGTAAGTGGATGCTCGGAGGACCTTTCAATGATGCGCGTGCATGAGTCGCTTCTGAGGAGAAATTTTATTCGGCTGTTTAGGCTCAATGCATACTCCCGGTCGGAATATTAACACTTCTCTATGACATAAATGGCATAAAAATTGGTTTTAAACAGCGGTTGACATGCTTCGAAGTACGGTAATGGAATATTTAGACATTTTTGACACGCCAATGCGCCATGCGCGACACCGCGAAAAAGCATTCTAGAACTCACGAACAAAACGTCGCTGTTGGAACATAACGATGGATTATTTGGGACCAAACCAACATTTGTTATTGAAGTAGAAGTCCTGGCAGTGTATTCTGATGAAGAACAAGCAAGGTAAGAACATTTTTCTTATAGGAAATGTGATTTTGGTGGATGCTGACCTGGGTGGGTATCTAAATAGCTAGCCCTGTAATGCCGGGCTATGTACTTAGATTATTGCAAAATGTGCTTCATCCGAAAAGCTATTTTAAAATCGGACATATCGAGTGCATAGAGGAGTAATGTATCTATAATTCTTAAAATAATTGTTATGCTTTTTGTGAACGTTTATCGTGAGTAATTTAGCAAACTGTTAGTAAATTCAACGGAAGTTTGCGGGGGTTATGCGTTTTCTGAACGTCACATGCTAATGCAAAAAGCTGTTTTTTGATATAAATATGAACTTGATTGAACAGACATGCATGTATTGTATAACACAATGTCCTAGGTGTGTCATCTGATGAAGATCATCAAAGGTTAGTGCTGCATTTAGATATGGTTTGGGTTTATGTGACATGATATGCTAGCTTGAAAAATGGCTGTGTGATTATTTCTGGCTGGGTACTCTGCTGACATAATCTAATGTTTTGCTTTTGTTGTAAAGCCTTTTTGAAATCGGACAGTGGGGTTAGATTAACGAGATTCTTGTCTTTAAATAGCTGTGAAATAGTCATATGTTTGAGAAATTGAAGTTATAGCATTTCTAACGATTCAAAAATCGCGCCACTGGATTGAAGTGGCTGTTACGTAGGTGGGACGAAATCGTCCCACATAGCCCAGAGAGGTTAAGACCAAGCTCCCGTGCAGCAGCTCTATTTCCTTTTCCAACAGCCAGATCAATCGCCTTCAACTTGAAAGCTGCATCATATGCATTTCTCCGTGTCTTTGCCATGATGAGGGTGACAAAATGACTACCGTAATCAGAATGATGGGAAATTTGAGAGCGCTCGATTTAATCTAAACAGTAAACAAAAAAGTTGTTTGACCTTAACCCGTTCGGCAATTTCATTGGTCTAATGAAAGCTTCATGCCGCCCAAAAACTTAGCACGTCACAGAATGTGTTTTTTTGGAGAAAAAAAATTGAAAGCGAGAAAAATCCATATATTAGCCGCGTCATTGTTTAAACTGCGACGTTCAAAGCGTGGGAAAAAAGTTGCGGCTTATAGTCCGGAATTTACGGTACCTCTGGTTATGGACACTTTTGCCAGCAATACAGCTTCCACGGCCTGTTCCTCGGACAGTGAATATCTGGCAATAACTACATTTTCGACCCCTTGGTCAGCTCGCTCTCTGAAAGTAAAGAAAACCGCATATTATTTATAGATATGAAAACAATAACTGAGATATGACTGTTCAATCTTAAGCAGCAGATGTCATTTTTAGGATACGTCAATACAGCCCAGTGCTGCTTACCTGAGATGCCATCTTCGTAGGTGTCCGCTTTGACTTCCTTTGTGTCGGAAAAAAGTAGCTTTCAGAACAATTATTTTTGATTGAAAATAAAAAAGGTTTTGCTCTCGACAAAAAGACACAAATGTACCTCCATAGCAAATAAGAATTTTCCTGTGAATAACCACACCTTCATACAAAACGCGCTACTGTGTGCAGAATTCTTGACCCACAACCGAAGATGCTGCCACATCCTGCCAGCACGCCCACAAGCGAACCACTCAGGAGCAGAATGATGAAGCGTGGAAGAGGGAAAGGAATGAGATGAACAGCAATTTGTTGCAAGTTGGGGAGGAGGGCTAATAGCTGAACAATAGACTATTAAATCTTTACTAAAGAATAGTCTAATAGCCGAGCTAGGTGTGAACCCCCCCTCCTATCACAGACCAGATTTGCCCTAACGACCAAGAATAATTACTTTTAAAATAAGTTACCTTACACGTTATGTTGGCTGACAGTTTGTTAGCTACGCTGTCATTACGAGCCACATAGCATATCATTACAGCAGTATGTACCGGTATGTTAGCTAGCTACCTAATGTTAGTAGTTATACATCAAACTTGCCAGTATATTAGCTATAGGCTAACCCAACGTTTATTGACTTGATTATTCTTGTCATTCTTAGCTTAGCTAAATTGTATAGTCGTGCTTCCCCAATGGACATCCGGGTGCTATTGTAAATTTGCTCTGGCTATCTATAGGCTGAACAATAGAACGAGTCAAAATTCACCCAAGGCTGAAAAATGGCTTAAGAACGTTGGCTAAACTGGAACACTAGCGCGAGCCCATAGCAAATTAATGGAATCGAACATTCGCAGAGCCTGTTTTGACTGGAGTGATGCTTAGAATTCCATAAAAAATGTATCCCTTTTTATTTTACCACCACAATCTGTTCGTCGGACGAAACTGGAAAAAAACAACTTGTGTAGAAACTAAACATCCGCACCTAGATGCTGTCAACTGTGCTTTTGTCTGCGTAATGAAAAAGTAGGGAAAAAATAAACATTTCGGACTATTTCTGGTCTAGCGATCGATGACAAACGAGCTCGCTGCCCAGACTTACATACAGTTGAAGTCGGAAGTTTACACCTTAGCCAAATATGTTTAAACTTAGTTTTTCACAATTCCTGACATTTAATCCAAGTAAAAATTCCCTGTTTTAGGTCAATTAGGATCACCACTTTATTTTAAGAATATGAAATGTCAGAATAATAGTATAGTGATTTATTTAAGCTTTTATTTATTTCATCACATTCCCAGTGGGTCAGAAGTTTACATACACTCAATTAGTATTTGGTAGCATTGCCTTTAAATTGTTTAATTTGGGTCAAACGTTTCAGGTAGCCATCCACAACCATCCCACAATAAATTGGGTGGATTTTGGCACATTCCTCCTGACAGAGCTGGTGTTACTGAGTCAGGTTTGTAGGCCTCCTTGCTCGCACATGCTTTTTCAGATCTGCCCACAAATTGTCTATGGGATTGAGGTCAGGGCTTTGTGATGGCCACTCCAATACCTTGACTTTGTTGTCCTTAAGCCATTTTGCCACAACTTTGGAAGTATGCTTGGGGTCATTGTCCATTTGGAAGACCCATTTGCGACCAAGCTTTAACTTCCTGACTGATGTCTTGAGATGTTGCTTCAATATATCCACATAATTTTCTTTCCTTATGATGCCATCTATTTTGTGAAGTGCACCAGTCCCTCCTGCAGCAAAGCACCCCCACAACATGATGCTGCCACCCCCGTGCTTCACGGTTGGAATGGTGTTCTTCAGCTTGCAAGCCTCCCCTTTCTCCTCCAAACATAACAATGGTCATTATGGCTAAACAGTTCTATTTTTGTTTCATCAGACCAGAGGACATATCTCCAGAAAGTACGATCTTTTTCCCCATGTGCAGTTGCAAACCGTAATCTGGCTTTTTTATGGCGGTTTTGGAGCAGTTGCTTCTTCCTTGCTGAGCGATATAGGACTCGTTTTACTGTGGCCATTGATGCCTTTGTATCTGTTTCCTCCAGCATCTTTACAAGGTCCTTTGCTGTTGTTCTGGGATTGATTTACACTTTTCGCACCAAAGTACGTTCATCTCTAGGAGACAGAACGCATCTCCTTCCTGAGCGGTATGACGGCTGCGTGGTCCCATGGTGTTTATACTTGCGTACTATTGTTTGTACAGATGAACGTGGTACCTTCAGGCATTTGGAAATTGCTCCCAAGGATGTACCAGACTTGTGGAGGTTTACAATTTATTTATTTTTCTTCTGAGGTCTTGGCTGATTTCTTTTGATTATTCCATGATGTCAAGCAAAGAGGCACACAATTTATCCACAGGTACACCTCCAATTGACTCAAATGATGTCAATTAGCCTATCAGAAGCTTCTAAATCCATGACATAATTTTCTGGAATATTCCAAGCTGTTTAAAGACAGTCAAATTGGTGTATGTAAACTTCTGACCCACTGGAATTGTGATACAGTGAATTATAAGTGAAATAATCTGTCTGTAAACAATTGTTGGAAAAATTACTTGTGTCATGCACAGAGTAGATGTCCTAACTGACTTGCCAAAACTGTAGTTTGTTAACAAGAAATTTGTGAAATTTGTGGAGTGGTTGAAAAACGAGTTTTAATGACTCCAACCTAAGTGTATGTAAACTTCCGACTTCAACTGTAATTACAAAGAGATTGTCCTGATTTAAAATGGTGCCATGTAACAGTCTGAATTTACAAACTGCCAATTTTTCTCTGAATGGAAACACCATAATATTAATCCAAATGTCTTAAAATCAATCCCAAATACTATGTTATTACAAAAAAGGTTTTAAATTCTCTGGTAATGCCAATACGGAATACTGTAATGACCTGACTAGATCATAATGGAACAATTGTCCAGTCAGAGGATGGAGATAACGAATTGACGGTTTATTAACCCAACTTAACACAGGCTACTGTTTGGCCGTAGCCCACGCCAAATAAATGAAAGGTACACTACAAACCAACCGTGACCTTCTCTTGTGAAACCCAGACGTAAGAGAGGGAACAATGGCTAAACCCGGTCTTAACTTCCAATGCTCCATCCCCCTGCCCAATCCCCCTCCACGCCACTCCGCCAACCACCAGGCTGCCCGGTATCAGAACATTCCAGGCATTCCCGTGATTGGCAGATAGCAGGTTGATTGGCATGACCCCACGAACACTGGTAAGTGCAACACATCCCACTAATAGCCTAACACATAACCCACAGCTGTCTGTGCGGGTCGCTACACAGCCCCCCCACCACAAAGTCCCTCGTCCCCGATGGAACAAACAAAGTCTCTGAAGCGACCCGGAGGTCTCCTTTGCCTGCGTGGCCGTGATGGTCGCAGAGTGTCCAGATGTGAAACAGGGGGCTCCATCCGTGGCAGGGGGCTGCCCCTCTGGGACCCAGGGGATGAAGGAAGGGAAATGGGGGACAAGGAAGCGGGAACGGGGAGTACAGTCCGTGGCTCCGGGGAACCACACGGTAACACAGGGAGGGAGACGGGGGGAGTGGGCTGTCTGGAGCCTTGTCTGCGGCACCTGGGGGTGGGTGCCTGGGAAATGTCATTGCCAGAGAGGGGTATTGTGGGGGTCCCAGGGGTTTGGGGAGAAGAGGCCCCTCTGTATGGGGCTAACCTGTCCCGGTGCAGTGCCACCTTTCTCCCCCTGGGAGGAAGCTGCACCCGGTAAACAACCTCCCCTACCCTCTCCAGGACGCTGCAGGGTCCCACCCAGTGACTGTCCAACTTGGGGCATCTGCCTTTTTTCCTTAGGGGGCTGTAGACCCAGACCAGCTCCCCAGCCACAAAGTGCCTTCCCTGGGTGTGCACGTCATAGTTCCTCTTCTGCCTCACACCTGCATTCACCAGCTGCTCTCTGGCGAAGTTGTGGGCTGTCTCCAGGTGGTCCTGGAGTCTCCGGGCATACTCCGGCCCCGGGGGAACGAGGGCTATCCAGGGGCCGACCAAACGCCATCTCCACAGGGGTGCGGATCTCTCTCCCCAGCATGAGGAGGGCAGGCGTGCAGGAGGTGGAGTCTTGGACAGCGGAGCGGCATGCCATGAGGACCATAGGCAGGTGCTTGTCCCAGTCATGCTGGTGTTTGGCAGAGACGATGGCTAGCTGCTGTCCAAGCGCTTTGTTGAAGTGCTCCACAAGGCCATCACTTTGAGGATGGAGAGGAGTAGTGTGGGTCTTGTGCATAACCAGCCTCTCACACATGGTGGCGAACACACGGGACTCAAAGTTTCTGCCTTGGTCGCTGTTGATGGACTCCGCAGCTCCAAACCTACTGAACATCCCCGCTGTCAGGTCGTCGACGATGGTCTCTGCCTCCTGGTCAGGCAGAGCATAGGCCTCGGGCTAACGTTATGTGCTCATAACCAGCTAGCTTTGTCTTGCTAGTGAGGCTCGACCGCACCGGGTTGTGTTGTGAAGCTAGACACAGTAAGGATTAAGCACAATAGTGGAATTTGCGGTTTGCCTTCAAAATAAAAGTATGCCATTAACAGTAATGCAAATTAATACAAATAGTAGAACTGTGACATACTTTTATTTTGAAGGCTAACCACAAAGTCCACTATTGTGGCTAATCCTTATTGTGGCTAGCTCCACATAGATTGGCTCGACCACCATGAATCAAATAAGAACTGTCTTATAAATTAGGGCTATTTTAGATGATGACACCTAGCTATATAGTTAGCTAGCTAACTATATAGCTACTGAAACAGATGTCGTGTTATTTGACACGTCAAATAGTGTTATTTGACGTATCTTTTAAAACACGCAAAGACCCAAACGGCGTTCCATAGAAATCCTGAATGAAACGACTAAACAAATGAACAACGAAACAGCACAGCAAGTAGGTGAAAGAAATAGGTTTTTTTATTATGTTTTACTGGTAATGGGGACATACGTAAATGCCACCAAAATAACTTGTTGGTGTGTGTGTGTGTGTGTGTGTGTGTGTGACCTTTATTTAACTAGGCAAGTCAGTTAAGAACAAATTCTTATTTACAATGACAGCCAGGATGATACTGGGCAAAGTGTGCACCGCACTATGGGACTCCCAATCACGGCCGGATGTGATACAGCCTGGATTGGATTCGAACCAGGGACGGTAGTGACGCCTCTTGCACTGACATGCAGTGCCTTAGACCGCTGCGTCCATGTGTGTGTATTAACTATTTAACTGTACTAGAATGCTTAAAAGGCTGCTAAAATTTTAAATATTGGTTATCGGTATAGGGTTTTTTTTGGCAAGGAAAATATCGGATATCGATATCGTCCAAAAATGTCATATCGGTGCATCAATAATTCAGACCCTTTGCCTCGAGACCTGAAATTGAGCTCCGGTGCATCCCGTTTCCACTGATCATCCTTGAGCTGTTTCTACAACTTGATTGGAGTCCACCTGTGGTAAATTCAATTGATTGGACATGATTTTGAAAGGTACACACCTGTCTATATAAGGTCCCACAGTTGACAGTGCGTGTCTGAGCAAAAACCAAGCAATGAGGTCGAAGGAATTGTCCATAGAGCTCCGATACAGGATTGTGTCGAGGTCAAGATCTGGGGAAGGGTACCATCAAATGTCTGCAACATTGAAGGTACCTAAGAACACTGGACTCCATCATTTTATAAGCTAGTAAGGAAACACCACCAGCATACACTGACACTCCACCAACACGTGAGTATTGATCATAACTATTTCTTATAATGAGGTAATGTATCCTGATAATGTAATGAGTAAATAATGAATTACTGTGCGTGTGTGTGTTTATTCTCTAATTCCACAATATGTCCAAAGTGTGGGTGGTGGATGGTGGGTTTATGTCATCCCAGATACAGGTTTTTAGATAATGTAGAGTCTCATGGTAGATAGCCATGACAGTTGTCTGGTGTCATTTACCATGAAAACCACCAATCACTTCCTCCCTCTTTTTTCTTTTCTTGTTACTTCTCCCTCCCTCCCTCCCTCCCTCCCTCCCTCCCTCCCTCCCTCCCTCTTTAGAGCTAGGGCTGATGGTCTATGTGATGTTTGTCTATTAGTCTGCCTAGTACATCTGTTGTGTCTATGAAAAGGCCAACATGACAGCCTGTCCACCTCTAAAAGCCCATTTGAACAAATCTCTCTCTCTCTCTCTCTCTCTCTCTCTCTCTCTCTGTCTCTCTCTGTGTGTGTGTGAGGTGCGTGCTGTGTGCAGAATCTCACTGATGAGAACGCACACAGAGAGGACAGCGAGAGAGGAGAAAGAATGAAAATTAGTGAGAGGGAAGGCTGAGGAGAGATAAGCAGAGATATCCTTTTAGTTTGTCACTCAGACCTCTCTCTTACCTCTCTCTTAGACCTTCTCTCCCTCCTTTTTAAAAATAAATTGTTGACTAGTTTATTTATATGTATTGATGGTTTCTAGACCTGTGTGTATAGTAATATGTGTATTGTAAAAGGAGATTGTGGACGCACAAGCCAAGTGCAAAAACATTACACAATGTTATTGTGTGGGAGGTTATTTTGATAAGCACCATTTGTTCATTTTTCTCTTCCCCTTCTCTCACCCTTCATTCTAGCTGTCTGGGGAACCTACACCAATATGAGGTACAGTATGCTTTAATGTCTATTACCTTTCTTCATAAAAAAAATACATGGCTGCCATGCAATTACCACACCATCCGTCCCCTCTTTCATTCTATTACTTTTTTGTAGTTGATGCTATTTTTCTTCCTTTTCTATACATTCCAATCTGTTACTCAGTTGGACTCCCATCCGTTCCTTTCCTTCACTCCCTTCACTCTCGTTTGCATTGTGACAGACTCAAAACAAACTCATCAACCAAAGACTACATTTGAGCTGTGTTAGACAGTTATGCCCATACTCAGTCTCAACAATGTTCTCCTTTATCCATGGACTCACACTTTTCTCTCTCTTTCTAGAACATGGGATTAATGCCTGCCCATGGGAGAAGGGTGGAATTGTTGCCTGCAATTCGGGTGTTCCTGCATTTGGGCCTTCCTGCATCTGCAGGAACCCCTCTTTATACATCTGTTGGTCCATTTTTTAGCTAGGACTTGAGTTCACAGGCGGGAGGCGGGGACGCTCCAGTACAGTACGTGGCAGTAAGGCACCATAACGTTGGATGCCAACCACCGATAAACCCCCACAGAAAAAGAAGCGACGGGGGTGACAACAGTAGCTAGCTAGCTAGGACAATGGTAGACAGTTTCCTTCACCCCTGCCCATTTTCCCGAAGTTCTGTTAACGAGGGCAGGTGTTCGACAGTTGTTAGCAAAGAGCACTTGGTGCTGGTTCATGCAGGAACCAATGGGATGCTCGAGAGGGGGCGGGGGAATGCCCACATGCAGGAATGCCCCGAATTGCGGGCCGCAATCACACACATTTGCCCCACGGGGCAATTCTATGCCAGGAAGGCACAAAAATATTTTTGTTGTATTACAGATTGTTCTGGCAGTTCTCACATAGAAACTTCATTAGGAGGAAGGATGTTTGATATGCTTTTTACATTTGTAGAAATAACATTTTCACAATGTAGGGAATGAGAGAAATTGGAGGTAGAGGAGGAGGAAAGAAGGGTGGACAGACAGACAGACAGACGGAGGGAGGGAGGGGACCGACAGACAGTGGGAGGATTAGGGGACAGACAGAGGGAGGGAATAAGCGTGGGTACCTGACTGCGGGCTTCTTGTGGCGATCTGTTGACAGATACACAGTTACAGTAAGCAAGAGCAAATATCTCTAACCTCAGCTAGGTGGGGGCAAGTTATTAAACACAATCTGGACACTTTCTACCAGACTGACTGATCATTCCTCTCTCTACTTTTCTTCCTCTCCTTATCTGCTCTCTCTCTCTGATTGTCTGTCTCTGTCTGTCTGTCTCTGTCTGTCTCTGTCTGTCTCTGTCTGTCTCTGTCTGTCTCTGTCTGTCTCTGTCTGTCTCTGTCTGTCTCTGTCTGTCTCTGTCTGTCTCTGTCTGTCTCTGTCTGTCTCTGTCTGTCTCTGTCTGTCTCTGTCTGTCTCTGTCTGTCTGTCTGTCTCTGTCTGTCTCTGTCTGTCTGTCTCTGTCTCTGTCTGTCTGTCCATACAGTTGATACACTTAGGTTGGAGTCATTAAAACTAGTTTTTCAACCACTTCACAAATTTCTTGTTAACAAACTATAGTTTTGGCAAGTCGGTTAGGACATCTACTTTGTGCATGACACAAGTAATTTTTCCAACAATTGTTTACAGACAGATTATTTCACATATAATTCACTGTATCACAATTCCAGTGGGTCAGAAGTTTACATACACTAAGTTGACTGTGCCTTTAAACAGCTTGGAAAATTCCAGAAAATGATCTCATGGCTTTATAAGCTTCTGATAAGCTAATTGACATCATTTGAGTCAATTGGAGGTGTACCTGTGGATGTATTTCAAGGCCTACCTTCAAACTCAGTGCCTCTTTGCTTGACATCATGGGAAAATCAAAAGAAATCAGCCAAATAAACCTCAGAAAATAAATTGTAGACCTCCACAAGTTTGGTTCATCCTTGGGAGCAATTTCCAAATGCCTGAAGGTACCACGTTCATCTGTACAAACAATAGCACGCAAGTATAAACACCATGGGACCACGCAGCCGTCATACCACTCAGGAAGGAGATGCGTTCTGTCTCCTAGAGATGAATGTACTTTGGTGCGAAAAGTGCAAATCAGTCCCAGAACAGCAGCAAAGGACCTTGTGAAGATGCTGGAGGAAACAGGTACAAAAGTATCTATCCATAGTAAAACGAGTCCTATATCGACATAACCTGAAAGGCCGCTCAGCAAGGAAGAAGCCACTGCTCCAAAACCGCCATAAAAAAGCCAGACTACGGTTTGCAACTGCACATAGGGACAAAGATCGGACTTTTTGGAGATATGTCCTCTGGTCTGATGAAACAAAAATAGAACTGTTTGGCCTTAATGACCATCGTTATATTTGAAGGAAAAAGGGGGGGCTTGCAAGCCGAAGAACACCATCCCAACCATGAAGCACGGGGGTGGCACCATCATGTTGTGGGGGTGCTTTGCTGCAGGAGGGACTGGTGCACTTCACAAAATATATGGCATCATGAGGGAGGAAAATTATGTGGATATATTGAAGCAACATCTCAAGACATCAGTCAGGAAGTTAAAGCTTGGTCGCAAATGGGTCTTCCAAATGGACAATGACCCCAAGCATACTTCCAAAGTTGTGGCAAAATGGCTTAAGGACAACAAAGTCAAGGTATTGGAGTGGCATTCACAAAGCCCTGATCTCAATCCCATATAATTTTTGGAGGGCAGAACTGAAAAAGCATGTGCGAGCAAGGAGGCCTACAAACCTGACTCAGTAACACCAGCTCTGTCAGGAGGAATGTGCCAAAATTCACCCAACTTATTGTGGGAAGCTTGTGGAAGGCTACCTGAAACCATTGACCCAAGTTAAACAATTTTAAAGGCAATGCTACCAAATACTAATTGAGTGTATGTAAACTTCTGACCCACTGGAAATGTTATGAAAGAAGTAAAAGCTGAAATAAATCATTCTCTCTACTATTATTCTAACATTTCACATTTCTTAAAATAAAGTGGTGATCCTAACTGACCTAAGAAATTGAATTTTTACTTGGATTAAATGTCAGGAATTGTGAAAAACAGAGTTTAAATATATTTGGCTAAGGTGTATGTAATCTTCCGACTTCAATTGTATATATATCTCTAGATCCATACAGGAACATGGAGAGATGAAGATTGAGGAAAGGATTGACGAGGTGAGTGAGTTCTCTCTTCCTTCCTGTTTTCCCCTCATGCAATGAATGATCAATATGAATAATAAAATGTCCCCTGCTCAAAATCCTACATCACACACACATGCAGAGCGTACACACACACAGAGCGTGTACACACACACACACACACACACACACACACACAGAGTGTACACACACACACACAGAGCGTACACACTGATACGGCCCTATGTGTGAAGCTCAATGTAATTAAGGCTTCAATAAGTGGAAGCGGCGCATTTGAATTATATCTCCCAGTTAGTGGCCAGGCACCTGAGGTATTCAAACGTCTAATCGCTTCTCTCGTTGGCTTCATTCCTCTTTATCGATCTCCTTATTGTCATATTTTCCCATGAAAACCTAAACAAGCGTTGACAGGCAGCTGTACATGATGCAGATAATGTCAGACTGACAGGCACAATGGGATGGTGATGATTTAGAGCAGGGATGGATGAGTAGAGACTGGAGGGCCGCACTATGCTTTTGTTCCAGCACTAAACAAACCTGATTCTGCTGGTCCTGTGTACTGGACATTGTCAACCAGGGATTTGTTTAGCATTATGGGCTGTCTGTGGTATGATAGTGAATATATAATAGCTATCACTGTGCTGGGCTAGGAAGGAAGTAAACACAGGAGCTGTTAGCGCAGGTGCTGGGAGATTAACTGCATGTGTGTGTGCTTGTGTGTGTCTGTTTGCGTGTATCTGTTTGCGTGTGTCTGTTTACGTGTGTGTGTTTGTGATGAAGCAAGAATACCTTTTGCTCCAGATCCCGGATCTTGTCTATGAGGGGAGCAACCACCTGTGAGAGGCGATGCCAGTCACATTAAAAAGTTAGCCTTATAACGCAAATCGTTATCGGTCTATTACGGAATCAAAATGGCATCTTTGTCAGTTTCTCCATTAGAATAGGGCTGTTTCGTATCTGGCTGACCTTAGAATTCAAAGTGCCGACTCCCCTCTGAAGACAAATTTGCGTGTGCAAGGCCGGCGCGCTCATTAGTCAGGATTAGGCGGCTGCCTATGGTGGCAGATTGACAAGGGCGGCATTTTCTGAGCTAAGCTAACCAAGACGCACCTCTAACAACACAAAACCTCACATAATGCTTCCCGAAAATCCTAGGCTCAAATGCAATGTGGTTTGATGTGTACAAGGTAGAGATGAGTGACCGACACCGAAACACTCGCAAATTCTGGCCTGACAATAGACAAATTTGTCATTACACTTTTTGGTGTTTTCTGTAACAGATTCTCTTTCCCTTAACCACTGGTTGGTGGCTGGCAATATGTTGCAAATGGATGAACATGCGTGGGTAGCCTAGGGTGGAGCCCTTTTGAAGTGATTGTTTGACAACCAAATGAAAACATCTCGACTGGTTGTGTTTATGCCATAATAAAACTGAATACATTTTAAAAATGAAATGACAAATCTTTACGACTAGGCCCACAGAAGATCCAATTGAGTTAATAGGGACTGTACATTTTTGGGGTGGATATAGCATGGAAGAAAGGGAAAGTGGACTTTTCTGTAGCCGACAGGCTGGAGATGAAATGTATGACAATGTAATGAGACACACTTTTTTACATCATGCAGGTTTCTCTGATCAAATAGCCTAACCTAAATAGCACCCAATCAAATAAAAAATGTGCTTACATGTTAACAAACATATCCTAAAAACAGGACAGGTCAAATTAAAATGGACAATATGGAATGGACAATCAGGCTGCTCACAACTGCTGATCTGTTTTTAAAAACAGTGAGCCTACCACATGGATGGGCATTCATAAAATGTATTTGCAGGCCAACACTTTAGGCTACCCCCCAGTAAGCATGGACTGACACCAACGTCTTCTGGACATCTTTTTTTTTGGTCCTGTCCGGACCTGCCATCTTTTTGTTGGTGTTTTACATAGATGGGCATTCCTAAAATACCTTTTCAGGCGGCACTGTAGGCTACACCTCAGTAAGCACGAATCGATGCTGAGGCCTTTTAGACGTCTTTTTTTGGTGCAGTCCGGACCAGCCTTGATTTCCACGGACGATAGTTTTTTGTCCCATCCAGACCAAATCTGAACCAATCATATAATCTGTATTTGGTTCAGATTTGGTCCGGTCTGGACCGGCCTTAATTTATTCCAAACATAGACGTCTATAAATTACGTCTTTTCAACTTTCATTCAGAACTGAAAATTAACCTGATTTCAACATCTGGAAAATACATATTTTCAATATCAGGAAAATAAGTATTTTCAAATTTCATTCAGAACCTAAAATGAACCTGATTTCAATGGCCCGAAAAGACTCCTTTTCACCTTTCATTTAAAACCTACATTTAACCTAACTTCAATGTCTGGAAAATGCATATCTTTGATTTATTTACAATGTCACTTTGCTTACGGGGACTATTCTACTTTTGCGGGGAGCTGCAATTTTTTGTCTCCCCTAGGGCGGCAGAATGGCCAGGACCGGCCCTGTGTGTGTCTGCGCAGGCTTTTACCCAGGATGACAAGAATAATCTATGTACAGTGTGTGCAAATGTAGAAGAGTAGGGAGGTAGGCAATAAATAGGACATAGAGGTGAAAATAATTACAACTTAGCATTAATACTAGAGTGATATATGTACAGATGATGATGTGCAAGTAGAGATACTGGGGTGCAAGAGGGTAAGTAAAAATATGGGGATGAGGTAGTCGGGTGTGCTATTTACAGATTGGCTGTGTAGAGGTACAGCGATTGGTAAGCTGCTCTGACAGCTTATGCTTAAAGTTGAGAGGGAGATAAGACTCCAGCTTCAGAGATTTTTGCAATTCGTTCCAGTCATTGGCAGCAGAGAACTGGAAGGAAAGGCGGCCAAAGGAAGTGTTGGCTTTGGGGATGACCAGTGCAATATACCTGCTGGAGCGCGTGCTATGTGTCGGTGTTGCTATGGTGACCAGTGAGCTGAGATAAGGCGGGCTTTACCTAGCAAAGACTTATAGATGACCTGGAGCCAGTGGGTTTGGCGACGGATATGTAGTGAGGGCCAACGAGAGCATACAGGTCGCAGTGGTGGGTAGTATTTAGGGCTTTGGTGATAAAACTGATGGCACTGTGATTGACTACATCCATTTTGCTGAGTAGAGTGTTGGGGGCAATTTTGTAAATTACATCACTGAAATCAAGGATCGGTAGGATAGTCAGTTTTACGTGGGTATGTTTGGCGGCATGAGTGAAGGAGACTTTGTTGCGAAATAGGAAGCCGATTCTAGATTTAATTTTGGATTGGAGATGTTTAATGTGAGTCTGGAAGGAGAGTTTACAGTCTAACCAGACACCTAGGTATTTGTAGATGTCCACGTATTCTAGGTCAGAACCATCCAGAGTAGTGATGCTAGTCGGGCGGGAGGGTGCGGGCAGCAATCGGTTGAAGAACATGCACTTAGTTTTACTAGCATTTAAAAGCAGTTGGAGGCCACGGAAGGAGTGTTGTATGGCGTTGAAGCTCGTTTGGAGGTTTGTTAGCACAGTGTCTAAAGAAGGGCCATATATAAACAGAAGGGTGTCTTCTACGTAGAGGTGGATCAAGGAATCACTCGCAGCAAGAGTGACATAGTTGATGTATACAGAGAAAAGAGTTGAACCCTGTGGCACCTCCATAGAGACTGCCAGAGGTCCGGACAACAGGCCCTCCGATTTGACACACTGAACTCTATCTGAGAAGTAGTTAGTGAACCAGGCGAGGCAGTCATTAGAGTAACTAAGGCTGTTGAGTCTGCGGTGATTGACAGAGTCGAAAGCCTTGGCCAGGTCGATGAAGACGGCTGCACAGTGCTGTCTTTTATCAATTTCGGTGGAATACTGTACAAATACTGTATGTATTCTTGCAGGTGGATGATACCATTGTACCATATTATCCCTGCAGGATCGGTCTAATCTTTCTTTCTATTTTTCTCTCTCTCACTCACACTCACACACACACACACACACACACACACACACACACACACACAGGTGGTTGCTCCCCTGAGAGATAAGATCCGGGATCTGGAGCTGAGGTATGCCTGCTTCATCATACACAAGCAAACACACACACACAGAGTTAATCTCCCAGCAGTGGCATTTTTATTCAATACATATCGTAGTAATGGTGGTCTGCTATGCTGTAGATGCTCTATATCTTAAATGGGAAATTTGCAGTAAAGACAATAACAAAGCAGGCACCCCGCCTCAGTTTTGGTAAACATCTGAGGAATAGGGCTGGAGAATCTACAGTGCATTCAGAAAGTATTCAGATCCCGTGACTTTTTCCACATTTTGTTAGGTTACAGCCTTATTCTAAAATGGATTAATTACATGTTTTTCCTCATCAATCTACATCAATCACACTGCTTTGCTTTATCTTGGCCAGGTCGCAGTTGTAAATGAGAACTTGTTCTCAACTGGCCTACCTGGTTAAATAAAGGTGAAATGAATAAAAAATAAAACAATTCCCCATAATGACAAAGCAAAAACAGAAATATATGCATATTTTATTAAAATTCTAAAACAGAAATCCCTTATTTACATGATTGGAGTTACATGACAACCGTCTCTGCAGCACTCCACCAATCAGGCTTTTATGGTAGTCGACAGACGGAAGCCACTCCTCAGTAAAAGGCACATGACAGCGCGCTTGGAGTTTGCCAAAAGGCACCTAAAGGACTCTTAGACCATGAGAAACAAGATTCTCTGGTCTGATGAAACCAAGATTGAACTCTTTGGCCTGAATGCCAAGCGTCACGTCTGGAGGAAATCTGACACCATCCCTACGGTGAAGCATGGTGGTGGCAGCATCATGCTGTGGGGATGTTTTTCAGCGGCAGGGACTGGGAGACTAGTCAGGATCAAGGGAAAGATGAACGGAGCAAAGTTCAGAGTGGCCCAGCCAGGGCCATCCAGGCCAGAACTAAAATCTTGGTCTACAAAGCAGTAGTGCTGCCCACCCTACTGTAGACAGAAACATGGACCACATACAATAGGCACCTTAAAGCCCTGGGGTCGCACACCAAAGATGCCTCCGCAATATAATGAGGATCAGCTGGGAAGACAAGCACACACCAACACCAGTGTCCTGGAGGAGGCGAACATCAACAGCATCACCACTACCATCACTCAACACCAGCTCTGATGGACTGGCCATGTTGTCAGAATGCCCAACTCTCCTCCCGAAACAGGTCCTGTACTTAGAACTAAACACAGGACAGTGGGCCCCTGGAGGACAAAATAAGTTGTACACGGAAAACCTAAAAAGTAACCTCAAAGTGCCACAGCTCCAGCTTCAGCTGGGAGGACATTGCAAAATACAGGTTGAAAGGGAAATGAAGGAAAGCTGTTCATGAGGGAGTAGCATGGTATAAAGAAAATCTCCGCCATGCCGCTGAGGACAAGCTGCAACTTCGAAAGGAGAGACTTTCCACCAAGAAGGCCACCCACTACTCACCCTTGCCCATATTGCACCAAAATATGTGGGTCCCGGATCTGCCTCTTCAACCATCTGAAGACCCACAAACAGGACCTACCTGGCAGGGTGACAGGGACCTGACAGGGACACGATCAATATGGGCATCATCCAAACTACATTATGCTTAAATAATTTGTCCATTTTATGCGATATAGAAAACAACATACTGTATAGTAAGTTTTGCCCGTATTCAATACTATACTGAACAAAAATCTAAATGCAACATGCAACAATTTCAAAGATTTTGCTGAGTTACAGTTCCTACTAGAAAATAAATTCATTAGGCACTAATATATTGATTTCACAGGGAGGGGATAGGCCAACCCACTGGGGAGCAAGGCCCAGCCAATCAGAATGAGTTTTTCCCACAAGGGCTTTATTACAGACAGAAATACTCCTCAGCACTTATCTTGGCAAAGGAGAAATGCTCACTAACAGGAATGTAAACAAATTTGTGCACAAAATTTGAGATAAATACGTTTTTTGTGCGTATGGAAAATTTGATGAAACATGGGAACAGCACTTTACATGTTGAGTTTATATTTTTGTTCAATGTAGTTTGAGGTCAACAAAGGTTTTCTGTAACATAATTAAGGCAGACTGAAGATCAGAAAGAGCCTTGTCAACAAAAGGGTTAACAGAATACACAACAGTATCATCCGCATGCAGTACAAGTGAAGGATATAATTACAAACTAATGTTGTTTATGTAGATTGTAAAAAGTACAGTGTTGAAAATCGACCCCTGTGGGACACCTTTACTAATCTCAAGGATACCTGACACCACCCTCAGAAGATTACACATTGTGTCCTGTCTGTCAGGTAGTGTTTAAACCAATTACATGCAGTTTCGGACAACCTTTCAGTTAATAAGCAGTGGTCAACAATAAAAAGGGCAGCACAATGCTGCCTTTTTTGTCTATACAGTTAACTATATAATTTATAACCAATGAAGCAGCAGAGATAGTGCTATGACCTGGCCTAAAGCCATATTGAGGAACACTTAGAATACATTTTGTAGCTATGAAAGTAATAAGCTCTCACTGTTTCACATCAGACTTTTACATTCATTCATGTTTCTCAAACGTAAAATTTTGAAGTTGTTCCAAACGTCACATTTCAAAGTCTTTCGTTACTTCTCTGTATCGTTCCAAGATAGAATTTAGGCATTAACTCCAAATTCTTAAGGTTAGGCATCAACTCTGAATGGTTAAGTTAAGGTTTGGGATAGGCTTAAAACAAAAATCTAAAACAACTTTCTATCGCTGGATTCAAACATGCAACCTTTGAAACTACAGGCAGATGCTTTCACCCATCCACCATCCCCGGCTACAACGCCTGAGCAAATCCAAAGCCTACTTGAAGCTAATAGCGCTCACTGATGCCCCCATTAGCCGGTTTCCACATCTCCTGACGTCCTCAGACATGGATGTATGTCGAATACTGACTTGTAATCACAGTTGACCTGCCTTAGGAAATATCTAAGCTGAGAGTCGATCATAGATTTAAAAAATGTTGCTAGGCAAGACAGTTTAGAAATAGGCCAATAATTATTTGGGTTGGAAGGGTTACCACCTTTGTGGAGAGGGAGCAGATGGGCCGCCTTCCATGGGGATAGTACCAGATATGAGGACATTTCATAAATATGTCTTAATGATTCAGCAATCAAGGGGGCGGAAAGATGCAGTAAAAACGGGTCAAGCATGGAAATAAAAACACAGATTCACTAGTAGTTGATGGGTTTTCAACCAAGAACGCTAGAGGCTGAGCGCAGCAATCTGTCTGACAAGAGTTATTTAAACCCCCAATCTTCTCAAATAAAAATCCTGCCGAAATAAAACTCTTATTAAAACCATCACTTATCTATTTTTTTCTCAGTAATGAAGGCTGAGTCTGACAACTTGCTTGGGCAGGGAATGGGAGGAATTTGCACGCTTCAGTGAGTTAAGTTTCCTAGAATTCAGAGGAATCACCAGCAGAGTCAGATGGAGCTTAAACATTAGTTGAATTTAACTTTGTTAATCAAGATGGTACAACAGTTTCTGAGTTGTTTGAAAAGTTGCCCATCTGAAACGGTCCGTTTTTATTTCTTTGGCCCAGGCTTGATTCCTCCTCTGAATAAGCTGTGAAAGACCAGAGGAATAGCATGGGTTTGACTGGTTCTGGACTCTATACTGTTTATCAAGATGCAGGTTTATCTGCTAGGTCAGGGGTTCTGAAACTTTTTCAGCCTGGGACCCAAATGAGAAATTCTGTGTTTTCCTGGGACCCAAGCTCAGGAAAATATGCAACTATATGTAAATATCTGTACATTTCATTGCCCTTATGCCTAAAACTAAAGCAATATAGCTATTAATGTTTATTTTTTCCCATCAAAAACACTTACACATCTGTCTAGGTTGGAACTGTTGCTGTTAAAACACAATAAATCATTTTAATTCTGAACTGGAATAAACTGATTGATCACATCACACAGATGTACATTATAGCAGAGCACAAACACACAGGCTCAAACACACAGGCTCAAACACACAGGCTCAAACACACAGGCCCAAACACACAGGCTCAAACACACAGGCTCAGCACAGATACAAAATGATCAGGACTACTGTACCTCTTACTGTGGAAAGTATTGTTGAAAAAAAAGTTTGTTAAAGTACAATAAATATTTTTTTATTCTGAACTAGAATAAACTGATCGATCAAGTCACAGAGGTTGACGTTTTCAACAAGCATGTCTATTCTGGGCTCAGGTTTTGACAGTGCAACAGTGAGGTCATGCTCAGCATGGAGTCTTTTTCTGTACTTGTTTTTTAAGTATGTCAGAGTTGAGAACCCTGACTCGGATAGATATGTGGTGCCAAACTGGATCAGAACATCTACTGCTTTCTCAGTCAGGCAGGAGACCACTTCCTGCTGTAGATGAGCAACCCAGAACTGTATGAGTGTTTGCCTCAAAAAGCATCTTGCTTCAATCATTTTATTCCAGTTCAGAATAAAAATAACAGCAACAGTTCCTTTTCAGCAATAATTTCTACAGTAAGATGTACAGTAGGCCTGATAATTTTCATCATCTGTACTGTTACATAGGGGTTGCACGATCAGTAGCTAGCTAGCTATTAGCTGTGTACAAAGGGATTGTTTGAAAGAGAAACTCCCATCTACTACTATGAAAGATAGTGCTCCCCTATTTCTGCTTATCATCACCTGTTATAAAATGACAACAATGCCTTTCTAGCTGACTTACTTTTCCACTGTGGAAGCCCTGTTTCCTGAAACATTCTGCCCTGTTCTGAAAGAACTCCCTGGGTTTAACCTTATTGTTGTGGATGTTTGGTCAGGACGTGTCGTTTTATTAATTTGTTTCGTTTTAAGAGACTCATTACTTAGCACTTCCCCGCACAAAACGCTGTGGGCGCTCCTCGTTATTTCTCAAAGATTGTATGAAGCCAAGAGAGTGAAACTCATTGCTGTATTTGCGTTTCATGACGATTGAGCTCAGTCAAAAGTTTTGGCTAGCTTGAGTCCATTTGATGACAGTGGTGAGTGATGGCGAGTGGGAATGACAAGTCAGTGGCTGACAGCGCATCATCTGCTGCTGAGCGACAGCGCTGCAGCGTGTGGGTTGCGGAGTGATCTTCAAGAAAACTGCGAAGTGCACGGGCATCTCCCGCTCGCGCAGCTGTCAAACTGAACTCTGGGTCAGGAATACAGGAGGCTCTTGATGGCTTGCATTGCGATTATTCATGTGGAAACCCATGTCTCTTCTTTAGCAGACGCGGGTTTGAATTTTGCTGTTTGGTATCTTTAATGCATGGCGTTCCAACCTTGTTCCTGGAGAGCTACCCTTCTGTAGACTTAGACTCCAACCATAATCTACCTGATTGTAATAATTAGCTGGTTGGTAAGCTGAATCAAGTAAAATACAACCGGGGTTGGAGCGAAAACCTACAGTAAGGTAGCTCTCCAGGAACAGAGTTGGAGAACCCTTCTCTAATACATGCTATGGGACAATGATCGCAGAGGTCATATGCAAAGAATCCACTAGACAGATATTTATGGGGGTTGTTAGTAAGGATTACATCAATCAAAGAGACATTTCCTGGATTTTTTACATTCAGCCGTGTGGGCTTTGTGATCAATTGAGTCAAATTAAAATCAATACATAACTTACAAGTGTTTAATGGAAATGTGTTTCTTGCATATCTTAATTCCCTCTGAGAGACCCGTAGGGAGTGGGGTCGCGGCCAGGGTTTTAATTCTCCAGCACCTCTGGAGCAATTTGAGTTTAAGTGCTTTGCTCAAGGACACAGCAACAGATTTTTTTACCATGTTGGCTTTGGGATTCGAACCAGCCACATTTTGGTTACTGGCCCAACGCTCTAACCTTGAGGATACCTGCTCTGTGTGTGTGTGTGTGTGTGTGTGTGTTGGATTTCCCCCTGTGCATAGTAGAGTCGCTGAGGCTGAGAGCTAATTTCACTAGGTGATTAGATGTGAAGGACAAACCTAGGCTTAGCACATGCTGCTCCGTCTACAAGGGTTTTACTTGTTCATGATAGGCCTTCAGACACATTGTGCAGTCCTTGAGTTATATGGCTCATTACAACCTGAATGAGTTTACATGGCTGTGAAGTAATACCCACTTACTTGGTCTCTATATCCTTCACCCTCACACACACACACACACACACACACACACACACACACACATATATTATAACCTGAATGAGATTACTTGGCTGTGAAGTAATACTCACTTACTTGCTCTCTATATCCTTCGCCCTCACTTTTTCACTCTCATGCCTTGACAGGCAGGCAGCCAGTCAGGAAGGCTGTCACACACCAACCAACCACAAGGTCCCCAGGCATTTCTAAGCATGGAACTGAAGCCATTCTCATTGCCTCAGCCATTTTAAGGACACTCAGTGGGCTGTGTAGGCCTCTTAGAGACTCTTGCCACACCGTCTCACTTAAGGTACATCTCTCCGAAATGATTAGAGAGAGGGAGGGATGAGTAGAGAGAGAGAAAAGGACTGAGAAGGGGAAGAAAGCAGAGTAATGAAAAAGCAATGGGATTTATCTTGCCTTGTAGTGGTGTGCTGAATGGCAGGCGTGGCTCAGATTGCGTTCTGGCTCTTTTCCTGGAAAAGCAATCAGTGGTGAGGTGTGGACCTTAGGGGCAAATGAATGTGATCAGGGTTAGAGACCGGGCTCTCTCGCACTCACACAAAGGCACACACACACATACCAATGCACACTCATACACTCAAACACAGTGTGTGTGGTTGCATTTGTTTGTAGAGGACTATGGCTGCACAGTCAAAGTTTATTTTGTATTTATTTATTTTTATTTCACCTTTATTTAACCAGGTAGGCCAGTTGAGAGCAAGTTCTCATTTACAACTGCGACCTGGCCAAGATAAAGCAAAGCAGTGCGACAAAAACAACACAGTTACACATGGGATAAACAAACGTACAGTCAATAGCACAATAGAAAAATCTGTATACAGTGTGTGCAAATGAAGTAAGGAGGTAAGGCAATAAATAGGCCAATAGTGGCGAAGTAATTACAAATTAGCAATTTACACTGGAGTGATATATGTGCAGATGAGGATGTGCAAGTAGAAATACTGGTGTGCAAAAGAGCAGAAAAACAAAAACAAATATGGGGATGAGGTAGGTAGTTGGTTGGTTGGATGGCCTATTTACAGATGGGCTGTGTACAGCTGCAGCGATCGGTAAGCTGCTCTGACTGCTGATGCTTAAAGTTCATGAGGGAGATAAAAGTCTCCAACTTCAGTGATTTAAAAAAAAAATTGGTTCCAGTCATTGGCAGCAGAGAACTGTAAGGAAAGGCGGCGAAAGGAAGTGTTGGCTTTGGGGATGACTAGTGAGATATACCTGCTAGAGCGCGTGCTACAGGTGGGTGCTGCTATGGTGACCAGTGAGCTGAGATAAGGCGGGGCTTTACCTAGCAAAGACTTATAGATTACCTGGAGCCAGTGGATATGGCGACGAATATGTAGCGACGACCAGCTAACGAGAGCATACAGGTCGCAGTGGTGGGTAGTATATGGGGCTTTGGTGACAAAATGGATGGCACTGTGATAGACTGCATCCAATGTCAGAGTTTTAACCTCTACATCACCAGAGGATCAGAGGAGGAGTAGGATGAGGGTACAGCTAAAGGCTATAAGAACTGGTCGTCTAGTGCATTGGGAACAGATTTCTGGGCTTGGTAGGATAGATTCAGGGCATAGTGTACAGACAAGGGTAAGGTAGGGTGCGAGTACAGTAGGGGTAAACCTAGGCATTGAGTGACGATGAGAGAGGTTGCTTCTCTGGAGGTGCCAGTTAAGCTGGGTGCGGTCTTCGCATGTGTGGGGGGTGGGACAAAGGAGCTATCTGAGGCATGTTGAGCAGGACTAGGGGCTCTGCAGTAAAATTAAACAAGGAGAGCTGCTCTAAACAACAGTATACAAGGCATATTGACATTAGAGAAAGGCATAAGCAATCACAGGTGTTGAGTGGCAGAGCTAAGACAATAACGGGTGAGACAACAACGGGTAAACAGTTAAGACAACAACAAAGGGTAAATGGTGATGAATGGGCAGAGAGGGTCAGCTAGCTACACACAGGTCCTGAGTTTGAGGCTGGGGCAGACAGATAAACAAAATGAAGTACCATGTTAATGGACAGTCCAGCAGGCATCGGCTGTGTAGTCGAGTGATCACAGGGTCCAATGAGCAGCAATAGACGAAACAGGGAACCGTTTGGTAGTCGATTAATACGTTGAGCGAACGGGAGAAACGGTGTTCAGGGAGCTAGCAGGCCGGGGCTAGCAGATGGATCATCACCAAACATCCACGACGCAGAGGCCGGTTGAGAGCACATTGGCCGAGTTACGTCAGCAGACCAGCAGACCAGTCTTGATGGATTGGCGGGGCTCCGTGTCGACAAAGTGTCCAGGCCATTTGGCAAGAGAAGTGTTGTAGTTGGTGTACTTCTTTTGCTAGCCGGGAGATGGGCCTAGCTCGAGGCTAACTGGTGCATGCTTCTGGACAAGGGCGTTAACCACAATAGCCACTCTGTAGCAACTAGCTAGCTGCAAAGATCTGGTGTAATGGTCCAGAGCTTGCGGCAGGAATCCGGTGATGTAGTGGAAAAAAGCAGTCCGATATGCTCAGGGCTGGCATTGCGCTGTGCAGACTGGCAGGTATTATCCGGGCTATCCAGGCGAAAGCGGCAGGAGTCCGAGCTAAAGGTAAAGACCGCTAGCAGAGGCTAACAATGACTAAGTAGCTTGTAGCTAATTAGCTGGCTAGCTTCTGATGGAGGTTCCAGTTATAAGGTCTAAAAAATAGCTGATCCGTACCACATTGGGTGAGACGGGTTGCAGGAAGGTATATTTCATTCAAAATGGAAGAAAAAAAAGAGATTGACATGTATACAAAAAACCCGAAAAAGACAATATTTACATGGGACGAAAACAAACACGTCTTACTGCTGCGCCATCTTGGATTAGTAAATTGAAAGAATATGATTTGGATCATATTCTTTGCTTGTTTAATCACTTGTTTAATCACTCAATCAATATTTAGAATGTGGTGTGTGTGTGTGAAAGAGGGAAACTGTTTGATCTTGTAATCCTACTTCTAACTCAATCAGCCATTAGCATTTCCCAGAGGAGGAAATTACTCCAGTTCTGTTACAGAACAGATCGGCCCCGCCACCAATGGCCTTGTATGGGCTCTCTAATTATGGTGAAATAGGGAATGTCTCCCTCTCTTCTGAGGGGAAAAGGCGGTTGATAGTTTCCAAGGATGCCTTCGGAAGAGAAGAGCGTGTTGTCACGCTGGTTATGTGGTTTTTCCAACTGCCACAACACAGTCTTACTTCTTAAGGGATATGGAGGGCAACAACGTTGCTGCCCTTCCCATGTGTGACACACACACTGCTCCCTGCCATAATCACACAGTGTAAACCCACAGGCCAGATGGACCAAGCATGAGAATAAGCCCCAATGATATCCTTAATGAAGTCCGCTACTGTTCCGTAATGTGACTCTGCTCCCCGCATAATATGCCCAATAGCCTTACAGCTCTCATCAGCACAATCAACATGATGCTCACACCTGACTTCTAGATGGATTCCATGGCTTTGATTTGTATTAATGTACCGTCTTCCTATTAAAGCTTTAATTCCTGGAATCTTTCTTTTGATTTCCAGTTTCTCTCAGAAATACCCCCCTGTGAAGTTCCTTTCGGAGAAGGATCGGAAAAGGATTTTGGTGAGTGTTTCCAAACGCATGCACACATGCACGAATGCCGAACACACACACACACAAACACAAACATTCCTCTCTTATTTCTGAGATCACAATCCTGGACTTAAAGCATGAATCTATTCCACAGCGCCCTCTCCCCCTCCTCTACTCATCCTTTATTCCTCTCCTTCTTTCTTCCTGGCCTCAGTCAGCCAACCAGCTGACACTTCAACTTTAGGACAGGTCTCTAGTGTCTGTCTGGTTGGTTGGCTGCTAGACCCTTATCCAAACACATTACACATCCTCTTTGATGGACAACTAGCTGCAGCTAGCTTGAAGGCACACTGGGGATTGGACGTACGCTTCAAGGCAGGTCTATCCTACTGGAAAGGTGCTGACGCAATCTCTGTCAGCAGCTTTCTATTTACCTCAAGCTATACTAATGATCTTATACTCTCAAGTAATGCTCCCTCAAGTTACATCTCCCAAGATATTTATTGTATTTTAAGTTAATATTCAAGCCTTAGTGAGAAGCAATAAAAAACAAAGCAGTGGAACTGGCTTCGAGATCTAAATTAGAATTTGAGGGCCCTAGATCATGGGCAGGGAAGGCTTCGTGGGCTGTCTTTCTCCCCCCCATCACTACCCACCCCATCCCTCTCTCATGGTGTAACCCTCTTTCACCCATATAACCCGAGGGTCGGTCTTCGTGGGCTCCCACCTGACTGATAAGGTGATGATGGACGGCCACGAGGTGACTGTTGTGGACAACTTCTTCACGGGCCGCAAGAGGAACGTGGAGCATTGGATCAGCCACGAGAACTTTGAGCTCATCAACCACGACGGGGTGGAGCCACTCTACATCGAGGGTAAGTGGAGACACACACACACACACTTGTGCGCACATGCACACAGAACTCGTATAACCACATGCACCACATGCTGTATACAGAACATTCATACAGAGCACATACAGCTCACAGACAAAGTTGGAGTTTTCCATCATGTTGATGAGGATCTAACAAGAACAAGATATTCCACTAACTGACTACACACCTGTTCATCCTGGAAATGTCCCATGTCAAAATGGTGCTCAATGTCCCTGAAAGACAATTGCGCGCACACACACGTGCACACACACGTGCCTGCGAGTGTGTTTGTGTATTGTATGTGTACGCCTAAAGCATGGGGAAAGATTAATAGATCATAACACATAAACCATTCTCTACCCTTTCACCATCTGTCTTCCATTTTCACCTCAACTTATTCTGTCAGTGACACCAGTGATCTTGCAACCAGCTTTTCACAGCAGACCATTGTGACCTGAAAGCTCTGTCCGAGCAGGCAACATTTGTTATAGATGTCTTTTTTCATGACCAGATCAAGGTGTTCTGGGAAATATGTCATTTAGGATGTTATCTGGTCAGATCTGGTCAGATCTGGTCAGATTTGCTTTTTAACCAGATTACAACCAGATAAATACATATTTTTGTTGTTGCTAAAAAGACGTTGATAAATCGTCCTTACGCAACCTGACCAATACATCATAACAACGTCATTGCAACCAGTTTCGGCCGCTGGCGTGGGGATGTTGAGAAGGGCCAGAGGGGTTGGAGAGGAAAGGCAAGGGGGAGAAGGGAAGGGATGGAATGAAAGAGTATAGAGTGAGGACAAAAGAGATGAGAGGTAGTATTTTTTTTTAATATATATATATATATATATATATACAGTACCAGTCAAAAGTTTGGACACACCTACTCATTCCAGTGTTTTTCTTTATTTGCACTACATTCTACATTGTAGAATAATAGTAAAGACATCAAAACTATGAAATAACACATATGGAATCATGTAGTAACCAAAAAAGTGTTAAACAGATCAAAATATATTTTAGATATGAGATTCTTCAAAATAGCTACCCTTTGCCTCGATGACAGCTTGCACACTCTTGGCATTCTCTCAACCAGCTTCATGAGGTAGTCACCTGGAATGCAATTCAATTAACACAACTTGTCTTCTTAATGCGTTCGAGCCAATTGGTTGTGTTGTGACAAGGTAGGGGTGGTATACAGAAGATAGACCTATTTGGTAAAAAAACAAGTCCATATTATGGCAAGAACAGCTCAAATAAGCAAAGAGAAATGACAGTCCATCATTACTTTAAGACACGAACGTCAGTCAATCCGGAAAATTTCCAAAACTTTTAACGTTTCTTAAAGTGCAGTCGCAAAAACCATCAAGTGCAATGATGAAACTGGCTCTCATGAGGACCGCCAAAGGAAAGGAAGACCCAGAGTTACCTCTGCTGCAGAGGATAAGTTCATAAAATTGCCAGCCAAATAAATGCTTCACAGAGTTCAAGTAAAACACATCTCAACATCAACTGTTCAGAGGAGACTACGTGAATCAGGCCTTCATGGTCGAATTGCTGCAAAGAAACCACTGCTAAAGGACACCAATAAGAAGAGACTTGCTTGGGCCAAGAAACACGAGCAATGGACATTAGACCGGTGGAAATCTGTCCTTTGGTCTGATGAGTCCAAATTTTAGATTTTTGGTTCCAACCACCATGTCTTTGTGAGACGCAGAGTAGGTGAACGGATGCTCTCTGCATGTGTGGTTCCCACTGTGAAGCATGGAGGAGGAGGTGTGATGGTGTGGGGGTGCTTTGCTGGTGACACTGTCAGTGATTTATTTAGAATTCAAGGCACACTTAACAAGCATGGCTACCACAGCATTCTTCAGCGATACGCCATCCCATCTGGTTTGAGCTTAGTGGGACTATCATTTGTTTTTCAACAGGAAAATGACCCAACAGACCTCCAGGCTGTGTAAGGGCTATTTGACCAACAAGGAGAGTGATGGAGTGCTGCGTCAGATGACCTGGCCTCCCCAATCACCCGACCTCAACCCAATTGAGATGGTTTGGTCGCAGATTGAAGGAAAAGCAGCCAACAAGTGCTCAGCATATGTGGTAACTCCTTCAAGACTGTTGGTAAAGCATTCCAGGTGAAGCTGGTTGACAGAATGCCAAGAGTGTGCAAAGCTGTCATCAAGGCAAACTTTTTTTGGTTACTACATGATTCCATATGTGTTATTTCCTAGTTTTGATGTCTTCACTATTACTCTACAATGTAGAAAATATAAAAAAATTAAGAAAACCCCTTGAATGAGTAGGTGTGTCCAAGCTTTTGACTGGGACTGTATATATTATTTTAGTATTTTATTAGGATCCCCATTAGCTGTTGCGATAGCAGCAGTTACTTTTCCTGGGTTCCTAAAGGTGGGTGAGGGATTACAGTGGATAAAGAGTGGTGAAAAGAAGTGATGGAAGAAACCAGTTAGAGAGGTGTGAGTAAGGGATTGGGGGACAGAGAAATGGTTGATTTGACAGATGTTAATTGGGGGTGAGAGCATGAGAGAGCGAGGGCAGAGAGAGGTTTTGGTGTAGGGAACAGTGATAGACACAGGTGACATGGGTACGTCAACTCTCCTGAAAGGCAGAGACCGCAAATCTCAAACAATGTCTCATATTTGTTTTGGTGGATTATAATGGAAAAACACCTTCGGCCTTTGTCAGCTGGCAGACCTCACAGGGATATGGATGTGCATGTGTGATTGCATCCCTGCATATACCTGTTAGTGTATAGATATTGGGAGCTGAAAACATTGTGTGGACATTACCTTTCTATAGTTTTACTTAAGGTTGTAAAATACTGTGAACTTTCAATAAATTCAGTTTTTCCAGAAATCCTGGTTGGAGTATTCCCGGAATCAGGAGGGAATAAGCAGGAAATCCAGTCCGCCAACCAGGATTTCTGGAAAACCAGGGAATTTATTGAATGTTCCCAGAATTCTGCAACCCTAGTTTTAGTGATAAGTTGTTCATTAGCCATGCTCCTTTGCTTGGATATTCAACTTATTTTATTCTTATCTTATTCAACTTAAGATATGCGTAAACATTCTCTTTCAATGCAGCATGGCCTTCTCTCTCTCATGCTATTCTTCTGTTCAGCCTCCTCTGTGCATACCTCACATCTCCTTGCTTTTGTCTTCTATATACTCAACTCTCAGATGTCACCATGACACATGACAGCCCAAGCCTCTAGAGAAACTGCTATGCGGGATATAGGCTACTTTACATGGAATACATTTGTAAGTATTTCATATGATACATCTGTAGGTTTTGACACCCTTCTACTCAAATACCAACCTTTTGTCTTGTATCTACCCCATAATGTAGCTTAATGATCTTACTGTACCTGCTGTATGAACAGATACAGTATCTTTATACAGTGGGGGGAAAAAGCATTTGATCCCCTGCTGATTTTGTACGTTTGCCCACTTACAAAAAAATGATCAGCGACAAGAATAACAACAACAAAAAATCCAGAAAAACGCATGTCAAAAATGATTTGCATTTTAATGAGGGAAATAAGTATTTGACCCCTCTGCAAAACATGACTTAGTACTTGGTGGCAAAACCCTTGTTGGCAATCACAGAGGTCAGACGTTTCTTGTAGTTGGCCACCAGGTTTGCACACATCTCAGGAGGGATTTTGTCCCACTCCTCTTTGAGATCTTCTCCAAGGCATTAAGGTTTCAAGGCTGACGTTTGGCAACTTGAACCTTCAGCTCCCTCCACAGATGTTCTATGGGATTAAGGTCTGGAGACTGGCTAGGCCACTCCAGGACCTTAATGTGCTTCTTTCTTTAGCCACTCCTTTGTTGCCTTGGTCGTGTGTTTTGGGTAATTGTCATGCTGGAATACCCATCCACGACCCATTTTCAATGCCCTGGCTGAGGGAAGGAGGTTCTCACCCAAGATTTGACAGTACATGGCCCCGTCAAATGATGCGGTGAAGTTGTCCTGTCCCCTTAGCAGAAAAACACCCCCAAAGCATAATGTTTCCACCTCCATGTTTGACGGTGGAGATGGTGTTCTTGGGGTCATAGGCAGCATTCCTCCTCCTCCAAACACGGCGAGTTGAGTTGATGTCAAAGACCTCCATTTTGGTCTCATATGACCACAACACTTTCACCCAGTTGTCCTCTGAATCATTCAGATGTTCATTGGCAAACTTGAGACGGGCATGTATATGTATTCTTGAGCAGGGGGACCTTGCGGGCGCTGCAGGATTTCAGTCCTTCACGGCGTAGTGTGTTACCAATTGTTTTCTTGGTGACTATGGTCCCAGCTGCCTTGAGATCATTGACAAGATCCTCCCGTGTAGTTCTGGGCTGATTCCTCACCGTTCTCATGATCATTGCAACTCCACGAGGTGAGATCTTGCATGGAGCCCCAGGCTGAGGGATATTGACAGTTCTTTTGTGTTTCTTCCATTTGCGAATAATCGCACCAAGCTGCTTGGCGATGGTCTTGTAGCCCATTCCAGCCTTGTGTAGGTCTACAATCTTGTCCCTGACATCCTTGGAGAACTCTTTGGTCTTGGCCATGGTGGAGAGTTTGGAATCTGATTGATTGATTGCTTCTATGGACAGGTGTCTTTTATACAGGTAACAAGCTGCGGTTAGGAGCACTCCCTTTAAGAGTGTGCTCCTGATCTCAGCTCATTACCTGTATAAAAGACACCTGGGAGCCAGAAATCTTTCTGATTGAGAGGGGGTCAAATACTTATTTCCCTCATTAAAATGCAAATCAATTTCTAATATTTTAACATTTGTTTTTCTGGATGTATTTGTTGTTATTCTGTCTCTCACTGTTCAAATAAGCCTACCCTTAAAATTATAGACTGATCATTTCTTTGTCAGTGGGCAAACGTACAAAATCAGCAGGGGATCAAATACTTTTCCCCCCCACTGTATAGGTCTCTTTCTCTCCAGCACAGCAGCTTTCCCCTCATTAAAACCGCCAACCTCTCCCAGTCTCTGCCCCTTCACTAGAACTCCTGACAATTCTACTTTAAGTAGGTGTGTTTTTCCTGGAGCTTGTTCTCTATTCTGATTCTGGAATTAATAGTAAAGAGTAATTAGCAACACAGTAGCTGGTGGAGTCTGAAGCTGTGTGTTTGTGTTTGCGCGTTTGTGTGTGTGTGTGTGTGTGTGTGTGTGTGTATTTGGTCATCCCTCTCTCTTTCACAGAATGAGAATTCACCCCATGGTCTTCCCCTCTCTTTCTCTCTCTCCCTCCCCTCTCTGTTGACTCACTTCCCGGGGGGGGGGGGGGGGGGGGGGGGGGGATGTGAACATGAATGTGTGTGTTATGATCCTCAGCCTTCTCTACAGATTGCCTGAGTAAAGCCTGCATGCCTTTGAGAATAGGCTGAGCCGGTGGAATCCAAGGCTACACTGTATCTTGTGACTGAAGAATTCCAGTGCAGTACCAACTGGTCATAACATCCTTCCAGTGCAGTAGCAGCTGGTCATAACATCCTTCCAGTGCAGTATCAGCTGGTCATAACATCCTTCCAGTGCAGTAGCAGCTGGTCATAACATCCTTCCAGTGCAGTAGCAGCTGGTCATAACATCCTCCCAGTACAGTACCAGCTGGTCATAACATTCGCACTGAGCTAAAGGTTAGAGGTGCCGCTTTCAAGGAGCTGGACTCTAACCCTGAAGCTTACCAGATGAGCTAAATCACTTCTATGCTCGCTTCGAGGCAAGGAAAACTGAGGCATGCATGAGAGCATCAGCTGTTCTGGAAGACTGTGTGATCACGCTCTCCATAGCCGACGTGAATAAGACCTTTAAACAGGTCAACATTCACGAGGCCGCAGGGCCAGACAGATTACCAGGACGTGTGCTCCAGGCATGTGCTGACCAACTGGCAGGTGTCTTCACTGATATTTTCAACATGTCCTTGATTGAGTCTGTAATACCAACATGCTTCAAGCAGACCACCATTTTCCCTGTGCCCAAGAGCACTAAGGTAACCTGCCTAAATGACTACAAACCCGTAGCACTCACGTCCGTAACCATGAAGTGCTTTGAAAGGCTGGTAATGGCTCACATTAACACCATTATCCCAGAAACCCTAAACCCACTCCAATTTGCATACCGCTCAAACAGATCCACAGATGATGCAATCTCTATTGCACTCCACACTTCCCTTAACCACCTGGACAAAAGGAACACCTACGTGAGAATGCTATTCATTGACTACAGCTCAACGTTCAACACCATAGTGCCCTCAAAGCTCATCAATAAGCTAAGGACCCTGGGACTAAACTCCTCCCTCTGCAATTGGATCCTGGACTTCCTGACGGGCCGCCCCCAGGTGGTGAGGGTAGGTAGCAACACATCTGCCACTCTGATCCTCAACACTGGAGCACCTCAGGGGTTCGTGCTCAGTCCCCTCCTGTACTCCCTGTTCACCCACAACTGCATGGCTAGGCACGACTCCAACACCATCATTAAGTTTGCAGACGACACAACAGTTGTAGGCCTGATCACCGACAACACTGAGACAGTCTATAGGGAGGAGGTCAGAGACCTGGCCGGGTGGTGCCAGAATAACAACCTATCCCTCAACGTAATCAAGACTAAGGAGATTATTGTGGACTACAGGAAAAGGAGGACCGAGCACGCCCCCATTCTCATCGACTGGGCTGTAGTGGAGCAGGTTGAGAGCTTCAAGTTCCTTCGTGTCCACATCACCAACAAACTGAATGGTCCAAACACACCAAGACAGTCGTGAAGAGGGCACAACAATGCCTATTCCCCCTCATGAAAATAAAAAGATTTGGCATGGGTCCTCAGGTACTCAAAAGGTTCTACAGCTGCAACATCAAGAACATCCTGACTGGTTGAATCACTGCCTGGTACGGCAACTGCTCGGCCTCCGGCCGCAAGGCACTACAGAGAGTAGTGCGTACGGCCCAGTACATCACTAAGCTGCCTGCCATCCGGGACCTCTACACCAGGCGGTGTCAGAGGAAGGCCCTAACAATTGTCGAAGACTCCAGCCACCCCAGTCATAGACTGTTCTCTGCTACCGCATGGCAAGCGGTACCGGTGTACCAAGTCTAGAACCAAAAGGCTTCTCTACAGCTTTTGACCCCCAAGCCATAAGACTCCTGAACAGTTAATCAAATGGCTACCGGACTATTTGCATTGTGTCCCGCCACCGGCCAACCCCCTCTTTTATACTGCTGCTACTCTCTTTATCATCTATGCATAGTCACTTCAACTATACCTACATGTACATATTACCTCAATTAGTCCGACTAACTGGTGGCCCCGCACATTGACTCTGTACCGGTACCACCTGTATTTAGCCTCGCTCCTGTTATTTTCACTGTCATTTTACTGTTTAATTTTTTTTTGTATTTCCTTACTTACCTATGGTTTACCTAATACCTATTTTTTACTTAAAAATTGCACTGTTGGTTAGGGCTTGTAAGTAAGCATTTCACTGTAAAGTCTACACCTGTTGTATTCGGCGCACGTGACAAATACACTTTTATTTGATTATTGTCATTAACTGATTCTCTCTCTCTACTGTACAGGTGTGCGTGGTAGTGCATACATACAGTTGAAGTCGGAAGTTTACATACACTTAGGTTGGAGTCATTAAAACTCGTTTTTTCAACCACTCCACAAATTTCTTGTTAACAAACTATAGTTTTGGCAAGTTGGTTCGGACATCTACTTTGTGCATGACACAAGTCATTTTTACAACAATTGTTTACAACAATTTGGCTTGGCACCTAAAACCTTTTAGGTGCCAAGCCATTTGAGTCAATTGGAGGTGTACCTGTGGATGTATTTCAAGGCCTACCTTCAAACTCAGTACCTCTTTGCTTGACATCATGGGAAAATCAAAAGAAATCAGCCAAGACCTAAATAATTGTAGACCTCCACAAGTCTGGTTCACCCTTGGGAGCAATTTCCAAACGCCTGAAGGTACCACGTTCATCTGTTCAAACAATAGTACGCAAGTATAATCACAATGGGACCACACAGCCATCATACCACTCAGGAAGGAGATGCGTTCTGTCTCCTAGAGATGAATGTACTTTGGTGCATAAAGTGCAAATCAATCCCAGAACAGCAAAGGACGTTGTGAAGATGCTGGAGGAAACAGATGCAAAAATTTCTATATCCACAGTAAAACGAGTCCTATATCGACATAACCTGAGAGGCCGCTCAGCAAGGAAGAAGCTACTGCTCCAAAACCGCTGTAAAAAAGCCAGACTACGGTTTGCAACTGCACATGGGGACAAAAATTGTACTTTTTGGAGAAATGTCCTCTGGTCTGATGAAACAAAAATAGAACTGTTTGGCCTTAATGACCATCGTTATGTTAGGAGGAAAAAGGGGGAGGCTTGCAAGCCGAAGAACACCATTCCAACCGTGAAGCATGGGGGTGGCAGCATCATGTTGTGGGGGTGCTTTGCTGCAGGAGGGGCCGGTGCACTTTACAAAATAGATGGCATCATGAGGGAGGAAAATGATGTGGATATATTGAAGCAACATCTCAAGACATCAGTCAGGAAGTTAAAGCTTGGTCGCAAATGGGTCTTCCAAATGGACAATGACCCCAAGCATACTTCCAAAGTTGTGGCCAAATGGCTTAAGGACAACGAAGTCAAGGTATTGGAGTGGCCATCACAAAGCGCTGACCTCAATCCCATAGAAAATTTGTGGGCAGAACTGAAAAAGCGTGTGCGAGCAAGAAGGCCTACAAACCTGACTCAGTTGCACCAGCTCTGTCAGGAGGAATGGGCCAAAATTCACCCAACTTATTGTGGGAAGCTTGTGGAAGGCTACCCAAAACGTTTGACCCAAGTTAAACAATTTAAAGGCAATGCTACCAAATACTAATTGAGTGTATGTTTACTTCTGACCCACTGGGAATGTGATGAAAGTAATAAAAGCTGAAATAAATCATTCTCTCTACTATTATTCTGACATTTCACATTCTTAAAATAAAGTGGTGATCCTAACTGACCTAAGACAGTGAATTTTTACTAGGATTAAATGTCAGGAATTGTGAAAAACTGAGTTTAAATGTATTTTGCTAAGGTGTATGTAAACTTCCGACTTCAACTGTGCATTTCAGTATATGCAAAAAAAGAGCTACATGAATCTCTCTCACTTTCTCTCCCTCTCTTGTTTTTCTTTCTTTCTCTACCTATAGTGGACCAGATCTATCACCTGGCCTCTCCTGCCTCTCCTCCCAACTACATGTACAACCCCATCAAGACCCTGAAAACCAACACTATAGGAACCCTCAACATGCTGGGTGAGGATAACTAGGATAGCAGCACTGCAAACATCTACTTTCGTCTAGTTTGAATGTATCAGTAAGGACTTTTCTTTGCATAAGTTTTGTGTTGTGGTAATTTCTACCAAAGGAATGGTAGAATAAGAACTCCAAATCAATGTTGACGTCTGTCTGTCTGTCTGTCTGTCTGTCTGTCTGTCTGTCTGTCTGTCTGTCTGTCTGTCTGTCTGTCTGTCTGTCTGTCTGTCTGTCTGTCTGTCTGTCTGTCTGTCTGTCTGTCTGTCTGGTGCTGAAGGTGTCTTTGAGTGCAGGTAGTTTGCCCCCGGTGATGCGTTGGGCAGACCGCACCACCCTCTGGAGAGCCCTGCGGTTGCGGGCGGTGCAGTTGCCGTACCAGTCAGTGATACAACTCGACAGGATGCTCTCAGTTATGCATCTGTAAAAGTTTGTGAGGGTTTTAGGTGCCAAGACACATTTCTTCAACCTCCTGAGAAGGCCCTGTTGCGCCTTCTTAACCATACTGTCTGTGTGGGTGGACCATTTCAGTTTGTCAGTGATGTGTACGCCGAGGAACTTGAAGCTTTCCACTGCGGTCCCATCGATGTGGATAGGGGGGCGCTCCCTCTGCTGTTTCCTTAAGTCTACGATCAGTTCCTTTGTTTTGTTGACATTGGGTGAGAGGTTATTTTCCTGGCACCACACTCACAGGGCCCTCACCTCCTCCCTGTAGGCTGTCTCGTCATTGTTGGTAATCAGGCCTACTACTGTTGTGTCGTCTGCAAAATTGATGATTTGAGTTGGAGGCGTGTGTGGCCATGCAGTCATGGGTGAACAGGGAGTACAGAAGGGGCTGAGCACGCATCCTTGAGGGGCCCCAGTGTTGAGGATCAGCGAAGTGGAGGTGCTGTTGCCTACCTTCACCACCTGGGGGCGGCCCGTCAGGAAGTCCAGGACCCAGTTGCACAGGGCGGGTTCAGACCCAGGGCCTCGAGCTTACTGATGAGCTTGGAGGGTACTATTGTGTTGAATGCTGAGTTATTGTCAATGAACAGCATTCTTACATAGGTATTCCTCTTGTCCAGGTGGGATAGGGCAGTGTGCAGTGCGATGGTGATTGCATCGTCTGTGGATCTATTGGAGTGGTAAGCAAATTGAAGTGGGTCTAGGTTGTCTGGTAAGGTAGAGGGGATTTATGATCCTTGATTAATCTCTCAAAGCACTTCATGATGACAGAAGTGAGTGCTATGGGGCGATAGTAATTTAGTTCAGTTATCTTTGCTTTCTTGGGTACAGGAACAATGGTGGACCCTAACCTAACCCTAACCTATGAAGCATGTTGGGACAACAGAATGGGATAGGGAGAGATTGAATATGTCCATAAACACTCCAGCCAGCTGGTCTGCGCATGCTCTGAGGACATGGCTAGGGATGCTGTCTGGGCCGGCAGCCTTGCGAGGGTTAACACGCTCAAATATCTTACGTCGGCCCACGGAGAAGGAGAACCCAGGGCTCATGTGGGGGTCAACAGAGAGAGGGGGGTCATACCGTCACCCACGGCAATGGCGTCTGATTGACACAATGACCCAACATTTTCCTCACATTCCTTCTCAACCCAGCATGTGCCGGTTTGCTCTTTCAAGGCGTAAGTGTGACATTTTAAACTGACTGAAAAGGTTGCATTCTGTTCATACTGATAGCAAGATCATTAAAGACTAGACTTCCAGCATGGGCCCCGCAGGTACAACTGTCAGCTCGTCAATGTGTACAGACAGACAGACGCACGCACACATGTGCATGTTTATGGTCCAGTCGGATAAAAAAGGGGTACTTTTGAGTAGATAGAATTCTCATTTTTTGTCAAACATCTACACAAAATACTGTAATGTCAAAGTGGAAGATAAATAATATACATTTTTAAAGATTAATGAAAGATATAACACTAATATACATGAAGTAGATAAGTATTCACCCCTGAGTTAGAAACACCTTTGGCAGCGATTACAGATGTGAGTCTTCTTGGGAAAGTCTCAACTGTTTTGTGCAATATTTGGCCTTAATTCTTTTCAAAATTCGTCAAGCTCTGTCAAGTTGTTGGGGATCATGGCTAGACAGCAATTTTCAAGTCTTGCCATAGATTTTGAAGCAAATTTAAGTAAAACTTAAACTACCTTAGCTTTGCAACTCCAGTGTAGATTTGGCTTTGTGTTGTAGGTTAATGTCCTGCTGAAAGGTGGATTCCTCTCCCAGTATCTGGTGGAAAGTGGACTGTAGCAGGTTTTCCTCTAGGATTTTGCCTGTGCTTAGCTCCATCCATTTTCTTTTCATCCTGAAAAACTCCCCAGTCTTTGCCAATGTCATGCATACCCATACTGTACCATGATGCAGCCACCACCATGCATGAAAATAAGGAGGCAGTTACTCAGTGATGTGTTGTTGGATTCGCTCCAAACATAAGGCTTTGCATTTAGACCAAAATGTGTATGTCTTTGCCATGTTTCTTTTTTTGCAATATTACTTTAATACCATGTTGAATACATATGCATGTTTTCTGTATGGTTTTTCTTTGTATTTTTTGCTTTCTCATTTAGGTCATTTTGTGTTGTTGATATATTCAATGTCTGTTTTGTTATTATTACCCATCTACCAATCACTGCCCTTCTTGGAGAGTTTTGAAAAGCTCCCTCGTCTTTGTAGTTGAATCTGTGCTTAATTCAATACTTGACTGAGCGACCTTACATACTATATGGTGTGTGTATTAGGGACAGAGGAAGGGGTAGTCATTCAAAAATCATGTCAACCCCTATTATTTTACACAGAGGGAGTCCATATAACTTATTAGATGATTTGTTAAGCCAAATTTGACTTCTGAACTGATTTAGGCTTGCCTTAGCAGAGAAGAATGGGAGAAACTCCCCAAATACAGGTGTGCCAAGCTTGTAGCGTCATACTCAAGAAAACTTGAGGCTGTAATCGCTGGTGCTTCAACAAAGTATTGAATAAAGGGTCTGAATACTTGTGATATTTATTTTTTATTTTTTTTATTATACATTTGGAGAATTTATTTAAAAAAACCTGTTTTCGCTTTGTCATTAGGGGGTATTGTGTGTGTGTATATTGATATGGAATTTATTTCATTTCATCCATTTTAGAATAAGGCTATAAGGTAAAATAATGTGGATAAAGTCAAGTGGTCTGAATACTTTCTGAATGCACTGTACACATGGCCTAGGTTCCACTCTCCACAGACTTTGAAGTCTTTCTTTCCAAGTGAAAGCCTGGTGCCAGCTCGGTCTGTGCTGGGCTGTGCTTTCGCCAACTTGTATAGTTGGAGGAGTTGCTAAAGCACATACAGATCTGTGACACTGTGTGTAAGTGTATGAGAAAGTGTATCTGGTTCCAGTCTCACTGCCATGGTCTGATTACCCCTCCCAACTTCTTCTCCCATACTAATTCTGCTCTGATCTCTCTGCTTTGTCCCACCACAGTATCCACTCTGAGTTAAATTGATCTTGTCTGCCTCTCCACAGATGTGATGACTGGTTTGATTACTCCGGCCTGACTCTCTCCCCAGGCTCCACTCTAGCTTTGATTGATCTAGTCTGTGACTCTCCCCAGGACGGGCTCTGGGTTTGATTGATCTGTTCTGCCTCTCTCCAGGTTTTTTGGCTCTGGGTCTTATTGCCTTTGTCTTGTGTGTCCCCAGGGTTGGCGAAGCGCGTGGGAGCCCGTCTGCTGCTGGCTTCTACGTCTGAGGTCTACGGAGGTAAGACACACACACATACACGGTTTACCCAGCATGGAAAGTGAGTGGCAGGTCCGTTTCACAAATTTCACAGTGCTTTACTAGACATGGCCAGAGCAGTGGAATACCATATTTCACAGTATTACAACCCAACGGTGGCACATCATCTTTCTCTCCCTGACACATACTGGTGTTCTGTGTACAGTCATGTGGTGAGGCAGTGTCTATTGTTGTTGTGGCGAGTTTAGTTCAAGCCACAGGTCAGAGAGATGTCTCTGGGGAGGGAAGATAATGTGTCTGGGCTGTGCTGCACCTGCTGAGGCCTGAGGTTTGTGGGTCTCCAGGCTACCTGGCTATCTCCACAAACACCCTGAATACATACGCATGAACAGTTGAAGTCGGAAGTTACACTTAGGTTGGAGTCATTAAAACTCGTTTTTCAACCACTCCACAAATTTCTTGTTAACAAACTATAGTTTTGGAAAGTCGGTTAGGACATCTACTTTGTGCAAGACACAAGTCATTTTCCCAACAATTGTTTACAGACAGATTATTTCACTTATAATTCACTGTATCACAATTCCTGTGGGTCAGAAGTTTACATACGCTAAGTTGACTGTGCCTTTAAACAGCTTGGAAAATTCTAGAAAATTATGTCATGGCTTTATAAGCTTCTGATAGGCTAATTGACATAATTTGAGTCAATTGGAGGTGTACCTGTGGATGTATTTCAAGGCCTACCTTCAAACTCAGTGCCTCTTTGCTTGACATCATGGGAAAATCTAAAGAAATCAGCCAAGACCTCAGAAAAACAATTGTAGACCTCCACAAGTCTGGTTCATCCTTGGGATCAATTTCCACGCCTGAAGGTACCACGTTCATCTGTACAAACAATACTACGCAAGTATAAACACCATGGGACCACGCAGCCGTCATACCACTCAGGAAGGAGACGCGTTCTGTCTCCTAGAGATGAACGTACTTTGGTGCAAAAAAATGCAAATCAATCCCATAACAACAGCAAAGGACCCTGTGAAGATGCTGGAGGAAACAGGTACAAAAGTATCTATATCCACAGTAAAATTAGTCCTATATCGACATAACCTGAAAGGCCGATCAGCAAGGAAGAAGCTACTGCTCATAAACCGCCATAAAAAAACAGACTACGGTTTGCAACTGCACATGCACTGTCTGTCTGTCTGTCTGTTTGTCTGTCTGTTTGTCTGTCTGTCTTCCCCCCCCGACTCAGACCCCGAGGTGCACCCCCAGAATGAGGAGTACTGGGGTCATGTGAACCCCATCGGCCCCCGGGCCTGCTATGACGAGGGCAAACGCGTCGCTGAGACCATGTGCCACGCCTACTTGAAACAGGTACGGGAGACATACACGCAAATACAGTACCAGTTAAAAATTTGGACACAAAACTACTCATTCCTGGGTTTTTCTTTATTTTTACTATTTTCTACATTGTAGAATAATGGTGACGACCCAAAAAGTGTTAAACGAATCAAAATATATTTTATATTTGAGATTCTTCAAATTAGCCACCCTTTTACCTTGACAGCTTTGCACGCTCTTGGCAGTCTCCTCTGAAGAGTTGATGTTGAGATGTGTCTGTTACTTGAACTCTGTGAAGCATTTGTTTGGTCAGCAATTTAGGATGCTGGTAAATTTAATGAAGTTATCCTCTGCAACAGAGGTAACTCTGGGTCTTCCTTTCCTGTGGTGGTCCTCATGAGAGCCAATTTCATCATAGAGCTTGATGGTTTTTGCAACTGCAATTTTTTGGTTTGACTGACCTTCATGTCTTTAAGTAATGATGGACTGTAGTTTCTCTTTGCTTATTTGAGCTGTTCTTGCCATAATATGGACTTGGTTTTTTACCAAATAGGTCTATCTTCTGTATACCACCCCTACCTTGTCACAACACAACTGATTGGCTCGAACGCATTAAGAAGACAAGTTCTGTTAATTGAATTGCATTCCAGGTGACTACCTCATGAAGCTGGTTGAGAGAATGCCAAGGGTGTGCAAAGCTGTCATCGAGGCAAAGGGTGGCTACTTTGAACAATCTCAAATATAACATATGTTTTGATTTGTTTAACACTTTTTTGGTTACTACATGATTCCGTATGTGTTTTTTCATAATTTTGATGTCTTCACTATTATTCTACAATGTAAAAATAAAGAAAAACCCTGTAATGAGTAGGTGTATCCAAACTTTTGACTGGTACTGTATGTACAATACAAAATCCATGTGTACGTATGTGTGTAGTGCGAATGTTGTCGTGGTTGCGTATGCATCAAATGAAATACAACAGGTGTAGACCTTACAGTGAAATGCGAGTGCTGGACGGCGCTCCCAGGGTTTCTTGTGGCATAAAGTGTGCAGTAAAACCACCCAGACTATGAAATGTAGGGTTATTTTGTAAATGCAATTGATGAATTGTGATGGAAGTGTATTGTACTATACATTGAGCTGACAGACCTACAGGAGGCAATCATTTTATGTTATTTCCTTGTGCTTTTAAAGTTTTGCTTTTCCGCAGACAAAATTCTCTCCTTGCATGATCACCATCCACATTTTTGAGTGACATTCAGATGAGTTTGCGTCACTGTATATGATTTGAGTTGGGGATGTCCCTGCAGAGCTATCTGAAGAGCTGGACAAATCGAAGAAGGGAAAAAATAATATAACTATATTCTAGGATGAATGGGCTGTAATGGACCCACCCTCTTCTACCATCCTCTCTGAGGGCTACTTCTCTCTTCTTCCTATTCCTCCTTTCTTCCTCTCTCCCTCTTCATATTCCCCGTCCTCTTCCTCCTCCCTCTCTGTTTGTCAGATCTCTGTCTCTCATCAGTTATTTTAGTGTTAGCTCAGTAGAGTCAACCATGAATGGAAGCTAACTCTAACACCCTAAACAGGCTGAATCAGCTGGAGGAAGTAGGGAAGAAGGGAGAAAGAGAGGGAAAGTGTAGTCCAGAGAGGAGAGGATAGGTTGATCTGAGGGCAGAGTGAGTGGACTAAACTTAACAGGTCACTGAGGAAGATCACTGAGCCCAGGAGGACAACACTGTGGAGATTAAAAGTCTCTCACACCACCAACCCTCATGAACTCAATCACACAAGGTTTGTGTGTGTGTGTGTGTGTGTAAGTGAAAGGGTGTGTGAAAGAGATGAGAGCGAGAGCTTGTGGTTGTGTGTTAGATGTATACTGACTGTGCTCCGTTGTCTGGGTGACTTGACACATACATCTACTATTTCCTCAATTTGATCCACATGTGCTATTTACGGTATGATGGATGGACAGATGGACCCTCATTCTTACTCTGCTATTTGCATACCTTCTTTTAGACTTTGATGAATATTCCCCTGTCTCTCCCTCCTGGCTGACACCAGCTTTTGACAATCTCATTCCATTGTTTGTTCTTGCCTTTCATGTCGGGCTGGTGATATTTTTTATCTCGTCCCGCCATCCATCTCATCGCTAACTCGGGAAAATTCTAAGAAACAGGCCATCTCTCATTAGGCAGCTGTCCATCATAGAGGTAGGTGGAATTTAAGTATCGCAAATTACATCTGTCAACCGCCCCCCCTTTCATTGAAATGCGTTGACATTTAAAACAAGTTGAGTATAGGTTGGGAAGAGGAGAGGGAGGCATGTTTCTCTACCTCCATACCACATAGTAGAGGATGATTGGCAAGACGCATGTCTCTATTGGTTAGATTAGGTGGTGGTTAGACTCTGACCAGACGTTGAACAGGAGCGGTGTGTTTTTTTTTTTATTGGTTGGACCCCTACCGTTTCAAGTACCGCTCACTGTGGCACAGGTCGGCCTGGCTCACCACACATTTTCATTGGTTGAAGTGCATTAGCATTCCACCAGGCTCGACACAACGTATCCTGCGTGATGATACGTTAGCACGTACATGTAACAGATCAGCTAGCTAGCCACTCTACCTAGCTAGTTAGCTGGCTAACATTATAGGTTTAGAGTCACGTCTAACATAAAAAATCATTGTTTTTCTGTTCATCATTTCTGTTGCCTGAAAATACTTTTTATGCATGCTAGTGCATAGTTATTTTTGATTTTTAATCAACTAATTGACCGACATCAGTTCAATTATTTGAAATCCATTTCTTTCTTTTTTTCCTGTAAGCTCCAATCACAGTTTCTCTAGAGATAAATCAGATCAAGCCCAAACTGTGCGATGTATTAGGAAGTTGTACCATTGCGCTTCTACTTGTCTGGTCTGTGTGGGGTAGACATGGAGAGGGAGAGAAATGTTGTGGAATTATTCTAATTAAAAGGAGAGACTTACATTTCTTAAAAACAAGTAAACTTTATTATTTAATTACTGCGGTAATGGAGCATGTCAACGACCCTCCTGTAGGTGATTAGTTGAGAGCCCAACGAGCGGTTTTGAGCCACAGCATTTTATAGTAAAGTCCATCCTCCTGGATGTTCATGACAAACAGATGTATGGGTCACAAGGTTAAGATTCATATGAAAGATACTAATGCACAGCAGACAGTATCTGCTGTAAGGACTAGAGATACTGGGGCGCAAAGGAGCAAAAGAATTAATAACAGTGTGGGGATGAGGTAGTTGGATGGGCTATTTACAGATGGGCTATGTACAGGTGCAGTGATCTGTGAGCTGCTCTGACAGCTGGTTCTTAAAGTTAGTGAGGGAGATATGAGCCTCCAGCTTCAGTGATTTTTGCAATTCGTTCCAGTCATTCGCAGCAGAGAACTGTAAGGAAAGACGACCAAAGGAGGAATTGGCTTTGGGGGTGACCAGTGAAATGTTCCTGCTGGAGCACGTGCTACGGGTGCGGGGCTTTACCTAGCAAATACTTATAGATGACCTGGAGCCAGTGGTTTTGGCGGTGAATATGAAGCGAGGGCCAGCCAACAAGCGCATACAGGTCGCAGTGGTCGGTAGTATATGGGGCTTTGGTGACATGCCTAAGGCACGTTCCCGCAGATGAGCAGGGACCCTGGGCATATTTATTTTGGTGTTTCTCAGAGTCAATAGAAAGGACTCTTTAGTGTCCTAAGTTTTCATAACTGTGACCTTAATTGCCTACCGTCTGTAAGCTGTTAGTGTCTTAACGACTGTTCCACAGGTGCATGTACATTAATTGTTTATGGTTTATTGAACAAGCATGGGAAACAGTGTTTAAACCCTTTACACTGAAGATCTGTGAAGTTATTTGGATTTTTACAAATTCTCTTTGAAAGACAGGGTCCTGAAAAAGGGACGTTTCTTTTTTTGCTGAGTATATTTCATCCTTCCACAAGATATAGTCCCAACACAAATCTAGGGTTTCTACCCAAGGCGGCTGGTCGTTCGTTCTATCTGTTCGGTTGCCAGAGAAACGTTCTAAATATTCCATGGTCATACTGGCTGGCAAAGTTCTTAAACCTGGCTTGTTAGCTAGCCAACTACGGCTAACTTACAGTCACGTGTTTGGGGATTTTCCAGTATCTGTACTGTTTTCTTAGAAGTAGTAAGCAGAATCAATATAGGGTTAACCATTAGACATGTGTAAGCAGAATGTAAGCAGAATCCATGTCAAATCAAATCAAAGTTTATTTGTTTACGTGTGCCGAATACAACAGGTGTAGACCTTACAGTGAAATGCTTACTTACAGGCTCTAACCAACAGTGCAATTTTTAAGTAAAAACAATGTATTAGGTGAACAATAGATAAGTAAAGAAATAAAAACAACAGTAAAAAGAGAGTGGAAAAATAACAGTAGTGAGGCTATATACAGTAGTGAGGCTATATACAGTAGCGAGGCTATATACAGTAGCGAGGCTATATACAGTAGCGAGGCTATATACAGTAGTGAGGCTTTATACAGTAGCGACACAATGCAAATAGTCCGGGTAGCCATTTGATTACCTGTTCAGGAGTCTTATGGCTTGGGGGTAAAAACTGTTGAGAAGCCTTTCGGTACCACTTGCCACGCTTTAGTAGAGAGAACAGTCTATGACTGGGGTGGCTGGGGTCTTTGACAATTTTTAGTGCCTTCCTCTGACACCGCCTGGTGTAGAGGTCCTGGATGGCAGGCAGCTTAGCCCCAGTGATGTACTGGGCCGTATACACTACCCTCTGTAGTGCCTTGCGGTCGGAGGCCGAGCAATTGCCGTACCAGGCAGTGATGCAACCAGTCAGGATGCTCTCGATGTTGCAGCTGTAGAACCATTCGAGGATCTGAAGACCCATGCCAAATCTTTTTAGTTTCCTGAGGGGGAATAGGCATTGTCGTGCCCTCTTCACGACTGTCTTGGTGTGTTTGAACCATTCTAGTTTGTTGATGATGTGGCACCAAGGAACTTGAAGCTCTCAACCTGCTCCACTACAGCCCCGTCGATGAGAATGGGGGCGTGCTCGGTCCTCCTTTTCCTGTAGTCCACAATCATCTGGGTGTAAACAAGTCAGAAGTGAGACTGAAAGATAATGGTGGCATAAGGCTAGATTGTATTAATAATTTACATAAAGTGGAGTGACTATGTGTTATGTAAGGGTAAAACTGTATAAAAGGAGATTGTTGAGACTTGAAAGATTAGTTGGTCCATGGGCCAGCTTGGCTTGTTACTTTGTAATAAAGTCTATTTGAATTCACAAGTTCCGGTATCTGAGAAGTATTATTGGCCGAATATTTCCACGACACGTGCAGCCAGAATAACAGCATTTTTTAAAGTTGTTTTCTGGTTACATTTATTTGGACACATCCATAACAATGAGTTAATGATGTGCGATTTCGCCTGGCAAAGAAAATGTGCTCTCTCGTCAGGACATTGTTCTTCAGAGGAGCTAGCTAACAACACAGCAAAAACAATCACTTCAAACTGAAGCTGGAAAGACTGCAAACTAGCTGCACTATTCTATTGATATTTCTTTGTATATATCCATAAAAATGATGTAAGCTGATTCATGATTTCGACTGGCTGAGAAATGCTGACTGCCTTTCTGTCTCATCCTGACTCCCGACACGTTCGTTACTATGGGACAGCAGGAGATCGAATTTGAATATTGAAACAATGTTGCAAATGCCGGAGAGACAGACAGCAAGGTTTATACAAACCTCCGCAGTTGAAAACTAAATGTCAGTCTAAAAGAAATGTGAGATAATGTCTTGATGCTTTTTATAGTGGAGATCAAGTTTATAACTTCCCTACCTGGGCTGATGAGACAGTGGATTGTGCAGTCAGATGGAACAGAGTAAATATGCATTTTAACGTGATAGATTTAGCCGGTGGTAACTTGTGGAAAAGACATTGGTTAAAACTGCATTCAAGCCAATCAGCATTCAGGGTTAGACCCGTCCGTTGTATACGGGTCAATAGAAGGGTCTCCTGAGTCCAAACAGAGTTTGTAGAAGCTTTTGTGTGGATTAGTTAGAGAAACCATCAGATCAACATGTACTCACTTTGTGTGCAAACTGGGTTGTGTGATCGATTGGTAATCACTTAGGAACAACTCATGCACCATTGGAAGATTGCAGAAGGATCTATCCATCCATTAGATTAGGTCAGCATTTTACATGCAGGGATAGTTTGAGATTGTGGGCCATTGGGGTGTCCAATGCTGGTCCTGAAGAGCTACTGAATTTAGTTTTAGCCCAGAACTGGTGTGTTAGTGTTGGGATGGTGCGAAGCCCTGCAGTTGGCCTAACTCTCCAAACCTGACTGAGGAAACATCCAGCACACAGAACGGGACTGACGATTCTTGTTTTGACAGTACCTGTATATGTGCTCAATGTGTATGTGTTTTTGTTTGTGTGAGATTGTAGTCGTTTTGTCTGTTTGCTCACCAGAGGGGTATTCCAGAAAGCTTGATTAGTGATTTACTGAGATTTTTCCAGAACTCTGGCTCCACAAAGAGAGCTTGAAAGAGAGCCTGATCATAGCAGCGAATAAATACAGGGCTGATTATTTTTTGTCCACTATGGCCTGTCCTTTCTTGGAAAATCCACTTGCCATCGGAACATGCATTGTTTGCCATGCTTTACAAAGGGAATAAATTATTGGACCTCGAATACATCCTTTAGATCAATCAGTTTTTCCGCGCAATCACTCATGTATCTGGTCAATTTACTTACACACTTCATAGGCTATAGAATGGGCCTACCATTGCAATTGTGACATAGGCTACAACAACTTCCATATTACGCCATAGCCTTGACACTTAATGTCACTAGCGTTGCAATAAAAGTGCTCTATAAAGTGAAAGTGGTATTACTAATCAGCCGTGTGTGAGCTAGGCCTATTAGATATTGGAATTGTGTCACTTCACTTGGCCAAGCTCTGTCTGCAATTTTCTGCCAGGCTCCCTCTCTGTTTTTTTTCAACAGTGGATGTATTACTTTTTGGGGGGTAAATATGTGAACATATTCGTTGTGTTGTTTCAGTTGTTTCTTGTTCTAGAATTGTGAAATATTGGGCTCTGTTTTTTAACTCCATATCTATCGTTTTTTTCTGTCATCAACATGAGGACTTTTTGAATGTTACGTGAACGTGCCAGTTGACAGGTCAACCAATCTGCGCTTCACTTAGCCTATTAACTTAATCGAGAAGCAGCCGCTCTGGAGCCAAGAAATCCTGGACTCCCTCATCTGGTTAAGACAAGACGGATATGTTCAGGAAATCCTGAATTTGTTCAACCATCTTTCTGGAATACCCCATCTGTTGTCCTATGGAGCTGTGTGTGTGTGTGTGTGTGTGTGTGTGTGTGTGTGTGTGTGTGTGTGTGTGTGTGTGTGTGTGTGTGTGTGTGTGTGTGTGTGTGTGTGTGTGTGTGTGTGTGTGTGTGTGCGTCAGTCAGCGCTCGTCCAATCCCAACAGTCGATGGGGCTTTGTGTAAATGTTGGTAATCCCTCCATCCCCAGAATATGATGTTCTCTGCTTACGTATATGAATTACTCTGGTGTACAGATCACAATAAAGACTTTGCATCAGATGGCAAACAACAAATTCTGGAGGAAATCCTGTGAAGACATGTTTTTTCTATTGACTTTAAAAACAAATGCCAAATGGCGCTAGCAAATGTTTTCCTGATCTGTTCAACTCTGAATGGTTGTTTTGGACGCAGTACCGGGTCCAGTGTGTTTGGGTGGAACCCCACCCTCCAAAAATGTTTTCTAGAAAATAGAAAGTGACATATCATTTGAAAGCTGCAGGACTTTTTTTGAAAATCTAACTCAAATCTTACTGCTGGCAATGTCATGATAGGAAAAGGGAATGGTAAAATAAGTTTGAAGTTTCTTCACCTGTGTGTCTTATATACGGTACCAGTCAAAGGTTTGGACACACCTACTCATTCAAGGGTTTTTCTTTAGTTTTACCATTTTCTACATTGTAGAATAATAGTGTAGACATCAAAACTATGAAATAACACATGTGGAATCAGGATTTTTTGGCCTGTTGTATCTCAGGCTCTGTAGTAGTCACATTATCCTTTATTAGAATCCCACAGTTCTTACCTTTCTCTCAGTACTAAGCCTGTTTTTGTAGAAATTAAAGTTTTGAAACCAAAATGTATGTTGTGAGAGTAGTATACAGTATTATGCGTCATTTGGAAAATGGCATCAGAATTTAAGATGTTTTATCCTGGCGTAATGATCTGATCGTGTGTGCCTGTCTTTAATGTTCTGTAAACAGGTTCAGAAAGGGTATGAATTTTGTGCCTGGGGGTTTTAATCCTCCAACCATATCCATTCGGTATTTGACTAGTCTGATGACGATAAGCCTGTGAGACATAGAGCCTGTAGTTTTACACTCAACTCTGACTTTCAGTGTATTTGGTTACATTGGTTTACTTTATGGTCTGCTCTTCACCAGGTATTATAAATGTACTGTATAATGGTAATTACATGACAATAACTCATGAATGATGTAATATCCTCAACCTATCCAGTTGTTTCATCAGTGCATTAGGGTTGGCCTATGACACTAACCATAACCCCCTCTTTTGTCCTGTGCCATGTTAGGATTTGTGTACTTCTATTCTCACCCCTCTATTTCCTCTCCCTGCGCCCACAGGAAGGAGTGGAGGTGAGGGTGGCACGCATCTTTAACACCTTTGGCTCCCGGATGCACATGAACGATGGCCGTGTGGTCAGCAACTTCATACTGCAGGCTCTACAGGGAGAGGCCCTCACCGTACGTCCACTACTACTAGCACTGTTACTATCGCTCTCACTCGATCACTCTCTCTCTCTCACTTTTCCTCTCTCGCTACTGTTCCCTCACCGATATTTCTGCTCTCACACTCTATACCCCTTTTAGTGTTACTATCACTCTCAACAACTCGCTCACTCTCACTCATTTTCTGGGCAGTCTGGCAGATGGACAGACTGACTTGAATCTCTTTCCCTCCCTCTATGATTCAGCATCTACCACTTTTCTCTGCACATGGTGTACATGACAATAACATTCTTATTAAGTTTCATTTCACCTTATTTTTTATAGGTGTATGGTAGTGGATCCCAGACGAGGGCTTTCCAGTATGTGAGGTAAGCCTGACTGAACACACTTCACACCATGCCTGGGTTCATGTGTATTTGTGTGTATTGTTTTTGGTGTATTTCCATTGGAAGTAGGCTACTTGAAAGTATTTTCAATAATTTCCTATAAGTAGCCTACTATTTGCAAGAATTTTCAAATACTTATTTCAAATACTATTTTCAAATACAGTACCTGAGTTAAATGCATGGGAGTGTATTTGAGTCAGTATATTTTTGTATTTTCAGATACATGCCAATACTTTCCAACTGTATTTCTAACGCAGACTTGGCCTTGGGTGGAGGGGCGTAGGGGTCTGGATATGCCGACGTAGTAACACTCGCAAGAATCTGGAGGCAATGGACATGCGGCTGGCTGGTCATGTGAGCTCTGGCCACGAGTCTTTGGAGGGGAGAAAATAAGTTAGATTTGCTTTACTTACAAAGGTGATGGAATACAATACTAACACCCCCTCTATCGCTCTCTTTTCATCCCAAATACACCGCCTCATCCACATCCTCAGTCTTGAAAGAGGTTTTGGCGATTGCTGTGCTTGTGTGAGAATGATTTTTGGGGAATCATTTAATCAGGCCTGCTTTCATCGACGGTGCCATCTGATCATCTCGCAACACAACACACACACACACACATGCTGCACTGTAGAAAGGGAGAGTTCAGAGGCAGATGGGTATTTGAAGCTCTCCTATCTCCTCCGAGCAAACATTACCTGGAACCGGAATGGCTTTAATTAGGCTTGCATAAACAGTGGGGGAGCCAGGACCTTCACTTGATCTCTCTTCTAAGCTTCCTCCTCTCTCATCCACTTCCTATGACTTAGCCAGACTTTGCTAAATGACTTCCATAGTCTGTGAATCAGCACATTTTGTGGATTTGGTCGAAACCAACCAAAACTCGATCTACCCTCTGAGTTCCGTTCACAGGTCAAGACACAGGTTGATATTTTATTCCTCTAAAATAACACAGGAACTGCACTAAGTAGCCTTAACATTTAAAAAAAGGGATGCAGCAATTGTTCAAAAGGTGTTATTGAATAAAATGTTACCCTCAAAGTCAGTCATGTTCCATCTTTTGGAAAAGCAAGCTATTGTAACCCACCGTTACTACACATGACTGACTTACCTCACAGACCTACCTTATCTTACCACAGACTTACCTCATAAACTTACCACAGACTTACCTCATACACATAATTCACAGACTTAACTCACAGACCTACCTCATAAACATACCTCACAGACTTACCCCACACAGACATACACTATAAACTCAGCAAAAAAAGAAACGTCCCTTTTTCAGGACCCTTTTCTTTCAAAGATCATTCTTAAAAATCCAAATAACTTCACAGATCTTCATTGTAAACGCTTTAAACACTGTTTCCCATGCTTGTTCAATGAACCATAAACAATGAATGAACATGCACCTGTGGAACGGTCGTTAAGACACTAACAGCTTACAGACGGTAGGCAATTAAGGTCACAATTATGAAAACATAGGACACTAAAGAGGCCTTTCTATTGACTCTGAAAAATACCAAAAGAAAGATGCCCAGGGTCCCTGCGTGAACCCTGCGTGAACGTGCCTTAGGCATGCTGCAAGTAGGCATGAGGGCTGCAGATCTGGCCAGGGCAATAAATTGCAATGTCCGTACTGTGAGACGCCTAACACAGTGCTACAGGGAGACAGGACGGACAGCTGATCGTCCTCACAGTGGCAGACCACGTCGAACAACACCTGCACAGGATCGGTTCATCCGAACATCACACCTGCGGAACAGGTACAGGATGGCAACAACAACTGCCCGAGTTACACCAGGAACGCACAATCCCTCTATCAGTGCTCAGACTGTCCGCAATAGGCTGAGAGAGGCTGGACTGCGGGCCTGTAGGCCTGTTGTAAGGCAGGTCCTCACCAGACCCTCCGTCGCTGGACCAGACAGGACTGGCAAAAAGTGCTCTTCACTGACGAGTGTCGGTTTTGTCTCACCAGGGGTGATGGTTGGATTCGCTTTTATCGTCAAAGGAATGAGCGTTACACTGAGGCCTGTTCTCTGGAGCGGGATCGATTTGGAGGTGGAGGGTCCATCATGGTCTGGGGCGGTGTGTCACAGCATCATCGGACTGAGCTTGTTGTCATTGCAGGCAATCTCAACGCTGTGCGTTACAGGGAAGACATCCTTCTCCCTCATGTGGTACCCTTCCTGCAGGCTCATCCTGACATGACCCTCCAGCATGACAATGCCACCAGCCATACTGCTCGTTCTGTGCGTGATTTCCTGCAAGACAGAAATGTCAGTGTTCTGCCATGGCCAGCGAAGAGCCCGGATCTCAATCCCATTGAGCACGGCTGGGACCTGTTGGATCGGTGGGTGAGGTCTAGGGCCATTCCCCCCAGAAATGTCAGGAAACTTGCAGGTGCCTTGGTGGAAGAGTGGGGTAACATCTCACAGCAAGAACTGGCAAATCTGGTGCAGTCCATGAGGAGGAGATGCACTGTAGTACTTAATGCAGCTGGTGGACACAGCAGATACTGACTGTTACTTTTGATTTTCACCCTCCCCCCTTTGTTCAGGGACACAGTATTCAATTTCTGTCACATGTCTGTGGAACTTGTTCAGTTTATGTCTCAGTTGTTGAATCTTGTTATGTTCATACAAATATTTACACACGTTAAGTTTGCTGAAATTAAACGCATTTGACAGTGAGAGGAGGTTTCATTTTTTGCTGAGTTTATTTCCAAAAGTATGAGGACACCCCTTCAAATTAGTGGGTTCGGCTATTACAGACACACCCGTTGCTGACAGGGGTATTAAATCGAGCACACAGCCATGTAATCTCCATAGACAAACTTTGGCATTAGAATGGCCTTACTGAAGAGCTCAGTGACTTTCAGCGTGGCACCATCATAGGATACCACCTTTCCAACAAGTAAGTTCGTCACATTTATGCCCTGCTTGAGCACTGTAAGTGCTGTTATTGTGAAGTGGAAATGTCTAGGAGCAGCAACGGCTCAGCCGCGAAGTGGTAGGCCACACAAGCTCACAGAACGGGACCGACGAGTGTTAAAGCACATAGCGCGTAACAATTGTCTGTCCTCGGTTGCAACGCTCACTACCGCATTCTAAACTGCCTCTGTAAGCCACGTCAACAGAAGAACTGTTCGTAGGGAGCTTCATGAAATGGGTTTCCATGACCGACCAGCTGCACACAAGCCTAAGATCACCATGTGCAATGCCAAGCGTCGGCTGGAGTGGTGTAAAGCTCACCGCCATTGGACTCTGGAGCAGTGGAAACGCTTTCTTTTGAGTGATGAATCACTGTTCACCATCTGGCAGGCCGACGGACGAATCTAGGTTTGGCGGATGCCAGGAGAACGCTACTTGCCCCAATGGTCCACCCACACAGACAGCGTGGTGAAGAAGGCGCAACTGCGCCTCTTCAACCTCAGGAGGCTGAAGAAATTTGGCTTGTCACCAAAAACACTCACAAACTTTTACAGATGCACAATCGAGAGCATCCTGTCAGGCTGTATCACCGCCTGGTACGGCAACTGCTCCACCCACAACTGTAAGGCTCTCCAGAGGGTAGTGAGGTCTCCACAACGCATCACCAGGGGCAAACTACCTGCCCTCCAGGACAGTTACAGCACCTGATGTCACAGGAAGGCCAAAAAGATCATCAAGGACAACAACCACCCGAGCCACTGCCTGTTCACCCCGCAATTGTCCAGAAGGCGAGGTCAGTACAGGTGCATCAAAGCTGGGACCGAGAGACTGAAAAACAGCTTTTATCTCAAGGCCATCAGACTGTTAAACAGCCGTCACTAACATTGAGTGGCTGCTGCCAACATACTGACTCAAATCTCTAGCCACTTTAATAATAAAAACTTGGATGTAATAAATGTATCACTAGTCACTTTAAACAATGCCACTTTATATAATGTGTACATACCCTACATTACTCATCTCATATGTATGTACTGTACTCTATACCATCTACTGCATCTTGCCTATGCCGTTCGGCCATCGCTCATCCATATATTTATATGTACATATTCTTATTCATTACTTTGTTGTTGTGAAATTGTTAGATTACTTGTTAGATATTACTGCATGGTCAGAACTAGAAGCACAAGCATTTCGCTACACTCGCATTAACATCTGCGAACCATGTGTATGTGAACAATAAAATTTGATTTGATTTGCATAGTGCCAACTGTAAAGTTTGTTGAAAAAGGAATAATGGTCTGGGGCTGTTTTTCATGGTTCGGGCTAGGCTCCTTAGTTCTAGTGAAGAGAAATCTTAACGCAACAGCATACAATGACATTGTAGACGATTCTGTGGTTCCAACTTTGTTGCAACAGTTTGGGGAAGGCCCATTCCTGTTTCAGCATGTCAATGCCCCTGTGCACAAGGCGAGGTCCATACAGAAATGTTTGGTTGAGATCAGTGTGGAAGAACTTGACTGGCCTGCACAGAACCCTGACCTCAACCCCATCGTACACCTTTCGGGATGAACAGCTACTGAGCCTGTCCCACGTTGAGGACATCATCACCATCTCCTCTCTGTCTAGCAGTAAGTCAAGACAACAGACCTCTCATCACTTTCCAGGGTGCATTTCACCCACACGGCCGGGGCCTCAGAGGGCCGTGTGGGAGACAACGACAATTCCGATACTTTAGCACCTGACAGAGCTGATTCGGTTGAGGTGATGTCAGTCATATCTCTTCTCAGTGGAACAATTGGCACCCTGAGGAATTGAGGGGGAGATGTGGACATTTTATATGATTGTGTCAAGTGGCGGGTGGAATGGGCACTCTTTTTTTCTCATGGCACACTTTCGTTTATTTATTTGTGTTTACTGTCTCTGTCTCCTTTCTCTAGTCTGCTGCTAAATTTGAGTACTGTGTTGTTGCTTTAAGGCCAGTTTTTCTTGCAGGAGGTGCAGTAAACTAAAGAGCGAGTTTACAGTATAATCCATGAATATTGTCTTGCCCTCTAGCCCTGCTTAGTTTAACTGTGATCTCTGGGGAAAGGTTTTCTCATCAATACAGGTGCTTACAGCATTGTCTGTGTATTTCATCAATGAACCCGAAGGTCATCTGTTGAAGCGTTTTTTTGGTTTAATCTGAATGCATGCCTCAAGCGTAGTTCTGTTATTATTTTGTCTTTATTTATAGGGCCTCAGTCTCTCGGTTAATTACAACTGCCCTGTAGGAAACACTTTGAATAATAACACAGGAGCGTTTTGCTAATTAGTTTTGCATAATTTCTTTCTTCATTAGAATCTGTTTTATTTTGCCAAATTGGTATTTTGCTCAGTACAAACTTCCAGAGACGGGCACAGAAAAAAAAAACGATTTTGTCAGCGAGCTCTCAAGCTTTAGTGTGGTATTGGGGAAAGAATATACGAGATAGGAGTTTAAACAAGGCTGCTCCAAAAGGAAGGTAATAATCCAAACAAAAGAAAAGGAGAGACAAATACAATAAGTGGACATGTCTTGGTACGTCTTCATTCAAACAAACATGAAAAACCAGTTACACACACTTGGACTACACGAAAGAAAGAGTTATATTGTGTTATTATAGGTCTATATGTCATTAGAATCATACTAAGATGAAGTAGTATTCAGCAGTTAGGCTTGGGCTTGTGACAGAGGATTAGTATGAGGGATTTACAATATTTCTCTCTGAGGTCATTTAGTTTGGAGGACATGACAGAATGAGTAATCCAGACTTTATTACCCTGTCCTCTTTGGTAAACGGATGTGTCATCTTGTGGAGGTGGATGATGTTGAGAGGAAGCGACAACGCCTTTCCCTCACTCTTTTCTGGTAAAAAAAAGAAGAAAGAACAACTGTAGAGAAAAAGGTGTATATTGATGGATGGCTGATGAGAAGGGAGCCAGTGGTATCCTCTTCCCAGTAGGGGCGTAGTGGTTGTTAGTGACTCAGCCTGGTGAACTTCAGTGGCATTAACACAAAGGCCACTACATTACATTTCTCTCTATGCAGCAAGCCACAGGGACCTCACGCCGCTAATCACAGTGGCCAAGACACACACGTGCAAGCAGACGCACGCACAGACGGACACACTCACACGCTCGCTCGCTCTCATGCTTCCAGGCACGGGCACACACTCTCTTGCGCACGGGCACACACTCTCTTGCGCACAAACACACAGGCACACTAGACCCTGTCTCTGCAGCTAGCCCAACCTTGTCTTCAAAGTTATTTAGAAATGGATTGTAGATCAATGTGCACAAGCAGTAAGTTAAACTCGTAATGTAAGTGACTGTAGATTCAATCCAATTGTTTTATCATGTTAGACTTCTTTAAAACCTGTTTGTGAGAACAACACCGGAGGCACTCAGTATTACCAATAGGGCTGGGAATTGCCAGGGACCTCACAATACGATATTATCATGATACTTAGGTGCCGATACGGTATGTATTGCGATTCTCACGATTCTATATGTATTGCGTTTGGAAACTGTGATTTTACTGCGACTCGATGTTCCAAACATGTTGTTCAGCATACAGGGAGCTGTCCTGACCAGGTCCCAGGGGAAGAGACAGGGAGCTGTCCTGACCAGGTCCTAGGGGAAGAGACAGGGGCTATGCAGACCAGGTCCCAGGGGAAGAGACAGGGGCTATGCAGACCAGGTCCCAGGGGAAGAGACAGGGGCTATGCAGACCAGGTCCCAGGGGAAGAGACAGGGACTATCCAGACCAGGTCCCAGGGGAAGAGACAGGGACTATCCTGACCAGGTCCCAGGGGAAGAGACAGGGACTATCCAGACTAGGTCCCAGGGGAAGAGACAGGGACTATCCAGACCAGGTCCCAGGGGAAGAGACAGGGACTATCCAGACCAGGTCCCAGGGGAAGAGACAGGGGCTATCCTGACCAGGTCCCAGGGGAAGAGACAAGGGCTATCCTGACCAGGTCCCAGGGGAAGAGACAGGGACTATCCTGACCAGGTCCCAGGGGAAGAGACAGGGGGCTGTCCTGACCTGGTCCCAGGGGAAGAGACAGGGGCAATCCTGACCAGGTCCCAGGGGAAGAGACAGGGGGCTATCCAGACCAGGTCCCAGGGGAAGAGACAGGGGCTATCCTGACCAGGTCCCAGGGGAAGAGACAGGGGCTATCCAGACCAAGTCCCAGGGGAAGAGACAGGGACTATCCTGACCAGGTCCCAGGGGAAGAGACAGGGGCTGTCCTGACCAGGTCCCAGGGGAAGAGACAGGGGCTGTCCTGACCAGGTCCCAGGGGAAGAGACAGGGACTATCCTGACCAGGTCCCAGGGGAAGAGACAGGGGGCTGTCCTGACCAGGTCCCAGGGGAAGAGACAGGGGCAATCCTGACCAGGTCCCAGGGGAAGAGACAGGGGGCTATCCAGACCAGGTCCCAGGGGAAGAGACAGGGGCTATCCTGACCAGGTCCCAGGGGAAGAGACAGGGGCTATCCAGACCAAGTCCCAGGGGAAGAGACAGACTATCCTGACCAGGTCCCAGGGGAAGAGACAGGGGCTGTCCTGACCAGGTCCCAGGGGAAGAGACAGGGGCTGTCCTGACCAGGTCCCAGGGGAAGAGACAGGGGCTGTCCTGACCAGGTCCCAGGGGAAGAGACAGGGACTATCCTGACCAGGTCCCAGGGGAAGAGACAGGGGCTATCCAGACCAGGTCCCAGGGGAAGAGACAGGGACTATCCTGACCAGGTCCCAGGGGAAGAGACAGGAACTATCCTGACCAGGTCCCAGGGGAAGAGACAGGGACTATCCTGACCAGGTCCCAGGGGAAGAGACAGGGACTATCCTGACCAGGTCCCAGGGGAAGAGACAGGGACTATCCTGACCAGGTCCCAGGGGAAGAGACAGGGACTATCCTGACCAGGTCCCAGGGGAAGAGACAGGGACTATCCTGACCAGGTCCCAGGGGAAGAGACAGGGAATATCCTGACCAGGTCCCAGGGGAAGAGACAGGGACTATCCTGACCAGGTCCCAGGGGAAGAGACAGGGACTATCCTGACCAGGTCCCAGGGGAAGAGACAGGGACTATCCTGACCAGGTCCCAGGGGAAGAGACAGGGACTATCCTGACCAGGTCCCAGGGGAAGAGACAGGGACTATCCTGACCAGGTCCCAGGGGAAGAGACAGGGGGCTGTCCTGACCAGGTCCCAGGGGAAGAGACAGGGGCAATCCTGACCAGGTCCCAGGGGAAGAGACAGGGGGCTATCCAGACCAGGTCCCAGGGGAAGAGACAGGGGCTATCCTGACCAGGTCCCAGGGGAAGAGACAGGGGCTATCCAGACCAAGTCCCAGGGGAAGAGACAGGGACTATCCTGACCAGGTCCCAGGGGAAGAGACAGGGGCTGTCCTGACCAGGTCCCAGGGGAAGAGACAGGGGCTGTCCTGACCAGGTCCCAGGGGAAGAGACGGGGACTATCCTGACCAGGTCCCAGGGGAAGAGACAGGGGCTATCCAGACCAGGTCCCAGGGGAAGAGACAGGGGGCTATCCTGACCAGGTCCCAGGGGAAGAGACAGGGGCTATGCAGACCAGGTCCCAGGGGAAGAGACAGGGACTATCCTGACCAGGTCCCAGGGGAAGAGACAGGGGCTGTCCTGACCAGGTCCCAGGGGAAAAGACAGGGGCTATGCAGACCAGGTCCCAGGGGAAGAGACAGAGACTATCCTGACCAGGTCCCAGGGGAAGAGACAGGGGCTGTCCTGACCAGGTCCCAGGGGAAGAGACAGGGGCTATCCAGACCAGGTCCCAGGGGAAGAGACAGGGGCTATCCAGACCAGGTCCCAGGGGAAGAGACAGGGGCTATCCAGACCAGGTCCCAGGGGAAGAGACAGGGGCTGTCCTGACCAGGTCCCAGGGGAAGAGACAGGGGCTATGCAGACTATCTCTATCTATCTCTCTCTCTCTCGTGATCTAGTGAATGGTCTGGTGTCGTTGATGAACAGTAACATCAGCAGCCCAGTCAACCTGGTGAGTTTGTCCGTTACACTTGAATCCAAACATTATAACGGTATCTATATCTGTGTGTAATTGAATGTCTTTTTGAATTGTCAAAGCAAATGGATACATCATGCTACATCAAGTCTGTTGATTAGTAAAAAGAAAAATACACTAGCATATTTGACTACTGTTTTTTAGTCATACTGTGAGCTGTGTAGCTATTCAGACGGTTCTCTATAGTACCTGTCAGGCAAAGGATGTTACAGAAGGGTAGCTATTCAGCCAGTTCTCTCTGACATAATGTTTAGAGATGTGACAGTAGTAGGAGAGGTCTTGTAGAAAGAGGCTGGCTGACGTGCATTACTGAAACACACATGAGGGTTGTGCTCTGACCAACCAAATGGTTGTGCTTTGACACTGGGAGGTCGGTGTGCAGCACTCCGCTAAATTGCTTTTGATTTTCTCTGCTGATCTGCCTGTAGGGGAACCCAGAAGAACACACCATATTGGAGTTTGCTGAGCTCATCAGGAGTCTGGTGGGTGAGTGTCAGATCAATAGACAAGCCCTTATCCTTCCCCTTGCTCTTTATCTTTCTTTCTTTTTCTCTTTCAAGCTTTCTTCGCCTCTCTCTACAAATATAATAGATTGCTGCTGTTCTAGGTTGGGCTTGTACCTAACTGTACCCTTCTCAACTTCCCACTTTTCTCCACACACAATCACACACACAGTGAGCCGCAGTCAGATCCAGTTCCTTCCAGAGGGGCAGGACGACCCTCAGAGACGACGGCCTGACATCCGCAAAGCCAAGATGATGCTAGGCTGGGAACCTGTGGTCAGTACATAAACACACACGCAAATGCTAGACACACACACGCGCACGCACACACACACACTAGATACACACTCACGCTAGACACAAACACACACACACGATTGCATGCACACACATACACTCATGCGGCTAGACAGACATACTCTCAATGCATTTGATCACACTACTACACACAACAATCTTCCATCAGACGTGTGCGTAATCACAAAGTAGTGAATTGCTGTGAGTCATAGCTCATACAGGGTTGGCTGTACATATACTATTAAACATTGAACATATTGTATATGACATGAATGAAAACAGTACACTGAGGGAGGTATACAGCCACTCGCCAGACAGTTTTTTAGGTACACCACACCGTTCACAAAAATGGGTCGCGCCTACAGACAGTGAGTCACGTGGCCTGTGGCTTGTTCAGTTACTATTCAATTTGTTGAAAATGGTCGGAACGAGTGACCTAAACAGCGTAAAGCGTGGTATGATTGACGGTGCCATGCGTGCTGGTTCCAGTACCTCAGAAACATCCGCCCTACTGGGTTTTTCAGGCACGACGAGTGTCTAGGCTTTACCATAAATGGTACGACAAACAAAAAACACCCAGTCAACGGCAGTCCTGTGGGCGAAAACAGCTCAATGATGAGAATGGCAAGAATCGTGCAAGCTAACAGGCGGGCCACAAACAGACAAATAACGGCGCAGTACAACAGTGGTGTGCAGAACGGCATCTCTGAACGCACAACTCGATACTTGTCACGGATGGGCTATTGCAGCAGACGACCACACCGGGTTCCACTCCTATCAGTTAAAAACAAGAAGAAGCGGCTCCAGTGGATACGAGATCACCAACACTGGACAATTGAGGAGTGGAAAAACATAGCCTGGAACATGACAGTGAGTTTAGTTTACTTGAGTGGCCTGGTCAGTCCCCAGACCTCTACCCAATAGAACATCTTTGGGATGAGATAGAACGGGCTATTCCCAGCATGAATGTACCGCCGTCCAATCTCCAGCAACTGCGTGATGCCATCGCATCAGCATGGACCAACATCCATGTAGAACGTTTGCGACACCAGGTAGAATGCCCCAAATAATTCAGGTTGTTCTGGAGGCAAAGGGGGTCCGACCCAGTACTTGATGGGTATACCTAATAAACTGTCCGGTGAGTGTATAATACCACTCAGTAGAGAAACATACCTGTCACTCACTCTCACCAGTGATTCACCATTTACTCAATGCACTGCTGTCAAATCACACTGCCCAGAGAGGTGGAGGGGTGGTGCATTATGGGGGATGGAGTTTGACACTGTCTGGTGGTTGGATATAGGGGATCCCCAGGTGATGTTCTTTGAGACTACTATGAAACGTCTAGGCGCAACAACGGCTCAGCCACACAAGCTCACAGAATGGGAGCACCGAATTCTGAAGCTCATAGTGCGTAAAAATCGTCTGGCTTCTTTTGCAACACTCACAATCAATCAATCCAATTGTATTTGTCACATGAGCCGAATACAACAGGTGTACACCTTACAGTGAAATGCTTACTTACAAGCCCTTAACCAACAATGCAGTTTTAAGAAAAAAAAGTGTTAAAAGTATTTACTAAAATAAACTGAAGTAGAAAATTGACTGGCCCCATCGAACACTTTTGGGATGAATTGGAACGCCAGTTCTAATCGCCCAACATCAGTGTCCGACCTCACTAATGTTCTTGTGGCTGAATGGAAGCATGTCCCCACCGCAATGTTCCAACATCTAGTGGAAAGCCTTCCCAGAAGAGTGGAGGCTGTTATAGGAGCAAAGGGGGACCAACTCCATATTAATGGCCATGATTTTGGAATGAGATGTTCGACAGGCAGGTGTCCACATTCTTTTGGTCATGTAGTGTATGTGTCTATATGTGTGTTCATGTGTATGTTGCTGTGTTGCCAGGTGTCGTTGGAGGAAGGCCTGAACAAGACCATCCAGTACTTCAGCTGGGAGCTGGAGCACCAGGCTAACAACCAGTACATCCCCAAGCCCAAGGCAGCCCACCAGAAGAAAGGACAACCCAGACAACACAACTGAGCTTAGGGGGTCATGGTTCACGTCATCCCCAAACGCTGCTGGGTCACTGGAGGACTCAGGACCCTCCTCCTCCTCTCTTAAGTTCGGTGTGAAGACAAAGACAACATGTAAATGTCCTTTATCTTCTGTTGTTTTTTTGCTGTGACGTTTGTGACATGAGAACTCAAACTGTCCCACCATAGAGACACTACCGTGGGAGATTTCTTTTCAGACAGATAGACTTGCCTGAATGAAAGAATAGGAATCACAAACAGAAAAAAACATGACAACGATCAGAATCCAGTCTTGCACTCTGGGTTTTTTGTCAATTGACATTTTTTGTTATTTAAGAGCAGGCTTGAGAGAAGTGTTTTGTTGCGTTATTTACACTGTGCAGTTTCTGTTATGTTTTGTTTGTTTGACGTTATCTATTTTATATTTCTTGTTTCCTGTCTCTTAAGTAAAATACTGCTTTGTATTCCAACCATTGGTACATTGGAGAAGAGGAGGGGTGAAGGAGAGTGAGCCTCAGTATTGTGCTTTGCCCCCCATTCTACATTTGCCCTGGTGCCGTTCAGTGAGCTGTAAGCCTGGACACAAACACACCAGGAGTGTGTTTCTGCGTCACTGTGAGCGTGTTGTGGTTCTATCGGAGTATCCTTTGTGAAAGCTCTACTGTCAAATCCAGAAATCTTCTATAATTCATTTCAGGTGAAGATGCTATTTTAATCAAATATTTCCAATAATATGTCTCCCATGTGTTACTTCTAAAACCTTGGCATCACTGTTGCTATTCTGGGAGTGAGGAGGTTAGTCAATAATGCGAGGCTACACAAACAAACAGGAGCAGGGGTAATTAGATTAGTGTTAGGCTGGGGAGAAGTGGGAGAAGGAGTTTGTAGAGGAGAGGGATATACATTGGGGTTAGTAGAGGAGGAGAGGGAGGTACATTGGGGTTAGTAGAGGAGGAGAGGGAGGTTCGTTTGGGTTAGTAGAGGAGGAGAGGGAGGTACATTGGGGTTAGTAGAGGAGGAGAGGGAGGTTCATTGGGGTTAGTAGAGGAGGAGAGGGAGATACATTGGGGTTAGTAGAGGAGGAGAGGGAGGTTCGTTTGGGTTAGTAGAGGAGGAGAGGGAGGTACATTGGGGTTAGTAGAGGAGGAGAGGGAGGTTCATTGGGGTTAGTAGAGGAGGAGAGGGAGGTTCATTGGGGTTAGTAGAGGAGGAGAGGGAGGTTCATTGGGGTTAGTAGAGGAGGAGAGGGAGGTTCATTGGGGTTAGTAGAGGAGGAGAGGGAGGTTCATTGGGGTTAATAGAGGGGAGGGAGGTTCATTGGGGTTAGTAGAGGAGAGGGAGGTACATTGGGGTTAGTAGAGGAGGAGAGGGAGGTTGATTGGGGTTAGTAGAGGAGGAGAGGGAGGTTCATTGGGGTTAGTAGAGGAGGAGAGGGAGATACATTGGGGTTAGTAGAGGAGGAGAGGGAGGTTCATTAGGGTTAGTAGAGGAGGAGAGGGATGTTCATTGGGGTTAGTAGAGGAGGAGAGGGAGGTTCATTGGGGTTAGTAGAGAAGGAGAGGGAGGTTCATTGGGGTTAGTAGAGGAGGAGAGGGAGGTTCATTGGGGTTAGTAGAGGAGGAGAGGGAGGTTCATTGTGGTTAGTAGAAGGGAGGGAGGTTCATTGGGATTAGTAGAGGAGGAGAGGGAGGTTGATTGGGGTTAGTAGAGGAGGAGAGGGAGGTTCATTGGGGTTAGTAGAGGAGGAGAGGGAGGTTCATTGGGGTTAGTAGAGGAGGAGAGGGAGATACATTGGGGTTAGTATAGGAGGAAAGGGAGGTTCATTGGGGTTAGTAGAGGAGGAGAGGGAGGTTCGTTTGGGTTAGTAGAGGAGGAGAGGGAGGTACATTGGGGTTAGTAGAGGAGGAGAGGGAGGTTCATTGGGGTTAGTAGAGGAGGAGAGGGAGGTTGATTGGGGTTAGTAGAGGAGGAGAGGGAGGTTCATTGGGGTTAGTAGAGGAGGAGAGGGAGGTTCATTGGGGTTAGTAGAGGAGGAGAGGGAGGTTCATTGTGGTTAGTAGAGGGGAGGGAGGTTCATTGGGATTAGTAGAGGAGGAGAGGGAGGTTGATTGGGGTTAGTAGAGGAGGAGAGGGAGGTTCATTGGGGTTAGTAGAGGAGGAGAGGGAGGTTCATTGGGGTTAGTAGAGGAGGAGAGGGAGATACATTGGGGTTAGTATAGGAGGAAAGGGAGGCTCATTGGGGTTAGTAGTGGAGGAGAGGGAGGTTCATTGGGGTTAGAAGAGGAGGAGAGGGAGGTTCATTGGGGTTAGTAGAGGAGGAGAGGGAGATTCATTGGGGTTAATAGAGGGGAGGGAGGTTCATTGGGGTTAGTAGAGGAGAGGGCGGTACATTGGGGTTAGTAGAGGAGGAGAGGGAGGTTCATTGGGGTTAGTAGAGGGGAGGGAGGTTCATTGGGGTTAGTAGAGGAGGAGAGGGAGGTTGATTGGGGTTAGTAGAGGAGGGGAGGGAGGTTGATTGGGGTTAGTAGAGGAGGAGAGGGAGGTTCATTGGGGTTAGTAGAGGAGGAGAGGGAGGTTCATTGGGGTTAGTAGAGGAGGAGAGGGATGTTCATTGGGGTTAGTAGAGGAGAGGGCGGTACATTGGGGTTAGTAGAGGAGGAGAGGGAGGTTCATTGGATTTAGTAGAGGGGAGGGAGGTTCATTGGGGTTAGTAGAGGAGGAGAGGGAGGTTGATTGGGGTTAGTAGAGGAGGAGAGGGAGGTTGATTGGGGTTAGTAGAGGAGGAGAGGGAGATTGATTGGGGTTAGTAGAGGAGGAGAGGGAGATTCATTGGGGTTAGTAGAGGAGGAGAGGGAAATACATTGGGGTTAGTAGAGGAGGAGAGGGAGGTTCATTGGGGTTAGTAGAGGAGGAGAGGGAGATACATTGGGGTTAGTAGTGGAGGAGAGGGAGGTTCATTGGGGTTAGTAGAGGAGGAGAGGGAGGTTCATTGGGGTTAGTAGAGGAGGAGAGGGAGATTCATTGGGGTTAGTAGAGGAGGAGAGAGAGGTTCATTGTGGTTAGTAGAGGAGGAGAGAGAGGTTCATTGTGGTTAGTAGAGGAGGAGAGAGAGGTTCATTGTGGTTAGTAGAGGAGGAGAGAGAGGTTGATTGGGGTTATGGTAGTAGGTGTAAGGTAGAGGTTGCTGTTAGAAGTAGGGGAAATATAAAGAGAGAAGTTCAGTTTGGGGAGTGAGATTGCGAGCCTGTGGAGTTAGTAGTGGTCATAGTTGACGAGTTCTCGTCATAATGGTGCTGACGACCCTGATCGTTGGACCGTGCGTGGTCCATCCAGTAGGACTTTCTGGGGAGGGAAAGAACACAACGACATACAGTTGAGGTCGGAAGTTTACATACACTTAGGTTGGAGTCATTAAAACTAGTTTTTTAACCACTCCACAAATTTCTTGCCAAGTCGGTTAGGACATCTACTTTGTGCATGACACAAGTAACTTTTCCAACAATTGTTTACAGACAGATTATTTCACTTATAATTCACTGTGTCACAATTCCAGTGGGTCAGAAGTTTACATACACTAAGTTGACTGCCTTTAAACAGCTTGGAAGATTCCAGAAAATTATGTCATGCCTTTAAACGATTCTGATAGGCTAATTGACATAATTTGAGTCAATTAGAGGTGTACCTGTGGATGTATTTCAAGGCCTACCTTCAAACTCAGTGCCTCTTTGCTTGACATCATGGGAAAATCAAAAGAAATCAGCCAAGACCTCAGAAAAACAATTGCAGACCTCCACAAGTCTGGTTCATCCTTGGGAGCAATTTCCAAACGCCTGAAGGTACCACGTTCATCTGTACAAACAATACTACGCAAGTATAAACACCATGGGACCACGCAGCTGTCATACCGCTCAGGAAGGAGACACGTTCTGTCTCCTAGAGAGGAACGTACTTTGGTGCGAAAAGTGCAAATCAATCCCAGAAAAACAGCAAAGGACCTTGTGAAAATGCTGGAGGAAACAGGTACAAAAGTATCTATATCCACAGTAAAACGAGTCCTATATTGACATAACATGAATGCACGATCAGCAAGGAAGAAGCCACTGCTCCAAACCACCATTAAAAAAAAGCCAGACTACGGTTTGCAACTGCACATGGGGACAAAGATCATACTTTTTGGAGAAATGTCCTCTGGTCTGATGAAACAAAAATAGAACTGTTTGGCCATAATGACCATCGTTATGTATGGAGGAAAAAGGGGGAGGCTTGCAAGCCGAAGAACACCATCCCAACCGTGAAGCACGGGGGTGGCAGCATCATGTTGTGGGGGTGCTTTGCTGCAGGAGGGACTGATGCACTTCACAAAATAGATGCCATCATGAGGAAAGAAATGATGTGGATATATTGAAGCAACATCTCAAGACATCAGTCAGGAAGTTAAAGCTTGGTCGCAAATGGGTCTTCCAAATGGACAATGACCCCAAGCGTACTTCCAAAGTTGTGGCAAAATGGCTTAAGGACAACAAAGTCAAGGTATTGGAGTGGCCATTACAAAGCGCTGACCTCAATCCCATAGAAAATTTGTGGTCAGAACTGAAAAAGCGTGTGCGAGCAAGGAGGCCTACAAACCTGACTCAATTACACCAGCTCTGTCAGGAGGAATGGGCCAAAGTTCACCCAACTTATTGTGGGAAGCTTGTGGAAGGCTACTCGAAACGTTTGACCCAAGGTAAACAATTTAAAGGCAATGTTACCAAATACTAATTGAGTGTATGAAAACTTCTGACTAGGAATGTGATGAAAGAAATTAAAGCTGAAATAAATCATTCTCTCTACTACTATTCTGACATTTCACATTATTAAAATAAAGTGGTGATCCTAACTGACCTAAGACAGGGACTTTTTACTTGGATTAAATGTCAGGAATTGTGAAAAACTGAGTTTAAATGTATTTGGCTAAGGTGTATGTAAACTTCTGACTTCAACTGTGTTAGAACGTAACCTCAGCTCAACTCAAAAGATCTTAAACATTGGAAAGGCGCCAGTAATATGGTGGAAATACTCAGCCTTTTAGAGGGAAGGGTTAAGCAATTAACTTGTTTCTCATACCCATCAGATCCTTTCAGATCTACTAGAGTGCTTAGTGGGTTATACAATATGGGGTGGATTTGGGATTCAGCAGATGAGGAGATGACTCGAAGGGGATGGCTGGTACAGTATGTATAGGACAACATTGTTTAAATTGCCAAGGCTGTCAGAGCCAACAGCCAGAGAGGCAAGTCCAGGGAACAGGAAATGACACATACACAGGAAGTAATTAAAGCAATCCTACCAACTGACTTACAGGAGTTTTCAACCAAGGGGCCAGGCACTGTTTCGAAACTGCAGTTAACTGACGCCTGGCCCAGAAAGACAATTTCTATACACAGTCACATAGAGAAGTCAGATTTGAAAATTCCTAATAAGATACTATAGTCATCACCTTTGTGCACAAAACATCCATTGAATTATTCAAATGATTGTCACTGAGGCAGATTATTTTTTCTTCACTCACAGCCGAAGATATAACCACTTTATATTGAACATGTCTGCTATGTTTTTGGATGACGTGATGATGTCGTCGCTGCTCCCTGTGTGCACTGAGTGCTAGTGTGCATGTGATGTTGCTCCAGTCTTCTCAGTGCTGTCAACTGTCTACAGAACTGAGAAGGAAACACAACTTTCTCCTTCATTTATTACTTTAATCCTAACATCTTTTTCTCAATTCCTACCTCTCTCAGAGCCAGCCTCAGACCCCCCATTCAGAAAGTATTCAGACCCCTTCCCCTTTTCCACATTTTGTTAAGTTACAGCCTTATTCTAAAATGTTTTTTTTTTTATAATCCTCATCAATCTACACACAATACCCCATAATAACAAAATGAAACATGCCTTAAATACATAAGTATTTACATCATCCTTGAGATGTTTATACAACTTGGAGTCCACTTATGGTACATTCAATTGATTGGACATGATTTGGAAAGGCACACACCTGAATATATAAGGTCCCACAGTTGACAGTGCATGTCAGAGCAAAAACCAAAGCCATGAGGTCGAAGAAACTTTCAGTAGAGCTCCGAGACAGGATTGTGTCGAGGCACAGATCTGGGGAAGGGTACCAAAACATTTCTGCAGCATTGAAGGTCCCCAAGAACACAGTGGCCTCCATCATTCTTAAATAGAAGTAATTTGGAACACGAAGACTCTTCCTAGAGCTGGCTGCCCGGCCAAACTGAGCAATCGTGGGAGAAGGGCCTTGCTCAGGGAGGTGACCAAGAACCCGATGGTCACTCTGACAGAGCTCCAGAGTTCCTCTGTGGAGATGGGAGAACCTTCCAGAAGGACAACCATCTCTGCAGCACTCCACCAATCAGGCCTTTATGGTAGTGTGGCCAGAATGACACATGACAGCCCACTTGGAGTTTGCCAAAAGGCACCTAAAGGACTCAGACCATGAGAAACAAGATTCTCTGGTCTGATGAAACCAAGATTGAACTCTTTGGCCTGAATGCTAAGCGTCACGTCTGGAGGAAACCTGGCACCATCCCTACGGTGAAGCATGGTGTTGGCAGCATCATGCTGTGGCAATGTTCTTCAGAGGCAGGGACTGGGAGACTAGTCAGGATCGAGGAAGAACCCAATCGAACATCTCTGGAGAGACCTGAAAATAGCTGAGCAGCGACGCTCCCCATCCAACCTGACAGAGCTTGAGAGGATCTGCAGAGAATAATGACCATTGTGTCGTCGGCAAACTTAATGATGGTGTTGGAGTCGTGATTGCAGCAGAGATTTTGCGCCAGCCTGTCACTACTTGGTCAAAAGCACTCAATGGTCTCAGCATTCAAACTTTTATGTTTAGTGTGGTATAGCGTGATATAAGCAGAATTCAATATAATTCCAATGCAAGAACCCAAATGACGTCCCTGGGTATAGCTACATATCAGTATGTTTCATCATAGAAATAGATACATTCTATTATGGTTTTCTTGGTAGGCTATTGGTTTTCGTGGTTGTTAATGGAACTGTACGTATTGGAAACGTGATTATGGTAGGCTGGAATTGCTTCATTGATTACGTGGTTCAGATTTGATCCACAGAAGTGTATTGTGCCATATCACAAGGTGTTGCTCAGCAGCATGGTTTTCCATGTTTGAAGCAGGCCCATAGGCTTGTTTATATGGCAAGATGGCTGTGCATGGCTGCATCTCACTGTAGCAGGTTATTTTATTTTTAAATATAGATTGTGTCATGCCTTTATCGATCTGATATTTAGTTTACTAGGACTACTACTTGGTACCGCTGTTTTGTTCTGTTCTCATTCATTCGTTCACATTCGCAGTTGTGTCAGTATTCTAAGCCAAACTACTACTCAGCATTTTTGTTTGCATGCATGAATAACTAGGCTACCACTTTCAGCATTTAGTTTGCATTATTTTGGTAAGATGGCTGTGTGTACGGAAGCATTCACATAGGGTAATTCACCTATTACAAACATCCTATCTTGAATCCTAAATTCATTACCAAGACGGCCATGCTTTAGTGTGTAGGGCACTGTCCATTGTGCTGATACAATGCAGTGGAGATAGGTTGGCGCGGAATATGTAGCCTGTCACTTCAAAGGCACTCAATGGTCTTGGAGTCTCTGCATTTTAATTATGTTTTATTGGGGTATAGCATGATATAAGCATAGTTCAATATAATTCCAATGCAAGAACCCCCAAAAAATGTAAACTGCCCCCTTAGTCACTTTATCCTGGCACCGGGCCTGTCTACAATGTATGGAGTTGTAGGAAATTAACTTCAAAACAACAAAAATTCTCTCTGCCATCAAGAGGGGGGCCACTAAAATGTTTTGCAGAGTGGAGGGGGGCCCCCAACTGAATATCGCTTAGGGCCCCCATATTGAATATTGAATGATGCTCTCTCATTTCACCCACTCTGTCTTTTTCTCTGACTTGTTTTTGCCAAAGCTTTTCTCCTTGGTCCTGGCGTTTCTTAAAATCTCCATCGAAACCATTGATCTGGAAGAAACATTGCGAGAGAGAAGAGAAAGCTTGAGAGTGTTTGCGTGTGTGTATGCACGTGCATGTGTGTGTATTCAAAGTGTTTCAGGCCCAGTGATGTCCATAGTGTTGGAGTATAATTATCTCTCCTTTGAAGAGTCTCTGGGTCTTGCTGTGACAGGATCATCCTTCTACTCTTATCTAGTCTGATGACGATTATAAATTAGGCTGGACATTATCCCTTCCTCCCTTTATCTATCGATGTTATTATAATGTACAATCATGCTAAATTATTTTTTTTACCCTGTCCCATACTTTATCTAGCGCCAGGATTTTTTCCAACCTTGAGACCTGACCAGGATAAACTCCCTGTCATGGCTATAGCCTATGACAATGGCCCATAGTAGGGCCTATAGTTTTTCCTAGTCAGGTCCCAGGGACAGAATAAACTCAGGGCCCTACCCCATCCAACCCTCCTGTCCCCACTCACCGTCTCATCAAAGCCCATGTACATGAACTGCATGATCCACTGCTGCACGTCTGGCCTGCTGCGGTCCCAGATGTTCCTCTTGGGCCTTCGTAGCTTGGCCAGAACTCTTTGGCCTTGGCGGGAGCGACTGCCACTCCAGACTTAGAGGGAGTGCTACTGTTACCCACCACTGGGGAGAGGAGACATGGAAAGGGAGTAGGATGTAAAGTATGCACAGTGTATAATGTGTGTATGTAAAAGCTTTCTGTGAATATTACCATTTATTTTCTTCAGGATCTTGTGCTGCTCTCACTGAAAACATCTGATAAAGCTAGTCATTAGCGGCAGGTAGCCTAGTGGTTAGAGTGTTGGGCCAGTAACTGAAAGGTTGCAAGATCAAATCCCGAGCTGACAAGGTAAAAATCTGTCGTTCTGCCCCTGAACAAGGCAGTTAACCAACTGTTCCTAGGCTGTCATTGTAAATAAGAATTTGTTCTTAACTGACTTGCCTAGTTAAATAAAGGTTCAATTAAAAAAATGAGGACACTTAGTGGGCTTATTGAATAGCCTAGAATCCCTTTAGCAAGGAGAGGAGACTGTACTATACTGTAAGCCCATTGTGATTATTGAGTTCGTTTGTGGTTTGATAAAGCACAACCCATTCAGTAGAGGCTTAACACACACGCACAAACAGCCAGAGATGGGGCACATGGTTGAGGTTATAGGAAATGATTTGCAGCTGTTTTGCACCAATCTAAGTTACTAATGAGCACTGAACATCAGCAGAGCAATTTCCCCGCTGAACTTTTCTCATCAGTCCAGCAGTTCTTTCACATTTAACAATGAGTCAGATGGATGTCTGACTCATTGTTAAATGTGAAGGTGAGAGATCTGCCTGGTCTGCTATCTCATTCTCCCTCCTGTTTCTTCCTCCCTCTCACTCTTTCTTTCCCTACCTCTCTCTCTGACACTTCCCCTCTTTCTCTCTTCTTCCCCCCCACTGCAACCCTTCTCGCAAATGGTGGTATAGAGAGCTAGAAAATACTTTTGAGGTGAAAGGGAAGAATCACCATGGCTAGTTATTCTTCAGTAACACATGACATATACAGTAGAATCTACATTTCACTTATCTCCCAAGTCTGTTTTCAGCTGTCTGCCATGCTCGTCCCTTTCTCACACAAGAGAAAGAAACTCCTTATGCATTCAAGCATTATGTGAAATAATTCATCACTTTCCTTAAGTAACCCAGATACCTGATAAAACTTCCTAAAACATATCATCAACCTTCAAACTTGAGGTTCTTCACTATATGAATTAACACTTCAGTGTAGCAGATGTTACTGCAGAGGTTGTGTTCATCTATGTTCTGTTCCCTTCTGTATGCATTATCTAGTGGAGTAGAAGGTGTGGGGGGACAGAGCGAGACAGAAGGATAGTTGAAAGAAAGACTTGAATAAGAAGAGAGCGAGAGGGAGACAAAAAAAAGAGAGAAAGAGTTCTCTCACTTGTGAGGGCCAGGAGTGTGAGCAGAGCAGTGAGCTCCACCAGCCTTCGATAAAGCCACTGAGAAGCCATGATGTCCCCTTCGCGGTCGAATGTCGTTTACCCGAAAATCCAACCCACAGAAACGGGCCTGTCTGAAGTAGTTTTTTTTTCTCTCAATCGAATGTTCATGTGTGCACTTTGCCATCCAGTAAGTACAGTAGCAGCAATAAGGGAGAGGAATGTTAACTGTATAAATGTTGTCCTCCCAACACAGTTTATACCAAAGGTGAACTTTCAATCCTGAGTCAATGATAAACCTCTGATCCTTGATGTGTGGCACATGGTAAATTGATTTCAGCCATATGGCTGGGGACATTTCATATCCCCATCACTAAGAACAGTCCAGTGATTTGACAGAACTGGCAGGTGATAGTTGAGTTAAAATTGAGACTATAGTGGTGGAATGAGTGAGGGAACTGCACTGTGGAAGTGAGTCTGACTGTTTCAATCAGTAGCGTGGATGATCAGTGTTATAACGTGATTTATACCATTCTACAATGCAGATCTTCTGCGCTGCAGATTGAATCCAGCCTCTAGGGTTGTATTGATAGGTAGCCTACCTGGGGAAGCTGAACGAGGGGTCAATGGTGGAAAAAGTACCCAATGTTTATACTAGAGTAAAAGTAAAGAATAGTACCTTATTAATAGGAAATGACTCAAGTGAAAGTCACCCAGTAAAATTATACTTGAGTAAGTCTAAAAGTATTTGGTTTTAAATATACTTATGTATCAAAAGTAAATGTAACTGCTAAAATATACTTAGGTATAAAAAGTAACAGTATAAATCATATAAAATTCCTTATAATAAGCAAACCAGACAGCACAATGGTTTTGTTTTTAAAATGGACAGATAGCCAAGGGCACATTCCAACACTCAGGTATAATTTACAAACTAAGCATTTGTGTTTAGTGAATCCGCCAGATCAGGTAGTAGGGATGACCAGGGATGTTCTCTTGATAAGTGTGTGAATTGGACCAGTTTCCTGTCCTGCTAAGCATTCAAAATGTAAAGAGTACTTTTGGGTGTCAGGGAAAATGTATGGAGTAGAAAATACATTATTTTCTTTAGGAATGTAGTGGAGTAAAGGTTATCCAATTATATATAGTAAAGTACAGATCCTCCAAAAAACGACTTAGGTAAAATACTTTATTGTACTACTTAAGTACTTTACACCACTGATGAGGTTCAACAACTGTAGGTCACCTTTAGGCCTCAAAGTTTAAGGTGAGAAACTTTAGGTCAGAGTTTAGTGTGATACTGATGTGACCTTTGCAAGACATCTGTCAAGTTATGTAATTCATATGGACCTTTACATTTCATAACGTGGGTCTACTACACTCCAAAGACTTGGCTGTTATGTAAACTTCAATATCTTTTAGCTCAGGCTCTTTCTTTGTCTCTTAAAATGATTCAAACAAATACCAGAGGAGAAGGTTCCATCACATGGTGCCACGGCTATGTTGGTAAACCTCTCAACACAGAGAAAATTCTCTCAAACCGAGTTGCATTAAGAAAGCTGCTTTAGTTCAGAAGCCTATGTCCTCTTGTTGCCCTCTCTCTCTCTCTCTCTCTCTCTCTCTCTGTCTCTCTCTGTCTCTCTCTCTCTCTCTTCATAAATATGTATCTTTCCATTCCTGTCTCTGTTCTTGTCATTATACACACACACACACCTTCACAAAAACATTTGCCAGCAGAAATGAGGCATCGGATTGTGAAGACCCCTGTGAATATCCCTTTTATCTTTTCTATTAAATAACTCCTTTCATTCTAAAAATCCTTCCCAACTTTTCAAAGGTGAGACAGAGAACGACAACATCACAGCCACTGAATGCTAATTAAACCAGCATGAGTTCCAGTCAACTGTGGTAGGCCTAACTGATACTCAGTCAGTCAATAGACAGCAAGCATTGCAGATGCAAACACACCAGACTGTCTGCTACGACTAATGTTAATAATAGGGCACTGACCTGTCTAGAAGGGAGATTCAGAGATGCAGAAAATGGGGGGGTGGGGGGGGGGGGGGGGGTGTAAAAAGTACCCAATTGTCATACTTGAGTATCAAAAGTAGAAATCATGTTAAATTGCTTATATTAAGCTAACCAGACAGCACAATTATATATATGTTGTGTTAACTTACGGATAGGGAAAATGTATGGAGTAAAAAGTACATTATTTTATTTTGGAATGTAGTGAAGTAGAAGTTGTCAAAAATATAAATAGTAAAGTAAAGTGCAGGTACCCCAAAAAATGACTTAAGTAGTACTTTAAAGTATTTTTACTTAAGTACGTTACACCACTGGTTTGGGAGCAGCAAACAGCAGCTCCTTGTCTTGCTATGGCTGGACAGGGACACAGGAAACTGGCACAGGGCTAAAGCACTCAGAAAAGTGCTACTGGATGAGGGATGGAGAAAGTGGGGGAGAAGGTAGAGAGAGACAAAGAGACGAGGGAGAAAGCCAGAGGGACGGAAGTGGAGAGAGAAGATAAAGGGACTATAGAAAGAGATAGAAAAAGAAGGAATGAAATCGACAGAGGGCAGCGAGCTAGACAGAGAAACGAGAAGTGTCAGACTCATATCCCAGTTTTTGTTGTTTCTTTTTCAGATGCAGCTTTATTAAGTGCTCGCCCTCTCTTTACAACAATGGTCTGAGCCAGACATAAACCCATCATACACAGTAACACAACAATAATCTGCCTGACTAGAGCTGCACTCCCTCCCTGTTCCCACACACATTCTCAAAACAATTAGTCAACAAAAGAAGGATGTGAAACCAGAAGTTTTAGACCATTCCCCCTGCTGCACTGTTCCTTTCTGCTGGTTTACCAACCCCCTTCCAATGCAGCCCCCCTACCCTGCAGAGAGAAGGCACAGTCATGTGTGTGGAGGTGTGCTAGTGAGTAAACAGCTTTACTAAAGATCTGCTTAGTATTCTGAAATCCCCCTGTAGTTACCTTTGTTATTCCTAAACTAAAAGCATGAGCTCCTCTCCTAGGGGCTGCACTAACAGATCATGTGAATCTCCAGGCACATATTTCTATGCAGATGGAACAAATCCACCTGAGGGAAAACAGATGGCCCTGGATTTGTGCGATAAAATATCTAATATTTTTTTCCTTTTCATTTAATACTGTAGTGAGATTGGAAACGTTTGGTTTGAATTACACACACACATAGGCCTGCACAAACCCACGCACACACGATAGATCACCTCCCATAAGCTGTGTGATACAGTAGTACAGCATATCTATGGCACATCTAGAGAACAGATAAAAGGATTACAGAACAGGAGGAGGAGAAAGGGCTGCACAGATGACAAAGAAAAGTAAATGAAAGGAGCGGAGGATGGCTTTTCATTAAACGCCGCTCCTTTCTTCACATCAAACCTCAACCTGACATTGGATTTGCCTCAAGTCTCCGTCCAACCACAGCACTTGCCTCCCAAAGAACAGTAAAGCTTGGGGGACACAGCAGCTTCGCTCCGGGGGGGTGAGAACTCCGCTCCGTTCCCAGTACACTGCACCATGAAATGAGATTCAGTGTTGTGGCAGAGGAGCAGAGAGGATTTCTGCTGTAGTACCGTATCACAACAGAGTTGGGAAAGTAGTCTTCTGATGAGGAGCTCTGTTGTATATGGACCCAGGGCCTGTGCATTCTGGAATAACACTGGGAACAGTTGGGAATAACTTCAGAAAATGAGTTGGGAAGGAGGGGTCACTGGAAGGTCAGCGATCACAGGTGTGATGTATCGAGGTTGGATTATATACATGAATGACATGCAAATCAAACCATTTTCATATCTGTGCAGGGGCAAAAATAACTACTCCAAATCAGTATTCAAATCTCCTGTATCTGCTGTGTGCTTTCATCATCATTCATCAACACAACCAAAACAAATGTGTTTTGTCTGGAGCAGGGTGATTAAAGGGATTTCTTTATTGTTTTACAGAGGTCAAGTTTGTCATTGTCCACAGAATAGGGCCCTGTTCCAATTACATTCACTGAGGACTTCACTTCTTTACTTTTTTCACTTGAACTACTGATCTAGTGTGTTGGAGCAGTGATTACTTCAAGGCAGATGGGGGGAGGTTAAGGATGACGTTAAGTTTGAATGATTCGGCTTTAGCCCGGTCCAACTCCATCTCCTTCTGTCTCTCCTTCCATCTCTGTAACTCTGCAAGGCTGGGCCAAGATAGGATATAGGTGGCAGATGTCCAACGAACTGTATTTCAGTTCTCCGTTCCTCTCAGAAGCCTAGAGGGACACAGCAGCACCTGTCTCCCCCCTGCTGTCCACCAGAATTACTCTCTAACCAACTCAATCAACACTGTGAAATTAGACTTCATCAAAGCCATGCCATGATCAGACTTTTTACATCAAAAAGTCAGGTTTCTGATGTACAAATCTGAATGTATGAGAATCAAACTGTTCAAAGATAATTACTTTGCAAACTTTTCTGCTTTGACTAAATAACAAAGAACATTTTTTATCAAACATCAATTTGTTTTAACAAGATTTATAGCATCAACTGTGTGTTCATGCATGCTTGATCCTAAACATTTCCAGGGTATAGTTTTATCAATGCAATGGTCAGACAATGGTGAAAAGGTGGTGATTTGAAATATTCTCTAAGGATTTTGTTTGACCCAAACTTTATTTTGCAGATTCTGCTGTGTCTTGGTCTGGGCTGTGGTAACCCAGGTTGCTGGCTATAAGTGGGCCCAGTAGGTTCTGGCCAGGTCCTGGATCCGGTCGTAACTGGCCTGGGCCGTCAGCTCCTGCATCCAGCCTGTTAAGTTGGGCATTTCACGTTTCACCCTGCCTGGGGAAAAATGTATCAATCAGTTTAGCAAGCAAGCAATCAAACAACCAATCAACAAATCAATCAAACATATCCATCCATCATCTTAATTTTCTCTCTTTGCTGATTCTTTCTTGGTTCACCTTTACCTTCCTCTGTGGCACTCACCGTCTCTTCTGCTCCTGGTTAAGAGAGAGAGATGGGAAACGGAAAGAGTCAGACGGAAGTCAAAGTTCAGTGTTGTTCTATCAAAAGGACACTATGAGCGGGAGACTCAGAGGCGTTCGCCTACCTGTGAAACTGAGGAATCCCAAGAGTGTGAAGCAGACCAACATTGAAACACACAGACGAGGCTGAATCTATAGGATTTATTTTTGTCTTTGTTTATGATGCATCAAATACAGTGTACCTCCTCAGAGAGAGGAAGAACACAGTGGCCTCCATCATTTTTAAATGGAAAAAGTTTGGAACCACCAAGACTCTTCCTAGAGCTGGCCACCCGGCCAAACTGAGCAATCGGAAGGGCCTTGGTCAGGAAGGTGACCAAGAACCCGATGGTCACGCTGACAGAGTCCCAGAGTTCCTATGTGGAGATGGGACAACCTTCCAGAAGGACAACAATCTCTGCAGCACTCTACCAATCAGACCTTTATGGTAAAGTGGCCAGACTGAAGCCACCTCTCAGTAAAAGACAAATGACAGCCTGCTTGCAGTTTCTGAATGTTCTTTAGTGGCCCAGCCAGAGCCTTCATCCTAACTGAAGATCTCTGGAGAGATCTGAAAATAGCTGTGCAGCGACGCTCCCCATCCAACCTGACAGAGCTTGAGAGGATCTGCAGAGAAGAATGGGAGAAACTCCCAAAATACAGGTGTGCCAAGCTGGTAGTGTCATACCCAAGACTTGAGGCTGTAATCGCTGCCAAAGGTGCTTCAACACAGTACTGAGTAAAGGGTTTAAATACTTATGTAAATCTGGGGTTGTTTTTATATACATTTGCAGAAATGTCAAAAAAACTGTTTTTGCTTTGTCCTTGTGGAGTATTGTGTGTAGATTGATGAAAAAAATCAATTTTAGAACAAGACTGTAACGTAACGAAATGGAAAAAGTCAAAGGGTCTGAATACTTTTTGATTGCACTGTATATTTAAAAACATTAACATGGTGTGTGTGTGTGTGTGTGTGTGTGTGTGTGTGTGTGTGTGTGTGTGTGTTTGTGTGTGTGTGTGTGTGTGTGTGTGTGTGTGTGTGTGTGTGTGTGTGTGTGCGCATCTATCAGTTCCACATACTTGTCAGTGCATACACACAACAAGTAGGTCATATGGGGGAGAGGCCTTGTGCCTGGAGGTGTGGCTTTATTTGTTTTTTGATATGGAAGGGAGTTCCCTGCAATCATGGCTCTGTATAATACTGTATGTTTTCTTGAATTTGTTCCTGACCTGGGGACTGTGAAAAGACCCTTGCTGGCATGTCTGGTGGGGTAAGTGTGTGTGTCAGTGCTGTGTGTAAGTTGACTATGCAAACAATTTGGAATTTCCAACACATTAATGTTTCTTGTAAAAACAACAAGTGATGCAGTCAGTCTTTCCTAAAAAAAGAAAGAAAAAGAAGCCCTCTGATTAAAATGAAGAACCGCTCTGTTCTGGGCCAGCTGCAGCTTAACTAGGTCTTTCTTTGCAGCCATATGACTGACCGAGAGATAGGGGGGAGAGAGAGAGAGAGAGAACATTTCCTGACAAAATGTCAAACTTGTAAATGATTATTCAAGTTTTCAAGACCTCTCTGATGAGAATAGGCTACCCGTCCTGTTGAGGGAGGACTCAGAGAGCTGTGGCTTGGCAGCGCACTACATTGCTGCCTGCCATAAGATGAGGGACAGTGTCTGACAGACCAACCAACCTGCACATGTCCTCTATGCTTATTGTTCAACATGTGGTTATTTTGACCCTTGATTATTGTTGTTACTGTTGTCCCATTGACATCCCATTATTATGTTAATATTGTAAATCTCCAAAGTAAGCTTGTTACACTGTTATGTCATTCCAATAAAGCAAATTGAATTGAGAGAGAGAGGGAGAGAGAGAAAATAGAGAGACAATAGACAGTGAGTGTGTCAGAGAGCGGGAGAGAGAGAGAAGGGAGAGGGAGTGAATGCACTAAAAGAAAAAGCCTGCAAAGCAAATATTACTGCCAGATATATATATGATTGCCATAGCCTGAGGGACATCCCATAACCATTCATTCCCTGAAGTATTTACATTGTATATAACTTACAAGTAATACATAGTGTAGCCATCATCCATGTACATTTTGTTGTTTATTTATTAACCATTCTTTCTTTTTCTTTTTATAATCATATTTCTATTTAATTAATGACCGAAGATTGTATACATGATTCAAATCAAATCCTATCAAATTGTATTTGACAGGTGTAGACCTTACAGTGACATGCTTACTTACAAGCCCCCAACCAACAATGCAGTTTCAAAATAATATGGATAAGAATAAGAGATAAAAGTAACAATTAATTAAAGAGCAGCAGTAAAATAACAATAGCTAGACTATATACAGGGGGGTACCGATACAGAGTCAATGTGCGGGGGCACCGGTTAGTTGAGGTAGTATGTACATGTAGGTAGAGTTATTAAAGTGGCTATGCATAGATTACAACAGAGAGCAGCAGTGGTGTAAAGAGGGGGTGATGGGGGGGGGGCACTGCAAATAGTCTGGGTAGCCATTTGACTAGATGTTCAGGAGTCTTATGGCTTGGGGGTAGAAGCTGTTTAGAAGCCTCTTGGACCTAGACTTTGCGCTTCGGTACCACTTGCCATGTGGTAGCAGAGAGAACAGTCTATGACTAGGGCGGCTGGAGTCTGCCATATCAGGCAGTGATGCAACCAGTCAGGATGCTCTCGATGGTGCAGCTGTAGAACCTTTTGAGGATCTGAGGACCATGCCAAATCTTTTCAGTCTCCTGAGGGGGAATAGGTTTTGTTGTGCCCTCTTCATGACTGTCTTGGTGTGCTTGTACCATGTTAGTTTGTTGGTGATGTGGACACCAAGGAACTTGAAGCTCTCAACCTGCTCCACTGCAGCCCCGTAGATGAGAATGGGGGTGTGCTCAGTCCTCTTTTTCCTGTAGTCCACAATCATCTTCTTTTTGTTTTGAATTGATGATGATGATTATATGTACTATTATTATTGCTACTGAAAATAACTGTATTTCATTATCCTCATTGCATCGTACTGTATTTACTGAATTGCTGTACCACTATACTGCTTTGGCAATATCTACAAATTGTATGTCATGCCAATAAAGCAATCTGAATTTGAGAGAGAGAGAAAGACAATAGACTGTGAGTGTGTCAAAGAGAGAGAGAGAGTACACTATCACATTTCAGGTAAGACCTAAATGCAGACTGTGTTGAAGTAACTATGTTTATTACAGCAACAGGGGCAGGCAAACGACAGATCAAAGGCAGGCAGAGATCGGTAATCCAGAGTAGTGGGGAAATGGTACAGGACGTCAGGCAGGCCCAGGGTCAGGGCGGGCAGAAAAGGTCAAAACCGGGAAAAACAGGAAGAATCAATAGACAGGAACAGAGGGAAAAACGCTGGTAGGCTTGACGGAACAAAACGAACTGGCAACAGACAAACAGAGAACACAGGTATAAGTACCCAGGGGGTAATGGAGAAAATGGGCGACACCTGGAGGGGGGTGGAGACAAGCCCAAGGACAGGTGAAACAGATCAGGGTCGTGACATACACAGCCAGTCCAGAACTCTTCACACTTTGTATCCAGACGGGCCCTTGACACCAGCCGACTGCAGTATTAGAAGATTCAACAGATTTATGAATCTGTTTATTTACTTTGTGGGGAAAGAGAAAGAGCCCACAGACTGGGTGAGACACAGAGACCAGACATACACACAGAGACTGGCACGGATCATGAGAGAATAGATAGGAAACTAAGCATCCTGCCATTTCTCTCTTCTATCTGGTCTGTCAGAAGACTGTTTACTGCCTTTAGGAGAGGCTGGCACCAGGATGTCAGCCTGAGACTTAGACAGAGCCATTGTTTAGAAGTTCAGACCAAGGTTGCTCAACTAACCCTGCCAGGGCTGGTGGGCTGCAGTCTTTAACTCCAGCCAAGCAGTAGCCTGCCTGATGATACTAATCAATGAATCATAGTCTTCATTCAAGGCTTTGAGTGCTTGGCTGGTATTTAAATGCATGTTTAATAACTCTTTAATGATTCATTGAACTGTTTTATTAGGCTTTTGGACACATTGCAAGAAGCATTTGTACAGAGATGGCGAGTGGCGACCATGAGGTAGTCAGGTGAAGGTGATCCGTTTAGCATTCCCTCTCTTTACTAAAATATGCCTCTTAAATAGGAAAGAACTTGACTCTAAAGTTAAGAAATAACTGAAACGTTATGTTGGCAACTGCATGTTATGGCAAATACTAGATCAAGAAATAGAGAAACAAAAATAACAAAACAACGCGGCCATAGACCAAGTAGCTGCTGACTCGACTAACGTGAGTTTAGAGACAATTTGCACTGGCAATAAGAAACTGTCTAAGCAGATGAAGAAAATATCCAACGATGTCAACAGAAATCTTGTCTTAGGTATTCAGCATTCTCTGTGTTGCTATACAACCTCCACTGTCACACCTGTTGTCTTTACAGGTCTGTATATCTGATATTTGATTGGAGGTTAACTTTACAGTAATGCGATTGGTCAACAACTCAGATTTTGAATCCCTTACAACTTAGATGTTATAAAAGGGTCTTCATTGCCTCTCTCTCTTTTTTGTTCCTGAACTGCTGTGGTGAGAGATACTCTTTCTTTCTTTAATTCTCTCTCTCTCTCTCTCTCTCTCTCTCTCATATGAGCTATGGCTCAAGCCATGGTTTCTTTGTCTCCATCTCTCTCTGACCATGCTTAGAATAATGCCTTGTAATGCTTGTTAATGTTTTGTAGCTTAAACGTATGCCTTGTATAATGTTAAATGGAGTCAGATAAAGATGATTAATGTAATGTACTAATTGCTTAGTGTTATTACGAGTCACATGTGAGGTATATATAATATCTTACATATCAAATATTACCCCACTACAGTATTGACCCTGAGAGGGCCAACTTCTTCCTTTCCTTCTGCAAAAAAAAGAAAACAAGAGGTAGGCCTATCACGCTGGCCAGGACAAATGATCAATATAGGCCTATACTTTAGAAGTGTTTCATCTGTCTCAGAAGGCAGAACCAGCCCTAGACAGGACACTTTAATAAGAAATACTATATTTACTTCACAAACACTAATTATAGTAGTTGACTGCACAGAGCATGGACACATAGTACTGACATTCACTCCGCAGTGGTTGGGATGGGGATGGGAGCTGAATACACAGCTGATGATTCTTCAAAAACATTTATAATAATACAATTGGTCTCCAAGATACAAATAACTATTTTATAATGATAGGGGACTACAATACAATTTGAAGTCCGTCAATGGAACGTAAAGGCAATCATACTACCAACTATCCCCCTCTGGTGCTCAAAGAGATTACGAATATTAAGGACATTTGGAATCGATGGATATTTGGAGGCTTAAAAACCTATGTCTCTAAAGATACATTTTCAGGAGGCTTAATCAAGCTAGTCGAATTGATTATTTTCTGGTATCCTTTTCTATGGTGCCAAAAGTGAAAAGAGTATGGATTGAGGATCGAATGCGATCAGAACAACAGCTTATAGCCCTCCATGTAAGTATGACAGACATTCCACGAGGGCGGGGATATTTGACCAGGATTTATTGACTGACACTAAATAAAATCTAAGGAATTCATAAGACTTTTCTTGCACAATACAGGTTCAGCGGACCCACTTATCATATAGGATGCCTGTAAGTGTGCCTTTGGAGGCCATTCAATTCAATATTCATCCCAAAAACAAAAACGGCCAACAGAGAAAAGACACAGTAGAAATAGAATATCCAACATTATACATCAATGGTGTAAATAAATGTACTACAGAAGCAGTGAATAATCTAGACACAAAACAAAAGGAGTTTGAGGAACTTATTCATAAATGATCGGGTTTAATTTATCGAAAAAACAAAGCAAATCAGATGAAGAACGGCAAAAAATTCACCACATTTTTCCTAAATCTTCAATATAGAAACGTGACCAAAAATAACCTACAAAAAATAGGTACAAACAATGGAGAAATCCTTCTCACCAACAGAGATTTTCAATGAGGAAGTAAAACATTTTAAACAAATGTTCTCGTCAAGTTCTTTCAAACTCACTTGACGATAAGTTTTGTGACATCCTTCTCCCCAAAAATCATGTTAAACCATTTGCGACACCCAATTATTTTTGTGATGGCCTAATTACACATGACAAACTATGGCTGGCAATTTATTCTTTTCAGATGGGGAAAATTCCTGTTTTTGATAACATTTTAATAAAGATATATCAAACTTTATATGAACTACTGAAATATCCATTAGTATCATGTTTTAATTACTCATGTATAAATGTCAAACTGTCAGACACAAAAAGAGGGACTGATCTCTACTACTGATGCAGGAGCCAGGGGGGCAATACAAAGAACCAGTCTCTTAAAAATAAAAATTGAGGCCACTCACCAATGTTCCCTCTAATTTCTTTCCGGCAGTGAGCAAATTTCTGGTCGGCTCAGCACAAACTTGAACATTGTGAAAATTCTGTGCAACATCCAGCACACGATTACTGTGTACACTGAGGCTGTACCCTCTTTAAGTAACAGTTTTAATAGTGGCCAAGTAGGCTACTGTGGCTATTTGATCCTAATGTATGCCTATCTGAGTACTCTACCATCAAAAACAATGGAGAAAATGCATCCCATAACATTTTAACATGGAAATAACTGTTCTATCATTCAGCCTACAGTAGCAGCCAATGTGTGGTGTTCAATGTAGGCCTAGATTCCATTAGACTTTTGAAAAAAAACATGCAGGGCTTGACATTAACCTGTTTATCCACTTGTCCTTCAGACGAGGTAACTGAAAATGTTGTTTTGTTGTTTGATGCAAGAATCCACGTAATAAATAAAAATAAAATGCATTATTATTCCCATACCATTATTACAGAGAATCAGACAAATTATGCTACCCCCTGCCTATTTGCTACTTAGCTTATTCAAGCCTGTCTCAAAATAAAACACTGCCCCTTTAAGCCAAAAAAAACATCTTTATCTGACTTGCTTTTCAAAGAAGTCTATAAATGTACACGTTTTTTACTCTTATAGGAAGCAAACACTGCCTTATTGTTGAATACAAATTATCTATAACTGGGCTAATAACTCACTAACAAAACTATTAACAAAATGTGCACACATGGCTACATGCAGATCTCGCTTTGATCTCAAAACAAGCGCATCTACTCAAGACCGCTCATGCTGTAAACAGTCCAGTTCAGAGTAAATGGAACAGATCCATATATAGCAATAGCAATGACCTATTTGCATATAAGCCTACTGCAGCTCTGATTGGTTATGCCGCAATAAAATACTACTCCGATGCGCTCTGCCTTCAATAAAATCTCTTGAGTAGTTTGTTTTGCATAATAAGTCTTGCATAGTTTGTTTTGTTTCGGTATGTTGCACTGAAAGTGGCTAATATTGCATTGATTCGATCATAATTGCCACAGTAAAGGGAAATGTTGATAGTGTTAACTAAGGGGGAAAACTCTAGAAAGTTGAGTGAAGTTCAATCTTGTGCAAGCAGCTTAGAGGGAGCATTGGAGACCGGTAGCCCTTCTTTCTTTTTTCCCCAAAATACTTGAGCGTGCTGTCTCTGACCAACTCTCTTGCTATCTTTCTCAGAACAATTTTCTTGACCCTAATCAGTCAGGCTTCAAAACGTCTCACTCAATCGAGACTGCTCTTCTCTGTGTCATGGAAACTCTCCGCACTGCCAAAGCTGACTCTCTCTCCTCTGTTCTCATCCTCCTAGATCTATCCGCTACCTTCGACACCATGAACCATCAGATCCTCCTCTCCACCCTCTCAGGGCTGGATGCCTCAGGCTCTGCAAACTCTTGGATTGCATCCTACCTGGCAGGTCGCTCCTACCAGGTGACGTGGAGAGGATCTGTGTCTGCACCACATACTCTCACTACTGGTATCCCCCAGGGCCCGGTTCTAGGCTCTCTCCTCTTCTCTCTATACACCAAGTCACTCGGCTCCGTCATATCCTCATATGGTCTCTCTTATCATTGCTATGCAGATGACACTCAACTACTTTTCTCCTTCCCCCCTTCTGACACCCAGGTGGCGACACGCGTCTCTGCGTGCCTTGCAGATATCTCAGCTTGGATGTCGGCCCACCACCTCAAGCTCAACATCGACAAGACAGAGCTGCTCTTCCTCCCAGGGAAGGCCTGCCAGCTCCAAGACCTCTCCATCACAGTTGACAACTCAGCGGTGTCCACCTTCTTGAGTGCAAAGAACTTTGGCGTGACCCTGGACAACACCCTGTCATTCTCTGCAAACATCAAAGCAGTTACTTGCTCTTGCAGGTTCATGCTCTACAACATCAATAGAGGATGACCCTACCTCACACAGGAATCGGCGCAGGTCCAAATGCAGGCAGTTGTCATCTTTCGTCTGAACCTGCTTCCTCCTGAAGCTAGGACAGCAGAGTCCCTGCCCATCTTCTGAAAACATCTGAAACCCTAACTTTTCAGAGTATCTTTGAAAGGATGGGACCCTTTTTCAATTTTCGCCTAAAATGACATACCCAAATCTAACTGCCTGTAGCTCCAGACCTGAAGCAAGGATATGCATATTCCTGATACCATTTGAAAGGAAACACTTTGAAGTTTGTGGAAATGTGAAATTAATGTAAGAGAATATAACACATTACATCTGGTGAAAGATAATACAATTTTTTTTGTTCCATCATCTTTGAAATGCAAGAGAAGGCCAATATCTGACTTTGGACTCTAGGTACAATTTAGTTCATGGCCACTAGATGGCAGCAGTGTATGTGCAAAGTTTTAGACTGATCCAATGAACCATTGCATGTCTGTTCAAAATGTTGTATCAAGTCTGCCCAAATGTGCCTAATTGGTTTATTGATACATTTTCAAGTACATAACTGTGCACTCTCCTCAAACAATAGCATGGTATTCTTTCACTGTAATAGCTACTGTAAATTGGACAGTGCAGTTAGATTAAATATATAAATAAAAAAGTATTTTGTGAACTAACACTCGCACTTGACTTTTTTCCCTGTTACTAGCTCTGACTATGCTGAGAAAAATGTCTTACTATGACTGTGATATGTGGATGTCCCACCTATCTATCTTACAATTTTGTGCGTAAATCTAAGTAACATAATAAAAAAATCCCCATCAAAATCTGTCAATTTAAGATAGAGATATCTTGGGCTGTGTCTCAATCCACCACATCCTCATTTGTGGTGGAAGGTGGCCAAGCTACAGCAGTGTTTGTCAGACCATGTGACATCCAGAAAATCATTCTTCTCACGAAAACGTCTAGCGTCCGAACGGTTTGGCCTACATTTTATGACCACTCTATGGAAAAGGGAGACTCACGGACACGATGGTGTTCTCCGTTTTGCTCTACAACACCCAGAAGTGTCAACCCCCATACAAACAAATGGAAGTATGGAGGTAGTCCTCTGTCAACAAAAATAAGGGGTTAAATATATGTCCCAATTTATTTATTTTTTATCCTGAGCTTTACTATATCTCCTAGATATAGGATAGACACTTCAAAACCTTACTCCTTATGATACATTTTTGGACTGTCTTTTTTGCCATTTATGAATGTTCTTTATCTTAAAACAATTCCATATGTTAGAATTAGGAAAAACTAATTTTAAAAAAGATGAAAAAATGTAGTGTTTGTGTGAGAGTCAGATAAAGAGAGAGAGAGGGAATGTGTGATGTGTGTGAAAGAGATACAGGAGGATGTGTGTACGTGTGTGTTAAAAGCTTTCCGATCAGTGAGAGGTGAGAGTAATCACAGAGACTGAAACATACTTTTTTATGAGCAGTCTCCTCTCACTGACACCTTCACACACACAATGAGATGAAAGAAGGACGAGGAGAAGGAGGGAGAAGAGGTGTGAGTGCACAAGACCCATTAGCCAATCAATACAACCACGGCTCGTTCAGATAGCAGTGGATCAGACCAGCCAATAAATCAGTAATCAATCAACCACTACACACACCGGTATGTGAGCTCACACTAACACACAGCAATATGTACACACCAGTGGAGGCTCCTCAGAGGAGGACCATCCTCCTCAGCGAATTTCATAAAAATAAAAATAGTGAAACATTAAAAAAGTTATCCTTTAAAACTATACTAAGTATATTCACGTCACCAAATAATTGATTAAAACACACTGTTTTGCAATGAAGGTCTACAGTAGCCTCAACAGCACTCTGTAGGGTAGCACAATGGTGTAGCCGGAGGACAGCTAACTTCTGTCCTCCTCTGGGTACATTGACTTCAATACAAAACCTAAGAAGCTCATGGTTCTCACCCCCTTCCATAGACGTACACAGTAATTATGACAACTTCCAGAGGACGTCCTCCAACCTATCAGAGGTCTTGCATCATGAACTGACATGTTGTCCACCCAATCAAAGGATCAGAGAATGTATCTTGTACTGAACACTGCAGTGCATAAAATGTGGTGAGTAGTTGATTCAAAGAGAGAGAAAGACATTAGTTGAACAGTTTTGAACAAATACATTTCTTCAAAAATTAAGAGGGTATATTCATTCCACCAGTTCTGTGGAAAAAAGTTTCTTAAACAGAGAAAACGGAACAAAACGGGGATAAACGTACCTGAATTTGTACAATATAAACTCTAATTTGTAACTGTCGGACTAATAATTAAAACCTAGATCAGCTAGATGCAGGCAAGAGTGTGCAAGGTGGTATTGAATGTGTCACTCTGTCACCTTGATTACTCAAATTTCTCTCTCAACCTGTTGTAGCAACCTCATGATGGGTACAGGGAAAATGTTTGTATCATGTAGTAGCCTAAACCTATCGCTGTTACATTTAACTGGGTGAATGGAATATGAATGACAGTCATCCAATATGCTGTAATAGAAATAAGGCCATGCTCACAAAAAAGATTATCATCCTCCCTCATCTTAAACAGCATCGACCGCCACCGTTACACACACACACACACAACTCAGGCCCTGTATCATTTGTGTGCTTGTTTCACCCACTCCTCCTCACCAGACAGCCACTGTGTGATGTTTTGCTGGTGAAGGATTTACTCAGTGTAATGTGAACAGTCTGTCTGGCCAAGCCCTTCCCCTAGAGATCAAGCTGCAAGGACTAACACAACACCCTCCCTTACTCAGCAGATACCCCTGCTCCACACTGCAGCAATAACACTAGACTGCCAATCACCTCTCCACCTCTCACAGCAAACCTGAATGAAATAAAATTCAATTCACATCTGTCCTTAACTCCATTAGACAGGTCATTACCAATGGATCATGTATTCATCAGGATTAACAAAGCTTGGCTGTCTCAGAGACCAATGTACTGGACTTTCTGTAATGAATGTCCTTTTTGCTTTACCCTTCACCAGCGCCCTCTAATCTAATGTATGGATCATGTGTTTATAGATCAGTATGACATGGAAGTTAATAAAGTAAGTTAATAGGAAACTTTAGACATTTTAGAGCTTTTCCATAGGAAGAAATCTCTTTCAGATAAAGGACCAGTGCCCTCTATGGGAGATTCAGGGGTAGGGAACATTACATCCTCTTGTTTCCTGCCTTCTACCGTTTTCTGATCCACAATCCTCTTCTCTCTTCTCCTCTTCTTTCATCCCTTGCCTTCTCACATCCCCTCCGTCTCACTCATCCTCTCCTCTCCCTTCTCCTTCCACCATCCTCTCTCCTCCCCTCCCCATCCTCTCCTTCTCTCCTCTCCTCCTCCTTCCACCATCCTCTACTTCGTTCCTCCACTCCCTTCCACCATCCTCTTTTCTCTCCTTCCTCCCCTCCTTCCACCATCCTCTCATTCTCCTTCCCCTCCTCCATCCTCTCTCCTCTCCTCCTTCCACCATCCTCTCCTCTCCTTCCCCTCCCCCTTCCACCATCCTCTCCTTCTCTCCTCCCACCATCCTCTCTCCTTCCCTCCTCCCACCATCCTTTCCTTCCCTTCCACCATCCTCTATCCTTCTCTCCTTCCACCATCGTCTCCTCTCCTCTCCTCCCCCTCCTCCTTCCACCATCCTCTCCCCCACTTTCTCTTAATGTGGGGATTTACCTGCTGTAGTGAGAGTACCTGCTGTTGTTAAAGTAACGTTTTGTTTTTGAAAGGAAGCTACAATTTCACACCATGTTGACAACTAACAAACCCTTAATCCATGTCTGACAAGGTTGTGGGTGTCAGTGTAGAAAAAGGTTGTCTAGTCTGTTCATTTACCCTTTCACAATCATCAACATAATTTGTACTGATGATGGGGGCTGACACCGTGTCTGTGAGGGAACTACAGTATTAGTCATATACTCTGATCAGACTGAGGCAAGTGAGTCCAATCAATCAGTCAAGCTGCATGTTGATCCGTGGCAGACAGTGTCAGTCCATTATCCATTGGCCTGAGTCAATCGGCAGCCAGCCAGACTGCATTTAAACAGCCAGACAGATCTATGATGAGCCATGTATTTAGAGTTCGGCCAACCTATCCTTTTTTATATTGCTATAATCTGAGATTCACCAGTAAGCAAAATCAGTCATTTTCTGGATATCGAAATACAGAAGTTGAAAATGCATAATTTACAGACTTTGAAAATAAACTCAGCAAAAAAAGAAACGTCCTCTCACTGTCAACTCCGTTTATTTTCAGCAAACTTAACGTGTAAATATTTGTATGAACATAAGATTCAACAACTGAGACATAAACTGAACAAGTTTAACAGACATGTGAGTAATGTGTCCATAGGCGACGTTGTTGCCGGTGATGTCTGGTGAGGACCTACCTTACAACAGGCCTACAAGCCCGCAGTCCTGCCTCTCTCAGCCTATTGCGGACAGTCTGAGCACTGATGGAGGGATTGTGCGTTCCTGGTGTAACTCAGGAAGTTGTTGTTGCCATCTTGTACCTGTCCCACAAGTGTGATGTTCGGATGTACCGATCCTGTGCAGGTGTTGTTACACGTGGTCTGCCACTGCGAGGACGATCAGCTGTCCGTCCTGTCTCCCTGTAGCGCTGTGTTAGGCGTCTCACAGTACAGACATTGCAATTTATTGCCCTGGCCACATCTGCAGCCCTCATGCCTCCTTGCAGCATACCTAAAGCATGTTCACGCAGATGAGCAGGGACCTTGGGCATATTTCTTTTGGTGCTTTTCAGAGTCAGTAGAAAGGCCTCTTTAGTGTCCTAAGTTTTCAGAATTGTGACCTTAATTGCCTACCGTCAGTAAGCTGTTAGTGTCTTAACGACCGTTCCACAGGTGCAGGTTCATTAATTGTTTATGGTTCATTGAACAAGCATGGGAAACAGTGTTTAAACCCTTCACAATGAAGATCTGTGAAGTTATTTGGATTTTTACGAATTATCTTTGAAAGACAGGGTCCTGAAAAAGGGACGTTTTTTTTTATTGCTGAAGTTTGTATTTTTCAGTCATGATTCTATGGAGAAATTGACTGCACATGCATTCTCAATGAAGGAAGCGTCACATGACAATAATATAGAAGAGCCAACTGAAGAGTGCAACAGAATATTTATTATTGCTCCCATCTGTCACATGGACTTATGTTAGCATTTTCAAAAGCTTTAAAACTGTCAGCGATGATGTTCAAAGTAGTCCAACCTACAGAATAAACCAGCAGGCCACTTCACCTACAATAACATTCTCAGTAATGGTTACACATTTGTATTTTTTCTTGCTATGACTGTGATATGTTTATATACCTTGGTTGAACGCTATGGCTGTCAGTCGCTCTGGATTAGAGTGTCTGCTGAATGACCAAAATGGAAACGGAAAAACAAACACTTCTAAAGCATACTGGTATTATTCAAATGACCTCCGACACATACAAGTACAAATATGGTCGGTGCGGACCAGATCCAAATCTGAACAATTCATAGACGCCTGGGCTGTTTCACAAGATTGAACTTCACATTACAGTACAGCAGTTTAGTACAGTAGAGCACAGTACAGTATGGTACAGGACAGTCAAGTTTTATTCAGTAGAGTAGATTACAGTAGAGTACAGTTTAATTCAGTAGAGTACATTACAGTACAGTACACAGTACAGTAAAGAACAGTATAGTACAGTTTAGTTCAGTAAAGTACATTAGAGTCAAGTAGGGTACAATACAATACTGTACTCTACTTTTCTTTACTGTACAGTGGACAATGGACATTGAAATCAAGGCCAGTCCAGACCGGACCAAATCTGAACCAAACAGATGTCTATGATTAGTTCCAATTTGGTCCGGACCAAGAATCAACGTCCCTGGACAATGAAATGAAAGCTGGTCCAGACTGCACCAAAAAAATATGATCCCAAAAAATACGGGCAAAAGACATCGCTATCGGTAAGTGGGAAGTGTAGGCCTATACTTGTTCACTACAGTACTCCCCACAAATCTAAAAGGAGGATCCGTGGAATTCTGGGCTAGTAGGAGATTTCACCATATTGCTTAGGCTACCAGTCATGATGTTTCAAGGTCATAGCTGCCAACCCATTTCTGACACCAATGTAGCGACAGACAAACCCAGGTCGTGGCGTGAAAGGCAAACACCATACTGGACCAATCATACACATCTATACTTGGGCCAAATCAAGGCCAATCCGAACCAATCACAGATGTCTTTTTGGGTCAAATCAAGGCCAAATATAGACGACAAATCAAGGCCAGTCCGGACAGCACCAAAAAAAAGACCAGCGGTCCAGACAAGACAAAAAAAGACGTCCAGAAGACATCGCCTAATGCTTAGTGGCAGTTACATAGCATGATTTAAATATTTCCCATGTAATGTTAATGGGGCGCCAACATGGTTGAAATAGAATGTAATAGTGTCGTGTAAATGCATCATAATGCAGAAACCTCAATGGCCCAACCATAGAATTAGGAATTTAATAGGATCTCTATGGGCCCAACTAGGTAAATACATGGCTCTGATGGTAACTATAGGGGACAATAATAACATGTTGTATCCATCCACTCCCAGAGACCAGCAGCAATCACCACTTGTCACACAGTACAACATCTGAGACAGAAAGCGTAGACGCTGCCACACAGCCCACGATTTGAGTTATTCTGCAAAAACTTTTATTGAACAAAAGTATTATAATTCTCACCGCGTCATTAGAGACACAGTCCCGTAGGTTGGATCGAAATGATTCATATTACGTACCTCTTCTTCTGAATATATACATACAGTGGGAACAAGAATGAAATAACAATGCTCAATAACATTCAGATATATCAACTCATAAAAGCTGAGAACCCCATGATCGATACATTGGTAAACAGACGCAGAGAGCAAAAAGTCAATAAAAACAGTCTAAGTACTCTTGAATTAGTGCCTGCCATCAGCTACATAAACACATACAGTGCACTCAGAAAGTATTCAGACCCCTTGACTTCTTTCACATTTTGTTCAGTTACAGCCTTATTCTAAAATTGATAAAATACATAAATCCTCAATCTACACACAATACCCCATAATGACAAAGCGAAAACAGGTTTTTAGAAAAGTTTGCAAATGTAATACAAATAAAAAAACAGAAATACATTATTGCATAAGTATTCAGACCCTTTGCTATAAGACTCAAAATTGAGCTCAGGTGCATCCTGTTTCCATTGATCATCCTTGATGTTTCTACAACTTGATTGGAGTCCACCTGTGGTAAATTCAATTGATTGGACATGATTTGGAAAGGCCAACACCTGTCTGTATAAGGTCCCACAGTTGACAGTGCATGTCAGAGAAAAAACCAAAGCCATGAGGTCAAAGGAATTTTCCGTAGAGCTCCAAGACAGGATTGTGTCGAGGCACAGATCTGGGGAAGGGTACCAAAAAATGTCTGCATTGATTGACCCCAAGAACACAGTGGCCTCCATCATTCTTAAATAGAAGAAGTTTGGAACCACAGACTCTTCCTAGAGCTGGCCGCCCGGCCAAACTAAGGAATCGGGGAGAAAAGCATTTGTCGTGGAGGAGACCAAGAACCCGATGGTCCCTCTGACAAAGCTCCAGAGTTCCTCTGTGGAGATTGGACAACCGTCCCGAAGGACAACCATGCAGCACTCCACCAATCAGGCCTTTATGGTAGAGGCCAGATGGAAGCCCCTCAGTAAAAAGGCACATGACAGCCAGCTTGGAGTTTGCCAAAAGGCACCTAAAGACTCTCAGACCATGAGAAACAAGATTCTCTGGTCCGATTAAACCAAGATTGAACTCTTTAGCCTGAATTCCAAGCATCATGTCTGGAGGAAACCTGGCACCACCCCTACGGTGAAGCATGGTGGTGGCAGCATCATGCTGTGAGGATGTTTTTCAGCGGCAGGGACTGGGAGACTAGTCATCATCAAGGGAAAGATGAACAGAGCAAAGTACAGAGAGATCCTTGATGAAAACCTGCTCAGGACCTCAGACTGGGGCGAAGGTTCACCTTCCAACAGGACAACGACCCCTAAGCACACAGCCAAGACAATGCAGGAGTGGCTTTGGGACAAGTCAGTGAATGTCCTTGAGTGGCCCACCCAGAGCCCGGATTTGAACCCGATCAAACATCTCTGGAGAGACCTGAAAATAGCTGTGCAGCAACACTCCTCATCCAACCTGACAGAGCTTGAGAGGATCTGCAGAGAAGAATGGGAGAAACTCCCCAAATACAGCTGTGCCAAGCTTGTAGCATCATACCCAAGAAGACTTGAGGCTGTAATCGCTGCCAAAGGTGCTTCAACAAAGTACTGAGTAAAGGGTTTGAATACTTATGTAAATGTGATTTCAGTTTTTTATATTTAATATATTTACAAAAATTTCTACAAACCTGTTTTTGCTTTGTCATTATGGGGGTATTGTGTGTAGATTGATGAGGGGAAAAAATTATTTAATACATTTTAGAATAATGCTGTAACGTAACAGAATGTGGAAAATTCAAGGGGTCTGAATACTTTCCGAATGCACTGTATATAACTGTGAGAGTAAAACGCCTGAAGACCTGATCTTCATTGGAAAACAGCACTAGGGCTGGGGAGTAAAGTGAGTGAGTAAGTACAGTAAGTGTAGTGTAGAGCTGGAGACAATCAAATAGAAGTAGTGTAGAGCTGGAGCCAATAGAACATCAGAACAGTAAGTGTAGTGTAGAGCTGGAGACAATCAAATAGAAGTAGTGTAGAGCTGGAGCCAATAGAACATCAGAACAGTAAGTGTAGTGTAGAGCTGGAGACAATCAAATAGAAGTAGTGTAGAGCTGGAGCCAATAGAACATCAGAACAGTAAGTGTAGTGTAGAGCTGGAGACAATCAAATAGAAGTAGTGTAGAGCTGGAGCCAATAGACTAGCAAAACAGTAATGCTGCTTTTGGACTGTAACACCAGCGTTACACTAGATAGTGTATACAGACTAATGTTATACTAGGGAAATTATGTTTCCATAGCTAGGGCTGACAATGAAGATTTGTGAAGAACAGAATAATAACAGTTGCTTTGTGAGAAGGTGCTAAAGTTCAGTTAGCCATTTATGTAAATGACAGCTGACAAGTACCTGTGGCCTGTTATTGGCCCCAAATGAGAGCAGGTCCGCCGGAGCCATGGCCCAGAAAGACACGGGTGCCGGCCTGAGTTGAGGGAAACAGATAAGTCTGAGCCTTGTGGGTAAAACACGGGTGAATCCTGACTGGAAATGTGCCATAAGTGTAGTGTAGAGCTGGAGCCAATAGAAGAGTAAGTGTTGTACATTGACAGACATTCAAATTCTCCACTCTTTTCAATTCTCTCTCTCCTACTTCTCCTCAATGATAGAGGGATGAAGAGGAGGTAGAGGTGGAAGAAAATGACTACAGTTCTGAGGAGGATGAAGGCGGAGAAGAGGAGAAAAGGCAAAAGAGGGTGTTTACAATGGTCACTTAGTGAAGTCATTATTTCCTTTAGAAATCATCGGAACCTCTGGAGAGGGTTTTAAATTAGATACAAAAATGTGTGAATTCCAAACAAACAGAGAAAACCCAAAACCAAAGAAAGGAAACAGAACCAAGACCAGCTATGTGACTAGGCTAAAACAGACTAAGTTATCTCCCCAAGTTCAGCATGTTGAGGACTGCTGGGATATGGGCATTTGGTGGAGTGCGTATGTGTGTGTATATGCATGTCTGAGTGCCTATGTGTGTATATGTATGTGTGTCACAGCAGCGGTTTGACCAGGTAGAGCTTGTCTCCGTGTTGGCTGGTGAAGATGGGGGCTTTCTTGTAGTGTTCCACCAGTTCATCAATGGAGCTGAACCTGCGCTGGCCGATACAGTACACCTCCTCTGAACACTGCACCTTGAAGTGCTTGTTCTTCCCAGGCGCCTTCAGAGAGACAGAGAAATCACTGGGCTAGAGGGAGAAAAAGGGAAAGTCAGCTCATTTACTCACCAATTTGTCTCCAACAAACATGCTTTACTTTACTACCGCTACTCACTATCCACCAGCAGAGGGCACCATGGCTTAATTTATAAACCACAGGCCAATATTTCTGCTGTTCATGTGTGCAGATCTCTCCTATTCTTCAACGTATTATTCTATTCTTCCCTCCATTCTGCTCCCTTAACACTCCTTTCCTCCCACTGTCCTCAATCTCTTCCTCTCCCCCTCCACTCCAACTATCCTCAATCAGCCCTTCATCCTCTCTTCCCCCACTCACCGATGACTCGCTGTCCCGTATGAGGAAGTCCCCCTCCTTCCCCCTCTCGTTGAGGACCAGCTCTGCCTGGTGTCTGGTCACCCCTCCGTAGTACCAGTCCCTGCCTGCAAACTTGCCCACGATCGCCGGCCCCACGTAGCGGATCTGTGAGGAGCCAGGGGGCGATTGTGGCATGGTGGGGAGCCCGGGAGGCCCGTCAGCATCATTCAGCACCAGCACGTAGTTCTTAGGCACTAGGCCCACCAGGCCTTGGGCATTCCTGCAGCGCCACCACTCTGGGTCATTCTCTGGTTTCTCCACAACCTCCATCACCTCTCCCTTCTCAAAGTTTAGCTCTTCCTCCGTCACTGAGTTGAACGGGTAAATAGTCTGGACCAGATGGAGCGCACCACTTCCTTCTCCATCCCGGCCGCCACCACCTCCCGCCCGCCCGTTGGTCATCGTGGCCCCCCTGCCCTGCCCTGGATAACCTGGGGAGTCCCTTCCTCCTCCACCCCCCTCACCCTCTCTCTCTGCGGGGTCCTCCAGGACGTAGTTGGAGGGGAACCAGCCCACGCGACCTCCCTGGCTGCCCCGCCACCAGCCGTCACTGCACTTCTCCATCACCGTGACCCGGGACCCCTTGGCTAGGGTCAGCTCATCCTCGCGCTCCGCCATGTACGAGAACTTGACAACGGCCAGGATGGTGAGGTCGTAGATGCGTTCGGCACCGCCTCCTCCTCCTCCTCCTCCACTCCCATTGGAAGGGTACTCTGCATCCGTGCTAGGTGTGGGAGAGGCATCACGGGCACTCTGCTTCCTTCTGCCCTTACCCAGTCCTGAGAGAGAGGAGAGAGAGGAGAGAGGAGAGAGGAGAGATGGGGAGAAAGGAAGAGAATCACTACATCAGAAAGTTAAGCTAACATGACCTGACATTTTATTTCATTTTAGACAGCCAGTGAAAGACAACAGTCTGTTGTTGACAGTGGATTGAATCAAAAGCATTTCAGGTTTCGTCTCGCAGGTGGCAGGAAGTGGTACTACGACACTTGTATAACCAGACACTAAACATACATCTTTCACATCTACATGTTTGTAATTTAGCAGACACTCATATCCAGAGCTACTTACAGGAGCAAGTCGGGTTAAGTGCCTTGCTCAAGGGCACAGACAGATTTTTCACATTGTCGGCTCGGGGATTCCTTTCGGTGACTGGCCCAACGCTCTGCCACCCCTGCCGCATATCTACAACCCAAGACACTTGAGTCCTTTGATAAGTCATTAATCCAGTGGGACCGAGAAAGCTTTGAGTAAATGAGGCAGCAGGAGACGAAGTGGGGGGGGGCTGCAGGCTGCACTCTAGGCCCAGTGGAGATGTCAACACTTAAAATAGAAGATAGAGGACCTCATCCTCAGAGATCTGAGAGAGGGCAAGCACACACATACTATAGTTCAATCACATAGATACAGTACAAGATCAGACACTACATACACAGAAATTCTCTCTACCCACATACAGTAAATGCACCCAAGTGACAGACACATACACACTCCCTCGGTCACAACTGTTAGTGTGTTCGTCACAACTCACATCTCCTCATTAAACCAGGTGTTCAGCACCACTCAGCTACCTGCGTCTCCACTAATCAAAAGGCTGAAACTAGTGCGTGCGGGCTAGGGAGGAAAGTGGACCAGACAGGGTGTCTGGTGCATGGCTCTGCTGTGGTACTGACTGACAGACAGGCAGGGGATCAAAGGTTCCTCTCCTCCTACCTGTCTCCTTGCCTCTTTCTGCACAACAAAGACAGCAGGCAGCAACAACAAAGCGCTCGTCTCCTCCATGCTGCTTGTTTACCCATCGTAACCCACGCGGGAGCGCTAGCCGGGGCCAACTAAGAGTTGTTCTGATGCGTTCAGCTGCCGGACCCAGGGACACGGATGACTGGCATACAGATGTCTCATGGCTCAGGTGGTTGAATGGTGGTTGAATGGTGGTTGAGTGTTGGTTGAATGGTGGTTGAATGGTGGTTGAATGTTGGTTGAATGGTGGTTGAATGGTGGTTGAATGGTGGTTGAATGGTGGTTGAATGGTGGTTGAATGTTGGTTGAATGGTGGTTGAATGGTGGTTGAATGGTGGTTGAATGGTGGTTGAATGTTGGTTGAATGGTGGTTGAATGGTGGTTGCTTGGAACATAACATCAGACAGATCTACATCCGGGCAGCTCTTACTGTACAAACCAATTACATCTGACTAATACAAATGGAACCAAACATACTGCATAACTAAAGTAAGCACAATTACATTCCACTGCACACAAATATTCCCAATGCTGTCATTTGTTTAGTCACAACACAGGGAAAAGTGACAAGTGTGTGTGTGTGTGTGTGTGTGTGTTGCAGTGTAGACAGAGCTAGGTCACATCTGTTTAGATGACTGTGTGAATTAACTCAGGAAGTTATTGGGTTCACACAGAGTGGCACTAAACTTTCCTGCTGTTTTGTTGTGTGAGAGAGGAGCAGGTGAGGAGATGGGAGCAGGAGAGGAGTCCCTTGGCAGCTGTTACTAAAACACAGAAGACCAGACATCACAGGGCAGAGCTGACAGAAAGAGAGAATGAAAAAGACAGACAAAGGGATGGGCAAATGCAAACAAGACAGAAATATTGAACAGACCATAATGTTTAATAGAATAGTCAAGGTCCATGTAAAACAAGGGTTATGTAAGAGGCGTGTTTTTCAGAGCGCCTGAGAAGTGACGACAGTGAAGGAGACATAAGACACCACAAACATACATCACACACGGAGTATACAAAACACCTTCCTAATATTGAGTTGCTCTCACTTTTAGCCTCAGAACAGCCTCAATTCGTTGGGGGCATGGACTCTACAAGGTGTCGAATGTGTTCCATAGGGATGCTGGCCCATGTTGACTCCAATGCTTCCCACAGTTGTCAAGTTGGCTGGATGTTCTTTAGGTGGTGTACCATTCTTGATACAGACACTTAAGAATGAAAAACCCATCTTCGTGTGTGTGTGTGTGTGTGTGTGTGTGTGTGTGTGTGTGTGTGTGTGTGTGTGTGTGTATAAAGTGCATTCGGAAAGTATTCAGACCCCTTGACTTTTTCCCCTCATCAATCTACACACAATTCCCCATAATGACAATTTTTTGCAAATGTATAAAAATAAAAAATATCACATTTACATAAGTATTCAGACCCTTTACTCAGTACTTTGTTGAAGCACCTTTGGCAGCGATTACAGCGTCAAGTATTGGTTATGACGCTACTAGCTTAGCGCACTTGTATTTGAGGAGTTTCTCCCATTCTTCTCTGCAGATCCTCTCAAGCTCTGTCAGGTTGGATGGGGAGTGTTGCTGCACAGCAATTTTCAGGTCTCTCCAGAGATGTTCGATCGGGTTCAAGTCCGGGCTCTGGCTGGGCCACTCAAGGACATTCAGAGGCTGTGTGCTTAGGGTTGTTGTCCTGTTGGAAGGTGAACCTTCGACCCAGTCGGAGGTCCCGAGCACCCTGGATCAGGTTTTCATCAATGATCTCTCTGTACTTTGCTCCGTTCATCTTTTCCTCGATCCTGACTAGTCTCCCAGTCCCTGCCCACAGCATGCTGCCACCACCACCACGCTTCACCGTAGGGATGGTGCCAGGTTTCCTCCAGATGTGACGCTTGGCATTTAGGTCAAATAGTTCAATCTTGTTTTCGTCAGACAAGATAATCTTGTTTCTCATGGTCAGAGTCCTTTACATGCCTTTTGGCAAACTCCAAGCGGGCTGTCGTGTGCCTTTTACTGAGGAGTGGCTTCAGTCTGGCCACTCTATCATAAAGGCCTGATTGGTGGAGTGCTGCAGAGATGGCTGGCCTTTGAAAGATTCTCCCATCTCGACAGAGGAACTGGAGCTCTGTCAGAGTGACCAAGGCCTTTCTCCCGATTCCTCAGTTTTGGCCAGGCGGCCAAACTTCTTCCATTTAAGAATGATGGAGGCCACTGTGTTCTTGGGGACCTTCACTGCTGCAGAAATGTTTTGGTACCTTTCCCAGATCTGTGCCTCGATACAATCCTGTTTCGGAGCTCTACGGACAATTCCTTCGACCTCATTGCTTGGTTTTTGCTCAGACACACACTGTCAACTGTGGGACCTTATATAGACAGGTGTGTACCTTTCAAAATCATGTCCAATCAATTTAATTTACCACAGGTGGACTCAATGGAAAAAGGATGCACCTGAGCTCAATTTCGAGTCTCATAGCAAAGGATCTGTTATTTCTTTTTTTTTTGCAAACATTTTTGCAAAAGAAAGCTGTTTTCATTTTGTCATTATTGGGTATTGTGTGTAGATTGAGGAAATGTATTTATACATTTTTAATTATGCTGTAACGTAACCAAATGTGGAAAAAGGGAAGGGGTCGGAATACTTTCTGAATGCACTGTGTGTGCGTGTGTGTGTGTGTGTGTGCGTGCGTGCGTGCGTGTGTGTGTGTGTGTGTTGCCCCACTTGATGTGAGCCAATTTGAATGCTCTCCTCCGGGGCCTACTTCAAGCCATCCCGTGGAGAGACTATGCTGTCGACTGTCACAGGGTAGAGAGCAGAGATATGCAGGGAACAGCAGACATAAAACTCCCCTGAGACCCATGCAGCCCAGCTGAATCGCGCGCACGCACGCACGCACGCACGCACACACACAAACTTTCTTTTGCTCTCCCTCGTTTCCACTTCAAGGCTCTGGCCTGCTGGTTGGCAGGGGAACAGTCTCCATTCACTCCTCCCACACTCCCTCTCTCTCTCCTTCCATCCCTCCATTCTTTCACCACCCTGGACACAGAGACCTCCTTCAGCACTGGAGCCTGACCCAGGAGACTCCTACCTCAGCATGTCTTTATAAGAACCCAGAGGGACGTCAGAGGTCGGCATACCAATACCCAGCACCACCTGACGGAGTCACAGGGAGCGGTACCATGAAACCCAGGGGAGTCAGGAGTTAATATAGTAAATACCCAGCACCACCTGACGGAGTCACAGGGAGCGGTACCAAGAAACCCAGGGGAGTCGGGAGTTAATATAGTAAATACACAGGACCACCTGACGGAGTCACAGGGAGCGGTACCATGAAACCCAGGGCAGTCGGGAGTTAATATAGTAAATACACAGGACCACCTGACGGAGTCACAGGGAGCGGTACCATGAAACCCAGGGGAGTCGGGAGTTAATATAGTAAATACACAGGACCACCTGACGGAGTCACAGGGAGCGGTACCATGAAACCCAGGGGAGTCGGGAGTTAATATAGTAAATACACAGGACCACCTGACGGAGTCACAGGGAGCGGTACCATGAAACCCAGGGGAGTCGGGAGTTAATATAGTAAATACACAGGACCACCTGACGGAGTCACAGGGAGCGGTACCATGAAACCCAGGGGAGTCGGGAGTTAATATAGTAAATACACAGGACCACCTGACGGAGTCACAGGGAGCGGTACCATGAAACCCAGGGGAGTCGGGAGTTAATATAGTAAATACACAGGACCACCTGACGGAGTCACAGGGAGCGGTACCATGAAACCCAGGGGAGTCAGGAGTGAATATAGTAAATACACAGGTGTTTTGAGAGGTAGTGGATGAGGTACGTCAGCACTTGGAGAAACACTATACATCCAACCCATAAATCATCATCATTCTAGTTTGCATGCCGCTACAAATGAGAAGCTATTAACAGTTAACAAGCACAAAGTTCATATATTTTCCATTTCCTTCACTGTAAGGTTACTGCCTGTCATAACATTATGTTAGCAGGGTGCTATTAACACAAAGCGCTACTGTAGCTCAGCACTCAGTGTATAAAACAGTCCATAAACATCCAGCTGTTTATGTCTTCACAAACATTATGGGCAGGCAGCGTTGGCACGGTGACAGTGTGTACTATGCACCCTGTAAATCTGTCAGATGGACTGAAGCCAAGGGAGCCATTTTGATTCAGTCTGGAGATCATTGGTTTCCCTGTATTGGCCTGCAGTAGGTGTCACTGGATGAGTGAGCACAGCCATTTTGGATCACTGGGGAGATGGTTACCCTGTATTCCCCTGCAGTCTGTCAACGGCACAGCCATTTTGAGTCAGTGCTGCTGGGCTTCTATTCCATTCAAGAAGAGTTCACACACACACACACACACACACACACACACACACACGCACGCACGCACGCACGCACGTACGCACGCACACACGCGCGCGCGCGCACACAGAACTGATTCAAAATAAGACATTAGAAGTTACTGCCAAGCCAGAATCTTAACTATCCGAGTACAGATTCATGATCAAATACAACATATTGAAATGCTAGGGGTTGGAAAGGAACCTGGGCATAATGTAGAACTCAATAACAGATGGGGATGGTTCGTTGTTCCATGGTTTCGCCACAGGCTGTAACACCATTAGGCTGGTGAGTGGAGCACTGTTCAATGCTCTAATGGATAGGTGGGGAACAGCATGGCTGTGTTAGGGACCACACTACAACCCTGGTTAGGTTCACTGGCCTGCACACAGGACTTATTGACTCATCCTGGAATATACAGACACTTCCCTTTAATTATGGATACACTCATAGTGGTGTCAGAATGACAGAGTGTACAGGGGATAACAGAGTAAGACTTGAATGTTTGTTGAGTGATGGCTCAGTGCCTCTAGGACAGGGATGGGTAACTGGTCCTCGGATAAAACACATTTTTTTGGAGGTGGGGTTGGGGGAGAACTCAGTCGTGGTCTCAACTTCCTGTTGATAGTTAGAATAGTAGAATATACGGTGCAATTTCTAAATGTTGTTGTGCATCAGCAGTCTTGTTATGTCAGTCACTGTCAGTCAATTAGCCCATGTCAGCTACATTTTATTTTCGATTGCCAAGTTCGTTTAGCGGCCAGTTATCTAAACTTGTTATCAGGGTCGAATTACCACCCGGGATGGCCCCATTGATTTTGTTAGTCTCACTCATATCATATGAAAAACTGCAAACATTTCTTTCCAACCTATGGCAAAATGTATACAATTGCATGAAATTTGTTAAATCTTCTCTCCGCCGCATGGCAAAATGTGTAGAATTGTAGCAAATGTTCTTTAAAACTGCAACGTTGTCTCTACACCCCATGGCAAAATGTGTAGAATTGTAGCAAATGTTCTTTAAAACTGCAACGTTGTCTCTACACCCCATGGCAAAATGTGTAGAATTGTAGCAAATGTTCTTTAAAACTGCAACGTTGTCTCTACACCCCATGGCAAAATGTGTAGAATTGTAGCAAATGTTCTTTAAAACTGCAACGTTGTCTCTACACCCCATGGCAAAATGTGTAGAATTGTAGCAAATGTTCTTTAAAACTGCAACGTTGTCTCTACACCCCATGGCAAAATGTTTAGAATTGCATGTAATTAACTCTAAAACAAACAAAAAATCTCTGCTGTCAAGAGAAAGGCCACTAAAATATTTTGCTCGTAATGTGTGTGTGTGTGTGTGTGGGTGGGTTGATGTGGGTACGCTGACCCGCAAGCAAATGCGGCCCCTCATGATTCAAAAGTTCAAAGTTGCCCATCCCCGCTCTAGGATTATGTGAAATGTTCTTTTTGATAGAGATTAAAGATGGCACAACCACAAACATACAATGTGCTGCTGGTGAACGAAAGTGACAGGCTGTGCAGTGTTGGCCCACACAGTCTCATGTAGCTCCTTTTGGGGGCAGAGGTCCAAGGAGCAGAGAGGAATCCCTGTGTCAGTAACAGACTCTACCCATCCCCTCGCATAGCCTCCACTCCCCTCCCTCTGCCCTGCCCTCCCCTCCCTCCCTCCCTCTACCCTGCCCTCCCTCCCTCTACCCTGCTCTCCCCTCCCTCCCCTCCCTCCCTCCCTCTACCCTGCCCTCCCCTCCCGTCACTCTGCCCTGCCCTCCTTCTACCCTCCCCTCCCTCTCCCCCGCCCTCCCTCTGCCCTGCCCTGCCCTCCCCTCCCTCCCTCCCTCTACCCTGCCCTCCCTCCCTCTACCCTGCCCTCCCCTCCCCTCCCCTCACTCTGCCCTGCTCTCCCTTCCCCTCCCTCTGCCCTGCGCTCCCCTCACTCTCCCCTCCCTCTGCCCTGCTCTCCCCTCCCTCCCCTCACACTGCCCTGCTCTCCCCTCCCATCACACTGCCCTGCTCTCCCCTCCCTCTGCCTTGCTTTCCCCTCACGCTGCCCTGCTCTCCCCTGCTCTCCTCTCCCTCTGCCTTGCTCTCCCCTCCTTCCCCTCACACTGCCCTGCTCTCCCCTCCCATCACGCTGCCCTGCTCTCTCCTCCCCTCACTCTGCCCCACTCTCCCCTCCCCTCACTCTGCCCTGCTCTCCCCTCCCATCACGCTGCCCTGCTCTCCCCTCCCCTCACTCTGCCCCGCTCTCCCCTACCCTCACTCTACCCTGCTCTCCCCTCCCCTCCCTCTGCCCTGCTCTCCCCTCCCCTCACTCTGCCGTGCTCTCCCCTCCCTCCCCTCGCTCTGCCCTGCTCTCTCCTCCCTCTGCTTTGCTCCCCCCTCACACTGCCCTGCTCTCCCTGCTCCCTGCTCTCCCCTCCCATCACGCTGCCCTGCTCTCCCCTCCCCTCACTCTGCCCTGCTCTACCCTCCCTGCCTTGCTCTCCCCTCCCTCCCCTCACGCTGCCCTGCTCTCCCCTCCCTCCCCTCACGTTGCCCTGCTCTCCCCTCCCCTCACTCTGCCCTGCTCTCCCCTCCCCTCACTCTGCCCCGCTCTCCCCTCCCCTCACTCTGCCCAGCTCTCCCCTCCCTCACTCTGCCCCGCTCTCCCCTCCCCTCACTCTGCCCCGCTCTCCCCTCCCCTCACTCTGCCCCGCTCTCCCCTCCCCTCACTCTGCCCTGCTCTCCCCTCCCCTCACTCTGCCCCGCTCTCCCCTCCCCTCACTCTGCCCTGCTCTCCCCTCCCCTCACTCTGTCCTGCTCTCCCCTCCCTCCCCTCACTCTGCCCTGCTCTCCCCTCCCCTCACTCTGTCCCGCTCTCCCCTCCCCTCACTCTGCCCCGCTCTCCCCTCCCCTCACTCTGCCCCGCTCTCTCCCCTCCCCTCACTCTGCCCTGCTCTCCCCTCCCCTCACTCTGCCCCGCTCCTCCCCTCCCCTCACTCTGCCCTGCTCTCCCCTCCCATCACTCTGTCCCTGCTCGCCCCCTCCCCTCACTCTGTCCTGCTCTCCCCTCCTCCCTCACTCTGCCCGGCTTCTCCCCCCTCCCCTCACTCTGTCCGCTCTCTCCCTCCCCTCACTCTGCCCCCTGCTCTCCCCTCCCCTCACTCTGTCCCGCTCTCCCCTCCCCTCACTCTGCCCACGCGCTCTATCCCCTCCCCTCACTCTGCCCCGCTCTCCCCTCCCCTCACTCTGCCCCGCTCTCCCCTCCCCTCACTCTGCCCGCTCTCCCCTCCCCTCACGCTGTCCTGCTCTCCCTCCCCTCACTCTGCCCGCTCTCCCCTCCCCTCACTCTGTCCTGCTCTCCCCCTCCCCTCACTCTGCCCCGCTCTCCTCCCTCCCCCTCACTCTGCCCGCTCTCCCCTCCCCTCACTCTGTCCGCTCTCCCCTCCCCTCCACTCTGCCCTGCTCTCCCCCTCCCTCACTCTGCCCCCGCTCTCACCCTCCCTCACTCTGCCCCGCTCTCCCTCCCCTCACTCTGCCCCGCTCTCCCCTCCCCTCACTCTGTCCTGCTCTCCCCTCCCCTCACTCTGCCCTGCTCTCCCCTCCCCTCACTCTGCCCTGCTCTCCCCTCCCCTCACTCTGCCCCGCTCTCCCCTCACTCTGCCCTGCTCTCCCCTCCCCTCACTCTGCCCCGCTCTCCCCTCACTCTGCCCTGCTCTCCCCTCCCAGACTCTCTCTGTATGTTTGTCTCTGTCTCTCTCTTTGTAAACTTCACTCTCTCTCTCTCAGCAGAAGATATTCAAACCCAGCGGTTTACAAACTCCAGTAATGTCTGTTGACAGTTTGCAAACAAGAATTAATTGAATTAGTCAACACTGACAGGAAGAATAAGGCATGTGTGCTCAGCTTCATATGTTTCTCTCTTTGGAGCAGACAATAAATATTGACTGATTCCTGAAACTTGCAGTTCAGAAAATGTATGTATAAGAAAGTATAAAAACAGTTACTGAAAAATAAGATCAGTAAAATAAGGAGACAGAGAGACGGAACATGGAAGAGTTTCTCTCCAGTCTCCACCAGCCATTTGATAGCCCTAACACACACACACACACACACACACACACACACACACACACACACAACCCCAGTCCAGACCCTGTCAGACAGAGACTGAGTGAGGGCATGATGAGACACACACACACACAATTCAGGAGAGATGCAAATAATGAATTCATCTATTTCTAGCTGGAGTTTAGAGGAGGATGAAAAAATAGAGACGGAGGGAGTCAAGGGACGCTCCACTCTTCTCTGCTGATAAACTACCAAAAACATACTCTATGACCTCTCCATCTCCAGCCCACTCCCACCCCTCTAACCCTGCCCACTCCCACCCCTCTAACCCAGCCCACTCCCACCCCTCTAACCCTGCTCACTCCCACCCCTCTAACCCTGCCCACTCCCACCCCTCTAACCCTGCCCACCCCCACCCCTCTAACCCTGCCCACCGCCACCCCTCTAACCCTGCCCACCGCCACCCCTCTAACCCTGCCCACCCCCACCCCTCTAACCCAGCCCACTCCCACCCCTCTAACCCTGCCCACTCCCACCCCTCTAACCCTGCCCACACCCACCCCTCTAACCCTGCCCACCGCCACCCCTCTAACCCTGCCCACTCCCACCCCTCTAACCCTGCCCACTCCCACCCCTCTAACCCAGCCCACTCCCACCCCTCTAACCCTGCCCACCGCCACCCCTCTAACCCTGCCCACTCCCACCCCTCTAACCCAGCCCACTCCCACCCCTCTTACCCTGCCCACTCCCACCCCTCTAACCCTGCCCACACCCACCCCTCTAACCCTGCCCACCGCCACCCCTCTAACCCTGCCCACTCCCACCCCTCTAACCCTGCCCACTCCCACCCCTCTAACCCAGCCCACTCCCACCCCTCTAACCCTGCCCACTGCCACCCCTCTAACCCTGCCCACTCCCACCCCTCTAACCCTGCCCACCGCCACCCCTCTAACCCTGCCCACTCCCACCCCTCTAACCCTGCCCACTCCCACCCCTCTAACCCTGCCCACTCCCACCCCTCTAACCCTGCCCACTCCCACCCCTCTAACCCTGCCCACTCCCACCCCTCTAACCCTGCCCACTCCCACCCCTCTAACCCTGCCCACCGCCACCCTTCTTACCCAGCCCCACCCCTCTAACCCTGCCCACTCCCACCCCTCTAACCCTGCCCAGCCCCACCCCTCTAACCCTGCCCACCGCCACCCTTCTTACCCAGCCCCACCCCTCTAACCCTGCCCACCGCCACCCTTCTTACCCTGCCCCACCCCTCTAACCCTGCCCACCGCCACCCTTCTTACCCAGCCCCACCCCTCTAACCCTGCCCACCGCCACCCTTCTTACCCTGCCCCACACCTCTAACCCTGCCCACCGCCACCCTTCTTACCCAGTGTGTCTTTGAGGTTCTTGACCAGCGAGGCCTTCTTCACCAGGCTGTTCTTGCGCTCCACGTAGTTGGAGGGGACGTAGCCGGTCTGGGTGGAGGCGTTCCTCACCCTCCACCACGTCTTGCTGTCGTCCAGCAGGGTGAGCCGCTCATTCTTCCTGATGTCAAGTTCCTGGTCCTGCTGGGCCGTGTAGTCCCACTTGGCTACAACTGTCACCTCCTCCATCATTTTTCATGGAGTCCCCCTGGCGGGGCGGGGGTGGAAAGGAGAGGGAGAGACGGTAAGTTACACATAGACCCCAAATTAGACGAGAGACAGAAAGACAGAGGGTTGTCTAACCTATTATCACAGGAATGTCTGATGAACTGATCTTAATGCTAGAAGAAAATCAACGATGAGACAATTGTGGTAATGGGGGAAATGTTAAGTGTGTGAGAGATTGAAAAAGAAAGCAGAAAAGCAGGCGAATACATAGAATCAGACTAATGTAATCCTCTCTCCATTTCACACGGCAGAATTATGACGTCAGACAAGATAATCCCTACTACGCCACCCAACTATTACATTAGATCCTCAGCTTCACCGTCTAACTACAGACCACAGCTATCAAATCACACCGCAGGCATGAGGGCACTGTGTGTGTGTGACAGGGATTAAGCATGCTCTATTTCACAGTGCAGGAGGGGAGTCAGGTGAACACACAGCTTTACAGCACCACCTTAGCTACTCTGTGTTAGCACGAGAATGTAAAAGAAAGTGTGCGTGCATCCGTACATGTACGTACAGTGCATTCGTAAAGTATTCAGACCCGTTCACCTTTTCCACATTTTTATGTTACAGCCTTATTCTAAAATGGATGAAATTGTTTTTTTCTCCTCAATCTTTTATTTTTATTTTATTTTACCGTTATTTTACCAGGTAAGTTGACTGAGAACACATTCTCATTTACAGCAACGACCTGGGGAATAGTTTCAGGGGAGAGGAGGGGGATGAATGAGCCAATTGTAAGCTGGGGATGATTAGACAGCCGTGATGGTATGAGTGCCAGATTGGGAATTTAGATTGGGAATTTAATCTACACACAATACCCCATAATGACGAAGCAAGAACAGGTTTTTAGAAAGGTTTGCTAATATATTACAAATAAAAAATGAAATATCACATTTACATAAGTATGCAGACCCTTCAGCACCTTTGGCAGCAATTACAGCCATGAGTCTTCTTGGGTATGATGCTACAAGCTTGGCACACCTGTAATTGGGGAGTTTCTCCCATTCTTCTCTGCAGATCCTCTTAAGCTCTGTCATGTTGCATTGGCAGCGTCACTGCACAGTGGTTTTCAGGTCTCTCCAGAGATGTTTGATCGGGTTCAAGTCCGGGCTCTGGCTGGGCCACTAAAGGACATTCAGAGACTTGTCCCGAAGCCACTGGTGTGTTGTCTTGGCTGTGTGCTTAGGGTTGTTGTCCTGTTGGAAGGTGAACCTTCACCCCAGTCTGAGGTCCTAATCGCTCTAGAGCAGGTTACATCAAGGATCTCTCTGTACTTTGCTCGTTCATCTTTCCCTCGATCCTGACTAGTCTCCCAGCACCTGCTGCTAAAAAACCTCCCCACAGCATGATGCTGCCACTACCATGCTTCTCCATACCTGACGCTTGGAAATCAGGCCAAAGTGTTCAATCTTGGTTTCATCAGACCAGAGAATCGTGTTTCTCATGGTATAAGAGTCCTTTAGGTGCCTTTTGGCGAACTCCAAGTGGCAGTCATGTGCCTTTTACTGAGGAGTGGCTCCCATCTGGCCACTCTACCATAAAGGCCTGATTGGTAGAGTGCTGCAGAGATGGTTTTCCTTCTAGAAGGTTCTCCCATCTCCACAGAGGAACTCTCGAACTCTGTTAGAGTGACCATCAGGTTCTTGGTCACCTCTCTGACCAAGGCTCTTCTCCCCTGATTGCTCAGTTTGGCCGGGCAGCCAGCTCTAGGAAGAGTCTTGGTGGTCCAAACTTCTTCCATTTAAGAATGATGGAGGACACGGGGGACCAGTATGGAAAAAAATGTATGAAATGTATGCATTCACTACTGTAAGTCGCTCTGGATAAGAGCGTCTGCTAAATGACTAAAATGTAAATGTGAATGTAAAAAATGACACTGTGTCCTTGGGAACCTTCAATGCTGCAGAAACTTCTTGGTACCCTTCCCCAGATCAGTGCCTCGACACAATCCTGTCTCTGAGCTCTATGGACTCCAATCAAGTTGTAGAAACATCAAGGATTATCAATGGAAACAGGATGCACCTGAGCTCAATTTCAAAGTCTCATAACAAAATGTCTGAATACTTATGTAAATAAGGTATGTTTTCTATTTTAAATAAATTTGCTAAACTTTCTAAAACCCTGCTTTCACTTTGTCATTATGGGGTATTGTGTGTAGATTGATGAGGATTTTGTTTTATCTCAACAATTTATTTGTAACGTAACAAAATGTGGAAGTCAAGGGGTCTGAATACTTTCCGAATGCACTGTATTTGTGCCTGTATGTGAGAGTGGCTGTATGTGTGAGTGGCTGTGTGCATGCGATGAGCACTATATTATCTGTATAGTAATAAAAAGCACCAACAACAACATAAATCATTGTGAATGCAGCACAATCCCAGGCTGGATGTGCTCAGTCTAACAGTTCTGTCCCGTCAAGCCCTCTGACAGCCTAATGATATTCTCTGGGTCCCACAGTGCCAGTGGAATGAAAAGCATCCTTACAATCCAGTGTCTATGTTAGTGTACGTTCTAATGTTAGTCTTTTAAAATGATAAACTTGGATGAGCTAACACAACTTTCCATTGGAACACAGGAGTGATGGTTGCTGATAATGGGCCTCTGTACGCGTATGTAGATATTCCATTTTTTTTTATCTGCCGTTTCCAGCGACAATAGTCATTTACAACATTAACAATATATACACTGTATTTCTGATCAATTTGATATTATTTAAAATTGACAAAAAAATGTGCTTTTTTTTTCTTTCAAAAAGGACATTTCTAAGTGACCCCAAACTTTTGAACGATAGTGTACTCCAAAGTTCAACTACTGCAGATGGAAAACTGAACATTTAAATAGATTAAGGAAGCGTTGCCTTGTTAACATGAAACTGCGATGATCACTAAGAGGAAGAGAGCATGAATGTTCTCCAATAGTCAACATTGTCCAACTGTTAACCTCTCTAGGGTAGGGGGCAGTATTTTCACGGCCGGATGAAAAACGTACCCAAATTAAACGGCCTACTACTCGGGCCCAGGAACTAGAATATGCATATTATTAGTAGATTTGGATAGAAAATACTCTGAAGTTTCTAAAACCGTTTGAATGATGTCTGTGAGTATAACAGAACTCATATGGCAGTCAAAAACCTGAGAAGAATCTAACCAGGAAGTGAGAATTCTGGTGCTTGTAGTCCTTTCAAGTCATTGCCTATCGAACACAGTGACTTAGGGTTCATTTTGCACTTCCTAAGGCTTCCACTAGATGTCAACAGTCTTTAGAAAGTTGTTTGAGGCGTCTATGACGAACAGAGAGCGAACAGTGGAAGTTGGAAGTTGTTGACTCAGGACGGTACTGCCGTTCATTGGCGCACGTTCACATGAGAGTTAGCTGTGTTCCAAAACGTTTTTCAAGACATTGGAATTGTCCGGTTGGAATATTATTGAAGTTCTAAGTGATAAAGGCCCTAAAGATTGATGCTATACAACGTTTGACATGTTTGAACGAACGTAAATATAACTTTTTTTACTTTTCGTCAAGACATTTTCGCGCGCTTCCTACATTTGGAGTAGCTAACTGAACGCGCTAACAACAAGGAGATATTTGGACATAAATGATGGACTTTATCAAACAAAACAACATTATTGTGGACCTGGGATTCCTGGAAGTGCCTTCTGATAAAGATCTTCAAAGGTAAGTGAATATTTCTAATGCTATTTATGATTTTAGATGACTCCAAAATGGTGGGTATCTGTATTGCCTAGTGTATTTTTCTGAGCGCAGTACTCAGATTATTGCAAAGTGTGCTTTCCTCGTGAAGCTTTTTTGAAATCTGTCACAGCGTTTGCATAAAGGAGATGTTTATCTATAATTCTTTGAATAACAGTTTAAATTTTATCAACGTTTATGGTGAGTATTTTTGTATATATAAAATGCTAATCATTTACTTAAAAATCATACAATGTGATTTTCTAGATTTTTGTTTTAGATTCCGTCTCTCACAGTTGAAGTGTACCTATGATAAAAATTACAGACCTCTACATGCTTTGTAAGTAGGAAAACCTGCAAATCGGTATCAAATGCTTGTTCTCCCCACTGTATATATATTTATATTTCTTTGCACTTCACTTGGGACTTACTTGCGTGACTCAGGAGAGGCACTCTACTTGTTGTTTCAGTACAGATCGGTGGGGGAGGGGCACAAGAGAAGCAGGTGCAGGTGTGTCTCACACTGAGGGTATAGAGAGAGAGAAAGTAGCCAAACCAACTCGCTCATGTTAGATAGACAAACTTGTTGCTGCAATAGATTATCATGTCATCTGGTAGTGTCTGTCTTGACTGCATCAACTCGATGTACAGAATCCAGGCTATCTACACTATCTAGCTAAATTAGTTAGCCAGCTAACGAGACTAATGGAGTCTATTTTGCTGCTCTCACCGCATTCTTGTCTGCAACAACTTGTCTGCAACAACTCCATTCATATTAAACAGCCTATCTGTTGGTTGATCCTTGTAGCCAACCCCTTCTCATTTAGCCAATTTATTATCGTAATTATCAATAATCCAAGATGGCGTAGCAGTCAGACGTCTTTGTCCTTCATCTTGTTGTGTCCCATGTATATATATATTTCCATCTTTTCTTCGCATATCTTTTTATATATATTATCGCCCCCAGAAACCTGCTCCTTTAACTCTCTATTCTGGGCGTCATAGACGACCAATTCTCATAGCTTATCCTTCGAAAGCCAAGTCAACAAACAGATTACCGACCATTTCGAATCCCACCGCACCTTCTCCGCTATGCAATCTGGTTTCAGAGCTGGTCATGGGTGCACCTCAGCCACGCTCAAGGTCCTAAATGATATTGTAACCGCCATCGATAAGAAACAATACTGTGCTGCCGTATTCATTGACCTGGCCAAGGCTTTCGACTCTGTCAATCACCACATCGGCAGACTCAATAGCCTTGGTTTCTCAAATTATTGACTTGCCTGGTTCATCAACTACTTCTCTGATAGAGTTCAATGTGTCAAATCAGATGGCCTGTTGTCCGGGCCTCTGGTAGTCTCTATGGGGGTGCCACAGGGTTCAATTCTTGGGCCAACTCTTTTCTCTGTATACATCAATGATGTCGCTCTTGCTGCTGGTGAATCTCTGATCCACCTCTACGCAGACGACACCATTCTGTATACTTCTGGCCCTTCTTTGGACACTGTGTTTACCTGTTATGGCTAGGGGGCAGTATTTGCACGGCCGGATAAAAAACGTACCCGATTTAATCTGATTATTACTCCTGCCCAGAAACTAGAATATGCATATAATTATTAGCTTTGGATAGAAAACACTCCAAAGTTTCTAAAACTGTTTGAATGGTGTCTGTGAGTATAACAGAACTCATTTGGCAGGCCAAAACATGAGAAGATTCTGTACAGGAAGTACCCTGTCTGACCATTTCTTGCCCTTCTTGATTATCTCTATCCATTACAGTGGATCTCTGCTGTTACGTGACACTTCCTACGGCTCCCATGGGATCTCAGAAGGCGGCAAAAAGCTGAATCGTGGCTTTGCAGGCTCTGGCTGAAGAACATTAGCGCGTTTGGATAGTGGCCAGTAACAGTACTATGAGACTCAGGCTCGTGCACGAGGGGATAGCATGCTTTTATTTTCTCTCTCTTTGTACGTATACACGCTTTGCCGGTCGGAATATTATCGCTTTTTTACGAGAAAAGTGGCATAAAAATTGATTTTAAACAGCGGTTGACATGCTTCGAAGTACGGTAATGGAATATTTAGAAATCTTTTGTCACGAAATGCGCCATGCTCGTGACCCTTATTTACACTTCGGATAGTGTCTTGAACGCACGAATAAAACGCCGCTATTTGGATATAACAATGGAGTATTTTGAACCAAACCAACATTTGTTATTGAAGTAGCAGTCCTGGGAGTGCATTCTGACGAAGAACACCAAAGGTAATCAAACTTTTCTAATAGTAAATCGGAGTTTGGTCAGGGCTAAACTTGGTCGGTGTCTAAATGGCTAGCCGTGATGGCTGGGCTATCTACTGAGAATATTGCAAAATGTGCTTTCACCGAAAAGCTATTTTAAAATCGGACATATCGAGTGCATAGAGGAGTTCTGTATCTATAATTCTTAAAATAATTGTTATGTTTTTTGTGAACGTTTATTGTGAGTAATTTAGTAAATTCACCGGATGTTTGCGGGGGGTATGCTAGTTCTGAACGTCACATGCTAATGTAAAAAAGCTGGTTTTTGATATAAATATGAACTTGATTGAACAAAACATGCATGCATTGTATAACATAATGTCCTAGGGTTGTCATCTGATGAAGATCATCAAAGGTTAGTGCTGCATTTAGCTCTGGTTTTGTTTTTTGTGACATTATATGCTAGCTTGAAAAATGGGTGTCTGATTATTTCTGGCTGGGTACTCTTTCGCTGTAAAGCCTTTTTGAAATCGGACAGTGTGGTTAGATTAACGAGAGTCTTGTCTTTAAAATGCTGTAAAATAGTCATATGTTTGAAAAATTGAAGTTTTCGGATTTTAGAGGAGTTTGTATTTTGCGCCACGCCCATCATTGGATATTGGAGCAGGTGTTCCGCTAGCGGAACGTCTAGATGTAAGAGGTTAACAACCCTCCAGACAAGCTTCAATGCCATACAACTCTCCTTCCGTGGCCTCCAACTGCTCTTAAATACTAGAAAAACTAAATGCATGCTCTTCAACCGATCGCTGCCCGTACCTGCCCGCCCGTCTAGCATCACTACTCTGGACGGTTCTTACTTAGAATATGTGGACAACTACAAATACCTAGGTGTCTGGTTAGACTGTAAGCTCTCCTTCCAGACTCACATCAAACATATCCAATCCAAAGTTAAATCTAGAATTGGCTTCCTATTCCGCAACAAAGCATCCTTCACTCATGCTGCCAAACATACCCTCGTAAAACTGACCATCCTACCGATCCTCGACTTCGGCGATGTCATTTACAAAATAGCCTCCAATACCCTACTCAATAAACTGGATGCAGTCTATCACAGTGCCATCCGTTTTGTCACCAAAGCCCCATATACTACCCACCACTGCGACCTGTACGCTCTCGTTGGCTGGCCCTCGCTTCATACTCGTCGCCAAACCCACTGGCTCCAGGTCATCTACAAGACCCTGCTAGGTAAAGTCCCCCTTTACCTCAGCTCACTGGTCACCATAGCAGCACCCACCTGTAGCACGCGCTCCAGCAAGTATATCTCTCTGGTCACCCCCAAAGCCAATTCCTCCTTTGGCCGTCTCTCCTTCCAGTTCTCTGCTGCCAATGACTGGAACGAACTACAAAAATCTCTAAAACTGGAAACACTTATCTCCCTCACTAGCTTTAACCTCTCTAGGGTAGGGGGCAGTATTTGCACGGCCGGATAAAAAACATACTCAATTTAATCTGGTTATTACTACTGCCCAGAAACTAGAATATGCATATAATTGTTTGATTTGGATAGAAAACACCCTAAAGTTTCTAAAACTGTTTGAATGGTGTCTGTGAGTATAACAGAACTCATATGGCAGGCAAAAACCTGAGAAGATTCCTTACAGGAAGTGCCCTCTCTGACCATTCCTTGGCCTTCTACACTCTCTTTATTGAAAACTGAGGATCTCTGCTGTAACGTGACACTTCCTACGGCTCCCATAGGCTCTCAGAAGGCGGCAGAACGTTGAATGATGACTTTGCAGGCCATGGCTGAAAAACAGTAGCGCATTTGGATAGTGGTCGATCTGAGAACAATGAGACTGCATTTCTAAGGTATTTGAATATCGATTTCGTCCCACATACCCTAGAGAGGTTAAGTACCAGCTATCAGAGCAGCTCACAGATCACTGCACCTGGACATAGCCCATCTATAATTTAGCCCAAACAACTACCGCTTCCCCTACTGTATTTATTTATTTTGCTCCTTTGCACCCCATTATTTCTATTTCTACTTTGCACTTTCTTCAACTACAAATCTACCATTCCAGTGTTTTACTTGCTATATTGTATTTACTTTGCCACCATGGCCTTTTTTGCCTTTACCTCCCTTATCTCACCTCATTTGCTCACATTGTATATAGACTTATTTTTCTACTGTATGTGTGTTTTACTCCATGTGTAACTCTGTGTTGTTGTATGTGTCGAACTGCTTTGCTTTATCTTGGCCAGGTCGCAATTGTAAATGAGAACTTGTTCTCAACTTGCCTACCTGGTTAAATAAAGGTAAAATAAAATAAAAAAATAAAAAGTAATTGTAATTCCATTTTGCATTGATTGGAAATCTCCCACTTCACTCGCCACACATGGAGCCTCTGACAGTAGTGTTGCTTTGATTGACCCACAATAACTAGATACCTACATCAGTAGGCTACCGATATGTCTTCTTTAATGGGGCGCGCTACATTTAAACAGTTGAATAACAAAAAATGTCTAATATCATGGTTTAGCCATGTATGTAGCAATGTCACATAGATCATTTTATTTTAGACAAACCTTTTTTATTACAATAGGCCTATAGTTGTTGTTTTTTTACATAAAGACTAAAAGCACCAGCAAATCAGCATGTTAATAGAGAAATACAGTACCAATCAAAAGTTTTGACATCTACTCATTCCAGTCTTTATTTTGACTATTTTCTACATTGTAGAATAATAGTGAAGACCTCAAAACTATGAAATAACACATATGGAATCATGTACTAACCAAAACAAATTGTTAAACAAATCCAAATATATTTTAGATTTTATATTCTTGAAAGTAGCCACCTTTTGCCTTGGTGACAGCTTTGCATTGTTGGGTGTCAAAATCCTTTTTCTTGTGCTTTTTGAGGTGGAACAACCCAGTGGGAAAAACAGAATGCTGCTATAGTGTGGGTGTGTGTCAAAAAACTGGAGTTGAGTGTTCAAGGAAGGAAGGCAGGCAGGCAGGCAGGCAGGCAGGCAGGCAGGCAGGCAGGCAGGCAGGCAGGCAGGCAGGCAGGCAGGCAGGCAGGCAGGCAGGCAGGCAGGCAGGCAGGCAGGCAGGCAGGCAGGCACACAGCGATAAATGATAAAACATCCAGTCCCACAAGAGAGACACACTAGGGATCACACATTTCCTTTCTCATATCGTCTTCTACACTTTATTCTTTAATGAGGGCAATTCACAGATGAAGCTCCGCCACAAAGGACCGTATAACTCACGAGAAGAGTAGTCACACAATTACACCACATAAAAGACCCCATTACCGCTGGAAAGATTTATATCTTCAGATATAGACCACTGCATTTCAGAAATGCAAATGGATTACTCCGAGACTCGGGCGTTTAACACAGGATATTAAACTCTACTTCAATAAGGCCAGATCCACAGAGAGGCTGAACAGAGACTGAAGAAATTCTACACAACTATCCCATATGAATGCTATCCAGGACAGGCTCATCTCTTAATGCAGTGTCTACGGGTGTTTTAGCTAAATGTGTGGGTCATTTGGGGCGGCAGGTAGCCTAGTGGTTAGAGCGTTGGACTTGGTTGCAAGATCCCAGAGCTGACAAGGTAAAAATCCGCCGTTCTGCCCCTGAAGGCTGTCATTGAAGATAATAATTTGTTCTTAACTGACTTGCCTAGTTAAATAAAGGTAAAATATAAATAAAATGTATAGTATATCAGACCTCCTACTGTCACACTAGACTCTTGTCACAGCCTCTGTAGTGGAAAGAGTCTGGCAAGAGTACAAGCATTTGTGTAGCATTGAAATACAGTGAATGTGACCCTGCTTGCACACACTAAAGCTGCATAACAGGATTCCCTCACAGGCCTGGGAAGGAAGGAAGGGAGGAGGTAGAGGAGGAGAGAAGGTAGGAGGAGGGACTTTGAGAGGAACAGGTCAAATCTTGCCTGTGAGTCTATCCTTGCCCTGGGAGGAATGTAGAAGGGTGAGTTAGTCAGGTGAGGTATAACCGATGTGGCTTACAGAACAGCTGTATGTCACAGTTACACACCAATTCTGTCCCCAGGCGATAATGGGGAGGAAGTGTCTGGTATCGAGATTACAAGGATCTGACAGGCAAAAAGAGTATTCCAATAAACCACCTGTATCCCTCCCCTCTCGTTCTCCCTCTTGCCCCATTTATCAGCATTCTAATACTGACTCATTCTCCCTCAGAGTGATGGCCCTGCTTCCCTCCGTATCCACCATGATTATTCAGTCTCCCCAATGACCGTGCTCATTAGGGAGAGTGGTGGGGATGCCACTAAGAATCACATCCATCCTCCTCGCTGGGCGCTCACACACACGCCGACAGGCGGCAAACACACCATCAGTCACACACTATCAGCTTACCTCAGTTGTGTGCGAGATGTGTTACAGCTCACACTTCTGGTCTCCAGGCAGAGCTGTAGTGTGTAACTCTCTTAATTCAATTACTGAGTCTCTTTCCCTACAGCCATCTAGGTTTAGCTGCATTGCCATGTGCCATGCCTGCTATTGTCGAATTTTGTCTTTAAAGGATAAATCGGGGAGAAACCGAGGAAGGGAGACATTGAGGTAAACAAATGTAAAATACAAAAGGGGGTAGCGGGAGAATAAAGGGGAGAAAAAGAGGGAGTCTCTGCTCCCCCATCCCTCTATTGAGAGAGTTAAAAGGAGAGAATAATGACAGAATGCTGAGTTGAATTCCGCCTGGACTTCACAGCTCCTCATTGAGGGGGAGAGAAAAAAGCTCCCAGGCCTTTTCAGCACAACACAAAGAGAAAGGGATAGTAAAAGAGGATTAAAGAAAATAAACGTTTTTTTTTTTTTTTTAAAGAGAAAAAGACTGGCACAGTCCTCTGTTTGGCATTCAGGTCAAAAACACAGTAAGAGGAAAAACCAATGGAACAAACTGTTCTCCTTCTCTTCTTTTCCCAGTACTCTCATTTGTTTGATGCTGTTTGCTTTGAGTTGTTTCTCAGAGTAGGAAGCTGGTTAATATGCATTTGGACCATCCTGAATAAATACACTGCAGCATACGGAAACGGCTCCTGGTACTCCCATAGACCAATCGGTTCACTGTGATCTGAAAAGGCCTAATACAAGCACCCACAACAGACTGCTTTGGCTGGTTGTGAATGGCTGCTGAAAACAGGTCAAAGCCCTCGTCATCGGGGCCAAATGAATTGGAACACTGTCAATGTTAATGATCTGTTTTATAGTGAGTCCAGTGCCACTGTCATGCCAGAGCATTCTTTCCACACCTGCCCTGGTATGCAATGCAGTTGGCTAGGCCCATCTCTCTGACAGGGTTGGTATGAGCTCCTCTTCAGTTTGAGCGGTGGAAAATCACTATCATGTTTGATGTCCTCAAAGAAGACAGAGTGAAAAATGTCAGACCGAATGTTTTGATGCTCAGGGAGGTCCAAAAGGCAGACGACATCATGCCGTCCTTTCAACTGTCTACTCAAAATAAACCCTCGGGAGATAAGCTACTGACAGAATGCTCTGACCACAGAACGAGACCCACGCCTGCAGTCACTTAGCCAGCCACTTCACGGTGATATCATACAGGAGGAAGAGGGACTTATCAAACGAAGCTCTTGCAAGTCCTGATCAAAGCAACTCTGTTTAAACCATATCACTGACAAAACCCTGTTTGGCAAAGTGGATTGGATTGAGAGTGTAAGTGTTGGACTGAAATAGCCAGATTCTCTTCTCTTCCTCGTCGTTTCTACAAAGGTTACACATCAAAAGCAAAACTAATACATTTGCTAGATATTCTGTACAGTGTACACAGTTTCTAAATCAGGATATAGTCTACTTTCTGTGAATACTTTCCCACTCAGTTAGTGCTTCAGAAAGCAGCGATGTGATTCTTTTCTGACAGTATCACTCCATCTTTCTCTTCTGCACAGAGAAAATAGTAACTTGGGTTCTTCTGTCCACCCACATATTTGTCAGCAGCCTTGGACAGCGTTTGGACAGCGCTTTCACACTTATGCCCATCTTCATTAAACGGCTGACTACAGAAATGGTGGATTGCTCCCTTTATCGCTGTCCTCCCCCTCTTTCCTCCATTCACTCCCAGTTTTCAAGCAATTTGTCACATCACTCGTTTTCTGTCATTTCTCTCCCTCCCCCTGAGTGGGAGAGACATTGTTTGGTGAGTTTCCATGGTTCCAGTTGGTCCTATATCAGACTGGTCAGACTGCGACTGGTCCCCCCCCCCTGAAATCATCCTTTCTCTCCTCTGCTACTCTTCTCTTCTCGCTCTCTGTTCATTCTTTCCATACTTACTCTTCTCCATTTAACGGCTCCTACATCTCCTGAGTTTTCCTTCCTCTCATTACCTCCCACGCTACCATCTCTTACCCCCCCTTTCCACCTCTCCTGTTCATCCATCATAAATATGTCCATCGTAATGATAATTTGACCCTTGAATTCCGTTACTCTAAACATACATTTATAAACATAACCTCCCTGCATCCTTGTGTCCCACCATCTACGTAGGACAGGGTTTCCCCCAAACTCAGGTTTTTGTCCTAGCACTACACAGCTGATTCAAATGATCAACTAATCATAAAGCTTTCATCATTTGAATCAGCTGTGTAACATTAGGTCAAAAACCAAAACATGCACAGCTTGGGGTCCCAAGGACCGAGTTCAGGAAACGATGACGTAGGAGATCAAACAAAAATGACTTATGTTGGGGTGCTGGGACAAAAATATTTGTAATAAAGCTATGCCTGTACACTCAAAGTATTCAGATCGGAGTTGGATTGAAATCTGAATTAAAAAATGTTGTCAACCAATAAAGGTATAGGTGCTGGAGCAAGTTTACTATTTATTTACACAACTAGTCTCAAACCCTCCCTTTCCTTTTCATGACTCACTACCTCAGGCTGTCACGTCCTGACCATAGAGAGCTCGTATTTTCTATGGTAGAGTAGGTCAGGGTGTGACTGGGGGGTTTTGTCTAGTGTATTTATTTCTATGTTTGGTTTTAGTTTCTTTTTTCTATGTTGGGTTTTTTGTCTAGTTTCATTTCCTATGTTGTGTTCTAGGTTATTTTTTCTAGGTTGGGGTTTTCGTATGATTCCCAATTAAAGGCAGCTGGTCATCGTTGTCTCTAATTGGGGATCATATTTAAGTAGTTGTTTTTCCCACTAGTGTTTGTGGGAGATTATTTTGAGTTAGTGCATGTTGTACCTCTTCGTCACGTTTGTTTAAACATTTTTTTAAATAGTTTCTTGTATGTATTGCATAGTTTCACATATAAATAAAGATGTGGTACGATTCGCACGCCACGCCTTGGTCTCGTTCATACGACAACCGTGACACAGGCTTCTATTGTATGACCATTGTTTAGTTCCTGGCATGTTTTTCTCCCCTTCTTTGTTCATTTCTTACCGCTTCAATGGAAGTGCACCCGACTACAGTGTTAATCATGTTCTCTCTATTTTTACTCCCGGAGAGGTGACAGTCTGGTCGCTTGCTCCATGTCTCTGGGCACAGCATCACAAAGCACACAATACAAAGCAAATGACAGGCAATGGACTGAAAAGAACAGCTCTGATGTACAGATCTGTTTGTTTAGTCCTGTCTGGAGGAGTAACGCTGTGGTTTGTGAGTGTGGTTAAATGCCTGTGTGTGTGTATGCCACAGTGCCAATGTAATCAGCCATAGGGTCAACCAAAGGGGAAAATACAACAGAAATGTCTGTGGGCTAAAACCACTGCACTGTATTGAACATCATCATTGATTATAGTACTACGCTCTCTCCCCAGCACACTCCAACACAATCCTCATTCACAATCACTTTACTTATGCAAACTCCTTCATGTTGGTGTGAGTGACAGTACAGGAAGGGGTTCTGTGGCACAACCACCTGGAGCAAATAGGACTCCTGGGGCATCTGAATTGTCCAGCTAGGTGCAAATAGTGTTAGACACAATGTGAAGCACTTTGAGACTCGCAATCCATTATCATTAGTGTAATAGTCTAGTGATTTTACAGCCTGAACGCTGTTAGGAGTCTGGACGTGTACCGCAATCTCAAAAACATGAACAAAGAAACGAGGCAAAGATGATGGCGTTTGTCGTCCAGCCCGCCAGTAGAGGAACAACAAATTAGGCTAGTCAGTCTGCAAAGAGAGAGGGAGCCCACCAACCCAGCTGACTAATGAGGCTTAGAGACAGATCATGTTTCTCGTCTGAAACACATAAGGCCAGCCCCTCCACTGACATCCTGTGGGTTATCTGTATGATTTAACATGACTTGATTGCTTTCCCTTTTGGTGGAACAGAAAGGACAGGAATGACAGAGTAGCTAGAAGTTGCCCCAGCCTAAGAACTGATACAGGGCCAGATACCTATCATATTTCTCTGATGACAGCAATTAGTTGACTTGTCAAATCAAGTGTGCTAATGTTCGGATAGAACAAAGACGTGGAATGTGGAGGTCCTCAAGGACTGGGTTGGGATAGGTAACATTACTATGTAACGGCAGTGCGATATAGACAGAATGTTGTATTTCAGTTGGGAAGACCCCATCTGCCACTGCTACACACCAGATGCCCATGTCCTTAGGTTGTTTAAGGTACTATGCTATCTCATTATTACCCCTGGAATTTAGACTGCTTAGATGCCTTGAGTTAAAGACTGAAACACAACCAGAGAAGCAGAATGATTAAAGCACAGGAGGAAATCATGCCTTATGTAAAACCCATCCTCTGCACATCAACAAGATTACTGGCTCTGATGATCACACACAAACACACGCTGCACAACCCTCCACGCTGCACAACCCTCCACAACCCTCCACGCTGCACAACCCTCCACAACCCTCCACGCTGCACAACCCTCCACAACCCTCCACGCTGCACAACCCTCCACAACCCTCCACGCTGCACAACCCTCCACGCTACACAACCCTCCACAACCCTCCACGCTACACAACCCTCCACGCTGCACAACCCTCCACGCTACACAACCCTCCACGCTGCACAACCCTCCACAACCCTCCACGCTGCACAACCCTCCACAACCCTCCACGCTGCACAACCCTCCACAACCCTCCACGCTGCACAACCCTCCACGCTACACAACCCTCCACGCTGCACAACCCTCCACGCTGCACAACCCTCCACAACCCTCCACTCTGCACAACCCTCCACAACCCTCCACGCTGCACAACCCTCCACAACCCTCCACAGTGCACAACCCCTCCACGCTGCACAACCCTCCACAATTCACAACCCCTCGACAACCCTCCACGCTGCACAACCCCTCCACGATGCACAACCCTATACAACCCTCCACACTGCACAACCCTCCACAACCCTCCACGATGCACAACCCTATACAACCCCTCCACGCTGCACAACCCTTCATGCTCCACAACCCCTCCACGCTGCACAACCCTCCAAGCTGCACAACCCTCCACAACCTCTCCACGCTGCATAACCCTCCACAACCCCTCCAGAACCCTCCACAACCCCTCCACAACCCATCCACGCTGCACAACCCCTCCACAACCCTCCACGCTGCACAACCCCTCCACGCTCCACATCCCCTCCACGCTCCACATCCCCTCCACGCTCCACAACCCCTCCACAACCCCTCCACGCTCCACAACCCCTCCACGCTGCACAACCCCTCCACGCTCCACAACCCTCCACAACCCTCCACACTGCACAACCCTCCACACTGCACAACCCTCCACAAACCTCCACACTGCACAACCCTCCACAATCCTCCACGCTGCACAACCCTCCACAACCCTCCACGCTGCACAACCCCTCCACAATCCTCCACGCTGCACAACCCTCCACAATCCTCCACGCTGCACAACCCCTCCACAACGCCCACGCTGCACAACCCCTCCACGCTGCACAACCCCTCCACGCTGCACAACCCTCCACGCTCCACATCCCCTCCATGCTCCACAACCCCTCCACGCTGCACAACCCTCCACAACCCTCCACGATGCACAACCCTCCACAACCCTCCACGCTCCACATCCCCTCCATGCTCCACAACCCCTCCACGCTGCACAACCCCTCCACGCTGCACAACCCCTCCACAACCCTCCACAACCCTCCACGCTGCACAACCCCTCCACGCTGCACAACCCCTCCCTGCTCCACAACCCATCCACGCTGCACAACCCCTCCACAACCCTCCACGCTGCACAACCCCTCCACGCTCCACATCCCCTCCACGCTCCACATCCCCTCCACGCTCCACAACCCCTCCACGCTCCACAACCCCTCCACAACCCCTCCACGCTCCACAACCCCTCCACAACCCCTCCACGCTGCACAACCCCTCCACGCTCCACAACCCTCCACAACCCTCCACACTGCACAACCCTCCACACTGCACAACCCTCCACAAACCTCCACACTGCACAACCCTCCACAATCCTCCACGCTGCACAACCCTCCACAACCCTCCACGCTGCACAACCCCTCCACAATCCTCCACGCTGCACAACCCTCCACAATCCTCCACGCTGCACAACCCCTCCACAATCCTCCACGCTGCACAACCCTCCACAATCCTCCACGCTGCACAACCCCTCCACAACGCCCACGCTGCACAACCCCTCCACGCTGCACAACCCCTCCACGCTGCACAACCCTCCACGCTCCACATCCCCTCCATGCTCCACAACCCCTCCACGCTGCACAACCCTCCACAACCCTCCACGATGCACAACCCTCCACAACCCTCCACATCCCCTCCATGCTCCACAACCCCTCCACGCTGCACAACCCCTCCACGCTGCACAACCCCTCCACGCTGCACAACCCCTCCACAACCCTCCACAACCCTCCACGCTGCACAACCCCTCCACGCTGCACAACCCCTCCACGCTCCACAACCCCTCCACGCTCCACAACCCCTCCACAACCCCTCCACGCTCCACAACCCCTCCACAACCCCTCCACGCTCCACAACCCTCCACAACCCTCCACACTGCACAACCCTCCACAAACCTCCACACTGCACAACCCTCCACAATCCTCCACGCTGCACAACCCTCCACAACCCTCCACGCTGCACAACCCCTCCACAATCCTCCACGCTGCACAACCCTCCACAATCCTCCACGCTGCACAACCCCTCCACAACGCCCACGCTGCACAACCCCTCCACGCTGCACAACCCCTCCACGCTGCACAACCCTCCACGCTCCACATCCCCTCCATGCTCCACAACCCCTCCACGCTGCACAACCCTCCACAACACTCCACGATGCACAACCCTCCACAACCCTCCACGCTCCACATCCCCTCCATGCTCCACAACCCCTCCACGCTGCACAACCCCTCCACGCTGCACAACCCCTCCACAACCCTCCACAACCCTCCACGCTGCACAACCCCTCCACGCTGCACAACCCCTCCACGCTCCACAACCCCTCCACGCTGCACAACCCTCCACAACCCCTCCACGCTGCAGAACCCTCCACAACCCCTCCATGCTGCACAACCCTCCACAACCCCTCCACGCTGCAGAACCCTCCACAACCCCTCCATGCTGCACAACCCTATACAACCCCTCCACGCTGCACAACCCTCCACAACCCCTCCACGCTGCAGAACCCTCCACAACCCCTCCATGCTGCACAACCCTATACAACCCCTCCACGCTGCACAACCCTCAGGTATGTAGGAAAGAGTAAGAAACAGCGGAGCAGAACACAGATCTGCTGGTGTAAACAATACAGTTAGCTCAAAGGGTAAACTCAGTTGGCTGTAGCTTATACACACTCAGCACACAGAGGAAATGTGATGCCACTAGTGTCCAGTTACCTGCAGGTTAGTCTCCCACTACTGTTTACCCTACCATGTCCTTTTCACTGTGACTGGCTGCTAAAACACCTGTCAAAACAAAAACATGATGCATGTGTTCTCTGATTTAGTGGTAGAGCTCCACCTAACTGTCACTCAACACAATGGAGACCACTATGCCAGCTGAATTGAACACACACACACACACACACACACACACACACACACACACACACACACACACACACACACACACACACACACACACACACACACACACACACACACACACACACACACATGTATAGGGGGAAAACATTGTCTGAACTTCAGAATCAATGTGGGGGAAGATTTAGCTTCAGATGCCACAAACTCTCTCGTTCGAACAGAAACACACACACGAACCTCCAAGCTACTCTTGTTAGTGAACTGTTCCTGTTTTGCTCATTAGTACCGGTGCCGTGCCTACCTGGGAGACCAGACGCAGCAGACCAGTGTTAGGAGTTTGAGTTCAGAAACGTAGAAGCCTAACGGGGGGGTTGAAGAGGTCTCGGGGCCTGGTACTACAATGGGTTCAAACATCGGACACCTTCACCCATCATTAATGTAATGATGTGTTTATGTACATGTGTAATTATATACTGAACAAAAAAACATGTTGGTCCCATGTTTCATGAGCTGAAATAAAAGATCCCAGAAATGCTCCATACGCCATGAAGAACTGGCCTCACAACCACAGACCACGTGTAACCACGCCAGCCCAGGACCTCCACATCCGGCTTCTTCACCTGCGGGATCGTCTGAGACCAGCCGCCCGGACAGCTGATAAAACTGACGAGTATTTCTGCCTGTAATTAAGCTCTTTTGTGGGGAAAAACGAATTATGCTGGCTCCCAAGAGGGTGGGCCTATACCAGGCCCACCCATTTCTGCACCCTTGCCCAGTCATGTGAAATCCATAGATTATGGCCTAATGAATGAATTTCAATTGACCGATTTCATTATATGAATTGTAACTCAGTAAAATCTTTGAAATTGCATGTTGCGTTTATATTTTTGTTTTCCGTATAAATGCACGATAATACTGGTGTGATCCCTCCAAGGCAATGGAAGGCAGCTAACCTGGGAAGGATGACTATTCTCTACTACATAAACTACATGCAATGTGTGTGAGCGAGATCGACAGCTTGGTGTACACATACAGGGTGTGGTGCAGTCACTGTGGGCATCATTAGGTGTGATAATGTGTGTGAGAGAGATCGACAGCTTGGTGTACACATACAGGGTGTGGTGCAGTCACTGTGGGCATCATTAGGTGTGATAATGTGTGTGAGAGAGATCGACAGCTTGGTGTACACATACAGGGTGTGGTGTAGTCACTGTGGGCATCATTAGGTGTGATAATGTGTGTGAGAGAGATCGACAGCTTGGTGTACACATACAGGGTGTGGTGTAGTCACTGTGGGCATCATTAGGTGTGATAATGTGTGTGAGAGAGATCGACAGCTTGGTGTACACATACAGGGTGTGGTGTAGTCACTGTGGGCATCATTAGGTGTGATAATGTGTGTGAGAGAGATCGACAGCTTGGTGTACACATACAGGGTGTGGTGTAGTCACTGTGGGCATCATTAGGTGTGATAATGTGTGTGGATTCAAGAAGCAGAGCATAACATGTGGTTGAGATTGTCTCGGCTGTATGTCTCGGCTGTATGTCTCGGCTGTATGTCTCGGCTGTATCTCGCAGGCTTCACGCGCAGCCTGCCTTCAGGGAGTTCAGATCAGGATGTGTAACAGAGTCCATCTCTGTACGTCTGACTAGGGCTGGGCAGCATGGCCTAAAAATCTACATATTTCAAATGTTCTCTCTAAATAAGCTTTGTTGTACAATTAAAAAGGTCAAAATAAACAGCATTTGAAACCGTCAGCAATAGTTGAATGAATTCAGGATGTGTGAAATTAGACTAAATAGAAGTTCCACTAATCATTTTATCAAAAATAAGCAATGATCTGGCATTGAAGTCTGTATGAAAACAGTTTTCTTACCTTTTTGTTACAAATTTACCCACAACTATGCAAACTGCACATTCACTAATAATGACTAACTTCTTGTAGCAGGCATTATAGAAAATTAACACAGGTTTCATCATCTCTCAAGCAGAAGCCCACATGCTAGTGAGTAGCCAGCTAATCTTTATATTTCAAGTTAAGCCAAATCTATTTACTAGTGAACAAGGTAGAACATTTGAATTGTTATGAACAAACCCTTCTGTCCGTTTCCAACTGTTTGAACAGCATGCCAGACTGTCCACTTCGTTCAGATGTTGTAATCAAGTGGTCTGTCTACCTTATTTCTCAGAATGACAACAAGTTGACAATTCCTTATATAATTGTGTGTTAGGATTATTGCCCATTTATAAAACAGACTAGACAGCGAGTATAACAGACTTTGGCTAAAATGCTGCTAGCGGTACGTGCAATGCTGCGAGACAAACTGAGCATTTTCCAAAATCAATGTTCATTGATATTCTTGTTTTAGTAGTGTCTGCTCTGCGCGCAATTGGATTAGTTGAGACAAAAAAATTGAAATTAAATGAAAATGTTCCGCAAAAATATGCATCTGAAAAGCATAACTGGCACGCAATGCAGATGGGTAGAAACGGTCAGATAAATTGCCATTCCACATGAGAAAGGTTGGAGACTCCTCATGTAGCCTATTACCGGCAACTTCAGGAGAGTAACGGCAGAATCTGCCATAACCATTAGGAGGGTAGGGGGTTATATTTCCTGGTTATCTTGATCTCTGGCTCCCTCCAGTCATTTGTGTCTGATTTCAAACAGTGCCCTTAAATTGTATATGTTTATTTTTATTGAACCTTTAGTTAACTAGGCAAGTCAGTTAAGAACAAATTCTTATTTACAATGAAGGCCTGCCGGGGGACAGTGGGTTAACTGCCTTACTCAGGGGCAGAATGACAGATTTTTACCTTGTCAGCTCGGGGATTCGATCCAGCAACCTTTCGGTTACTGGCCCAACGCTCTAACCATTAGGCTTCCTGCATCAGACAAGCTCAATGCATATATAATTGATTTTATTAAAACACATAGGGTGTCTATGAAAAAATACAAGTTTTATCATTTAGACCATTCGATTGGTCGAAAGAAGATGCGACTTTCGTTCGACCAAGTTATTTTTTAGCTGGGGACAGCCCTACCTCTATTACAGTAAAATAATGTCTCAATGTGTTTGTTTCGGTGTCTATATGACCGATTCTGTTGGGCAAAACCTCAAATGCAAATGTCAGAGAGGAAGAAGTGATCTCTCAACTTAAATTGGTGTGAGTGGCAAGGGGAGGGGCTTGGTGTGTGTGTATTAACAGAGAGGAAGAGGTGAAGAGAGAGGTTTCTCTCGCCAAAATCGATCCAAAAGAAGCCCAATGCATTTCTATGGGCTTATTTTGGACCTAAGCTTGTCGCCTGTCTTCCCGCCTTTGGGACAACGACTCCCATTGTTAAGGCGGAGACATGAGCATCTCGTCATTATATGCAGATTTCTGGTGTAAATGGGAATGTGCACACAGCACAGAAGAAGGAGACGAGACTAAAAAGACGACATGAGAACAAGCGGACATGAAACGCACATAAAAACGAATACAAAAAACTTGATTCTTGTGATACAGGCATTTGGAATATCGTGCAAAAACATGAATTCGATATATCTCCCAGCTCTCCGTCTGACTACACAAGGCAGTCGTGTACCCTTTGCAACTGTACTTCAAGCCCTGAGGAAGGTGACATTACTGCTCGATGCTAACAGCCCAGGGGTTCTTCAACTTTTTCAGCACGGGACCCAAGCTTAGGAAAACATGCAACTATACGTAAATATGGGTACATTACATTGCCCTTATGCCTAAAACTAAAGCAATATAGACAATAACAATGAAATTACAAACCCATATGAATAGCTATTGATGTTTATTGTTCCCCATTAAAAACACTCTTACATATTTGTCTAGGTTGGAACTGTTGCTGTTAAAATACAATAAGTCATTTTCATTCTGAACAGGAAGAAGCTGATTGATCAGAACACACACACACACGTTCTGTTTGATCGTGCAACCGTAAGTAACAGTACAGATGAAAATAGTCAGGCCTAATGTACATCTTACTGTAGAAATGATTGTTGGAACTGTGACTGTTAAAATACAATACATCATTGTTATTCTGAACTAGAATAAACTGATCACATCACACAGATGTAGACCAGAAAACAAACAAACACACTCCTAATGAGAGGTGTGTGGCTGGTTGAAGTTTTCAGCAAGCAGGTCTATTCTGGGCTTCGTTTTTGGGTCTGTTTCTGTACTTGTTTTTTAAGTATGTCAGAGTTAAGAACCCTGACTCGCATAGGTATGTGGTGCCAAACTGGATCAGAACATCTACTGCTTTCTCAGTCAGGCAGGAGACCGCTTCCTGCTGTAGATGAACAACCCAGAACTGTATGAGTGTTTGCCTCAAAAAGCATCTTGCTTCAATCATTTTATTCCAGTTCAGAATAAAAAAGATTACTTGTATTTTAACAGCAACAGTTCCAACATAGACTTGTTGTCAACAATAATACAGTAGGTAGGGATGCACCGATATTACATTTTTGTCCGATTCCGACATCCGATTTTTTCCTTGGCAATAAAAACGACACATAATATTTAGCGCCCTTTTAAGCGTTCTAGTACAATTAAATAGTTAACACACACATGGACACATCAGTCTAAGGCACTGCATGTCAGTGCAAGAGGCGTCACTACAGTCCCTGGTTCGAATCCAGGCTGTATCACATTCGGCCGTGATTAGGAGTCCCATAGGGCGGTGCACAATTGGCCCAGCGTCGTCCAGGTTTGGCCGGGGTAGGCCGTCATTGTAAATAAGAATTTGTTCTTAACTGACTTGCCTAGTTAAGGTTAAACACACACATACACACACTGACCAAAAAGTTATTTTGTTGGCATTTACTTATGTCCCCATTACCAGTAAACCATAATCAAAACCTATTTCTTTCACTTATTTGCTGTGCTGTTTCGCGGTTCATTTGTTCAGTCGTTTCATTCTCAACCAGGATTTCATCATACATGTCAAGCAGTGAAGTTTCAGCTGTCTGTCCGTGGCTTCTCTTCCTCGGTGCGCACAGTCACTGTGTCCGTTTCCATCTTGTCCAGCTGTGTATGTAACATTTCACATAAACCCTGTTTCTTGTCTGCATCGAAGTAGCAGTCCTTGTAGCTAGCATCTAGCATGGTGGCGACACAGTAAAGAGGCTCAGAGAGAATACCATGAATCGCTTGTTCACAGCCTCTAGTACTTTTGTAAGTTTTAACCCCACGGTCTGTCAGCAGTTTTGTTGAGCAGGCGTTTCAATGCCATGACAGAGGGCATCACGTCTACTGCAGACGCAGTTGATGAGCTTATTTCTCCAGTCAGTTGTTTGAATGGAGCTAGCTAGTGTGTTCATGTTTCCAAGTTTCAAACATGTTCTCAAATGCCATTGAAATGGCAGCAGCGGTATGAGAACCAGCACATTCTTGAGCTTGCAATAAGGCTTTCCTCAGTACAAAATCCTCGTTGACCCACTGTGCTGTCAGACTCAGCATGCTCATGAGGCTGACATCACTGGTCCAAATGTCAGTCGTGAAGCTAATAGTAGTGACGCCCATTGCAAGTAGCTCATAGACGTACGTTTAAACAATACTGTGTAACACCGGTAGGGCAACATCAGAAAAATAGTGTGTCCCGAGGCTTGACCAGTCGGCGAAAGCCAACATCATCCACGACAGAAATGAAGGGAAATGAATTCCATTATCTTGGCGTTAATGGATTTCGCCTTTGAGTTGTCTCGCTGAGACAAGAAAGGCTATAATAGTCGTACTGCTACATACTGTATATAAAGTCACACTCCATAATAAAAAGTAACAAGTATCTCTTGCTCTACCTCCCTCCATTAAAGTGCTGTTGATTCTCTCCCAGCATGTGCTTCACCTTCTTTGTACCTCCTGCTCTTCTCCTCTCCATCCCCCTCTACTCTACAACTGCTCTGAATAGCAGAATTATTAAGCGCAACCCAGTGCCCCACAGAGTGAACAGAGTGACAGTACAGGGGGATTGACAGAGAGAGGGGTAACGAGAGAATGTGAAGAGAACAATTTGGAGTGACGAGTGTATGTTTACTGTATGAACCTTCATTACACTACCATCCACTGCTTGCTGGTTGTTGGCATACCACAAGACAGTGTTAGCTCACTGAGCTAAAGCCAAGAACTCAGGGCAAGATGATTACTTATGACGGAAAACTAACTTGGTACACAACTTCTTAAATACACAGTGGTTCACCAGAAGTAACTGATGGGTGATGAAACATAGGGATTGAAGGAAGTCTCTAGGTTTTGCTTGCCTGAGGTAGAGTATCTCATGATAAGCTGTAGACCACACTATTTACCAAGAGAGTTTTCATCTATATTCTTCGTAGCTGTCTATTTGCCACCACAAACCGATGCTGGCAATAAGACTGCACTCAATGAGCTGTATACAGCCATAAGCAAACAGGAAAACGCTCATGCAGAGGCGGCGCTCCTAGTAGCCAGGGACTTTAATGCAGGGAAACTTAAATCCGTTTTACCTAATTTCTACCAGCATGTTAAATGTGCAACCAGAGGGAAAAACACTCTGGACCACCTTTACTCCACACACAGAGATGCATACAAACCTCTCCCTCACCCTCCATTTGGCAAATCTGACCACAATTCTATTCTCCTGATTTATGCTTACAAGCAAAAACTAAAACAGGAAGCACCAGTGACTCAGTCAACAAGAAAGTGGTCAGATGAAGCAGATGCTAAGTTACAGGACTGTTTTGCTAGCACAGACCAGAATATGTTCCGGGATTCTTCCGATGGTATTGAGGAGTACACCACATCAGTCACTGGCTTCATCAATAAGTGCATCGATGACGTCGTCCCCACAGTGACCGTATGTACCCCAACCAGAAGCCATGGATTACAGGCAACATCTGCACTGAGCTAAAGGGTAGAGCTGCCGCTTTCAAGGAGTGGGACTCTAAACCGGAAGCTTATAAGAAATCCCGCTATGCCCTCCGACAAACCAACAAACAGGCAAAAATAGAATCGTACTACACCGGCTCTGACGCTCGTCAGATGTGGCAGGGCTTGCAAACTATTACACACTACAAAGCGAAGCACAGCCTCAAGCTGCCCAGTGACACGAGCCTACCAGACGAGGTAATTTACTTCTATGCTCGTGTCGATGCAAGTAACACTGAAACATGCATGAGAGCATCAGCTGTTCCGGACGACTGTGTGATCACGCTCTCTGTAGCTGATGTGAGTAAGACTTTTAAACAGGTCAACATTCACAAGGTCACAGGGCCAGACAGATTACCAGGACGTGTACTCAAAGCATGCGCTGACCAAATGGCAAGTGTCTTCACTGACATTTTCAACTTGTCCCTGACCGAGTCTGTAATACCAACATGTTTCAAGCAGACCATCATAGTCCCTGTGCTACCGCACAGCAAGCGGTACCAGGGCGCCAAGACTAAGTCCAAAAGGCTTCTTAACAGCTTCTACCCCAAGCCATAAGACTACTGAACAGCTAATCAAAGGGCTACCCAGGCCCCTCTTTTATGCCGCTGCTACACTCTGTGTATTATCTATGCAGACACTTTTACTCTACCTACATGTACATATTACCTCAATTACCTCGACAAACCGGTGCCCCCGCACATTGACTCTGTACCGGTACCCCCTATATATAGCCTCGCTATTGTTATTTTACTCCTGCTGTTTAATTATTTGTTTCTTTTATTTTCTATTTTTTACTTAACTTCTTTTTTTTTACTTCTTAAAGCATTGTTGGTTGTAAGTAAGCATTTCACTGTAAGGTCTACATCTGTTGTATTCAGCGCATGTGACAAATAAAATTGGATTTATTTTTTATTTGATTGAAGAGATCTCTCAGTGTGAGTGAGTGAGTGAGTGAGTGAGTGAGTGAGTGAGTGAGTGAGTGAGTGAGTGAGTGAGTGAGTGACTGACTGACTGAGTGAGTGACTGAGTGACTGAGTGACTGAGTGACTGTCTGTCATGGCCTTTGGCCTGATGAGCAGCGGGTATATGCTGGGGGTGAGTCACTGCTGTCCTGCTTGCCTTGCCCAAGCGTGTGTGTGTTATATATTCCCAAGCCCTGCTCTGACGTTGTGACAATGCCCTCAGACCCAGGGAGTAAGTCTGACGCACAATCAGAGAGAGAGACGTGTGTGGTGGAACATCTCTGGCCCAGGACAAAATAAATAAATGTCACGACTTGCTGCATCAACCTGTGTGTGTGTGTATGTGTGTGTGTGTGTGTGTGTGTGTGTGTGTGTGTGTGTGTGTGTGTGTGTGTGTGTGTGTGTGTGTGTGTGTATGTGTGTGTGTGTGTGTGTGTGTGTGTGTGTGTGTGTGTGTGTGTATATGTGTGTGTCGAACTAGACATTTTTTGGTCAGGACAAACTTCTGGCATTACACTATAACAAGTCGTCACAGAATAACACCCCACGAAATAGATTTTCCCCCTGAAAATGGCATGCTAAACAACCCAGCTCTTGACAACAGAAGTGTTCCTATTTTTTGTATTACCAGGCAGAATGGTGATGTCTCCTTCCACAGAAACCCTGTCACACAAAACACTGAACAGCCACATTCAACAGGCATCTGTGTGTCCACTGTGTATTTGTGTGTCCACTGCGCCATTTACTTTCTGCATCTACATCCTGTCGCTGAGTCTACCTTTACTTAAATAACCCATCACAGATCCAGGCATGCTGTGTAGATAGAGTGATGCTGTGATGGGTGGTCGGGTAGTTCGGTCACGACTTCCTCCAAACATTACCCATCAGCCCTAAGCTGCAGAGCATGCAATGACGTGAGGGAGACATTTGAACCTGTAAGAAGTCCAGTTCCTGTTGGTGGAAATCATTAGGGGCTCTATTTTTTTTTTAAGTATTTGAATACTGTGTATTCTAGTGGTATAGGGTAGTTCTACCAGTCTTACTGGAGAGGGGTAAGGGTCAGGGATAGGGTATAGCAGCCACGTCTAACCCTGACAGCTGTCTCATCATCAGGGCTATGGCTATGTGATCCATACACAGCCAGCGGGACAGAGGATCACATTCAACACAGTAATGGGGAGGTAAGAAGAGGAGATTGAGTGAAAAAAAACTCTCTCTTTTCATGAGAGGAGAAATGCCATTTATACCCGCAGAGACAGAGAGGCAGTTGGGCAGGTGTGAGCCACTCATGAAAGCATTCTCCATCATTTTGGGACTGAGCCAAACTGATGTCCTGCAGTAAATCCATTAAAATATCACAACACGTGTGTGTGTGTGTGTGTGTGTGTGTGTGTGTGTGTGTGTGTGTGTGTGTGAGTGAGTGAGTGAGTGAGTGAGTGAGTGAGTGAGAGAGAGAGAGAGAGAGAGAGAGAGAGAGTGGATTGCAGTGTCCACTTAGAGCATGAAGGGCCTACCAACATATCTACTAACTAAAACAAATTGACAAACATCCCTCTTCTACCAGTTACTGCTTTGTGTTCATAGGACCGTCCCTACCTTCCCTCGCTATTTACATTTCAAGGACCTTGTCCTCTGTCCTCCCTCCTTTAGCCTGACCTTTTCCATTCCTTGTACCCTCCATCATCTTTCCACTGCCTCTCTCACCCCCCATCTCTTTACCCTTCACTCGGTCTTCCTCCTCTCTCCGTAATGGCGGTCCAGCTCCTTGAAGGTTTCACCTCTCCTCAGAACACACGGGGGATCTGGGTTGTTATCTGAACATGACTGAAGCCAGGAGGCAGAGGGGGAAAACTAAAGCTCCATGCTACTTCTGGCAACCTGCCTTCTCTTTGTGACTGGCTGCTTTAAACTGGCAGCAGCATATGACTGCTGCCTCTGGGGGAGTCACACTAGTACCCCAGTGTTCAAGTTGAAAGGATGTTTTTCACAACTTTCACAGAACGGCACTGGCACGAGCTGTCAGGGAGAGTGCACAAGTTGCACGGAAATAAATTATGTTGTGTTTGTATTTCAGTTTCGGCTCACATGTTGTTTTTTTTTTTAACCTTTAACTAGGCAAGTCGGTTAAGAACAAATTCTTATTTATAATGATGGCCTACACCGGCCAAACCAGGACGACGCTGGGCCAATTGTGCGCCGCCCTATGGGACTCCCAATCACGGCCGGTTGTGATACAGCCTGGATTCGAACCAGGGTGTCTGTAGTGACGCCTCAAGCACGGAGATGCAGTCCCTTAGACCGCTGCGCCTCTCAGGAGCCCTACAATCAGGCTGCACCTAGGGTGGCAGGCAAAGGCAAGGGCACACACACAGAATCCCACCACCCACTGTATTTCCTATGACTAGATAGCAAGCCAAGTAAATTCAGATCTTGATGCAGCGATTACCTAACTGTGTGTGTGTGTAGAGGTCCTGAACTGAGGACTGTATCTCTCTCTTTCTTTCTTTCTTTCTCTCAGGGAGTGTTGGGTTTCGCTGCTCGCTCCGTCTTGCTCCACGGCCCAAAGTGGCAATTTTCACCGAGGTAATTCGAAGCCAGCCATGCAAACTGGGAGAGGGCACGGGAGTGCCTTCGACCCTTAATTACTCTTTAACGAGCACTTCTGAGGGTGTTTATGAATTAATGGCCTCTTGTCTGTCAGGGGGTGGAGAGGTGGTGGTGACATCAGTTTGAGGGGGACAAGTTGGGAGAGTGGTGGTGGTGTTCCCCCCGTCCCACCCCTGTGGAGTTTCTAAAGCTCTTGGACTTGCACACTGACAGTCTGTATACTGTCTCTGTATGTAATGTCTTCATGATGCACCAAGTTAACAGATATTTTTCAGTGACTCCCAAGCATGCTCAATTTCTTTTCCCTGTCCTCCAGCATCCATGGGAGAGGTCGGTCTTTTTAAGGGCCTATTTTAAGGGGCTGGGGGCAGGGGTTGTGGATGGGTAGTGAGAGAGTCATAACAGTACCATCTCTCCCTCCCTATATCAATCCCATTCCCTCTATCTGTCCCCCTCTCTGTCCATATACGCGTCCCAGAACAGGATTAGGCTTGGTGCCCAGTGGTGACACAAGGTCATTGGCGGTTCAGGTGGACTCGAGCAGTGGGGGCCTGAGCAGAGTGAGGGCAAAGAGGGAGGGAAGGATGGGAGAGGGAGCGTTGAGACAAAAGTGAGATAAACAGCTTAAAATCATTAATGGGAGAATGAGTGAGAGAGCGAGCCAGGGAGAGTGAGTGAGCAACAAAGAGAGATTAAGAGGGAGAGCTGGTACACTGTGTAATGAAATTGAGGAAAGGTGAAGGCTGTGAAACCATAATTGATGTGAGGGCAGAATTAGAAGGTTCAGCCAAAGGCCAAAGACTCCTGGAACTGTCTGTGTCCAGAGAACTCTTAAAGAGCTCCAAGCTCGAAGGGCCGGTTCTTATGAGATCATGTATTGGGTGCCTATAATGACATGAATCTCTTCAACATTTGCTTTTCCTATGTTATCATTAGGCTTGCAATGTGTGTGTGTGCACAGATCGATATGGCATACAGAACAAAACACACTAACACCTCTGTTGATTGCCGTCACTGTGTCTTGTCTTCTCAATGGCACAGCAAATCCTCTTTCACTTCCTGGGTCACAGTGTGTTGAGTTCCATTATTACTGTAACTGCTGCCACGGTTAACGGCTGCCCTGCCCTGACTGCCATGCTCCAGATTACCACAATGGCTAGAGGGAGAATAACAATGAGAACCATTGGGCTCCCATCACTCTATCTCTCTCCATGTCCGCTGATGATCCATTCATCTGGGTCTGTGCCTATCTAGTCCTCCTCTTTTGAGAAGATGAACATGTTGCAGTGGGGGAAAGAGGTCACAGAAAGATACTTTCAGCATCGGCTACTTTGCTACCAAATCAGTTGTGTTGTGATGCAGTGGTTTTCCAGCATGGCTTCTGATGTGGAGCTCGTTGATTTTCTCTCTAACAAGCACAACCGATGAGGTTTCTTTACCATTGCATGTAGCCTATATTTAGAAGTGCACTGCCAACAAGCCCCCGAATTGACTAAATGCAATTTTAAAAAAAAATACAGTTGTGAAAAATGTAAGAATCCGGTAGCTCGGACTTGGAGACCTCTGCATTAGAGGTTTATATGTCTAGAAGCCTGAAAGAGCCCATGTCGTCAAGGGACAAATAGTGGTTTCTCTCTCACAGTGGGGTCAATACACCCTCTCTACAAACACACAGAGCAAGTGCGAACTCCATACAGCTCTTTTGTGTAAAATCAGATCATGGCACTGAATGGGCACAGTGTGTACACAACAAATTCCAGTGCTCAGTAGGATGGTGGGTTGTGATAGCATTAGGCCTAAATGTTCTGGCTATTTAAGAAAGAACACTGTCCCATCGTTGGTGTGATATTACAAAGCAGGTTTAAGGCGTCAGCATGCTTCAGTTTGGCTGACGCCCAGCCGAACCCGAACGAGTGTGCTCACATACTCCCTTAAAAGACATTCGCTTGAAAAACTAAAAAAGGGGGCAATAGTGCTGTTTGTCCATTTTGAGACACCGTAGCCAGTATAGACTTCCTCAAAATAGTCTGAATTAATCTAAGATAATTAATGACAGATTTGAGTTACGTTTTTGCTGATGAGATCTTAGTTGCACAATTTTATATCTATTTCTTTTTGAAAAATGTGCATGAAAACGAGTCGTCTCTGGTTGAATGAAAAATACTTTATTGAAGAATCCCTACTGTTGACCAATCACCGATGAAGGGGCATAAACTAAAGTTCAAAGCCCGAAGTCTATCTCCAGAAAAAAATGCGTGTTCCCAAAAAGCCGAAAAAAACACTCACCAAAGTCTGAACAAAAACGTCACAAAACGTCATAATATATGCATGAACTCTAACGAACTGTTTCGTCTGGGAAGCATGCGGATGACTTTATCCAGAAAGTCTTTCGTTTCACCGGACGCAAATGACGTGGACGTCGATTAAGGAAGCCGCCACATCTCTGATTCAGAGGGGTTGGGTTAAATGCGGAAGACACATTTCAGTTGAATACATTCAGTTGTGCAACTGACTAGGTATCCCCCTTTCCTTAATCAGACCTGACGTGATTGCGTTTAAGACTGTGGTGTCGGTCTTTGTTAAACAGTTGAGTCAGGCATAGAAAACCAAACTGGGCTAGGCTACTGTTCGGTCTCGCTAACAAACTAATGATTTCTACTGTCAGCACTAAATGATTTAGCACCTTGATTTCCAATCAGGTTGTACAGCAGTGTTGCTCAATCTGTTTCTGTATTGTAAGTTTTAAAGGGAGACTTCGGGATTTTGTCAATGAGGCCCTTTATCTACTTCCCCAGAGGTCAGGTGAACTGGTGGATACCATTTCTGTCTCTGTGTCCAGTATGAAAGAAGAGGTAGTTTCACATGCACGCTAGCAGACCCCCGTAAACGTCCAGTCACTGAGCTAACACTAGTTAACATTGACTCGCAAAACTACCTAGAACTTCTTTCATACTGGACACAAAGAAATAAAAATGGTGTCCACGAGTTCATCTGGCCCTCATTGCCAAAATCCCGAAGTCTCCCTTTAACCCGGCACTAACACACCCCTTCAGATAATCAAGAGCTTGGTGATTCGTTGATCACTTTAGGCGTGGATTGAGGGTAATGGTTGTGTGCTGAGAAGACTCTGTGGTAGTTTCTGACTTCTGTCCTTTAGGCCACGTTTCACCCCAACCAAAAACACAAGTGCAGGCCACACAGAGCAGCAGAAAGGCTTGCCCTTCCTGAGTCAGCAAACAGTAGTTTACATAATGCCAAAATCAAACTGGTCCCCTCCCAAATGTAACAACAGGACTACAGAGAACGCCAAACCCTGCATTCCACATACATACCTGTCATTGCAACAACGGCAGCAAACCGTGTACCATAAAAACGGGGTTGCCATGGTGACCTATCTTAACACAGGGGTGTGGCGGCACTGTAGGTGCGGCCTGAAACTACACCTTACCCCTGAGCGTCTGTACTGTCTGACTGTCCCAGGTAGCCTACAGTACCTTAATCCGGCATCACATAAAACTATCTGATAAGGAGAAGAACACTGATAAGCTCCGTTTCCATACAGGTCTCTTAATCACTAGGACATGTTCATGCTATTGTCCACATCTAGGAGCGAAATGTGTTAGTTCTGGCATTTCTGCCACATTTGCAGTATAATGTGAGTAAAATAGGATTAGGACCTGACTGTAAAGTACAGTATCTCTCAGCTGGAACCACTTCACACATCCCGAAGCCTAACGGAAGGAATTACATAAGAGAACGGTGGGGTGTAGGTGTTGCAAAGGGAGTGGATTAAAAACTGGAAGCTACATTAGGCTACTCAAAACCATGTGTATTTCAGGCTATGAAACCGCACATTAGTTAGCATAAATATCACAAATCGGCCTTGTGCTGAATGACAGTTTTTAAACCGTAGTCGACAAAAGAGTGGACACACCATGGTGGATTCTAATGGGATTTACTTACACATTGCTGTCATTGCTCTTTTGTCTGGGCTGTGGGTGAGAGCAGTTCATGAACTACTCTGCCAGACTGCAAAACAGGCTACTGTATGTAAACCCTGTTGGCTACAGTAGACTACAATGTGAAGCTCTTTTATTCTGGCAAAAACATCACTTTCTGCAATGTGTGAAAAGAAGTGTGCTATGAAGAGTGTTTAAATGTCCATCTAAGCGCAGCTGTTAAAGCCACAGTGAAACAACCAATTCAATAGGCTAACAATACTCATACCAACGAATATGACAAGTGTGTGGGAATTTGATCTTTGGATTGTAGACCCATTGTGGAACAAGCCAATAGGCTATGGGATAGCATTTAGCAATTCCCCAATTGATTAAAGCGCAAAACAAATTGAAACAAAGGGAAAAGCTGGGAAGCAATTAGAAGGATTTAAAGAAAACAGATAGCCTACGATGTAAACCAAACACGACGGTTTCAAACAGTGGAAGCACAAGAGATGTTAATGAATGAGTCGAAGGTTAGGCTACTCGGCATATTGTAGCGTAATAACATATTCGAGCATACTTCATATAATAAGTGCATTCCTTAATGTAAAAGGGAAACATTACATTTGTATGTTAACCATATTTTACTGGAAGCCTGTAATAACGCACATATAGCCTATCAACTGCACCGTGTGGAGTGTGGACACAAAGACAGTGCCCTAAAGAATCACAAAGTGACGGTCTACTCTAGTGAACGGACAACATGGTCCATGGATATTGTCTAGGCCTTGTACCAAACAATGGATAGGCTACTTTGTATGTTTGTACCCACTGACGTGTCATAGTTTGCATTACTACGTTTGTGTAAAGAAAACACAGCTGCTATAGCCTATAGTTCACGCCACAAGCATCAAGCCCGGGCGACCACACCAACTTTACGCTCAGTTTAAAATTGTCCTTACCTTGGTGTTCACTCCAACGAGAACGGGCAACGGGGACTGGAGAGCCACACACACTGGGGAAGATACAGAAAACCTTTTCACAAACCAACCGAGTCGCGATCAAAAGCGCAACAAAACTAAGTTCACGTATTTTGTTCGGTTTCTCAGAACGATTCCTTCCTCTGGCCCAGCTATTCCACTCGCTGCTTGCTAGTTCTCTCCCCCTCCGGCACAAGCTGCCTCCACCACCATCCACTGGTCCGACTAGTGACGTCACCGCCGAGGGGGGAGACGAGGGACAGTGCGTGGTATGACATGGAGATTGATTCACTTCTACTAACCATACAATATACGTTGTTGAATGACTGGTTATTTTGCATTCGGAAGTTGCTTTCATAATCAAGGAGGAAATTCAAATAGCCTACTTTAAAGGTATTCACCTCAATTTACACAGTGATATAACAAGTAATCAGCTTTATTCTGTTTTTATTTGCATTTGCGTGACATGTTGAGTTTCCAGGTTGATGTGTAAAGGGCAAGTTGCTGCCTTGGACTGGAAGCCAGGACAAACACTCCAATCTGACCTTTGTTCAATGTTTATTCTGCAGCACTGTTTCCTCGTGAAAACATTATTTTTATTTTACCTTTATTTAACTAGGCAAGTCAGTTAAGAACAAATTCTTATTTACAATGACGGCCTACCCCAGTCAAACCCTAATCCGGACAACGCTGGACCTATGGGACTCCCAATCACGGCCGGTTGTAATACAGCCTCGAATCCAACCAGGGTCTGTAGCACTGAGATGCAGTGCCTTAGCCCACTGCGCCACTCAGGAGCCCAAACAATTATCAATTGTTATTTTGAGGAAGTATGACTTTAACCAAACAAACCAATGAAATGGAGTTTGTGATCACTGAATGCAACCCACTGTGATGTTCAGTATTCTTTTTGTACAGAGTTTCCTGTTTCACCCCGTTTCAAAACATTTTGAAACGGGGTGAAATGGGTCACGTTCATTACTGAACGTGACCCATGTCTCAGGGAATAAAAATAAACATCACTGTGGAGGGCCAAAGCTAGATGTAAGTTAGGAGAAGTGCAATGTTATCATATTAGGAGACGTGTACTTGCAATGTGAGGGAGGTAGAGGGTGAGGGAGGTAGAGGGTGAGCTTGAATCGGTTGAAGATGGAGGGAAAAAATGAGTCATATTTTTGGAGAAAGTGGACCCTTGCCTTTTGGCTGATCCACATGTGGTTTCAGGGTGGGTGAAAATGGAGTTGGGTGCTGTGAAATCGGTGAAGGAATTACGAAGTGGTCTTGTGATAATTGTTTGTGTTTCTGCTGGTCAGAGGGACCAGGCGCTCCGCGCTACATGAATGGGGTCAATAGCTGTGACTTGTTTAGCTCTCAAGAAAAGGGTGCCATTGAAAGGAGTGAATACTGGGGTAGCTGTACATGAAAAAGTTGACCAACTGAAGGGGAAGATTCCAGGTATTTGTGAATCTCATTGTTTAGTGCGATGCAGACAGGGTGGCGTGAGTGGTGAACCAGAAGAGTCATTGTCTGTTCTTTTGAGTTGATGTTGAGTCTTTGCCCGTTATCCCGTACGAGTCTTTCTGTTATCCCATACGAGCTTTTGTGCCGAATCCATTACGTTGTTACAGGTGTCAAGCTTATGGGCATGTGACAGCAGTGTGTAGGAGGGAGGTAGGTGTGCAGAAGGGCATGAGACAGGAATGTGTAGTATTGGGGAAAGAAGTGGTATGTGTTAATTGTAGGGGTGCCCATGGGGTTGGGGATCAGAAGTGTCCGGTATGAGAGAGGCAGTTTGAGGTTACCAGTGTTAGAGTAGTGCAGAGGGTGTCATATGATGAGGCAGTGAAGAAAGTTGTAAATGAGAACTTGTTCTCAACTGACCTAACTGGTTAAATAAAGGTGAAATAAATAAAAAAAGATCTGTGCCAGCACAGAGGGATAGGACCTTGAGTGATTATATGCTTCAGTAAGATTTACTTTATAACGTTCATAGCAATATTTATCAACTGTATCACAGGGATGGAATGTAAGTTGCAGAAAATAGAGGTCGTGCGGTGGCAGCTGCAGAGAAGAATTTGAGTGTACGAGATTTGATGTCAGAAGAGTTACAGGGTGTGTTGAGTGGTTAAATCACGTCCTCCCAGGCCTTTAGCCTGGGCTAGGACCAGATAGGTTTAAATAGTGGAATAGGGTGGTGGGTTTTTAATGAGTGCAGGGTTAGATGGCAGGGTATTTTTTTAATATATTTGTTATTTTTTCCCTTTCCCCACGCAAAGTATAAGGAATTTATACCCCAGTCTAGTTGGTGGCGGCAATGCAACATTTACTGGATGCCAACCACCGTTAAACCTCATCAAAGAAGAAGAGGGCCAACCCTGCCTTTGACCAGCTCTTACTTCCAGTAAGGAAACCTTGCTCTCTGTGTAATTACAGACAACTAGTCTGTGTAGCCAGACCTACAAAATTAGGTCGTTGTCCCTCCTCCTTATAGGTAAGCCTGGTTCTCGACGAGGCTAAAGAACAACAAACTACTAGAACTAATCTCTCTGTTGCACTTCCATTTCTCTCCCTGGTCTGGTTTGGCTTTGGTTCTTTAGAAGTAAATAATTGCATTACATGCTCCATTTAATAGCATAGTGTAAACAAACATCACAACTATACAATGCAAGGAAGGAGACAATGCGAATTCCTCTAATGGAGACAATTTGAATGCAGTCATTGCAAAACGGGAGAACAATTAATTGGGTAATGGGTTCAATTAGAGTGAATCGGCTCTCTCCTTAATGAGTGGTCCCTACTGTGTCAACATAGGGCCAACAGATAATCAGTGATTTGAAGAATGACTGAGGAGACCATTACATTTGGAGAGCGCTGCAGACTTCGTTATTACTGTTACTATCCCCAACAGATGGAAGAACGCTCTATGATGGTAACTGGATCGACTGGCATAGCTGTGGGAAGTTGTGTGGGGGTGCTGTGAATATTTTGCGTGGGGGGGGGTTATGGGAGAAAAACAATTTCCCCCCCGCGCTGCAGAAAGCTGTGTCAATCCAGTAGAAGACCGCGATTGGTCTGCTAATACAGGCAAGGCTGACCCGCTCATTAGGCAGGATTAGGCGGTTTGAAGAGGGCGTCATTTTCTGAGCTAAATTGACCAAGACGTACATCCAACAACACAAATCTCACATAATTCTGCCCAAAAACAATGACAACCAGTGGCATATGGGCTTTTTATGTGAACGCTGATGCCGCCCTATGATAAGCAACCCACACTTTTTCAAAGGCAGGGGTGAAAAATATTTATCTTGTCCATTCCCAGCGCGCTTCTCCAGAGTGCTGCTGTAGGAGAGACGATGGCATGAAACCTGGCGATGATGTGAAATAGGCTTTTAGAAGTGCCGTCTTAATTTTTTACTTATTGTTAATGCCGTCTTTGGTGTGCTCACCAATGCACAATAACCTTTTTACCCACTCCTATCACTCCTTATATCTGTGGAACAGCTTGTTGTGTTTTGCCCATAGACATATAATCCATAGAAGGGTTTTGGAACCTCTAAACCTGGCAACTTGACTGTTATCAATGTCATTTTCAGCCATTCCTGAACCTGAGACCAGAAACAGGCTACCTGAGAGCAATACCAAAACAAAATGGTCTAATGATTCAGTATCCTCACAACAAAATCTGCAGAGCAGCGATGATTGTATGCCCCAAATATTCAACATTTTGTTGGTGGCAAGAATTCTGTTTAATAATTTTAGTTGAAAAGCACGAAGTCTTGAATCTTGCGTCATTTTATACACTGCTCAAAAAAATAAAGGGAACACTAAAATAACACATCCTGGATCTGAATGAATGAAATAATCTTATTAAATACTTTTTTCTTTACATAGTTGAATGTGCTGACAACAAAATCACACAAAAATAATCAATGGAAATCCAATTTATCAACCCATGGAGGTCTGGATTTGGAGTCACACTCAAAATTAAAGTGGAAAACCACACTACAGGCTGATTCAACTTTGATGTAATGTCCTTAAAACAAGTCAAAATGAGGCTCAGTAGTGTGTGTGGCCTCCACGTGCCTGTATGACCTCCCTACAACGCCTGGGCATGCTCCTGATGAGGTGGCGGATAGTCTCCTGAGGGATCTCCTCCCAGACCTGGAGTAAAGCATTGAGCAAGACATGATGTCCCAGATGTGCTCAATTGGATTCAGGTCTGGGGAACGGGCGGGCCAGTCCATAGCATCAATGCCTTCCTCTTGCAGGAACTGCTGACACACTCCAGCCACATGAGGTCTAGCATTGTCTTGCATTAGGAGGAACCCAGGGCCAACCGCGCCAGCATATGGTCTCACAAGGGGTCTGAGGATCTCATCTCGGTACCTAATGGCAGTCAGGCTACCTCTGGCGAGCACATGGAGGGCAGCCCCCCAAAGAAATGCCACCCCATGACTGACCCACTGCCAAACCGGTCATGCTGGAGGATGTTGCAGGCAGCAGAGCATTCTCCACGGTGTCTCCAGACTCTGTCACGTCTGTCACATGTGCTCAGTGTGAACCTGCTTTCATCTGTGAAGAGCACAGGGCGCCAGTGGCGAATTTGCCAATCTTGGTGTTCTCTGGCAAATGCCAAACGTCCTACACGGTGTTGGGCTGTAAGCACAACCCCCACCTGTGGACGTCGGGCCCTCATACCACCCTCATGGAGTCTGTTTCTGACCGTTTGAGCAGACACATGCACATTTGTGGCCTGCTGGAGGTCATTTTGCAGGGCTCTGGCAGTGCTCCTCCTGCTCCTCCTTGCACAAAGGCGGAGGTAGCGGTCCTGCTGCTGGGTTGTTGCCCTCCTACGGCCTCCTCCACGTCTCCTGATGTACTGGCCTGTCTCCTGGTAGCGCCTCCATGGTCTGGACACTACGCTGACCGACACAGCAAACCTTCTTGCCACAGCTCGCATTGATGTGCCATCCTGGATGAGCTGCACTACCTGAGCCACCTGTGTGGGTTGTAGACTCCGTCTCATGCTACCACTAGAGTGAAACCACCGCCAGCATTCAAAAGTGACCAAAACATCAGCCAGGAAGCATAGGAACTGAGAAGTGGTCTGTGGTCCCCACCTGCAGAACCAATCCTTTATTGTGGGTGTCTTGCTAATTGCCTATAATTTCCACCTGTTGTCTATTCCATTTGCACAACAGCATGTGAAATGTATTGTCAATCAGTGTTGCTTCCTAAGTGGACAGTTTGATTTCACAGAAGTGTGATTGACTTGGAGTTACATTGTGTTGTTTAAGTGTTCCCTTTATTTTTTTGAGCAGTGTATATCAACTCAAACACCCTGTACCATGGAATCGGTACATCAAAAATCTCTTCCCAACTATTTTGCAATCTGTACGGCACAGCTGTCAACATCCTGGTCCTCAAACGAAACTGGTATACTTTCCTATTTATGCTATTTTTATTCCTCCACCAGTTTTGATCATTTATATTGGGCAGACAGACCAGTTCCCAACCTCCTCCCGCTGCCACCTGTCTCCTCCATTTTTGGGGTAACGCTGTTATCAATTGGTTGTAATCTTGGATTGAGCAGTCCTTCCTTTACAATTCTGATAACTTCATGAAAGACATAACTCTACCATTCCAATTTAAAATATAATTTAAAAACAAAATACCCTTTTCAAACAAAAAATACTATTTTCCATAAATACAGGTATTTTATCAACCAACACATTTGAGTTTAGCTATAATATTTGTTCTATCTTTTCAGTGTCAAGAGCTCCCTAGGAGAGGTGGGTGTGAAGTCAGGCGCAGGAGAGTAAAAATATAGATAAGGCGTTTATTCACGAGTCCAACCATAGAATGGGCACAGGACAACAGTAGCCCAACGAAATGTTCTGGATCACAGTCCAGAAAAATACATAAGACTTAACCGAACAAAAAAGAATCGCAAACCAAACTAATGACAGATAACAAACAATCCCGCACAACAACAAACAGGTAGGGCGAGAATAAATACCCCACTAATGACCTAAACTAGACACAGGTGACACACAAGACAGACAAAACCAAACGAAAAGGAAAAAAAGGATCGGTGGCAGCTAGTAGACCGGCGACGACGACCGCCGAGCGCCGCCCGAACAGGGAGAGGAGCCACCTTCGGTGGAAGTTGTGACAGGAACCCCCGACGCACGGCTCCCACAGCGCGCCGACGCCGGCCTCGAGGACGACCCGGAGGGCGAGGCGCAGGGCGATCCGGATGGAGTCTGTGGAACTCACTCAGCAGGGATAGGTCCAAGATGTCCCCCACCGGTACCCAGCACCTTTCCTCCGGACCGTACCCCTCCCAATCCACGAGGTACTGCAGGCCCCCCACCCGACGCCTAGAGTCCAGGATGGAACGTACTGTGTACGCCGGGGCCCCCTCGATGTCCAGGGGGGAGGAGGGACCCCCCGCACCTCAGCGTCCTGCAGTGGACTAGCTACCACCAGCCTGAGGAGAGACACATGAAACGAGGGGTTAATAATGATAGTAAGAGGGAAGCTGTAACCTATAACACACCTCGTTTATTCTCCTCAGGACTTTAAATGGCCCCACAAACCGCGGGCCCAGCTTCCGGCAGGGCAGGCGGAGGGGCAGGTTTCGGGTCGAGAGCCAGACCCGGTCCCCCGGTGCGAACACGGGAGCCTCAATGCGGTGGCGGTCAGCGCTCACCTTCTGCCGCCCACCGGCCCGTTTAAGGGATTCCTGGACGGCTCTCCAGGTCTCCTTTGAGTGCTGCATCCCATTCCTCCACCGCAGGAGCCTCGGTCTGGCTCTGATGCCACGGTACCAGGACCGGCTGATAGCCCAACACGCACTGAAATTGTGACAGGTTCGTGGAGGAGTGGCGGAGTGAATTTTGAGCCATCTCGGCCCATGGAACGAACCTCGCCCACTGTCAATATGACCGCAGAAACCTGCCTACATCCTGATTCACTCTCTCCACCTGCCCATTACTCTCGGGGTGAAAACCCGAGGTCAGGCTGATCGAGACCCCCAGACGCTCCATAAACGCCCTCGGGGACGTGAACTGGGGACCCCGATCAGAAACTATGTCCTCAGGCACCCCGTAGTGCCAGAAGACGTGTGTAAACAGGGCCTCCACGGTCTGTAGGGCCGAAGAAAGACCGGGCAAAGGGAGGAGACGGCAGGACTTAGAAAACCGATCTACAACAACCAGGATCGTGGTGTTCCCCTATGACGGAGGAAGATCGGTGAGGAAGTCCACCGACAGGTGGGACCAAGGCCGCTGTGGAACGGGGAGGGGCTGTAACTTCCCTCTAGGCAGGTGTCTAGGAGCCTTACACTGGGCGCACACCGAACAGGAGGAGACATAAACCTTCCCGTCCAATGCCAACGTGGGCCACCAATACTTCCCTCTAACACCCCGCACCGTACCGTCAATACCTGGATGACCAGAGGAGGGTAGCGTGTAAGCCCACCTGATCAATCTATCGTGAACACCAAGTGGGACGTACCTCCGACCAGCTGGACACTGTGGTGGGGTAGGTTCTAACCGTGATGCCCGCTCGATGTCCGTGTCCACCTCCCATACCACCGGTGCCACCAGACAAGAGGCCGGAAGTATGGGGGTGGGATCGATGGACCGCTCCTCGGCATCATAGAGACAGGACAGTGCGTCGGCCTTAGCGTTACGGGAGCCCTGTATATATGAGATGGTGAAACGAAATCTGGTGAAAAACATTGCCCACCTTGCCTGACGAGGATTCAGTCTCCTCGCTGCCCGGATGTACTCCAGATTACACACCTACCTAAGCACTCCTCTGACCACCCCTTAAGAGCCCCCTGTCTCCACGAAATTTTGGGATTGTGATAAGCCAACCAGGGAATCCCCAGCACCACTGGAAACGCAGGAGAATCAATGAGGAAGAGACTAATCCGCTCCTCATGACCCCCCCGCATCACCATGTCCAGTGGAACCGTGGCTTCCCTGACCAGCCCTGACCCGAGTGGTCGACTATCTTGGGCGTGCACGGGGAAGGGTTGGTCCAACTGAACCACGGGAATCCCTAACTTACTCGGTGACGACGACCGCCGAGCGCCCCCCGAACAGGGAGAGGAGCCACCTTCGGTGGAAGTCGTGACATTCAGGGGGAGGAAATTGAAATTGTAGCCAGCTCTGCAATGCTTGTTTGAAAAAGAGAGATACTTTGAAAAAGTTTCATTTTCAATTAATCAAAAATGAGACATGGCAATCTGCATAAAGACAAAAAGGACATTTTTAAACAATGGATGAGCTTTTCTTAGTAATCTAGTTGAGAACCATTTAGGGTTCAAGTAAAACTTTTGGATAAGTGAAGTTTTTAGAGAGAGGTGTAGTGCTTTTATATTTAATAATCTCAACCAACCCAGTTCATATTAATTATATAGATAGGCACACTTTATTTTGTCTGGTTTAGCGTCCCAGAGAAAGCAAAATATTTGTTGCTCATATGATTTGAAAAACGAATCATCAGGAGTAGGCAGTTCCATAAGTAAGTGAGTAAACTGAGATATGACTAAGGAGTTAATCAGGGCAATTTCTCCATAAATATACAGGCATTTACCTCTTCATGATTGCAGGATCTTGTCTATTTTTACACATTTTCTATTGAAATTGAATGTGGGGAGCTCATTTATATATTTTGTGATATGAATACCAAGTATGTCTACTTCACCATCAGCCCATTTTATAGGTAAACTGCAGGGTAATGTAAAAGTTTTCTTTTTTAAAGATCCAATACATAATATTTTACACTTATCATAATGAGGTTTTAGTCCAGGGAGTGCAGAAAAGTTATCTAGATCTTCAATGAGTCATTTCAGGGATCTAGCATGCAGACTTAATATAAAACTTGAGTCATCGGCATACATGGACACCTTTGTTTTTAAGTCTTGGATTTCTAATCCTTTGTTGTTATTTGATGGCTAGCATTTCGATGGCCATAACAAATAGATATGGTGACAGCAGACACCCTTGTTTAACTCCTCTTGACAATTCAAAACTCTGAGCAGTAGTCGCTATTTACAATTTACACCTGGGGTTGCTATACATTACTTTTACCCATTTAATAAGAGAGTCACTGAAATTGAAACAATCCAGGCATTTATAAATAAAATGTGGTATTACTTTATCGAAGGCTAGAAATACCAGGCCTGGCTTCTTAGATGTTTCATGGTGTTCTATTATTTCTAGCAGTTATTGTATACAAGGATGGTACAATGATTCTTTACACTATACTATCTTATTTTGTCACATAAACTGAAATTACGCAAACTATTAGAGTTTTAGCCATCAGGAAATGGTGGAACAATTTCTGTATAGTGCAACTCTAAATTAAGACCAAAAAGCACATTCTTATGATAACCAATATTGACTTTGTAGCTGTAATAACTAGTATCTGCTCTCTCATTAGCTAGAATGGTCCCACCTGATCTTGCCTCCTTCCGACTACCTTGCATAATGTCAGTGGTGTGCGTACTGGGAGCGGAGTCAGGTAGGTGCAGGAGAGCAGAGAGTTGTGAACAGGCGCACACTTTATTTAGGCAGGAGAAACCAACAGACCGACGCCACTGCGTCGAAAGCTCCATTCAATATGCCAAAGTGCAAAAACAGTCACAATAATAAAATACAAACAAATAAACATACCTGGTGATAATAAAACACGGAATAAACGCACACCAGAAATAGTGTCAAACATGACACGTAACACGAAACAATCACACACAAAGACATGAGGGGGAACAGAGGAATAAATACATGTAGTGTGATTGGGGAATGAAAACCAGGTGTGCAGGGAACAAGACAAAACAAATGGATAAATGAAAAATAGAGCGGTGATGGCTAGAAAGCCGGTGACGTCAACCACCGAACGCCGCCTGAACAAGGAGAGGAGCCAACTTTGGCGGAAGTCGTGACACATAATCTATGTCTATGGTTGATTGCCACTGTCATTTGTCTTTTGCAAATTTCAAAATACCAATTGTGCAAAAAACATAGTTTGGGAAAAAAAATGTGTCATTAAATGTGTCATGTGATAGGTATTATTATTTATATTGCAAATAGATTGTGGCTTCCATCAACGTAATTGTCTGCCTCATTTCCAATCCCCCATATTTTATTTTGTCAATATTCCATCCTTCAACTCCACTCAAGCCTCCCATCTATCTCTAAATACCAGTTTTGATTTCTATTTGCCATGTATTTTTTAACTGTGCTGTGATGTTTCACAAAAGTTCTGAAACTTTGTATTCTCATAGATTCTACATATTGTAAATTAAAGAAACATTTTTGCTAAGAGTATTATTATATTATTGATTGATTGACTATGACTTTTTAAATCACCCAGCAGTGCTATTTGCAGAGTTAGTTCTAGGTAAATGTTGCAATTCTTCAGCCATTCCTGAACCTGCGACCAAAAACAAGCAACATATGCACAGTACCAACACAAATTATCTAATTATCTAATGATTCTGTCTCTTCGCAGCAAGAGTCTTGAATGTTACTTTGCAGAGCTGGGATGGTTGTATCACCCATATATGTAATATTCTATTGGTTGCAAGAATTTTGAATAATAATTTAAATTGAAAAAAGTTTTGAATCCAGCTCTATTTTGTGTATCAGTTCATAAACCATATGCCATGGAATCGGCACATTGAAAATCTCTTCCCAACTATTTTGCAATATCTATGGCACAGCTATTCATTTTTACGTTTTTAAGTCCTTAAATGAAACTGGTACACTTTTTTATTTATCACAATTTTCTTTAGCCAATTTTGGTCTTTAATGCAGGGCTGACAGATATGTTTTTGACTTTCTCCCCCTTCCACTTGCCATTTTTGCAGTAATGCCGCAATTAGTTGGAAGTCATTTTGAGTTGTGCAGACATTTCAAAATATTTTTTATAGTTGCATGTGTGACATATCTCCACCAGTCCTATGTATGATATAATTTACAAAGATTACCTTTAAAAAACATTTTTTTTTTTGTATATGAGTTTAGCCACAATATTTGTTGTATTATTTGTTCTGTTTTCTCTGGAGGATGAAACTGAAATTGTAACCTACCTTCTATGGCTTGTTTTAAAAATAGAGATCATTTGGAGATTATTTAAATTTCAAAAAACAGAAAGTGAGAGGTTGTAACCTAAATAAATGGAAAAAGGCCATTCATGAACACGGGGTGAGACATTCTTATTAATCTGTTAGAGTACCATTTCGAATTTATGTATAATTTTTGTATGACTGACACATTTCGTGAGAGGTCTGATGCTTTAATATTTAATCATTTCTACCCTCCAAATTCATATTCATTTTATAAATAGGACCATTTAATTGCCATTCCAAATAAAATGTAATATGTTTTTTCTCATATAATTTCAAAAACAAGTCGCTAGGTGTAGGCAAGGCCATGAGAAAATAGGTAAACTGGGATATGATTAAAGAGTTAATCAAGGTGATTTTTCCACAAATATAACGGTATTTTCCTTTCCATGGTAGCAAGATCTTATCTATCTTTGTTAACTTTCTATAAATAAATTATTGTAGTGAAATAATTGTTTTATTTCGGGAAATGTATCCTGAGTATGTCCACATCACCATTTGTTTACAGACAGATTATTTCAATGGGAACTCAATGGGATTATTATTTCACTTATAATTCACTGTATCACAATTCCAGTGGGTCAGAAGTTTACATACACTAAGTTGACTGTGCCTTTAAACAGCTTGGAAAATTCCAGAAAATGATGTCATGGCTTTTGAAGCTTCTGATAGGCTAATTGACATCATTTGAGTCAATTGGAGGTGTACCTGTGGATGTATTTCAAGGCCTACCTTCAAACTCAGTGCCTCTGCTTGACATCATGGGACAATTAAAAGAAATCAGCCAAGACATCAGAAAAAAAATTGTAGACCTTCACAAGTCTGGTTCATCCTTGGGATCAATTTCCAAACGCCTGAAGGTACCAAGGTCATTTGTACAAACTGTAGTACGCAAGTATAAACACCATGGGACCACGCAGCCGTCATACGGCTCAGGAAGGGGACGCATTCTGTCTCCTTAGGATGAACGTACTTTGGTGCGAAAAGTGCGAATCAATCCCAGAACAACAGCAAAGCACCTTGTGAAGATGGTGGAGGAAACGGGTACAAAAGTATCTATATCCACAGTAAAACGAGTCCTATATCGACATAACCTGAAAGGCCGCTCAGCAAGGAAGAAGCCACTGCTCCAAAACCACCATAAAAAAGCCAGACTACGGTTTGCAACTGCGCATGGCGACAAAGATCGTACTTTTTGGAGAAATATCCTCTGGTCTGATGAAACAAAAATAGAACTGTTTGGTCATAATGACCATCGTTATGTTTGGAGGAAAAAGGGGGAGGCTTGCAGGCTGAAGAACACCATCCCAACCGTGAAGCATGGGGGTGGCAGCATCATGTTGTGGGGGTGCTTAGCTACAGGGGGAACTGGTGCACTTCACAAAATAGATGGCATCATGAGGGAGGAAAATTATGTGGATATATTGAAGCAACATCTCAAGACATCAGTCAGGAAGTTAAAGCTTGGTCGCAAATGGGTCTTCCAAATGGACAATGACCCCAAGCCTACTTCCACATTTATGGCAAAATGGCTTAAGGACAACAAAGTCAAGGTATTGGAGTGGCCATCAAAGCCCTGACGTCAATCCTATAGAAAATGTGTGGGCAGAACTGAAAAAGCGTGTGCGAGCAAGGAGGCCTGCAAACCTGACTCAGTTACACCAGCTCTGTCAGGAGGATTGGGCCAAAATTCCCCCAACTTATTCTGGGAAGCTTGTGGGAGGCTACCTGAAAAGTTTGACCCAAGTTAAACAATTTAAAGGCAATGCTACCAAATACTAATTGAGTGTATGTTTTCTTCTGACCCACTGGGAATGTGATGAAAGAAATAAAAGCTGAAATAAATTATTGTCTCTACTATTACTCTGACATTTCACATTCTTAAAGTAAAGTGGTGATCCTAACTGACCTAAAACAGGGAATTTTTACTAGGATTAAATGTCAGGAATTGTGAAAAACTGAGTTTAAATGTATTTGGCTGAGGTGTATGTACATTTATCATAATTTGGTTGTAATCCAGAGAGGTTAGAAAAAGTTTCTAGGTCCTCTGTGGCTGTGGATGGATTCAAATCGTGGATTTAAAAGAACATGAATCATCAGCGTACAATGACACCTTTTTTTAAGCCCTGGATTTATAACCCCTTGATATTATTGTTAGATCTGATTTTTACAGCCGATAGTGGAAAACCTTGTTTTACTCCTCATGAAAGTTTAACACTTTCTGATATGTAGCCATCATTTACTATTTTACACCTAGGGTTACGATATGTAGTATTTTAACGTTACCATTTTTTACACACTCTTATTTTATCAATAAAATATATATTTTAAGTCATCTTCCTCAAATGAAGGGGATGAGGACACAATCTTTGCGAGAGGGAGGGTATCTGATTTCCTTGGTCCACAATTCATGGCTCAGACACTTCATTCAGGATTAATGGAGTTAGCCCTGAGTTAGCCTGCCCCTGAGAAAGTTAGTTCTGAAGGATTCGATGTCATAGAAGTTTACCTGACAAACTCAGGGCTACTTTCGTATGACCGGTTATCCCGAGTTAAACTCATAGCTGACCAAAGTTACCTCACTAACTCCTCAAACCTGCTTCATAGAATACCCCTCTGATCTTCAAGAGGCATTCTGTGTTCTTTTCAAACTGAAACCTGCCCTTTATATTTTTTGTTTTCCCAGTAATGGCACTGAGCATTTGGCAGAACCCTGTGTTTTTAGCTTGTTTTCAGTAGTAGTAGGGCAGAGTGTAGAAACTTTACATGAAACTTAGAGAGCAACTGCCCCTAAAAACCTAATCCCTTTGAAAATGGCCTATGTGGCATCAATAAGAGTCAAACATTTATTGTAGTGTCAACATTGACTACAAAGTGTTCTTATTATGTCACAATGAGTAAATTAAGATTGGGTTTTGATTAAAATGATGTCAACAAATCATGCCCCCTTTTGCCAAACTCCACATGCAAATCGGCCATCTGCCCACTTCTCCTCCCTTCATTGAATGGGGCTCCATTGTTTCAATGCCCCCAACGCATTCAAAAGATCACATCCATTTTTTAGACTGAAAAGCCATATACAGATTGACCATGCAATGCATGCTTCCAGCAGTGTTCACAGCCAACTGGTTTGCATGCCCTGCCAAAGGACCCTATCATGCACACTAGGTGGTTGGAGTTTGTTGGTCCCCAGTGGTGGAGAATATACCGGTAGCTAGACCATAGACGGCTGGTTATGCATATTTTGACAATCATTATTGTTTCAATATGATTTGTTTTGTAGTCATGACAGACAAAGATATGTAGTTTAGCAAACTTTACTATGCATGTTGTTAACCAGCACTTAAGTACATGAAGACGGTAAGTAACAATTGGTTTCTGTTTCCTGTGTAACATCAATATGAGTAAGATCAATATTGCTACAAGTTCTCTTTTTATTTACATGTTTTTTTTACAAAGGCAGACTCCACCTAACTTTGGCTTGCAGTCCATGTCTTCAATAAACTTGAATATGAACTGAATGTTTGTTTAATGTCTCTGACTGTCCATTACATTATACCTTTTTAAATGTACATTCACACAAAGTCTTTCAGGTGTAAGATGATGTCTTTCTTCGGATGGCCCTACCAGACCTTGTGTGAGGAGTGTTGATTACATCTGGAGGTGCTTGACCTGTGATGTTTGGATCTTCTTGTTGAGGTGCAGCGTCCACCTCTAGGTTGTGTTCCGCACCCTTCTGGGCATCAGCTGGTGCTCTGTCTAGGCTCCTCAACAGTGGGGAAATCCTCCTCTATTTCTCTGCTCTTTCTCTCCTCCTGAAGACCTGTCCCTGTCCTGTCTTCACCTCGTAGGACCTTTGCTCCACAGGTCTGACTACTGTGGCCCTCTATCACCACTGTTTCTGTCCTGTGAGTGGCTGAACTCTCAACCTGTCATCTCGTTGGCAACTCTGTAAGATCCTTAGCAGAGGTGTCGTAGTACTTTGCATGTCTCTGTTGTCTTTCTTTGAACTTCTCCTGCTGACAGTTTGTCATCACCGGTCCCAGAAGATTTTCACTCATTAGCAGTAGTGTCTTTGTACGTCTTCCCATGAACGCCATTGCAGGGCTGCTGTCTGTTCCCTGTGATGGGGTATTTCTGTGATTCAGCATGGCCAGGTATGGGTCAGCACCTGCTCTCTTTGCTTTTGCCATTAGTCTTTTGGCTGTTTTCACTGCCAATTCCACTTTCCCATTACTTTGCGGATATCCTGGAGACTATGTTTTGTGTTTATAGTCCCAAGGCTTGCAGAAACTTCAGAACTTGTCAGAAGAGTACTGGGGGCCAGTCTGAGTAAAGAATTTTAGGTATCCCATAGCGTGCAAAGTGTGTCTTCAGTTTTCGAATGACCGTTTTCAAATGTGTGTTCTCCAAATGGTCCACTTACTGTACCAGAAGGTTGAGAGATAATCAACTGTGACTATGTAGTCTCTGTCGTTGAACTGGAACAGGTCAGTCCCTATTTTTTCCCAGGGACGCTTTGGTGCTTCGTGTGGCCTTGGCGTCTCTTTCTGCTGCTTCACACCCCCATGCAGTGCAGGTGCTGCATTGTTCTATGTATGTTCTCAGCTGTGCATTCATGCCCGGCCAGTAGACACACTCACAAGATCTTCTCAGACATCCCTCGATTCCTATGTGTGAGGAATGGATTCTCTGCATTATCTCTGACCTGAGGGCAGCATGCATGACAACTTGCTCACCTCTGAAGATTTTGCACACTCAGCTCATCTTTGTTGTGAAAATACATGTCTACTTCAAGGGTACATTCACTTCAGGCCACCCCTGCAGGATCACATTTTTCAATGTCTGGAGCTCCTGGTCCAGCTCAGTTGCTGGACCGGATGGCCTTTTGTCTCTCGCTTGACACAGGCAGGTAGTGTACCATGTTGATTGATTCCACTTCGACCTCTATAGGGCCTCTGATGTCTTGTTCTGTGAGATACGCCCTTCTCAGGGTGTCGGCCAGCACCACATGTTTTCCAGGAAACTGACCTCATAGTTTTGAAGTCTCATGAGCATGCACTGTAGTCGCTGTAGCTGAGGAGAGGCTGTGTCATGTGATCTGACTGCACTTCAACAGTTCATCCATATGTGAATTGGTGGAACCTCTCCTTGCCAAACACCACTCCAAGAAGCTCCTTCTCTATCTGTGCATACCCTTTTTCAGTCTCTGTCAGGGCTCTGCTGGCGTATGCTATTGGTTGTCCTCCCTGCATCAAGGCTGCTCCTAACCCACTTTCTGAAGCATCACATTGTAGTACAAGCTGCTCTATTGGGTTGTAGTATTTCAGTACCGGGGTCTGTGCAATGGTACCCTTGATTTTATTGAAAGCCAACTCATGTCTCTCTGACCACTCCCACAGTGAGTCCTTGTGTGTTAGCTGTCACAGTGTCATCTGCAATGATTTTGACTCCTGGAAGACCTTCCATTGCCTGGTTCAACTTCCTCTGAAAGATCTCTGTGGTTGGACTGATTCCCATGGGAGTAGAGAACGTGGTGAGATAGCTGGATTCCTCTTCCAGTTCTACATGCCAAAATCTGTTTTTTACATCACAAACAGAGAACATGCAAGCTCTGTTCAGGTCTGGCAGCACGTCTTCAATAGTGGGACCCTTGTTGAACCCTGTTGAGCACCTTGAGAGGTTTTGGATCAATACACACTTGTAGTTTTTCAGACGGTTTCTGCACTACGATCAGGCTGCAAATCCAATCCGTGCTTTTTTCAACTGCTTTTATCTTCTTTCTTTACTCTAGACCATTGAGCTCCTCTTTGAGTGGTTTATATATTGCTACTGGCACTCTTCTCTTTGGCAGCTGGACAGGCTCCACTCGTTCATCCAGCTTCAGTTTGCCGGGTAAGCAACCGTCTCCCTGGAATACATCAGTGCAATCCTGTTTATTTGCTCTTTAGTCCAGGATCCTGTTGTTTTCTCGATAGTCAGGATGTTGTGATGCTGCACTGTAATCAATTCTATTGCCTGGATAGCCTTACTGCCTATAATTGACATGTGCATGTTCTTGTTGCCTACGATGAACTCAACTCTGTAGGTTTTCTTATTGCGTGGATTGATCACGCAATGTGCTCTTCCCCAGTGATGTCAGAGTACTCTTGTTATCACCAATACCTGACTGCAGGGCTCTAGGTGACTGGCTTTTGTGAGGTTTGCAGGGATGACATTACAACTAGCACCACAATCTAGCTGAAATCTGACAGACTTTTTGTTGACCAGCATGGTTGTAAAGAGAGCTGCATTGGGGTCTGTGGTTTTCTCCTGAACCACGTTGATGCTCTCTGACTTTGGCCCTAGTGTGATGCACAGAACATCCTCGCCGCTCTCTGAGTCACCTGACACATTTTCCACATACTGTATGCAGGGAATTTTTCCTTTTCTCTCTCATGTGTCCGTCCACAGTATCTACATTGTATAATGATCTGTCCCTCTGTATAGTCTCCTCTCCCTCTCTGTCTCTCTTTCTGTGTTACTGCATGCACTGCTACAGGGCCCTACACATTTATGACTTTAGCTCTCTGTCTGGACAGTTCTGCAGCTCTTCCTATCTGTATGCATTTCTCTAAACTGAGATCAGTAACTCTGAGGAAAGGGCTCTCTTAAGTGTGTGTCACACAGCGCACACACAATCCTGTCCCTGATAAGAGAGTCTGTGATTACTCCAAAGTTGCAGTTGGCCACTAGAGTCCTCAATTCAGTGAAATATTTGTTTAAAGTCTCATCTTGGCCTTGACTGCGCATGAAAAAAATAATACCTTTCAATTTTTTCATTTTTGTTGGGATCAGAAAATGCTTCCAGTGCTGCAATTACTTCCTCAACAAAGAGCTTGTCTTTTGTACTGCCCACACTGAGGGTCTCACAAATCTCTCTGCCGTTTTCCCCAATGAGAATACAGTAGCTTCACTTTGTAGTCGTCATATTTTTCTCCCATTGTAAGAGCCATGTACAAATTGAATTCCGCTTTCTATCTTTTCCAGGTCAGTGCTAAATGAAAATCATCAGTCTAGTTTTCCTGCAGGTTTCAGTGCATTTTCCATGGCATTTTATTTGTAAAATGGAATGGTAGCTAATCACAAATCTGCTTGTGTCCAATAGCCAGTTAGCTTTTTAGCATAGAGTCACTCACGATAGCCAGCTAGCGTTGACGTTCGGTGCGATGACTAGCTTGTAAACGTGGCACTTTTTCAAACTGCTGCCTGGGATATATTCTTCATTTACATTGATGATATCCAGGTTCTTTTGAGAACCGCTGCCACCATGTTTCAATATGCTTTGTGTTGTAGTCATGACAGACAAAGATATATGGTTAAGCAAACTTTACTATGCATGTTGTTAACCAGCACATCAAGTCCATGAAGACGGTAACAATTGGTTTCCGTTTCCTGTGTAACATCAATATGAGTAACATCAATATTGCTACAATTATCACTATCATCCCTAGCATAGCTGATGACAAGTTAGCTAGCTAGCTACCCCAACTAGCTACCTAGCTAGATCAAATACATGGAACAGCTGGGTATCCCTTAGGAGAGGTTTGAGAACCACTGTACTTTCTAACTCATGTCTGACTACAACAGGGCACTAACTAGTAGCAACAAATTCAAACCAACCCAGGGCCATAGCAAAACGTGTCACAGTTGGTTGCATAGTGTAACGTGTCACCGGCTTGAATCTAATCCAATCTGGAGCCAGTCAGTCTACATCTGTAAAGCATGGAATTAGCTTCCAAACGAGATAGCTTGAGAAATAATGTTGTGTTAATAATTGAGGGATGATGACAATCGTTGACCTTGTTTTTCTGTTAGACAAAGTGCACAGTTGGGTGGCAGATTGAACCCCTGGTCATGAACGCTGCCAGACTGAACCCCTGGTCATGAACGTTGCCAGACTGAACCCCTGGTCATGAACGCTGCCAGACTGAACCCCTGGTCACGAATGCTGCCAGACTGAACCCCTGGTCATGAATGCTGCCAGACTGAACCCCTGGTCATGAACGCTGCCAGACTGAACCCCTGGTCATGAACGCTGCCAGACTGAACCCCTGGTCATGAACACTGCTGGGTTTTTCATGCTCAAGTTTCCCTTGTGTATCAAGAATGGTCCACCACCCAAAGGACATCCAGACAACTTGACACAACTGTGGGAAGCATTGGAGTCAACATGGGCCAGCATCCCTGTGGAACATTTTGACACCTTGTAGAGTCCATGCCCCAACGAATTGAGGCTGTTCTGAGGGCTAAAGGGGTACAACTCAATATTAGGAAGGTGTTCCTAATGTTTTGTACACTCAGTGTAGTATGTCACTGTCAGAGGCCCTCCCAGTCAACACTACCTCATAAGATGGCCTGCTGCAGTTCCAGAGATGTCCAGTTTGCATGCAGCATAGAGAAGACCAGCAAGTGGGTCCTCATCAGCTTTATGCAGACATGCCCTTGCTGTGAGCATTCCTATGAATGGAACAGTCAGCCACATGTTGGCTGACTGTATCCGGCCAGCAACCTTCCTCTGTCAGCGGCAACAGCTTTCACAGGTTTATCAGTTGTACAAATACAGAAGGTAACCCACTTCATTACTTTGATAACCCAATTGCGAAACATAATTTATGCAAACTGACATTTGTTACTTATTTTAGATATATATAATGTCCAGGGCATTACCTAGTCTGGTGGAACCAACCTGATCGCTGTGTTCAACATTCTATTTCACTTTTTATGATATCTGAAGTGAAATATGACGGTGAACGCAGCGATGAGGTTGGTTCCACCAGGCTAATCATAACCACCATTGATAATGTAATCAGTGTGTGTGTGTGTGTGTGTGTGACTGACCAGTATCCTTGATGAGGGGCCAGGAGCTGATCTACACTGATATGTCCATCAATGGGGCTCTGGCAAAAACCTTACCTCCAGCTTCACCTCTTGCCTGATCACCAATGGTTGTCGATGGGGAGAACAGAATTAGGTTGGTTTAATCTGACATGTTCAAACTTCAACATAGTATATGTTTTGTGTCATATCACCCAGTGGGGGGTGCTGAGGAAGATAACTAACGAAGAGGCAACTCAAATTAACTTTGATCATTTTTATTTGAATTTTATTTACATATTATTATTTTTCAGGCCATGAGAGGTACCGGATCTGGCCAAATATGTCCCGGAACTAAACAGTCCAAAAAGGAGAGGTGCCAGATCCTGTTCTGCACCGCTCTGCACCGCTCGCAACCGCAAGGCTCTCCAGAGGGTGGTGCGGTCTGCCCAATGCATTACCGGGGGCAAACTACCTGCCCTCCCGGACACCTACAGCACCCGATGTCACAGGAAGGCCAAAAAGATCATCAAGGACATCAACCACCCGAGCCACTGTCTGTTCACCCCGCTATCATCCAGAAGGCGAGGTCAGTACAGGTGCATCAAAGCCGAGAGACTGAAAAACAGCTTCTATCTCAAGGCCATCAGACTGTTAAACAGCCATCACTAGCACATTAGAGGCTGCTGCCTATAGGCATAGACTAGAAATCACTGGCCACTTTAAAGAATGGAACACTAGTCACTTTAATAATGTTTACATATCTGGCATTACTCATCTCACGTGTATATACTGTATTCTATACAATTCTATGGTATCTTAATCTCTTAATAATGTTTACATATCTGACATTACTCATCTCATATGTATGTACTGTATTCTATGGTATCTTAATCTCTTAATAATATTTACATATCTTGCATTACTCATCTCATATGTATGTACTGTATTCTATGGTATCTTAATCTCTTAATAATATTTACATATCTTGCATTACTCATCTCATATGTATGTACTGTATTCTATGGTATCTTAATCTCTTAATAATATTTACATATCTTGCATTACTCATCTCATATGTATGTACTGTACTCTATACTGATCTACTGTATCTTAGTCTGTTCCGCTCTGACATCGCTCGTCCATTTGTATACAGCCTTAATTCATTCCTACTTAGATTTGTGTGTATTGGGTATGTGTTGTGTAATTTGTTAGATATGACTTGTTAGATATTACTGCACTGTCGGAGCTAGAAGCACAAGCATTTCACTACACCTGGAATAATCTGCTAATCACATGTATGTGATCAATAAGATTTGATTTGATTGTTATATTAGCAGAACACTGTTTCTTTGGTATTATGTAAAGGGTTGTTTATTCTACATTGACCTGTTACTACATTTGAAAGTGATCAAAACAATAAATTCAGCAATTGCGTTCTTCTCATATTATTCTGTAGGTTACTGACCTATTCAAAGTTTCCTCTGGCATCTCACCATACATCTGCAAGGAGTTATTGAATTCAACCTGCAGGAGGTTTGTTTGTTGTGATTGAGTGGGGGGAAACAGCTGCGGGCAAGGTTCTGACAGATGGGTGTGTCTATTGTTGCTAAGGACACACTCAAGAAACACCCACATCAAACCACACCACCAACTCATCTCTTCTGCACTCTAAAAATTAGGGGTTCAACAAGTGTTTTCTGAGATACTCAAAGGTCTTCGAAGAACCTTAGGGTTCTTGGCACTAAAATGGCCCCCAAAAGGTTCTTCCAAGAACCCCATACGAGGTGGGGTTCATCGAGGAACCTCCTTAGTTGGTGGGGATTCTTGCAGGAACCTAAATGCCTAACAGAAACATTTGAATTTGAAAGAACAGCAGGTGAAGGCACTTAACTGAAAAATGTAAAGATCTCCTCAATTTAAGGCAAGGTTTGTCCCTTGTATGATCTAAATTGATATTGTTTTATGATGATACCGTCTATCTTTTCATAGTTGTGCAAATTTTTCTAAAGCAGAGAATGGACACAGTTCAGGGGATATCAATCAACAAAGAGGTAGGAATATGTAGGCTATAAGAACATGTTGAAGGCTAGCTGTATTGTGTGCAGATGACTGAACTGCTCACTTTTGTGTCTGTGTATACAGACGAGGAGGCGTACAAAGGTATGTCTATTGGTATGTTATGCAGATCACATTTACCATCCTCCTACCTTACCTCTTCAATAAATATCCCATAGGCCTCTACATTATGGACAAGGTATGTGTACGAAAACCATTATCAAAACAGTTTTTTTTTCATTCACATTCACCACAAAAACCAAGGTATGAATACTGTCGTGTGTTTTGTTAATCATCTGTATAATTACATTTTTGGGGATTCACAGACTTCACCCTCCCTACACCTCTGATGAATATAACAGGAAACCTGTTCTATCACCATCACTGCAAAATCATTCTGGCTGTGGATACAGAGAACATCAACACATTAACATTACCACACCAGAGGATATACCCATTGGACTTGGGGCTCTGCTGGGAGTTTACCTCATATTTGCCACTAAAATCATAATAAACACTGAGAACTAAAATCTAGTGTTATTGTTGTTATTCATATTATTATTATTATCATTAATAATAATAATAATAACAGGATGGGGGTAGTTAAAAAATGAACCCCAAAAGGTTCTTTGAGGATCCATTAAAAGTTTTTTTTTTTAAGAACTTATAGGGGTTCCCCCCACAGATTCAATTTGAAGAACCCCTAAAGGATACTCCAGGAACCTTTTCTTTTCAGATAGTGTCATGGCCGCCAGCATTTCTTGATGAGCAAGCCAGAAAACGAGGCCAAATCAGCAGGACCAGTTCCCCTTTAAGTTATTCCATAAGATATTCTAATGACAGCATTATCACCACATGAAATACAATAACACAACAGCAGTAGGCCTACATTGAGAAAGAGGTGAGTTTTCAAACCTATCAACTCACACACTGGTATGTTTCTTGTCCAAAAGCGTCCCCATGTGTTTGTCTTTAATACTCACACTCAGTGGTTTTCCTAGGTCAGGTCATGTGATCAGGAAAACTCCTGGATTGTAGTTGTAGTACATCTTTACACCAGCAGAGGGGACTGGATGATTGGAGGAATACGTTTTTCTCAATAGCTTACATGCATTTCTTGGAACAATGTCAATTTTCAAAACAGAGTTGACGACACATAGAGCTCTGGCCTATTCCTCCTAAGTGAGTCAGGAATAGGTCAATACATTTTCTTTGCCATCATTAATTCATTTTTTAGTTAACTAGGCAAGTTAGTTAAGAACAAATTCTTATTTACAATGACAGCCTAGGAACAGTTGGTTAACTGCCTTGTTCACATTTTTTTACTTGTCAGCTCGGGAATTCGATCTAGCAACCTTTCAGTTACTGGCCCAATGCTTTAACCACCAGTCTACCTGCCGCCCCACTAAATCATGATGATCAAAATTGGAAGTACAACTATCCAAGGTGCAGAATTATGGCAATTACTCTTTTTTTATGAATGTTTCACCAAACAGATTCCTACATATCAAATATGATCAAATATAAAAGCACATTGTGTGCAGGATTCATTCATCGGTAGCTTCACAATAAAATTCCATATATTAAATTCATAGGCAGGTTTGCTCATAGTTTCGTAGACTTTCCATTGGCGCACAGAAACCCAATCCACAATAGAAATAAGGAAAGTTGAATACAATGGAGGAACACAACTGATATGAATGTATAGGCCTCAATCCACAACAAAGGAAAGCTCTATAATGGAAGGTCACAGTGCTGGAGATGATGACTTAACCTAACTAGAAGAAAACCCAACTTCATTCTCTGCATCTTTGCATATCAACAATATCATACAAATTCTACAGTCCCCATTGTCTAGATCTTTCCCTATATTGTAAATGGTATTACACTGATGGGGTGATTTAGACTTTTGTGCACTAATATTTACTGATTGCTGGAAACAGTGAATAAAATTGCACACATTTCTCTTCCAATGAAAACCATGTGCTAATTTTCCGTGAACAAACACTTAACAGTGATTTATTTTGTTCATGGATGACATTTGTATTTAAAGTTCAGCAAAAGGGGGTCTAAGATATGCTACTCAAGCACAAAGGCAAGAAAATGATCAGAAGTTCGGTAGATGTATTTGAACATTTAGATCATTGCTGAAGATACATTTCAACACAGATCCCAAAAATGCTTGTACGCGACTGAGAAAAACTTTACTTCATTTAAATGATAAAAAAATCAACACTTTGTTTTCATTGCACCTCAATGCAATTCACTCAGCACCTTTGACACATATTGATGATTGTATTGTCTCTGCAGAATACACACTAATAATACATACACCCTGACAGAGCATTTACAATATTTTTGTGTAATGTACACCAATGCCTACAGAGTGCACTATACTCTAACTATAAACCGAGATTCTATTTGTGCTGGACTTGTCCAATTATTTGCTTTAGTTGACAGGGGGGTAAACATGTTTTATTAAATCCTAACAAAGCCAAATTGGGCACAGCTTACTCTGCTTACTCTTCCCTCTCGTGATGCATCACAACAAGGAAGGATAGGATGATTAGATCTTGTGGTTACTATTGGGCCATTCCTATGCCCTGATACATTCTAGTGGCAATGAGGCATAATTACAAAATGTTTTACTGCAATAGTTTAATAGATGGACAACTAAAGCAAATAATTGGTTGATTGATCAAATTCACATTGGTGTAATTGGGGTGCGTGCGTGCGTGCGTTCATGCATGCATGGGTGTGCGTGCGTGGGTGTGCGTGCGTGGGTGTGCGTGACATGCGCGCTTTCACCCGTATGTGCATCAGTCATAGATGTGGCCTCTCTCAACCTCAAGCCCCTCTGCCCTTGGGGAACCTGATAGGGATCGACCAATTAATCATAGTTAAGTAACTCATTTGGCCCATGTCAACACCTGCCCTCCCATGGCTGTATCCTAGTGGGAGATCTTCCATTTCATACTAACGCTCCACCCATCCACCACTGAGCAGCTTCTCCAAATCACCTCACTGAGTGACTTCTGGGAGTCCAGCGGCTAACTGCAGCTATACTTATGGTTTGGCCAGGCTGGACACCTGCTTTGGCACCAAGGCGCCCATACGTCTTTGGGTGGTGACATACACCCTGTCCCAATGGGAATGACTGACTGGATAGGATACAATCTAGTGCACTGGAGGAGATTCCCTCTCCAGTTCCCAGTTATGGTAAATGCTATTTGGCTGAATATTTGACAGTATGCATAGGGGAGGGCACTCTCATACATTAGAGCTCTGGGCTGACAAAGATGACAACGTGTCCAGTAAGAAGTTAAAGTCTATAAGCAGAAATCAGAACTTAACTATCAGGGGGAACAAAATGGCGCCGTAGAGAGAACACGGTGTTTCAGCGAGCTCACGCGGTATTCGTACATTTATATTCTTACATTAATCTCCTAGCTTGAAAAAGTGGTAGAATTGGCTAAATAAGTTACCCTACAATGAGTCTTGGCGACTATTTCTCAAAAATCTCCGACAACATGCCCAACAGAGCTACTAAGAAGTCGACCAAAACCGCCATCCCTGTAGAGGTGCAGGAGGAGCTAGCTAACGTTAGCGAATCTAACAACATTGCGGATCCAGGCACAATGGACCTGGTGATTCAAAGGATGACAGATAACATTACTAAAGTGATCGATGTTAAGATAAGAACGGTCCTGGAAGCGATAGCAGGCCATTCAGCTGAACTACAGAGGGTTGTCAAACGTGTTGATGAGGCGGAAGGAAGAATTGCTACTGTGGAAACTTCAACTACATCCATGGACACTAAGATAAAAGCACTTGAGAAGCAGGTGCGCGAAATGGCGGAGCACATTGACGACTTGGATAATCGAGGACGCAGATGCAATATCCGTGTTGTGGGACTCCCGGAAAATTCTGAAGGGACACGTTCAGTAAAATTTTTTGAGGAATGGATCCCTGGCTACCTACAAATGGACACTAAGGCTGGTCGTGTGAAGCTAGACAGAGCACATTGCTCTCAAGCACCGATACCCGGTCCCAATCAGCGCCCACGACCAGTGGTTATAAAGTTCCACAACTTTACCGACAAGCAGCGCGTCATGGATGCGGCTAGAAACATCGGTTCTGACGGTAGTCAACGTAAAGGTCCAAAGGTCTCATTCTTCAATGATTATTCCACAGCGGTTGTACGAAGGCGCAAAGCGTTTGATGAGGTGAAGGCTCGACTCAAGAGAATGAAGATCGACTACGCACTGCTGTACCCGGCCACATTGAAGATTATGGTCAACGGATCGCCTAAAAAACTCTACACATCTGAAGAGGCTGCTGCGTTTATTGACTCTCTCGGGTAAATAACCTTAAGCTGCACCTCCGCAGCATAGGATAACGTCTTATTTTATTTTGAATCTGATCATGAAACAGTGATGTAAGTTCTCATGTGCTCCTGTTCAGTAATATTCGTAGCGGTATTATTTTTCTTGCTAAAGTAACTGCCGCCGTAGCTCAGACTGAGATATGTGTGAACCTATATTGGTGCCCAGGCTTGGTTTTAGGTGGAAGAGCCTCAATCTTCTTCTATTGATTTTAATTTCCACATATATAAAGGATGAGGCTATTGAGTGGCAATGCGGACTTAAGAGTCTACATTGGAAAGTTGAAATCCCCTGCATGTTAGCTAGTGGGAAAACCCCCTTTTGGATTTTTACATGTTTATTTTTTGGGTTTTGTATAGTTCGAGTTCAGGGTTCATATCGTTTGTTTACGCTCAGTGAGATAGAGGAGAGTTCAACACATGGAAAAAGGTACCACCCCATTTTTACAGTAGGATTCAGTCTGGATATTGAATGGTCAAAGCGCAATGGCAGGTAACAGACTACGTGTATGTACATGGAACATTAGAGGGAGCCATAACCCCATTAAAAGGAAGAAGATACTATCCTTTTTGAAAAAAGAAAATATTGATATTGCCCTGTTACAAGAAACCCATTTGAATGATAAGGAGCATCTGAAATTACAACAAGGGGGGTTTGGTCAAGTGTTTTTCTCATCATTTACATCCAGAAGTAGAGGTGTAGCAATTCTTGTGAAAAAGAACCTACCACTTAAGGTCTTGAAGTGTGTGAAAGATAAATTGGGTCGCTTTGTTATAATTAATGGTACTTTACAAGGGCAGAGCATTTCCATAATGAATATTTACTTCCCTGCCCACCCCCCTGACTTCCTCACTAAGGTATTTCTAGACTTTTCAGAATTAAACTCAGACACTGCAGTGGTCGGAGGGGATTTTAATTGTTTGTTGAACCCCCTTATTGATAAGCTTCCCAGTGGTATAGCCTCACTCTCTCCTCAAGCTAAGTCACTTACAGCCATTTGTGATGATCTGGGGTATGCTGATGTTTGGAGAGCTTTTCATCCCTCCAACAGAGAGTTCACTTTTTTCTCTGCACCTCATGGATGTCAGACTAGAATAGATTACTTTTTTATGCCCAGGACGTCGCTGCAGTCTGTTTTATCCGCTAGGATAGGAAGCATAGTCATATCTGATCATGCGGAGGTGATCCTGGACATAAAACTCAACGGGGCATTCAATCAGTCAAAACATTGGAGGTTGAATACAACCATTCTTAAAGACCATACATTCACATCATATTTTATTACAGAGTTTAAAGCATTTTTCTCTATTAACTCTCAATCAACAGATAACCCCTCACTCCTTTGGGAAACCTGTAAGGCGTACGCCAGGGGTCTGATTATGTCATACGCAGCCACTAAGAGGCGGAAAAAGCGTGAAAAGCAAAAAACACTAGAGGGTGAATTGGGAACTAAAGAGAAGGACTACATTAAAACTCCCACTCCTGCCCTATTAAAGGAAATATCAGTTATTAGATCAACGCTGGACTCCCTCCTAACACAGGACGCTGAAAAGAAAATGAAATTTGTCAAGCAAAAGCTATATGAACATGGCGATAAGCCAGGAAAGTACTTGGCGTACCTAGCTAAAAAGAGAGCTGACTCACAGTCAATTGCGGCTATTACTGATTCTGATGGCAATCATTTATATGAAAAAAAATTGATAAATGACTCATTTAAGACATTTTATGCAAATCTTTACGCCTCAGAACTGCCAAATGACGCACCCAAGTTAATGGAGAACTTCTTTTCTAAGATTGAGCTCCCTACTATCTCCGAAGAACAGAAGTCTCTCCTTAATGCCCCTATTACTGAGGAAGAGATAATGTCCGCAATTAAGAATCTGCAAAATGGTAAGGCCCCAGGACCGGATGGGTTTTGTAGTGAGTTCTATAAAGAGTTCCATGGCCTGATCCTTGAGCCATTGCGTGATATGTTTAACCACTCATTTTCAAATGACCAGCTCCCCCAAACATTGCGAGAAGCCAACATATCACTTATTCTCAAAAAGGGAAAATGTCCGGAGTCTTGTTCCTCGTACAGACCAATTTCCCTTCTGAATGTGGATAGAAAATTGCTTTCTAAAATTCTAGCCACAAGATTAGAGGACTCACTGCCACTAATTGTGAAAGGAGACCAAACTGGCTTCATTAAGGGACGTAGGTCATGTAACAATGTCAGACGGCTCCTTAATGTAATTGAAGTCTACCAACAAAGTGCTATGGATGGTCTTGTGCTCTCCCTAGATGCTGAGAAAGCATTTGATCGTGTGGAGTGGTCTTACCTATTCTTTGCTCTAAATAAATTTGGTCTGGGGGACAACTTTATAAAATGGGTGAAAGTTTTATATGATGATCCTCAGGCTGCTGTCCTTACTAATGGACTACGGTCAAATAGCTTCTCTATACACAGAGGTACCAGACAGGGCTGTCCTCTGTCCCCCCTCCTATTTGCACTTGTTATGGAACCACTGGCCGAGGCCATCAGGGTAACGCCTGCTATACAGGGGCTGCTCATTGGTGATGTTCACCATAAAATAAGCTTGTATGCTGATGATGTCCTGATATTTATTTCTAATCCCGAGACTTCAATCACATCTCTGACTAACACTATTGAGTTATTCAGCGAATTCTCAGGCTACAAGATTAACCTAACTAAATCAGAGGCTATGCCACTTGGTAACCTTCACTCTGTACCTAACACTTCTCCCCCCTTCCCTTTTAAATGGTCTCCCTCAGGTTTTACGTATCTGGGTATATTTGTAACTCCTAAATTCCAACAAATGTACAAAGCCAATTTTGTTCCCTTGTTTGACACAATAAGACAGGATTTGGAGCGCTGGAACTCTCTTCCGATTTCATGGTTGGGTAGAATATCTCTCTTGAAAATGAACATTTTACCTAGGCTACTTTACCCAATCCAAATGATCCCAGTATTACTCTCCAATAAGGTAATAAAGGATGTAAATGGATGGCTAAGTTCCTTTATATGGAGTAAACGCAAACCAAGACTTAAGATGGCAATATTGCAGCTGCCAAATTCTATGGGTGGCTTGGATCTACCAAATATCAGGCTCTATCAGTGGTGTGCCCACCTATGTTATATTTCAGACTGGATCACAAACGATGACTCCTCTATTTGGTTAGACATTGAGACTTCTCTTTCAAAATACCCTTTACAGGACCTTTTGTTTTTCACAAGTTTCAAGTCTGTAAAAGATCGCTGTAACAACCCCATTACACTTAACACACTCAAAGTATGGAGGTCAGTTCAACGTTTCCTGGGAAGGTCCAAACTAACCTCTGCTCTTACCCCAATTCTTAACAACCCAGATTTTGTCCCAGGATTGCTGGATGCTGGCTTTAACGTTTGGCTTAATAAGGGCATACGCAGACTAAATGACTTATTTGCGGATAAGATTTTATTGTCATTTGAGCAGATGGTCGAGAAATATCAACTCCCAAAGCAGGACTTTTTCCGTTTCCTACAAGTAAGACACTATATTCTGAAGAGCACCACCTTAATTGGTAACCCTGATATGTCTGTCATTGAAAGAATGCTTTTTTCCCCACAAAGGAAAATGTCTGTAAGTCTGTTTTATGATGCTTTAAGGTCCTTTTCCGCTGTCGACACACAGAGGGTGAAACAAGTGTGGGAGAAAGAACTGTCTGTTACCATTGACGAAGAGATGTGGGAGGACATTTGGAAATATGCAAAAACAATATCTAATCGTACTAGAGCAATTCAATTAAGAATAATACACAGATTGCATATATCCCCAAATCGCAGACATGCATTTAGCCCCGCTTCCTCCTCTCCTCAGTGTCTCAAATGTAAAACTGATACAGGCACCCTAACACATTGTTTATGGTCATGTCCCAAAATACAAAGATATTGGTCTGGTGTTCTGCAAGAGATTGAAAAGATCCTAGGGGTCGATCTAGAATTGGACCCAGTTTCTCTACTGTTAGGTCTCCCTAGTAGGCATGTAACTTCTGTGGGTAAGAGGAGGCTTTACAACATCCTCACCTTCGCAGCGAGGAAAAACATACTTTTACAGTGGATTAGTGATAAGGTTCCCTCTATTAAAGATTGGCATAAGATACTATTTGAATGGGTGCCGCTGGAATATCTGACATGTACATTGCACTCTAAGACAGATCAGTTCTACAAAGTATGTGAACCTTACCTAAATTACCTAGAACCTGAAGTATCAGCTATTATGTTGCAAGGATTCTCTTAGAATGGTGATCTATGTATTCCAGAATTACACTGTACGGTCCGTGTGGGGAACTCAACTTCTTGGTTTAAACTGAGCATTTTATTTTATTTATTTATTATGTCTTTATTGTTATTTTTTTTCTGTTTATGTTTGTTTAAAATGTATGTATTGAGAGATGCAATGAGGGGGATGGGGTGAGAGAAGCGGGGAGAGGGAAACGGTGGGTGTGTGTGTACGTGCGTGCATACATACGGATATGTGTAAGCGAGTGCTGTTTTTTTTTTTGCCTTGTCTTTGTTGTTGTATCTCTTAATATGGGTGAAAATTGTGAAACTCCAATAAAAAATACTGTTACAAGAACTTAACTAGCAGCACTCTGGAATCCATGACAAAATCATCAAGAGAGACTCATCCTTCTCTCTTACTGTATGTCAACCTCTTTACCCCATCTGCCCCTTCCTTTGTATTCTTGTCCTGGAGAACCTTTTGTGAACTTGTCCTATTCAGGAAAAGGGCCTGTTGCATTATAGTAACAATAGAGGAGGGAAAGTGAGTTAGGAATTAACATGTGTTTGTGTGAGATTCAGTTATCTGTGTATCTAAGCGTACCGGTATGTGGGAATCAACACTGAGTGTACAAAACATTCCGAACACCTTCCTAATACTGAATTGCACCCCCTTTTGCCCTCAGAACAGCCTCAATTCATCAAAGCATGGAGTATACAAGTTGTTGAAAGCAGGGATGCTGGCCCATGTTGACTCCAATGCTTCCCACGGTTATGTCAAGTTGGCTGGATGTCCTTTGGGTGGTGGAACATTGTTGATACACATGGGAAACGGTTGAGCATGAAAAACCCAGCAACGTTGCAATTCTTGACACATTCAAAACAGTGCGCCTGGCACCTACTACCATACCCCATTCAAAGGCACATAAATATTTATGTCTTGCCCATTCACCCTCTGTACGACATACATACACAATCCATGTCTCAGTTGTCTCAAGGCTTAAAAGTTCTTCTTCAACTTGTCTCCTCCCCTTCTATTAGGAGCAGTTAAAGTTTGTCATTGAAATGGAATGGGAAAGACTGCACATGACAGAGTTTGCACTTAACCTACATACAATCCACTGTGTGTATCTATATGATTGTTTCGTTCTGTCCTAAGGTAGGAGAGGACCATTAGCATGGCCCTACGTGCACAGCCTAAACCTTGACTACAATATCCACTATTAGCTACACATACAAATATATTCTGTAACTCCATACTTATCTACCTACCCTCAGGCCTGTCGTCACTCTCTACTTATCCGTAAAGCGAGACCGAGAGGGGGATGAATATGGAGGAGCATGAAATGGTGTGAAATTGCCCCCCCCCCCTCTATCTTACAGTACCACCATAGCAGGGTTCTTCGGTGGTATATGGGTCTACCCCTGTCATATTCCTGTTTTGGGGTACTAGTAAGATCTCCTAAGATCCTTTTAGTATGCCAGAAGCCACAGAGAAGGGACAGGGGTATATCCCTGCCTCTATGCCCTACTTAGGAGACTCAACTCACACAGCAAGGTTACAGTTATGACGCAAAGGGATCCAACCCTCCAAATCCCATCCATCAGTACCCCACCCACTCCCCACACCGTCCCATAACCTCTCCAGGGATGGCCTCAAATTATCGCCTCCCGTCTCCACCACTCTGTGGATGGGCAGGTGGAGATCCTGTAGCTGGCCTTAAATACTAGTTCAATTTGGCCTCTAGTGTCATTGAGCTCCTCTGGTTGCAGAAGTTATACAACCATATGGTGTGGCTGTGATAGTCTGTCTGGTGATAGGCTACACAAGAGAAACCTCCAATAGGATCATGCATGTAGGAGTTTGGCTCGGCTCCAGAGAACAAGGGAAGAGGCTCTGTAGTGAGTCTAGCTGCTTGCTCAGACTAAACGCTCATTCAGGTAAGTCTGGTGGTTATCTTTATGTCATTTTGCTCCTCAAGGATGGATAATATTGCATCTAATTACATCAAGATATATTTCCGCAAAGAACAAGGTATTCATTCATTCATCAAATCGAAAAGATCTGATTGGAGCCAATTTACCAACGGAATAAAAGGGACGTTGATATTCCCCACTGGATGTGCGTGGGTGCGTCTGATGCTTCTGGCTCAGTTACATCATTTGTTAAGGTGGTGTTTGTCTTTTCAATGTCTAAACCTTGTCTGTCCACCACACGACTACATGCCAAGGTAAATGTACTTTGACCTGGTCCAGTTTATTAGATGTAGGGCACACTAATTAGATTGCCCTAGATTAGGTTGACACAGTCACCTGAGACTTGTAAAATGACTCTCAAGACTAGGCCAGACTTGGTGGCCATACTGAAGCATGAGATCGAAATGAGTGCACCAGAGTGGTAAAGTTAGTTTGTTAGGAAGAGCAGTGTCATGTTTAACAGTCTTGGTTATGCTTCTAGTGGCACGATTCAGACATTCATGGAAATCGTTCATCGATCTATTGGAGACGATGAATAACTTTTTAGTTAGTGAGTGCTGCCCATTAAACAAAATAAACCATCAAACAAATGCAGCATTATATAAATAGTGCATTGAATAAACTAGTCAACACGCACACACAAACACCTATACATAACTTCAACAAAGACAGTCTCAATACCAACGTTTGAGGCCGCCTCTTCTTCGAAAGCGATAGCAAATTGGTAAAATGTGATGGTGCTTTCGCTTCAAGAAAACAAGAATAATTAGCTAATGAGTTAGGTGGTAGGTTTTTTTTTCAGTAAACCTGTCTAGATCTTGAATTAATTTGGACAGGCCCCCTGAAAGAACCGTATTCAGGTGCACTTGCACAGTAAAGGCCCTGTTCTGAAGAGGAGAGCAACAGTGACATAGTGATTAGGTCCAGTCTGAAATCCCCTGGAATTCTCTGCAAATCAGATGTTCTCTGCTGAATGTGCTACAATCTATTTTCTTGAGAAAAAAAAGAACTTTCTGGAAGCCAAGGTTTGAGTCCCAAAACTACTGTCATGAACACCATGTATAGGCATCCTTGCTTACAACTCTTCAATCATGTTGGATCAGTATAGCAAGGAGGGGAGCAAGATAGAGAAAATGACCTCTGAATGTTCTGAAACATGGCTGAAGACTATATGGATGGCCCTCTCCTTAGCCCATATAAATACTACACAGCAGCCCCTACACTGGGTCAATGTAATATAATGATAACGCTATAATCAATGCCGTGCAGCTAGAGGTTCAATTGGAGACGCATGGGGTATGTTTGGTGAGAGGGGGAAGGGGGATAGGATAAGGACTTGACCTAAAGGGGAAGGAATGCTATGCTACTGCATGTGAACTTTACATTCCTCCCCCCTCATGACTGACCAATAATTAGGGTGGTGATCCTAATCAATGGTGACCTTTATGGTGTTGTTTTCACTGCCAATGGACAGGAAGACTCAATGTGATCAGGAGCAGACGCCTCGGACCACAGACTACTCTGTAATTGATTTTCTGTGGGTAAGACTGAAATAACAACCGTATGGTGGCTCTTATGTTTCAGTCTCCAATGATGTGCTGATACCACATCACAAGATCACAAACAAACCCATTATCATGATGAGGGTTGGTCTAAGGCCAAAACTATCCTTCCATCACTAACCACCCCAACTCTTCCACACTCTCCACTAAAATAGTAGGGGGTCCAGAGGGGCAGTCAAATCAAATCAAACTTTATTTGTCACATGCGCCGAATACAACATGTGTAGTTCTTACAGTGAAATGCTTACAAGCCCTTAACCAACGGTACAGTTCAAGATAGAGTTAAGAAAATATTTACCAAATACATTAAGGTAAAAAATGATAGTAACACAATAAAATAACAATAACGAGGCTATATACAGGGGGTACCGGTACAGAGTCAATGTGCAGGGGTACAGGTTAGTCAAGGTAATATGTACATGTAGGTAGGGGTGAAGTGAATATGCATAGATAACAAACAGCGAGTAGCAGCAGTGTAAAAACAAATGGGGAGTGTCAATGTAAATAATCCAGTGGACATTTGATTAATTGTTCTGCAGTCTTATGGCTTGGGGGTAGAAGCTGTTAAGGAGCCTTTTGGTCCTAGACTTGGCGCTCCGGTACCGCTTGCCATGCGGTAACAGAGAAAACAGTCTATGACTTGGGTCACTGGAGTCTTTGACAATGTTTTGTGCTTTCCTCTGACACAGCCTAGTATATAGGTCCTGGATGGCAGGAAGCTTGGCCTCAGTGATGTACTGGGCTGTTCGCACTACCCTCTGTAGTGCCTTGTGGTCGGAGGCCGAGCAGTTGCCATACCAGGCAGTGATGAAAACAGTTGGGATGCCCTCAATGGTGCAGCTGTAGAACGTTTTGAGGATCTGAGGACCCATGCCAAATCTTTTCAGTCTCCTGCGGGGGCATAGGTTTTGTTGTGCCCTCTTCACGACTGTCTTGGTGTGTTTGGACCATGATAGTTCGTTGGTGATGTGGACACCAAGGAACTTGAAACTCTCAACCCGCTCCACTACAGCCACTTCGATGTAAATGGGTCCTGTTCGGCCCGCCTTTTCCTGTAGTCCACAATCCGCTCCTTTGTCTTGCTCACATTGAGGGAGAGGTTGTTGTCCTGGCACCACACGTCCAGGTCTCTGTCCTCCCTATAGGCTGTCTCATCGTTGTCGGTGATCAGGCCTACCACTGTTGTGTCATCAGCAAACTGTGTTTGGCCAGGCAGTCGTGGGTGAACAGGGAGTACAGGAGGGGACTCCCTGTTCACCCCTGAGGGGCCCCAGTGTACCACCTGGGGGCAGCCTGTCAGGAAGTACAAGATCCAGGTGCAGAGGGAGTTGTTTAGTCCCAGGCTCCTTAGGTTAGTGATGAGATTTGTGGGCACTATGGTGTTGAACGCTGAGCTGCAATCAATGAACAGCATTCTCACATAGGTGTTCCTTTTGTCTAGGTGGGAAAGGGCGGTGTGGAGTGCGATTGAGATTGTGTTTTATGTGGATCTGTTGGGGCGGTATGCAAATTGGAGTGGGTCTAGGTGGATGGGTGGATGCTATTGATGTGAGCCATGACTAGCCTTTCAAAGCACTTCATGGCTACCGACGTGAGTGCTACCGGGCCGGAAATCATTTAGGCAAGTTATCTTCGCTTCCCTGGGTACTGGGACTATGGTGGTCTGCTTGAAACATGTAGGTATTACAGACTCGGTCAGGGAGAGATTCAAAATGTCAGTGAAGACACTTGCCAGTTGGTCCGTGCATGGGCACGTCCTGGTAATCTGTCTGGCCCCGCCGCTTTGTCGTTTGATGACAGGCACAAGAGGACCCTCCACCCCCCCATCCAGCCCCCTGCATCTCTCTCTCATCCACCCCTCCTCTCACTTCTCTCCTCCCCATCTTCTTACCCTCCTCCTCCCCTTCTCTAACCACTGCCATAGCTTTGGGCATCCATGTCCTCTGCGTTGGACCTTGTTCCCAGTGTGTCACCGCCCCAGCTGTCCTCGCCTCCCGGCAGACAGAATTAGTAAGATAAACGCAGGCTGAGACGGAGGGGCCTGGCTACCCTCTGGACCAGACGTGTCAGATGGCCCAGACAGAAGGTTAGGGACTGGGATCTGGGGCAGGGGAGAGACAGAGAGACTAGGGGAAGGGAGAGAGAGAACTGGGATCTGGGGCAGGGGAGAGACAGAGAGACTAGGGGACAGGAGAGAGAGAACTGGGATCTGGGGCAGGGGAGAGACAGAGAGACTAGGGGACAGGAGAGAGAGAACTGGGATCTGGGGCAGGGGAGAGACGGAGAGACTAGGGGAAGGGAGAGAGAGAACTGGGATCTGGGGCAGGGGAGAGACGGAGAGACTAGGGGAAGGGAGAGAGAGAACTGGGATCTGGGGCAGGGGAGAGACGGAGAGACTAGGGGAAGGGAGAGAGAGAACTGGGATCTGGGGCAGGGGAGAGAGAGAGACTAGGGGAAGGGAGAGAGAGAACTGGGATCTGGGGCAGGGGAGAGACAGAGAGACTAGGGGAAGGGAGAGAGATAACTGGGATCTGGGGCAGGGGAGAGACAGAGAGACTAGGGGAAGGGAGAGAGAGAACTGGGATCTGGGGCAGGGGAGAGACAGAGAGACTAGGGGAAGGGAGAGAGATAACTGGGATCTGGGGCAGGGGAGAGACAGAGAGACTAGGGGAAGGGAGAGAGAGAACTGGGGTCTGGGGCAGGGGAGAGACAGAGAGACTAGGGGAAGGGAGAGAGAGAACTGGGGTCTGGGGCAGGGGAGAGACAGAGAGACTAGGGGAAGGGAGAGAGAGAACTGGGACCTGGGGCAGGGGAGAGACAGAGAGACTAGGGGAAGGGAGAGAGATAACTGGGATCTGGGGCAGGGGAGAGACAGAGAGACTAGGGGAAGGGAGAGAGAGAACTGGGATTTGGGGCAGGGGAGAGACAGAGAGACTAGGGGAAGGGAGAGAGAGAACTGGGATCTGGGGCAGGGGAGAGACAGAGAGACTAGGGGAAGGGAGAGAGAGAACTGGGATCTGGGGCAGGGGAGAGACAGAGAGACTAGGGGAAGGGAGAGAGAGAACTGGGATCTGGGGCAGCAGGGAAGAGGGATAGAGAGGGAGAGGGAAGGACAGGAGAAGAGGGGAAAGGAGAAGAGAGGGGATACAGGAAGATAGGGAGAGACAGAGAAGAGAGAGAGATGTCTTAATATGTGTGGTCCTTTTCTTTGTGTCTGTAAAAGGGAACAGCATCTACAGTAATTGGCAGCACTGTGTGTTCCTAAATAAAGCACCCAACCAGCTGCAGAACCATTCCACCAATCTGTCCAGGGATTTAACAGGCAGGGAACACAATGCTGGGTTAAATGACCAGGGCTTTTCTCCTTCATTTATAGACCTCCAGCACTTTACTGCAGCATCACAACGACAGAAAAAGAAAGGAGATTTGACTAGAAAAGAGATGTGTGTACAGTCGTGGCCAACAGTGAGAATGACACAAATATGAATTTCCACAAAGTTTGCTGCTTCAGTATCTTTAGACAGCAAAAGTTTTTGTCAGACGTTACTATGGAATACTGAAGTATAATTACAAGCATTTCATAAGTGTCAAAGGCTTTTTTAGTATCCTGTTAGGTATCCCTGTTTCAGGGTTGATGTCCTCTCTGTTGTGCTCAAAGTTGATGCAAAGAGTCAATTTTTGCAGTGTTGGCCCATCTTTTCCAAGACCTCTGAAATCCGCCCTGGCATGCTGTCAATTAACTTCCGGGCCACATCCTGACTGATGGCAGCCCATTCTTGCATAATCAATGCTTGGAGTTTGTCAGATTTTCTGGGTTTTTGTTTGTTCACCCGCCTCTTGAGGATTGACCACAAGTTCTCAATGGGATTAAGGTCTGGGGAGTTTCCTGGGCAAAATATCGATGTTTGTTCCCCGATCCACTTAGTTATCCCTTTTTCCTTATGGCAAGGTGCTCCATCATGCTGGAAAAGGCATTGTTCATCACCAAACTGTTCCTGGATGGTTGGGAGAAGTTGCTCTCGGAGGATGTGTTGGTACCATTCTTTATTCATGGCTGTGTTCTTAGGCACAATTGTGAGTGAGCCCATTCCCTTGGCTGAGAAGCAACCCCACACTTGAATGGTCTCAGGATGCTTTACTGTTGGCATGACACAGGACTCATGGTAGCGCTCACCTTGTCTTCTCCGGACAAGCTTTTTTCCAGATGCCCCAAACAATCAGAAAGGGGATTCATCAGAGAAAATGACTTTACCCCAGTCCTCAGCAGTCCAATCCCTGTACCTTTTGCAGAATATCAGTCTGTCCCTGATGTTTTTCCTGGAGAGAAGTAGCTTCTTTGCTGCCCTTCTTGACACCGGGCCATCCTCCAAAAGTCTTCACCTCACTGTGCGTGCAGATGCACTCACACCTGCCTGATGCCATTCCTGAGCAAGCTCTGTACAGGTGGCGCCCCGATCCCGCAGCTGAATCTACTTTAGGAGATGGTCCTGGCGCTTGCTGGACTTTCTTGGGCACCCTGAAGCCTTCTTCACAACAATTGAATCACTCTCCTTGAAGTTCTTGATGATCCGATAAATGGTTGATTTAGGTGCAATCTTACTGGCAGCAATATCCTTGCCTGTGAAGCCCTTTTTGTGCAAAGCAATGATGATGGCACGTGTTTTCTTGCAGGTAACCGTGGATGACAGAGGAAGAACAATGATTCCAAGCACCACCCTCCTTTTGAATCTTCCAGTCTGTTATTCAAACTCAATCAGCATGACAGAGTGATCTCCAGCCTTGTCCTCGTCAACACTCACACCTGTGTTAACGAGAGAATCACTGACATGATGTCAGCTGATCCTTTTGTGGCAGGGCTGAAATGCAGTGGAAATGTTTTTTGGGGATTCAGTTCATTTGCATGGCAAATTAATTGCAATTCATCTGATCACTCTTCATAATATTCTGGAGTATATGCAAATTGCCATCATACAAACTGAGGCAGCAGACTTTGTGAAAACAGGTCAACCCTGTTACGTGAGCAGAACTCTCATTTTAATATGGTGAAACTATTCCTTTTTAAATATTTTTTTCAAAAGAAACATTGAACATCTAACAGTCAAATCATAGCGTAAAAGCAGGCGTGCTGGTTCTACTCTTTTGGCCATTTTCAGTTTTTTTTGTGATGGAAAACTGACCGGGTTGTGGATAATCTCCAATGTAGGAGTCAAGTTTAATCCTTCTCTGTCCTTCGATGCCCAAATAAAACGAATTTGTAAAACATTTTTCCATCTTAAAAACATCACTCTCCCAGCATGACACAGAGAAACTCATCCACGCCTTCATCTTCTCTCGGATTGACTACGACAATGTGCTGTTTGGGGGCCTCCTAGCCAAATCACAACAGAGGCTCCAACTAATCCAGAACAGCGCTGCCAGGGTCCTAACCAGGACCAAGAAGTCAAACCACATCACCCTGATCCTGGCCCAACTCCACTGGCTACTGGTCAACTACAGGATCAACTTCAAAATCCTCAGGCTTGTATTTAAAGCCCCACCTACATCAGCAACCTCATCTCAATCAGCGAGCCCCCTCGCACTCTCCACTCAAGCCACTCCGTACTGATTCAAGTCCCCAAGACACGTTTCCGAACTATGGACCGGGCCTTCTGCTTCCTTTCCCCTCGCTTATGGAATGCTCTCTCTGACCATCTGAGAGCCACTCCTTCACTCTGAACTTTTGAAATGGGACATAAAACCCACTTCAACAGACTCTTTTTCATAGTCCTAGTCCCAATCTAAAATGTATTTAGCACCTAGCCCACTATTGCTATTTTACCTGCCTTTATTCTAAATGCATGTCCTTTTATTGTATATAATGTTTGTTTTTTCCTAAGAGCTTTGAGATAACTCTGTAATGAAAAGCACCTCTACAAATTAAATGTATTATTATTATTATTATTATTATTATTATTATAACACGTCAAGCCTGTTACCCATAGATAGACAGGCTAGAAATGTTTTAGCAATTTTTTGTTGTTGTGAAGCTTGCATTCAATTGCTTTTCCTTGTTGCACACAACAAGCTTCCATTCCCTCTGTCACGAGGGGATTTATAGCTGATTTCAAATGATAGGCACTTAGTATAGTATTTTCTTTTTCTTTTTTGAGATAGGAAAAGGTTTTATGAAGTTGAACATGGGCTTTTTATGACAGAATGTTAAAATGAGGAGAAATCAAACTTTTCTTCATACCAAGTTCCACTTCTGAATGAATTGGCACATTACTTTGTTTGTGTTGTGGCTGTAGGAAGAGCTCCCCTTCCAACAAGGTGATTCAATTATTTATATCTGGCATAGATTCTTACGGAAAAAACTAAATCAAGTTACATTAAATTATGCTAGTCATATGAGGTGGCCATATTATGAGGTAGCCTGTCCTGTTTTGACTTGACCACTTCTATTGTGACAAATCTAATGTCAAAGCCATTATGTGTTTGTTACCCGTAGCCTGATGTAGATGATTTCATGTAATCTGTGTTTTTAAGGGACACGGTTGTACAGAGAGAACACCATGTTAACTTGGCATGAAGCTAGAAGTGGATACAATGCTCAGTATGCATTGATACACCTGATCACGAGGGACTGTTTTGTAACTAGCAAGCTAACTAGCATGCAACATGTTTAGCCTTTGTTACATGTAGCCTTATAGACTGACGAGCATGACAGATTCAGGAGGGCAACCTTACTCTGTTGGTGCTGGTGTAGGTACAGGCTTGGTGAAGGTGAGGGCTTGGGGTGGGTGCAAACTTTTGCTTCAGCCAAGTAGTAGTACATCTGATTCTACTCAACTTTAACTTTAATGGAACAAAGGCCCACACCCACCCCAAGCCTGCACCCACACTGGCCCTTTCAAGGTCATGTTCTCCAAAATGAGTCCCTCAATCTTCATCACCTCTGATTGCTCATTTTGTCCCTCCTCCTTGTGACACGACAGGACCATCAAAGCCATCTCTGGGAAAGGATCCATGTCAGTGTGGTGGAGCTCTGGACCTGACGCCGGTTCAAAGGTTTTCTCCTTCCAGAGGATCAGCTGGGCTCTGGTGTGACCCGTAGAAGGTCCGGGGAGGGTCCGGCTCCATGGGCCTGTTGGTGGGAAATGATTAATGGTGGGCTGGTGATGACGGGGGCTGGGTGACCTGACCTTTCTGTCCTGGTTGTATTTGTGGGGGCGGTAAGCACCAGGCTTTAAGAGCACTGTAGACCCTGGTAGTGCCCAGACAGCTGCAGCGTTATGCCCCCGGCCGGGCTTATCGGCTGGGCTGGGAGCCCAGGGATGTGGGCCAGCGATGGGATGGGGTGATGGGTGATGGGTAGCATAGGGATTAGAGGAAGGAGAGGGAGGCAATGAGGGCTAGGACGAGGATGCATTGGGCTGGGGTCTAGCGAAGAGAGCGGTGGGGAGTTGAGGGGTTGGGAAGAAGATGGGTGGACTGGACCTGGGGTTACGGTAAGGGCAGCCAAGGACTGGGGCTAGGGCTGGGACTTAGGGGTTCAGGGTTGACATTTGGGAGTGATGGTGAGAACGTGGTAGGCATGCAATGAGAGCCACAATACTACACTCGTGCTTTGAGCATTAACTGGTAATATCCAAAACAGTTTGGTTACAGCTACACCATGTGAATTGTTAATATAATACAAGCATGCTGGTACTGGCAGCAATAAAACATGCCATAAAATCTATTTGTGAGTATTGCAATCGGTTTGACTTTAATTCACATTTATCTGACTACTGCTTGTGTGACTAGACCCATAGTTCTTTATTGATGTACATTGAGTGATCCATGTGTGGGTAATTGGGTACAATCAGATGAATTAGATTAGATCCCAGCCCCACTGAGCTGTGGCTCCTAACATGACAACAGTACTGGAGGTAAAGACTATCATCTGACTTCAATTTCCCTCTCCCATTCCCTTCCACACAACAGTGATTCTCAGCATAGTTGTCTAATTCAAACAGGGGCAGATTGGCAAATGCCAGATGGGCTAGACTATTTTTTAAGTTGGGTGGGCTGGTCGAAATTGACACACACAAACCAAAAAAACATTATGGACGGCGCCCATGGAATTTTGGTATTTTATTAGGATCCCCATTAGCTGTTACAAAAGCAGCAGCTACTCTTCCTGGGGTCCACACAGAACATGAAACATAATAATACAGAATGACATAATACAGAACATCATTAGACAAGAACAGCTCAAGGACAGAACTACATACATATAAAATGGCACACATAGCCTACATATCAATACATACACACAGTATCTAGGTCAAATAGGGGAGAGGCGTTGTGCCGTGAGGACAAAACACACATCACAACAAGATAGACAACACAACACTGCATAAAGAGAGACCTAAGACAACAACATAGCAAGGCAGCAACACATGACAACCCAACATGGTAGCAGCATAAAACATGGTACAAACATTATTGGGCGCAGACAACAAATCAAATCAAATGTATTTATATAGCCCTTCTTACATCAGCTGATATCTCAAAGTGCTGTACAGAAACCCAGCCTAAAACCCCAAACAGCAAGCAAAGCAGGTGTAGAAGCACAAAGGGCAAGAAGGTAGAGACAACAATACATCACATAAAGCAACCACAACTGTCAGTAAGAGTGTTTATGATTGAGTCTTTGAATGAAGAGACTGAGATAAAACTGTCCGGTTTGAGTGTTTGTTGCAGCTCGTTCCAGTCGCTAGCTACAGTGAAATGAAAAGAGGAGCGACCCAGGGATGTGTGCGCTTTGGGGATCTTTAACAGAATGTGACTGGCAGAACAGATGTTGTATGTGGAGGATGAGGGCTGCAGTAGGTATTTCAGATAGGAGGGAGTGAGGCCTAAGAGGGTTTTATAAATAAGCATCAACCAGTGGGTCTTGCAAAGGGTATACAGAGATGACCAGTTTACAGAGGAGTATAGAGCGCAGTGATGTGTCCTATAAGGAGCATTGGTGGCAAATCTGATGGCCGAATGGTAAATGAATGCTTCAACACCTGCATTGCTTGCTTTCTGCGGTTTTTTGGCTCAGTTTCTGTATAAGCACTTTGTGACAACTGCTTATGTAAAAATGGCTTTATAAATCAATCTGATTGATTGATTGATTGATTGATGATTTCAGTCAGACCAAATCATGGGCTCACCAACTGTAATAGTTTGTGGCACTAGTGAAAATAGGGGAAAATGTCAGTCTGGAGCCCTGTACTAATTAACACTTATGGTAGGTGTTGATTCAGGGGAACACATATGACAGGCACTAATTTGCAATATATCCTAAGTTGTTAGCTTGGCTTTAAAGTATAAGGCTTAAGCAGACAGACAGACAGTGAACAAGAAGCACAGTGACAACAGAGAACATGCTGAGACAAATGGACAGCACAACAGGGAGGCAAACAGTTATAGTGGTGAGGTGTATCTCCAGTGGTTTTACGTATTGTATTTGTTTTAAACAGGTTAAAAAAGAGGAGTCACTGGTACGGCAATAGTTGAGAAACGCTGTGGTGTACTGCCAATGTTATATGTCAGCATTACTGCCTGAGTCTAAGTAGGGTCAGTGTGTAGGGGTGTATGTGCGGGATGTGGTGTGTGTGTATGGCTGGTAGCCTGCCGTGGGGGTGATATGGTGGGGGAAGTGAATTGGCGGCGCTCGCAGTGATATGCACTGGTGTGGATAAAATGCCAGGGCTGAATTCTTGTCCCAGTCCGCCCCTAAATTCAAAGCTGAACCTCTGCACAAGCACACACACACCACGTTACCTCTAGGATACGCTCCCATGGTCAATCAGTGATACAGTGGGCCACTCTCAACACACACACACCTGTTGATTAACATGTCTATAAGCACCACACTCTTTACGGTAGTCTACAAATAGAGCACTTGAGTCACACAAGGGGGTCTCTGACACATTCCCTCCCTTCTGGACAGTGTCCAGGGGCCTTCAGGACAGGAAAACCAACTAGCATCACGGGGAGAGAGCGAGAGGAGTCCGGGGTCAGATGTGGGTACTCCAGTGGTACCTGTCAAATTGGGAGGTGGCAGATTTGGATTGCAGATTAGGTATAGGGTGGGGAAAAGGGAAGGGGTGTTGCTAAGTAAACAAATAGAATTCATCTCAAGTCAATCAAACAACAGGTTAAAGGTCCAATGCAGTGGACAGGAGAGTGTGAAGGTGCGAAACATAGCGCTACAATTTTCGTAGAAACCAAGCGGGTGGCTATCATTACCAGTCAGGCCTGGGGGAGACAGAAGGACTGGCAGAGAACGTGAGAGAGGGTGAGCGAGGTGGGATGGATAGGGAGAGACGGCAAGAGCGAGACAGATTCTCTGAAAGCTATCTCAGAGGAGGAGGGTGCTCTATGACATTTAACCCATGGCATACTTTCCATCCTAGCCTCACATCAAACAGCCACAATGTCATGGAGTACACAACAGTACACAAGTGTGTGTGTGTGTGTGTGTGTGTGTGTGTGTGTGTGTGTGTGTGTGTGTGTGTGTGTGTGTGTGTGTGTGTGTGTGTGTGTGTGTGTGTGTGTGTGTGTGTGTGTGTGTGTGTGGACAAGGCCTTGGTGATATTACACAGCATTATGTACTTGGGGATAGAAAAAAATACTAAACTGTTTAAATGAGTGTACTGTTGCAATCTGGGCTCAAATCTAATGAAAAACCTCTCATGACAGGAATGTTCTCTGTGAAAACAAACACTAAAACAAAGTAAAAGTGGAGGGAGGTCTGTGAACTGGGATTCCGAAGCAGTCCTGGGATATTTGTTATTTCTGGCTTTCCTCTTTGTGAAAAGGGTATACAGAGTTAGTGGGGGATGTTAGAATTAGGATGAGGCAGGGTTACTGGATCAGAATATTGAAAAGGGGAAGGAATGCTGGGAAGGGCTGGATCTGATAGCAGAAGGATACAGGGATCGAGGGAGAGCGAAGGGGATGCAGGGATAGAGGGAGAGAGAGGGGGATGCAGGGATCGAGGGAGAGCAAAGGGGATGCAGCGATAGAGGGAGAGAGAGGGGGATGCAGGGATAGGGGGAGAGAGAGGGGAATGCAGGGATAGAGGGAGAGAGAGGGGGATGCAGGGATAGAGGGATAGAGGGAGAGCGAGGGGCATGCAGGGATAGAGGGAGAGAGAGGGGCATGCAGGGAGAGAGGGAGAGAGAGGGGGATGCAGGGATAGAGGGAGAGAGAGGGGCATGCAGGGATAGAGGGAGAGAGAGGGGGATGCAGGGATAGAGGGAGAGAGAGGGGCATACAGGGAGAGAGGGAGAGAGAGGGGGATGCAGGGATAGAGGGAGAGAGAGGGGCATGCAGGGATAGAGGGAGAGAGAGGGGCATGCAGGGATAGAGGGAGAGAGAGGGGGATGCAGGGAGAGAGGGAGAGAGAGGGGGCTGCAGGGATAGAGGGAGAGAGAGGGGGATGCAGGGAGAGAGGGAGAGAGAGGGGGATGCAGGGAGAGAGGGAGAGAGAGGGGGCTGCAGGGATAGAGGGAGAGAGAGGGGGATGCAGGGATAGAGGGAGAGAGAGGGGGATGCAGGGATTGAGGGAGAGAGAGGGGGATGCAGGGAGAGAGGTGAATGTGATACATTTCAGCACCACAGGGGTGTTAATAAACTATAGACCAGGGCTCTCCAACCCGGTTCCTGGAGAGCTACCATCCTGTAGGTTTTCATTCCAACCCTAATCTATCACACCTGATTCTAAAAATTAGCTGGTTGATAAACTGAATCAGGTTAGTTACACCTGGGGTTGGAGAGAAAACCTACAGGAGGGTAGTTCTCTCGGAACAGGGTTGGAGAGCCCTGCAATAGACACTGAATATCCTGACCAGTTGACCTCATCTGTGTGTGTGTGTGTGTGTGTGTGTGTGTGTGTGTGTGTGTGTGTGTGGTTAGTGAACATCAATGCAATGCCTTACAAGGCCACAGGGCTGTTGGTGTGGCTGAGTGACTGCATGAGTGAGAAAGTGTGTGTGAGTGTGTGTGTGTGTGTGTGTGTGTGTGAGTGAGAGGGTTTATCTCTGTAGGGCCAGTGTATTTATAGCCCATTGAAAAAGAAAAGAGACCCTTGTCCCCTCCTACCCCCCTCCTCACCCACTCCCCAATTAGTCATCTATTGGTGGGGTAATCCAATCAGGAGTGACTACAGCTCGCCCTCCATCGCCCGTCTCAGTCTGAGCAAACTCCTCAAAGACACACACCCTCCACAGACAGAAAGGTAAGACTCAGCACTGTCCACTCATCCATCCATCCCTTCTTCACTTCTCTTCCACTTCTCTAGCACTCCCTCTCTGGCATCCTCTTCCATGTCCATTCTCTCTCTGCACCTGCGCTCTTACCTCTACTTAATAATGTTCTTTCTCCACTGTTCAACTCAGCCCGTCTCCGTCCATCCTATTACCTCTTCTTCTCTATCCCCCTCCACTCAGCCCAAACAATATCACTCACCCTCCTCCTAAAACTCCACATCTCTCTCTCTGTTTATGGTTCTTCAGACTTCTATCACCTTGCACACGATGACAGAATTTGGGCATTTAAGCGTGACATGTGACCTAATTTCTCCACTGACTAACTCAACTGTGGCTTGATTGATAAAGGTAAATCAATTGTATGTCATCCAGCGTTGACTTTATTTACTATTTTTAAAACCAAATTGTCACTTTGAATCAGAGGTAATCAGTTGAGCTTTGGTAGGGAACATTTATTTTCCCATGATACAGATTACATGATCAGAGGAGATATAAAAATTGTTCTTGTGCCCTCAGAAAGCCTGACTCTATTGGCCTACATTCACTGTGCCTCTGAGAGAACATTATTAGGGTTTTAGTGGACTTTGTTTTAAATGCTCAAGGTGATCCTTTCAGCAGGTTAACATTGTCACATTGCAGATCCAAGATCCGTCCGTCATAGTGTGCGTGCATGTGTGTGTATGTGTTGAACTTTAAACATAGACAGTGTGTATGCTGGGGGAAGGCTGTCTATGCTATCTTGTGATATCTAATCGATGATTTATATATACACTAGATGACCGACAGGGGCCCTGTGTTGAAGCCACCGTGCCTCCATCTTGGTACTCCCTCACCGTTATAAAAATGTATTCATTTATTCTATTACAGACACCTTAATGCATACTTTTAAATTACATTATGTGATCTAAACATACAAATATATATATATTTTTTTTTTCCTTAAAGTATAAGTACTAATGTTACTATCTCCACTACAACAGAAAAATACTTAAGACATTTCATTTTGTCCTTACTGTAGAATTCCATTCATTCCTATGGAGGACCGCTCCTTAAATATGATAAAGTGCTGATGGACAGGGCAGATAGGTTATATTCTCTGTGCCTTTGTGCCAAGTATCTACACCCTATTGTTAGGGAAGAAGTGGGGAGTGGTGTGGGAAAGGGGGGGTACATTTAGGGGAACAAAGTTCCACCCTTTTAAGCTAGGAGGTAGCGTTAAGTGCAGTCATGGCGTGATGGAGCCAATGAAATAGTCCCAAAAGTGCAAACCCTGCCACTCGGCTTATCTGGAAGACTATATGTGTATGTGTGACGGACTGTGCATGTCTGTAGTAGTTTGACATTGAGCTATTTTGAACCTGTCTAAACCCCTCTGTCGTGGCTCTTGAAAGCATTCCAGTTTTCTGGGAGGGCACTGGCTATCATTAGAGATGCATGTCACTGTGGGCCACTTCTGTCATTGTGGCTCAAGCCTAGTGCGATAGATCCCCTGTCAGCACTGACAGAGAGAGAATACCTGACCACTGTGACTGACTCAAGATTAAGGAAATATTTGACTACGTACAGACTCAGTGAGCATAGCCTTGCTATTGAGAGAGGCCGGTGTAGGCAGACCTGGCTCTCAAGAAAAGACAGGCTACAGTATGTGCACACTGCCCACAGAATGAGGTAGAAACTGAGCTGCACTTCCTAACCTCCTGCCAAATGTATAACCATATTAGAGAAACATATTTCCCTCAGATTACACAGACCCACAAAGAATTTGAAAACAAATCAAATTTTGATAAACTCCCATATCTATTGGGTGAAATACCACAGTGTGCCATCACTGCAGGATGATTTGTGACCTGTTGTCACAAGAAAAGGGCAGCCAGTGAAGAACAAACACCATTGTAAATACAACCCATATTTATGTTTATTTCTTTTCTTTTCTTGTACTTTAACTATTTGCACATCGTTACAACACTGTATATAGACATAATATGACATTTGAAATGTCTCTTTTCCTTTGGAACTGACCCCAGGGTCAGATGTGGGTACTCCAGTGGTACCTGTCAAATTGGGGAAGAGGGGAGGGGTGTAGGGTCTTTTTCTTGCTAAGTAAAGAAATATAATTTATCTCAAGTCAATCTAACAACAGGTTAAAGGTCCAATGTAGCCATTTTTATTGCAATATCAAGTCATTTCTGGGTAACATTGAAGTACCTTAATGTGATTGTTTTTAATTAAAATGGTCCAAAAAATAACTTCTTAGCAAAGAGGGGAAACTAGCTGTTATTGGTAGACAGACAAAAAAGAAAAATGTCCAACCTATTAACTAATTTTTGTGTGATGTCACCAGGCAGGCCAAAACTCCATCCCAACAAAACAGGCTGAAAAGTTCAGGCAGTCTTTTCAAACAGCTCTTACACAAAAAGGGCATTATAATAATTATCACCATTTCACAGTATTATTCCAACCTATTGGTATGGAAATATAAAAAAACAAGGACGTCCAGTTTTGGACTGCACTGGGCCTTTAAAGTATGTAGATGAAACACAAAAGAAGACTTAATCTTGTTAGGGGATGCATTCTGGACCATTTCTAACACTTGCCTGTGTCACGTTCTGACCAGTAAGGGGTTATTTGTTATTGTAGTTTGGTCAGGACGTGGCAGGGGGTGTTTGTTTTATGTGGTTCGGGGATTGTTGGGTTATGTTATTATGTAAGAGGGGTGTTTGTTTAGAGTGTTCCGGGGTTTTTGGGCTACGTTCTTGTTAGTTTATTTCTATGTTAGTTCTAGTTGTTCTATGTCTATGTTTAGTAAATGGGGTTGACCTTCAATTGGAAGCAGCTGCTCCTCGTTGCTTCTATTGAAGGTCTTATTTAAGAGGGGTGTTTGTTCTATGGTATTTGTGGGTAGCTGTCTCCTGTTTAGTGTCTGAGCACCTGATAGGACTGTTAGTGACGTTCGTTTGTATATGTGATTTGTTTGTTTTTCCTTCTTCACATTAAAAAGAAGATGAGTACACACGTTCCCGCTGCGTTTTGGTCTGATCATTACGACACCCGTTACAGCCTGGCTGTTTGTCAGTACCCCATACAGTTTTTAGGTCCAAGTTCCGGCAGCTTGGATGGGGGGCGTCGCTGCACAGCTATTTTCAGGTCTCTCTAGAGATGTTAGATCGGGTTCATGTCCAGGCTCTGGGTGGGCCACTCAAGGACATTCAGAGACTTGTCCCAAAGCCACTCCTGCGTTGTCTTGGCTGTGTGCTTAGGGTTGTTGTCCTGTTGGGAGGTGAACCTTTGCTCCAGTCTGAGGTCCTGAGTGCTCTGGAGCAGGTTTTTATCAAGGATCTCTCTGTACTTTGCGCCGTTCATCTTTCCCTCGATCCTGACTGGTCTCCCAGTCCCTGCCACTGAAAAACATCCCCACAGCATGATGCTGCCACCACCATGCTTCACCGTAGGGATGGTGCCAGGTTCAATCCAGACGTGACGCTTGGCATTCAAGACAAAGAGATCAATCTTGGTTTCATCAGACCAGAGAATCTTGTTTCTCATGGTCTGAGAGTCCTTTAGATGCCTACTGGCAAACTCGAAGCGGGCTGTCAAGTGCCTTTTACTGAGGAGTGGCTTCCGTCTGGCCACTCTACCATAAAGGCCTGATTGGTGAAGTGTTGCAGAGATGATTGTCCTTCTTGAAGTTTCACCCATCTCCACATAGGAACTCTGGAGCTCTGTCAGAGTAACCATTTGGTTCTTGGTCACCGCCCTGACCAAGGCCCTTCCCCCCTGATTCTTCAGTTTGGGGGGGGTGTGAGGGTTGGTGGAACAGACTTGGGGATAGGACAACGAACCATACTGTCTTGGCATTTATCTTTTTTATCATTTTCACACCCTTTTCAGAAAGGGTACCCAATGTTCCTCCACTCATGCCTCCTCCAGTAATTTTTAAGGAGGGTGGAAGGAAATATTAATAAGGGCAGTGTGATGTTGTGGAACGCCATCAATAACATGTCATGCAATCATTGGTGGCTGTGTGCAGTGTGACTGCTATGTAGACCACCTGGAAAGGCACCATTCTCTACTTCAGGGTTGTAAACTCGTGGGCATAGAAATAAAAAATGAATAGAACAGATTTGGAACCTCTAAGTTGACTGGTGGGTACACTTGCAATGGCTCACTGGTGTTGTCATCAAATCAAATATTATTTGTCACATGCTTTGTAAACAACCGGTGTAGACTAACAGTGAAATGCTTTCTTACGGGCCCTTCCCAACAATGCAGAGAGAGAGAAAATAGAGAAATGGTAGAAAAGTATGTAAAAATCAATACACAATGAGTAACAATAACATGGCTACATACAAGGGGTACAAGTACCGAGTCCATGTGCATGGATACGAGGTGATATGTACATAAACTCGGCAAAAAAAGAAACGTCCCTTTTTCAGGACCCTGTCTTTCAAAGATAATTCGTAAAAATCCAAATAACTTCACAGAATAGGGTTAAACACTGTTTCCCATGCTTGTTCAATGAACCATAAACAATTAATGAACATACACCTGTGGAACGGTCGTTACGACACAAACAACTTACAGACGGTAGGCAATTAAGGTCACAGTTATGAAAACGTAGGACACTAAAGAGGCCTTTCTACTGACTCTGAAAAACACCAAAAGAAATATGCCCAAGGTCCCTGCTCATCTGCGTGAACATGTTTTAGGTATGCTGCAAGGAGGCATGAGGACTGCAGATCTGGCCAGGACAATAAATTGCAATGTCCGTACTGTGAGATGCCTAAGACAGCGCTACAGAGAGACAGGACGGACAGCTGATCATCCTCGCAGTGGCAGACCACGTGTAACAACACCTGCACAGGATCGGTACATCTGAACATCACACCTGCGGGACAGGTACAGGATGGCAACAACAACCTCATGAGTTGCACCAGGAACGCACAATCCCTCCATCAGTGCTCAGACTGTCCGCAATAGGCTGAGAGAGGCTGGACTGAGGGCTTGTAGGCCTGTTGTAAGGCAGGTCCTCACCAGACATCACCGACACCAATGTCGCCTATGGGCACAAACCCACCGTTGCTGGACCAAACAGGACTGGCAAAAAGTGCTCTTCACTGACGAGTGGCGGTTTTGTCTCACCAGGTGTGATGGTTGGATTCGCGTTTATCGTCGAAGGAATGAGCGTTACACTGAGGCCTGTTCTCTGGAGCAGGATCAATTTGGAGGTGGAGGGTCCGTCATGGTCTGGGGCGGTGTGTCACAGCATCATCGGACTGAGCTTGTTGTCATTGCAGGCAATCTCAACGCTGTTTGTTACAGGGAAGACATCCTCCTCCCTAATGTGGTACCCTTCCTGCTGGCTCATCCTAACATGACCCTCCAGCATGACAATGCCACCAGCCATACTGCTCGTTCTGTGCGTGATTTCCTGCAAGACAGGAATATCAGTGTTCTGCCATGGCCAGCAAAAAGCCCGAATCTCAATCCCATTGAGCACGTCTGGGACCTGTTGGATCGGAGGGTGAGAGCTAGGGCCATTCCCCCCAGAAATGGCTGGGAACTTACAGATGCCTTGTTGGAAGAGTGGGGTAACATCTCACAGCAAGAACTGGCAAATCTTGTGCACTTCATGAGGAGGAGATGCACTGCAGTACTCAATGCAGCTGTTGGCCACATCAGATACTGACTTGATTTTGACCCCCCTTTGTTCAGGGACACATTATTCCATTTCTGTTAGTCACATGTCTGTGGAACTTCTTCAGTTTATGTCTCAGTTGTTGAATCTTGTTATATTCATACAAATATTTACACATGTTAAGTTTGCTGAAAATAAACGCAGTTGACAGTGAGAGGACGTTTCTTTTTTTCTGAGTTTATAACTAGGAATAAAGTTACAAATAGTAAACAGTAGCAGCAGCGTATGTGATGAGACATAAAAGGGTCAATGCAGATAGTCCAGGAAGCTATTTTGTTAGCTATTTAGCAGTCTTATGGCTTGGTGGTAGAAGCTGTTCAGGGTCCTGTTGGTTTCAGAGCATCGGTACCGCTTGCCGTGCGTGATGCAATCATTTCCATGGTAGTGTAAAATGTTCATTCAAATGATGTGGCTCATGCAATGGAATATACGTTTTGTAATGTCAGTTGAGTTGATTTAACAAATCACAGCACAGATTGATGGGTAAATTTCCTGCTTTTACTTTATGCTTTTACTTCCTGCTTTGCTCCTATGGGTACACTCACAATGGCCGGCAGTCCACCCATTATGCCATCATTGTCTTGAATGAGAACACCCGTTCTATTCAATGAGGGGATTCAATTAATCTTTCCCGGGTAGGTATGTTTTGCACCGGGTGAAGTTTTGGTACCGGGCAGCCTCCCAGGAGTGAGCCAGCACATGAAATAATGAGTAGATTTCTGTGGGAAGATCTCAATTGCACATTCCTTGCGTCCTTTCTCCTCGTCTCCTTCTCAAAACACATTGGATGAGAAAGCCAGGTTGAGAAATGCAGGGCCTCTGGCTTTCTCATCAAATATGTTTTGAGAAGGAGAGAGGACGCAAAGAGTATGCATTTGGGATCTTCCCTTCGTTTTACATAACCCCACGGTTCTCAAACCTTGTACCTAGTGAGCTACCATCCTATATGTTTCAAACCAATCCAACCCAACCCAACCCTAAATAAAGCTCACCAGATGGACTGAAAACCTACAAGATGGTTGCTCTCCAGAAACACGTTTGTAAATCACTGGTCTAACTAATGCTAAGTGATAGTGTGAATGGCAAAGTAACTGTAATTGTTTTATATTATAAACTGGGTGGTTCGAGCCCTCAATATTAGACCTTATACCACGGGTATGACAAAACATGTATTTCTACTGCTCTAATTACGTTGGTAACCAGTTTATAATAGCAATTAGGCACCTAAGAGGTTTGTTGTATATGGCCAATCTACCACGGCTAAGGGCTGTATCCAGGCACTCCGCGTTGCGTCATGCATAAAGAACAGCCCTTAGCCATGGTATATTGGCCATATACCACACCTCTTTGTGCCTTATTGCTTAAATAACATTCAATTGTTTATAAAAAAAGAAAAATTGAACTATAATGTTATTTATTGAACATGTTATTCGTATAAGATACTATGAGTCTCCTCAGCTTCCTGCAATTCAATTGATTCAATCATCCAATCAAAAACAACTAGATAAAACCAGCACTTTATTATGTGTCAAAGCCAGGGACCAAACCATGAGACTGCAGATCATTTTCAGGAGTTCAGAGCACATTTGTATTATAAGTACAAGTCTTTCCTCCATATTGAGGTACTCAATCTTTGTTGTTTGCTATGGTGGGACCCCAGCTAACAACAAACGTTCCCACAACTTTAGAGAATGTTCCCTTAAGAGCCTGATTAGGGCATTACAGAATGTTTTCATAGGAATGTTACAGTGACGTACAAGGATGATCCAAGAGACCAATCCCTTAACGTCGAACAGAACTTACCCAGAACGTGGTTACCAACTTCCCAGAATATTCAATATTAATGTTCTAGACACGTTTCATGGGAACATTGTAAGAACATTCCTGTGTCCAGTTTTCTGAGGGTTAAGACAATATTTCATTAACGGTAGTACAGCCCAAGAGAAATCGTCCGACTGTCGAAAATGCACAGTCCGAGGAGACTAATTGAGACCATGGTCTGATTAACGGATAAATGACATGGTGGAGTAGTAGGAAGATCAGAATGCCTTTAACCTAGAGGTTGAGTTCAAATCCTACACTGTAAACCCCAATGTGCTCTCATTACTCAACTTGAGGAAATCCATTGCACTTAATATCGGAGTACAGTTACTTGTGATTTTTGTAGTCATTATTCAAACTGAGAGTCACTGCGACCCTGTAGAGGGTCCAGGTTTGAATTATATCAGCTTGAAAAAAAATAATGTAATGCCCCCACTAAGCTATGCCTCCAATATAATTTCCCAGTGTGCCTTGCCTTTGAGTGAATTGTAGAGTTACCACCCATGACTATTTGTTAGTGACAGAGACATGGTTGTTTGAATTCATTCATTTTCACCAAGTGAGTTCCTAGGACAATATTATCATTATAATTACTCTATGACAAAACATGACATATCTCATAAGGACTTAAGGACTTACAGGCCACATCAGGCCGGCAAGTAGGGTTGCAAAATTCCAGTAACTTCAGTAAAATAAAATCCAACTGGGGTTTCTGGAAAACCTGGAAAATGTACCAACATTTTAACAATCCTACCTGCAGGTCCCATTATGCTGGCTTGCAAACTGATGTGTAATTCCTAATATAATCTAGCCAGAGTTAGGCTATCCAACAGTTGCAATTTGTATTCTCCCGCAACCTGCATTCATAATGACTGTCAGGGTTTAGGAACAGTGTGAGGAAACTGCCTAAGCCATCTAAACTGGAACAACCATTTCAGTAATGGGTGCAAAAAATCCAACTAAATGATTGGATTTGTTTAGAAAAATGTGTTATTTATCTTTGTGTAGCATAAGATTAATAAATCTATCACTTAATGTACATGCAAAAACAGATATTAAAAACAATTCCAAAGATATCAACCTGCAGTAGAGCATGCTGGGTAAAAATATAATTTATCATAACTTAAAAAAGTGACTTGATGTGACTTCTCATTTAGTTTTGAGTCAGTACCACATACAGTTAAGTAATAATAACTTTTAATTTACTCTGAGTTCAATTTACTAGAAGTATTTGAGTAAAAAACGCCTTGGCGTTTACAGTGCAGGTAAGGACATGCTGAATCATAATTACTGTATAAATGAACATGCACAGTGTAATCATGTATGTAAAAGTGTGTAATATTGTAAGCTGAAAACAATATGTTAAAAGCACTGTCTGTGTGTGTGTGTGTGTGTGTGTGTGTCCAATTTTAGATGAACGTTCCAATGAAACATGTCTACAACATTAAATATTGGATATTCTGAGAACATAGCAACCATGTTCTGGGTAAATTCTGTTTGACATTTAGGGAATGTTCTCCTAACTAACGCCAAAACTGGACACAAACATCTGGGGAATATTATGGGTAACATTACAAATAGTTATCTCTCCCTAGAACTGTTAGCTGGGAAACAATGTTATCAAAAGACTTGATAGGTGCCCCTTGGTGCCTTTGAGTCTCCAGATGTATTAGTCGGTCTTTAATTTGCTTGTCGTTAGTGTTGCTGGGACGGATGACATCAAAGAGAACACAGAAGCCCAGTCTCCAACAGCTGCCCACCTTTTTAAAATAGCTGAAAACTTGATTAGGGTAGAGTACATTTTTTTATTTTAGGAACAAGATGAATCCTGATTTTAAGCTAGGTGAGTTAGAGTGATGGAGAGACTTTGTGAAGAGGGGTTAGAGAGGGAGAGTAAATATATTCATTCCTCTTTCAACTTAAAGACAGAGAACAGAAAATTCCTCTGACTTCCTTTTTCGATCTAATTTGGACCAGTACACCAAGACCTTTCTCTAGATCTTTTACTAAGCACTCTTGTCCCCCCTACAATTGAGTAAGCAGTGATATATCTGAGGTGCTTATGCACAAAGACCATACATAATGCAATGACATCAGGAACATACCGTTATATTACAGGGGGTTTAGTCCAGAGAAAGGGGGACCGAATGAGGAAATGCAAACAACCCATTGGGTTGGAAAAACAAGGGAAAGCAAACGGAGAGAAAGACAGAGAGTGGGTGGGTGGGGGCAGGGAGAGAGGGAAGGAGCGACGGGGAGAGCGAGAGAGAGAGAGATGAGGGCAGCTGGATAAAGGAGTTTTGTTGTTGAAAAAGCTAAAGAGAATAAGATGGGAAGAGAGAAGGAATTTAAGAGAGTGAGGGGGGACATTCTCTAGTTTTCCAGCTTTTCTTTTGCCTCCTTATATGGTCAAATGATGACTGTGGAATCAATGGGCAGAGGGGAGTGGGTCGGCACTCCGAGAGTAAGAGAGAGGGAAAGAATGAGAGGGGAAAGAGGTGAGAAGTGTAGAGGAGAGGGGTGTGCAGTGTCGTGTGCTTGGGACACTGGGGACTTCCACGAGAGGCAGCCGGACACAAACCACTGGTCAGCAAAGCGAGACAGGCCAGGCACAGAGAGGCATAACCACGAGTCTTATCAGGGCTGAACTGCTAACAGCTACAGAGCGTGAGTAGCCATTATTCTGGTGTGCCGTCACACACACACACACACACACACACACACACACACACACACACAGCGGGATGCTGAGCTGTGTAGAGGTCTGGTGCGTGATACTGACAGCTGGAGGTGTGGTTATGGATTGCTAACTGCAGGGTGATATAGTAAGTGTTGGTATGCGCAGGAGTGAAGGTCCCCTGTCCCTCTCTAAGCACGCCTGATAGAGCTATTAATATCCCTCTCATCTGTAACCAGGTGGCTGTCACACCAACAGACCAGACTGGATGCTGATAGACACACAGAGGCCAAAGACTAAACCCTAGAGAGAGTCATACTGTACACAAAAGTACAACTTGATACTACAACTGTCGGCAATATACTGTCTCAAAAGATGACAGGCAGGTGTCTATTGAGATGTCCTTAATGTCTTATCAGAGATCTCTATTGTACTTGTTGTTGTGCTTGTGTTCCCTCCACTCTGCTTAAATGTGAAATGCACTTGTGGATATTCTATTCATTGCAGTAACAGGCAAGTCCATTTACATCCAGTTCTCATTACCTATAACAGACTGATTATGATGTATGCTCTCTGCTACTACTCAGTGTCAGGGAGTGGATATCTCTGTATAAACACTGGCACACAGACAAGGCAAACAGACAGACTTGGTTCCTCCAATGTGGTTCTGTTTATCTAGCTGAACTCTTAAAAATCTAGGCTACTTACAAATGTACTGTATGTATGCAGGTCATGCGGTTCTTGACCATAACTTGAAGAAACCTTTTTTATACAGTAAGACAATTGTCATTCCCAAACTCATCCTCCTCCCCTCTCCTCAGGTTAGCGGGGTGCCAAGATGACGGAGCGCTATGACTGCCACTACTGTAAGGAATCCCTGTTCGGGAAGAAGTACGTCCTGAGAGAGGAGAACCCATACTGTGTCAAATGCTACGAGAGCCTGTACTCCAATACCTGTGAGGACTGCAAGAAACCCATCGGCTGCAATACCAGGGTACAATACACACACGCACAAACTACTAACACTGTCTCCTTTTCTAGCCTCCATCCAAGAACATTGTCAAAGTGTGCCGTCTGATGTTCAGATTCGGATTGTCCCTCTGTTGTCACCATAGGACCTGTCCTACAAGGACCGCCACTGGCATGAGGAGTGTTTCCAGTGCTTCCAGTGTAAACGGTCTCTGGTGGACAAGCCCTTCTCCACCAAGGATGACCAGCTGCTCTGCACTGAGTGCTACTCCAATGAGTACTCCTCCAAGTGCCACGAGTGCAAGAAGACCATCATGCCTGGTGAGAACCTACACCGAGATCCATCTAATCTATACTAGACACACACAAAATCTGATGCATACATGTGGGCATGCACACACAAACAGGCGTGTACACAGACTACTCTTGCACTATCACAGATGACACAAACCTTCAATGGTTGCAGACAATTTAGATCTGTCAAAATACCAACACACACAGCCCCTTATGACATAATCATCTATTTAACGTTATAATGCTCCATAAAAATATTCAAAATGAAATCATCTTTATCAGAGCAGCCATGAAATGTGTTGATTTGTTTGAACCAGCGTCCATATTAGTAATATCATTATTATCGTTATTACACGCACACACACATTAATCACTGTCGTAGTATGCGAATAGCCAGGACTAAACTCAAACGTTTTTGGATGATTCTAACTAATCTACATGTCTTTGAATGTCCTCATTCACATAGTTTGCCTAGTTAAATAAAGATTAAATAAAATAACAAAAAAGAATGGTGCTTCTCCCAGACAGTCAGTGTAACTATACTCTGAGGTCTGGAGTGCAGCAGAGCAGAGCAGAACACTGAACGTAGATCGAAATGACCTCCAGACCTCCTCTCTGTTCCCCACTCTGTTTCTATACAAAGACCACCACGCAGTATTTAGAGAGTGAGGGAATGTGTGTGTAACCCAAGGACTGAGTAGTGTGTGTCCCCCTTTTCTCACTCTCCATTCCTTATCCTTTCCCAATTACCTCTGTCTCTCCATCCCTCTCTTATTCACTCACCCTCCCCCCTGCTCCCTCCCTCTCTTGCTTCATCTCCTTCATGCAGGCTCCAGGAAGATGGAGCATAAGGGTAACAGCTGGCATGAGACCTGCTTCACCTGCCAGCGTTGCCAGCAGCCCATCGGCACCAAGAGCTTCATCCCCAAGGAGAACCAAAACTTCTGTGTGCCCTGCTACGAGAAGCAGTTTGCCATGCAGTGTGTGCATTGCAAGAAAGTAGGTCAAGGGTCATGACAGTGTAAATACTGTAGTGTTTTTCCCCAAAATGTTCTGACCTCTAAAGTGACGTATACAACATAGAAAACAGGGCTCTTTGGATATCTGCTGAAAGTCTGGCTGTGTCTGGCAGGCAAGACTATAGGAACATCGAGTAGCACTTTATATATATATAAATGCTATCAGTATCTATACAAGTGGCAATTTACTAAATGGATTGCTGTAACCGCGAAGATCTGCTATCTGGGTGGTAGTACTTGGTGTGTGCGTGTGCGCATGTGTATGTGCGTACTTGTGTGCACACGTCTGTGTGTGCATGGTCAAATGTGTGCCTGTATGCCTAACCCTTTCTCTCTCCATTAAATAGCCCATCACTACTGGTGGGGTGACCTATCACGACCAGCCCTGGCATAAGGACTGCTTCCTGTGCACCGGCTGCAAGCAGCAGCTGTCAGGCCAGCGGTTCACCTCCCGTGATGACTTTGCGTACTGCCTCAACTGTTTCTGCAACCTGTACGCTAAGAAGTGTGCCTCCTGCACCACCCCCATCAGCGGTAAACTATCTATCTATGTGGTTGTGTTACAGATACATGTTTTCTGCTCAGGTCATGCACAGATTATCAGAGGCCAGAAAATGGCACCGATAGAGAGGGCCGCTGAGCAACTAGCCCCTAGTCAACTTTGCAGTATTTTGTTTTTTTATGTGTTATTTCTTACATTATTAGGCCAGAACATTTTTTGTGATATTACATACAGCCGGGAAGGACTTTTGGATATCAGAGCGGCGGTAACCAGCATTACCAGCATTACGATCAGGAATACAACTTTCCAGAATCGTATCCTTTGTTCGTACCACCCAGGGCAATTGAACTGATTCAAGAGGCTGACCCAAAACATCACCGGCGAAGAAGAGGTACTCGGAGTGGACTTCCAGTCCGACTCAGGAGATGCACACACCACCCACTGCTTCCGAGTATATTACTCGCTAATGTTCAGTCTCTGGATAATAAAGTTGACGAGCTGAGAGTGAGGATTTCCTTCCAGGGAGACATCAGGGATTGTAACATACTCTGTTTCACAGAAACATGGCTCTCTCTGGATATACTGTCTGAGTCCGTACAGCCAGTTGGGTTCTCAGTTCATCGCACAGACAGGAATAAATCTCTCCGGGAAGAAGAAGGGCGGGGTTGTATGTTTCATGATTAACTACTCATGGTATGATTGTGACAACATACAGCAACTCAAGTCCTTTTGTTCACCCAAACTAAAATACCTCAATAAAATGCCGACCAAGAGAATTCTCTTCGGTTATAGTCACAGCTGTGTATATTCCCCCTCAAGCCGACAGCCCTCAAAGATCTTCACTGAATTTTATGCAAACTGGAAACCACATATCCTGAGGTCGCATTTATTGTAGCTGGGGATTTTAACAAAGCAAATTTGAGTAAAACGCTACCGAAGTTCGACCAACACATTGACTGAGGTACTCGACCACTGCTAAAACATGACCACTGCTACTCCAACTTCCGGATGCCTACAAGGCCCTCACCCTCCCTTTGACAAATCTGATCACGACTCCACTTTGCTCCTCCCTTCCTATAGGCAGAAACTCAAACAGGAAGTACCCATGCTAAGGACTATTCAACGCTGGTCTGACCAATCGGAATCCACACTTCAAGATTGTTTTGATCACGCAAACTGGGATATGTTCCGGGTAGCCTCAGAGAATAACATTGACAAATATACTGATACAGTGACTGAGTTTATCAGGAAGTGTATAGGAGATGTACCCACTGTGACTATTAAAACCTACCCTAACCAGAAACTGTGGATAGATGGCAGCATTGTACAAAACTGAAAGTGTGAACCCGCTTTGAGGATAACACAGTGCCAACGATGCGGCCCGCTACCAAGGACTGAGGGCTCTCCTTCTCCGTGGCTGACGTGAGTAAGACGTTTAAGCGTGTTAACCCTCGCAAGGCTGCCGGCCCAGGCGGCATCCCTAACCGCATCCTCAGAGCATGCGCAGACCAGCTGGCTGGTGTGTTTACAGACATATTCAATCTCTACCTATCCCAGTCTGCTGTTCCCACATGCTTCAAGATGGCCACCATTGTTCCTGTACCCAAGAAAGCAAAGGTAACTGAACTAAATGACTATCGCCCTGGAGCACTCAGTTCTGCCATCATGAAGTGATTTGAGAGACTGGTCAAGGATCATATCAACTCTACCTTACCTGACACCCTAGACCAGGGCTGCCCAACCCTCTTCCTGGAGATCTATTGTCCTGTAGGTTTTCAGTCCAACCCTAATTTAGCAAATCTGATTCAGCTGGTTAAGGTCTTGTTGAGCAGCAAATTAGTAGAATCAGGTGTGTTAAATTAGGGTTGGACTGAAAACCCACAGTACGGTAGATCTCCAGGAAGAGGGTTGGGCAGCCCTAATCTAGACCCACTTCAATTTGCTTACCGCCTTAATAGATCCACAGACAATGCAATCGCCATCGCACTGCACACTGCCCTATCCCATCTGGACAAGAGGAATACCTATGTAAGAATGCTGTTCATTGACTATAGCTCAGCAGTCAACACGATAGTACCATCCAAGCTCACCATTAAGCTTGAGGCCCTGGGTCTGAACCCCGCCCTGTGCAACTGGGTCCTGGACTTCCTGACGGGCCGCCCCCAGGTGGTGAAGGTAGGAAACAACACCTCCACTTCGCTGATCCTCAACACTGGGGCCCCATAAGGGTGCGTGCTCAGGCCCACAAGGGTGCATACTTCCTGTTCACGCGTGACTGGGCACGCCTCCAACTCAGTCATCAAGTTTGCAGATAACACAACAGGTGGCAGGTAGCCTAGTGGTTAGATCGTTGGGCCGGTAACCGAAAGGTTGCAGGATCGAATCCCTGAGCTGACAAGATAAAAATCTGTCGTTCTGCCCCTGAGCAAGTCATTTAACCCACTGTTTCCTGGGTGCTGAATATGTGGATGTCAATTTAAGGCAGCCCCCCGCACCTCTCTGATTCAGAAGGGTTGGGTTAAATGGGGACGACACATTTCAGTTGAATGCATTCAGTTGAACAACTGACTAGGTATCCCCCTTTCCCTAGTAGGCTTGATTACTGACAGGGAGGAGGTGAGGGCTCTGGGAGTGTAATTCCAGGAAAAGAACCTCTCACTCAACAAAACAAAGGAGATCATTGTGGTCTTCAGGAAACAGCAGAGGGCGCACCCCCCTATCCACATCGATGGGACTGCAGTGGAGAAGGTGGAAATCTTCAAGTTCCTTGGTGTACACATCACTAACAAACTGAAATGGTCCACCCACACAGGCAGTGTGGTGAAGAAATCACAAACTTTTACAGATGCACAATTGAGAGCATCCTGTCAGGCTGTATCACCACCTGGTACGGCAACTGCACCACCCGCAACCACAGTAATCTCAAGAGGGTGGTGCAGTCTGCCCAACGCATCACTGGGGGCAAACTACCTGCCCTTCATTTACATTTTAGTCATTTAGCAGACGCTCTTATCCAGAGCAACTAACAGTAGTGAATGCATACATTTCATAAATTTTTTTCCATACTGGTCCCCCATGGGAATCGAACCCACAATCCTGGTGTTGCAAACATCATGCTCTACCAACTGAGCCACACGGGACCAGTACACCTACAGCACCCAATGTCACAGGAAGGCCAAAAAGATCATCAAGGACAACAACCACCCGAGCCACTGCCTGTTCACACCGGTACCATCCAGAAGGCGAGGTCAGAACAGGTGCATCAAAGCTGGGACCGAGAGACTGAAAAACAGCTTCTATCTCAAGGCCATCAGACTGTTAAATAGCCATCACTAGCACATTAGAGGCTGCTGCCTATATACATAGACTTGAAATCACTGCCACTTTAATAAATCGAGCACTAGTCACTTTAATAATGTTTACATATTTTGCATTACATATGTATATGCTGTATTCTACTGTGTCTTAGTCTATACCGCTCTAACATTGCTCGTCCATATATTTATACATTCTTAATTCTATTCCTTTACTTACATTTGTGTGTATTGTGTGCATTGTTGTGAATGTTTTAGATATTACTTGTTAGATATTACTGCACTGTTGGTGCTAGAAAGATAAGCATTTCACTACAACCGCAATAACATCTGCTAAACACGTGTATGTGACCAATAAAATTGTATTTTCTTTTATTTGAGATGTTTACAACATGTGGAATAGTGCTTAGTGTATCGGGAACTACACTAACATGCTAACACAATCCAACCATCTGTGCAGACCTGCGATGAGATTGTGTGTACCCGAAAGCACCCTGTGTGTATCTAACAGAGTGTCAGTCAGTCAATTAGATGCTCACTTCCATCAGTTCTAACTTCTAATGAGTCAGTCAGTCACATATTCACTCACTCACATCACGCCATACACTGTGCCCTGTTTGAATCCTTACGGTCTCCTTTCCTCCCTCCCCAATCACAAATCTATGTCATTTGATAAGAGAAAGCAAGGTATATCTGTCCTACTGTTTCCTCCACTCTGATCTGTGACAACTTCAATGAAGGATGTATTTATGATTTAGGATGTACAGACCTCTCTCACCTTTGGATAACAGTATGTTTTGATCTCTCTCTATCTCTCTCAGGTCTGGGTGGCAGTAAGTACATCTCCTTTGAAGAGCGTCAGTGGCACCATGACTGCTTCAACTGTAGGAAGTGCTCCGTGTCTCTGGTGGGCCGGGGTTTCCTCACCGAGCGTGACGACATCCTGTGCCCTGAGTGTGGCAAAGACATCTGATTGGCAGGCAGCGAGTGGCCGACGAATCTGATTGGATAGCAATGAAACAACCAGGAAGAATGTTTTAAAATAATAGATTTAAAAAATCAGCGAGGAACCATAGCAATAAGTCCCAACAACGACCCGTCAGAGCACAACTGAATATATATATATATATATATATATATCATAATAGCACAATATACTATTAGGCTACTAACCCAATATGCTATTTGAGTTCTAAGATATACATTTGACAATCATAGGTTTTTGTGTTATTGGTCTTAGATTTTTTGGTGTGCAACAGCAAATATTCCTTTCTGTATACCCTGGCTTGATATCCAATATCAGTTTGAGGTTTTGCGCAAGAATGTCTGCTGTCCTAATCTATTATATGCTGGTAAGATTCATATATTCAGAGTTTATGTATTTAGAAAGGAAAGTCCACCCAAATTACACAATTACTGCAGTCTATGGAAACAAATATGTAATTCTGTAGTTTGGGTGGACTATCTCTTTACGTTTTGACAGGTTATTTTGTGGTGCGTATGAAGGAGCACCAGTTTCTAAGTAAATGAGCTCCAAAGTAAATGTTAACTAACACAAAGGAACAGGTTTACCGGGCTTTTACACTGGTGCAAAGTTTCTAATGTTATTCAAGATGGGAATAAAACATAAAAGCTACAACTAAAGAAAAATAATAAATGTTAATAACAGAAGTGTAAATAATGACAGTTTGATAAGCTCAATTTATCATCCCAAATAAATAGCAAGTATACATTTGAGGCTGGTGCAAATGCCTGGTAACACTGACTCTAAGTGCCTATAAACGTGAGAGCACTGTTTGTATAAGTCATTTTCCAAGGGCGCCGATGAGAAGTCTGTGTTTGAAATCCAAATAAAAAACTACAAAAAGACCCGTTGCTGTTCACCTTGTATTACTGTAAGGAAAGGACAAGAAGTTAACAACAATGTCATCCTTTTCTAAAGGAGTTGGTAGAAGGTAGAAGCCCCAAATTAGGTCCAGGGTCAGATGTCAGTGCCGTTTATTTATTTTATTTAACGAGGCAAATCAATTAAGAACAGAGTCTTATTTTACAATGACAGCCAAACCCTCCCCTAACCCAGACAACGCAGGGCCAATTGTGCGCCGCCCTATGGGACTCCCAATCACGGCCAGTTGTGATACAGCCGGGGATCAAACCAGGGTCTGTAGTGACACCTCCAGCACTGAGATGCAGTGCCTTAGACCTCTGAGCCACTCAGGAGCAGCAACATTTAAGATGAGGGAGGAGGATACATTTTTTTCATGAGCGTGGCCTTATTTCTGTTACAACATATTGGATGATTGCCGTACATATTCCTTTCACTCAGTTCAATGTAACAGCGATAGGTTGAGGCTACCACATGATACTCACATTTTCCCTGTACCCATCATGAGGTTGCTACAACCTAGCCTATGAATTAAAGTTTACAAAGTAGGTGCACATAGGTCGAGAGAACAATTTTAGGTGACAGACAGTGACACATGGACACTTTCAATATACACTCTTGCCTGCATCTAGCTGATATAGGGTGTAATCATTAGTCCAACAGTAGCAAACGAGAGTTTCTATTGGACAAATTCAGGTATGTTTATCCCCGTTAGGTTCTGTTTAAGAAACATTTTTCAACAGAATCGTCAGAATGAATACACCCCTGAACATGCGTTAACACAGTTCACTTTCATAACTGCCGTGTTGTATTCCTTCTCTCGTCTATGTGGTCTCCTCCTAGCATCTTTTCCCTTCGCCGCTTGTGGATGTCAATACACAACACATCAGCTGTATGTGACCAGGCAAAAAAAACTTTCCAAGTCAAACCATATCATAACCTCTACACACAGCCTACATTTTTGTCACCATATTAGCTAAAGTAGCGTTATAGTCAACATAGCTAATAGAACGAATGTGTTAGTAAACCTGCTACAATCATGCCGTAACATTACAGTGTACAGTCAGTAATCAGTTTAGCAGTTACACCGGCGGGCCCAGTGGAAATACATTTGTAAAACCAAAAGCTTACCTTGACTTGGACGAGTTCCACTGTTGTGTTGGATAGTCATAGCCAGCAAGGTAACATCCTCTGTTTGAGCAGGGTGTTTGAGTAGGCTAAACTAGCTAGCTGCTAGTTTAGCAGTAAGTGACACTGAACTTTTTCTTAAAAAGGACGAAATCTCTATCTCTCTCTTGCTTCTCCTTCATTTTGGAAGAAATTAATGTGTTAAAACCTGTTCAACTATTGTCTTTCTCTCTCTTTGAGTCAGCTACTCACCACATTTTATTCACTGCAGTGCTAGGTAGCTGTAGCTTATGCTTTCAGGACTAGATTTATTCCCTGGTCTTTTGATTGGGTGGACAATACGTCAGTTCATGCTACAAGAGCTCTGTCATAATTACGTGTCATAATTACTGTATAAGTCTATGGAAGGGGGGGAGAACCATGAGCCGCCAAGGTTTTGTATTGAAGTCAATGTACCCAGAGGAGGACGGAAGTTAGCTTTCCTCCGGCTACACCATTGTGCTATCCTATAGAGTGCTGTTGAGGTTACTGTAGACCTTCATTGCAAAATAGTTTGTTTTAATCAATTATTTGGTCATGTGATTATATTTATAATAGTTTTATCTAAAAAGGACAATTTAAATTATTTACACATATTTTTCTTCTGAAAATCACTGAGCAGGATGGTCCTCCCCTTCCTTCTCTGAGGAGCCTCCACTGTCAGATATACTTTAATGGGCTAATAGTTAAAGGTATGATTCAAGGTTGGCTAATCTGATCCTAGATTAGGGGCAATTTCTTTCTTGTGCTCTTGCAAATCATGCAGGACTGATGCTCCATCTAGTGGTGGATTTCAGTTTTATTCAAATGGCCACACTCAAGGCTTCACACAAGGCAATTCACACTAGCTAAACATCTCATTACAAATTAAAGTGCCAGTCACAGCACTAATACATTAACAATCAGTATCAAAACCCTTCAAAATCCCTAACCTGTTATGACCCACTGTGTTCGCAATACATGTGGATTGGGTACCGGTACCCTGTGTATATAGCCTCGTTATTGTTATTTTATTGTGTAACCTTTACATTCTTTTGTACTTTAGTTTATTTAGTAAAACTTTTCTTGACTTTATTTCTTGAACTGCATTGTTGGTTAGAGGCTTGTAAGTAAGCATTTCACGGTAAGGTCTACACCTGTTGTATTCAGCGCATGTGACAAATAAAGTTTGATTTGGTACAGTACGGCTACGGCCACACACAGAGGCATGAAGATGTATGAAAAGGTATATATGCATTTAGCTTTGTAGACCTTAATTTTTCCTATTATGCTTTAAGTACCATCAGCCTCCATAACTCTAGCTCTATAACCAGCACTGGGAGACTGAACGCTGAAACAACTACTGTAAGAGGATTTCAGGTAGGTGGCAGCATCACAGAAGTATAATGCATGGAGTAGCACAGAGGGTTAAACTGCGTATTCCTCGCAAAATACCTACTTATTCCAGAAAGTAATCCTGGACATATATTGTGGTGCCATGTCTGCAGTAGGAGTCAATAGAGTCACAGTTCGTTCTAGCTCCATGGGAGGGTGCTGGGGGACACACAAGGGTCAGGTAAAGGGTCAGAGAGAAGTTCTAGGGTCCGGGGGGACAGGTAGGTAGATGAAGACACATGTCACCACCCCAATGTTGGTATTGTTGTGTGGCTGTCCTGACTGGTAGAGAATCCCCCGCGGTGTGAGGCTGCTCCTCTCCATAGTGGGCTGGTGGGTCTGTAGGATCAAGGATCAGGGCCATTTCGCTTTTTGATATTTTTCTTCACCTCTGGAGATTTGAGTTCCCCCTTGGAGGAGACAGTGACATTTACAGAAGACATTCACAGATCAGATTGACATAACAACAACATTCCCAAAAATTAGTAAACAGTAAACCAACCCTGGTGCTGGAGAGCTACTGAATGTGTGAATCAATTGTTTTAGTGTTGGGCTGTTATGGTGACTGTATTACCGCCACACCGGCGGTCACGAGTCATGACGGCGATCAAATTCCAGGTGATGATTTAGTCAAGGTAATTAGGCTTCTCCAAGATCTGATGCTGCTGATGGTCATTAGTAGCCTACCAAACTTGCTAACTGCCTCGTACTCAGCACTCCATCGGCCCTCTAATCACTCTGACATCAATGCAAATGTAATCTAAAATCAAATCAAACACTTCATGAGGGCCCATGAGCACTTGTTGCAGCAACATTTCTATAGGCTATGCAATTGCATGAGAAAACAGAGTGATGGCCTCTATTAAAAAGAGGAGGATCCCATCAGCTTTTTATAAGCTAGGCCTACTATATTTATTAATCAACTTTTCTAATATTAACCACATTGCTTCTCTTTACAACAGGAGTATAGCCTACCTGGCTGACATGAAAATTAACCAAGGGAAAAGCGTCCTCCATTCGCTATTTAAGTGCATAGATGGCATATTTTTTCCACCTGCCCCTGTTTCGAGACAGGTGCATGATAATGGTCCATTCTAATTCAAAACAAATTTCACATATATATTATTTAGTATATGTAAAGACAAGACTAAATCAAGAATAGTGTGATGGGTGACAGCATTAGCCTATCACTTGTAAATGACGCCCAGCCTAGTTGCACACCTCATGTAGCCTAGTCCATAGGCCTATATATTTTGATAAGGTTTATATCACAACTAAAGTGGCCAAATAGCTTCTTAAAATGAAGCACATTAATCCGCTTTGCAAGGGGTGTAGAGCCTAACTGGCATACACAGCGTGTGAGTTTCAAGTTTGGGGAAGATCATTTTCACCATAAAAATGCACCTTTATAATAAAAGCATTACATGCATAATTGCATTTGTGGTCACTTTTGAGAATGGTGTTTTCCTACTAATGGAAAATGTGCTCTTATAGCCTACTGCCGTGTGCGCATTGCTGCGCTTATAATGTTAAGAAATAGCCTAAAGGTTTATCAACATTTTTATCAACATCTGTTGCGTCAGGCTCATTGCTTAAAACAGGTTTTTTGATTCTAGTTGTTGTATGAATTTGGGGTCTATCGCATCCCACAATTGTCCAGACTGTGTTTAGAATATTTATTTCTCCCACAGAATAGGTCAACTTTTGTACTGTGGGGGATAGTAGTTTGACATAGTTTAGTGCTTTTGCTGTTTGTTAGGCCTACTCATCTTGTTATCTGACTAAAAGTAAATCTGGGCATTTCCAATATCATCAATATGCGCCTCGGAATTGGATAAGGACATACGCAGTTGCATCCCAGATATGTCTGTCTTCACTTGTAGCCTGTAGAAAGACCCGATCACGTGACGGAGAGCCATGTGAGTGAGATGTGCTTCAGCAAGGAGGGGAGAAGGGAATTATAATTATTATAGTCAGCCCAAGGTCACAACGGCCACTGGCCGCAAAAGGCAGGGAATTTTTTAGGGGGCATTACGGCCACACAAACGGGATGCAGCCGGGAAATTTGAGGCATTATCAAGGGCTTGTCAAATTGTGAATGAGAGACTGAGGATGTGTGTACAGCCTGTGCAAAAAAACAAAGCAGAGCTCATGCCTTTCATGCAACTTTTTTCAAATCATCACATCATCGCATCATGCAGCCTTACAATGTATTAATAATCAAAACATATAGCCCAACAACTAAAGTTACACAAATAACTCTAAATTAACCATTTAGGAGTACTTGTTTCTTTAACCGCTCAACACAGAATAGTCAAATGTGCACACTCCCTCAAATGTTTGTAGAAAATATCCTTTCTATTTTATTCAGCTTTGTTCAATTGTATTCTTCATACTATAAAATAATATTAAATAATACCATGGAATTCTAAGCAAATTGTGTTTACTAAATTAACTACAATAGCCACCAGCCATATGGCATAGCCAGATCAGTACCTAACATAAGGACAACTCAGTATGCTGTTCTGTTCTTCTGTAATAGACTACACTTTCTTCACATCATGTTTCTTAGGACCTGTCTAAAATAAATAATGGATTTATTGTGATGGTGTAGGCTATATTACATGATTTATTAGTGGCTTGTAGGCTATGCGTGGAAGCCAGGAGATGCTACATGTGTTAACGGTCAACATTTATTAGCTTGACAATCACAGACTGACAAAATTTGACCGCCACAGCCCTAGACTGGAACAAAAGCCTGCAACCTGTTGCTCTCCCGGACCAGGATCGGTGACGACAAATTATTATCTTTACAAAGATGTTTCATACAGACCGGTAGATACTAAGGTTCCATACCGAGCCGTTTTACATTAACCGAGGGGACGGAGGATGTGGGGGCTTCCCAGACATGGTCAATGGGAGGACGAAGAGGGGGTAGCTTGCGTATGGGGATAGAGGGGTTCATGGAGGGAGGGGGCTTGAGTCTGTTTGTCACCCCAGACCCTGACCCCCTGGTTTCTTCAGTCTGACAGGGCCACTTATAGAGGAGCTGCCATCGAACACGACCAGAGGCCTCTTCCTGTTGTGGTCATTACTCTTCCTGCCGTGGTCGTTACTGGAGCTGCAAGACAAAACAGAAGATACTGACTGAGGCTACAGTAGCAGTATCATTTTGGAGTCATTGGCTTTTACTGTGGTAGGAGCATCATCAGGAGCAAAATAACTCATATATTGAGCCTGTCAGTCTGTGGCCATTCAAATGCGGAGAGACATACTTAAAGGTAGACTCAGCAATGCATGACGTAAACAGCAAACAGCAGCTGATTTCTGCAACAACTTGGAGTGTTGAAGCGCAGGGTTGTGGAGTAACGGATTACATGTAACTGTAATCCGTTACGTTACCAGGTAAAATATTGTAATCAGATTACAGATGCTTTTGAAAAACTAGATGATTACTTGGAGGATTACTTTTAAATTGAGAAAGGATGTTTGCGAAAAAAATTGGACACTTCTCTGTTTTCTCAATGACATTCAAATCAGCATTGAAAAAAGGCGCAAGTTTAAATTTGTGCAATGTGAGCGTGTCTGACCATAAATCAGAGACCATTATGATGACACACCAAATGTGTATGATGGATCGTGGGAAAAGAGCAGAAATAGGCTTTTGTAGGTTACAGTCCAAGCTATGTCTTCCAATGGTGTGACTGCTGTCGGCATCCAAAGATTATCTAACTTGAATAAATGCTTGGAGGTAAGGATGACAGCAGTGGTGTAGTCTACGGTGATACGGATATCATTATTGATGCCTACATAGCGCATTGATGTGAATCACACTGCTGCTCTCTCATTTAGCTATTTGCGCCTTATGGATTGTGGTTGTTGTGGATGGATCTTCACAAATCTAAATGTATATTTGAACCCAATAATGGTTGAATTGAAGAAGTTTAAGCTGCCCATAAATCATTGTTTTTGAAACCAGTGGACAGCCAGTGAAAAATGCGCTCTTGCAACAGCTGCATAGTGCGGATCCCAACCTATGGGATAAACGTGAGGCTTTTATTGCTCAATCTAACTCATGCTGATAAAAAAAAAATTACAAATCCATAGGCCTAATGAACATATGCTAAAACTCACATGCTTTTGATAGACTTAAAGGGGCAATCTGTAGTTTCTACATCCATTTTTGGACGTATAAATGATATATATATATATATATATATATATATATATCCATTGATTCATGAAGAATGCCACATGAGCTTAGTCCATGAGAACCCCAAAAATAAGCTTGTATTTCCCAAATGTTTGTAAACATTGTAAATGTAAACAAACACTGTATAGCCTCATAATATGGTTCAAACAATCATTTCTGTATCATGGATGGTCAGTCCTTGCATCCATAGCTCTGTCTATTAATCTGAGAGTGGTTGTATTTCTCCAGGCCCATCCCTCAGCTTTTTACCAAAACAGAAGCAGGGTGACCGTTTTGTTATTGGTTCATCTGTGGATTTGCTCTTTAAACAGCTGCATATTATCAAGATATCAAAGTGTCACCAACAAAAAGGTAAACAATAGGCTTATAGCAAATGCAGCATATGGCATTCATTTTCACATGTAAATAGCACTTTTCAGTAGTGCCCAAAGCATGCCGTTCCATGAGCACAGCATTTATTTTTCAACTTGAATCAATGAGCCCAATCAGTCCTTCATGACAACAAAATCATAAACAACAGAGTAGGGCTGGCTAATAAATCATTAGTTTTGGGGTCATGCTCAGGTAAAACAATTTGGCTAATCTGTATTTCCATATTTCCAAGTCTTATTTTTGAAGATCATGGGATCATGGTATTTTGAAAAGTTGGTAATGATACTTTTCTTTGGAAATGTCCAACAGTTTATTAATCATTCTGGCTTTGCATGGAACACTCGAGGCTCCCGAGTGGCGCAGCGTTCTAAGGCACTGCATGTCAGTGCTAGAGGTGTTACTACAGACCCTGCTTCGATCCTGGGCTGTATCACAACCGGCCGTCATTGGGAGTCCCACAGGGGGGCGCACAATTGGCCCAACGTCGTCTGGGTTAGGGTAGGGTTTGGCTGGAGTAGGCCGTCATTGTAAATAAGAATTTGTTCTTAACTGACTTGCCTAGTTAATTAAAGGTTAAAATAAAATGTATTGTTCTGACGCTGGCTTTGCAAATAGCTAAATCAGCGGAACATCTTCTCATTCTACTTCTGAGGTTTAACTGCGGTTGGCATCCAACAAATGTTGCATTGCACCGCCACCAACTAGACTGGTGTATAAATCCCATATACCTTGCGTTGAAAAAGAGGATAAGGGAAAATCTAAAATATATGAACAAATACCCTGTCATCTAACCCTATACTCATTAAAAACCCACCATCGTATTGCACTATTTAAAACTAGTCCTACCTCAGGCCAACGGCGTGGACGGACGGGACACCACCACTCAACACACCCTGTAACTCTTCTGACGTCAAATCTCGTACGCTCAAATTCTTCTCTGCAGCTGCCACTACAACCTGTATTTTCTGTAACTTACGTTCCATCCCTGTGGTACATCTGATAGTCATTACTATGAACACTAAAAAGCCAATCTTACTGCACATATCACTCGTTGGCCTATCCCTCTGTATTGGCAAAGATCTACTACTCTCACAAATCCTCTCAGGATCCCTCCCCCTTGACCCATCTTCCTCTACTTTCTTCACTGCCTCAGCATACAACACCCTCTGCACTACTCTAACACTGATAACCTCATCCTGCCTCTCTCATACCGGACACTTCTGACCCCCAGCCCCATGGACACCCCTACAATTAACACATACTGTACCGCTTCTTTCCCCAATACTACACATTCCTTTGTCTCATGCCCTTCGGCACACTTCTCACACCTAGGAACCTCCCTCCTACACACTGCTCCCACATGCCCATAAGCTTGACACCTGTAACAACGTGACAAAAGCTCACACGGGATAACAGAAATATCCTAGCATTAATATGTCGGGCAAAGACTCAACATCAAAACTCAAAAGAACAGACAATGACTCTTCTGGTTCACCACTCACGCCACCCTGTCTGCGTCGCACCAAACAATGAGATTCACAAATACCTGTAATCTTCCCCTTCATTTGGTCCACTTTTTCATGTACAGCTACCCCAGTATTCACTCCTTTCAATGGCACCCTTTTCTTGAGAACAAAACAAGTCACAGCTCTTGACCCCATTCGTGTGGCGCGGAGCGCCTGGTCCCTCTGATCGGCAGAAACACAAACAATTATCACAAGATCACTTGTTACCTTCAACAATTCCACGCCACCCAACTCGGTTGTCACCCACCCTGAAACTACATACGGTATGGATCAGCCAAAAGGCAGGGGTCTACTTTCTCCAAAAATCTCACTCCTACCGTGACAGATTCATCTTTATCCTGATCATTGGTGCAAGCCTCAGGCTCCAAGAACCTCACCACAACTTCCACCACCGATAATTTGCCCTCATTCACTTCCATTTCGCCTCCAGACCTTGATCCGGCGTGCGACTCACTCTGCTTACACTTTCGACCATTCTTCTTCGACAAACATCTCCCTTTTTTCTGCCATCTTCAACCGATTCACTGTTACCCTCTACCTCCTTCACTCTCTCCGACCTCTTCCACCTCTTTTTCCCTCCATTCCTCCGGATTCCAAGTGCATGACTCCTTACATTAATATTGCACTTCTCCTAATATACATCTCATTCTTGCCCTCTCAAGGGACACCGTTTTTATCCCATGCCCTCCTTCTCCAACAATCGTCTTCTTCTTTGTGTGGTTTTAAGGGCAGACTAGACGCTTTCGTCTTCTTTGGTATCATGGCGTTCGTACATTTTGTTTGTGCATGCCGCCACCTACTGTGCTGTAGTGTGTGGTCAATCACGTTACATTTTGTGATACAAAAATAAAAAAGGAAGGGGGGAATGAAAGGAAACCCTACACCTATATACTACTATTTCATAACTATTCAAATCACCACCCCATTTTACTACTTTGACCCTAACTGATCCTACACCAGGCCGACGACGGCCTGGGAGGACGACGGCCTGGGAGGACGACGGCCTGGGAGGACGACGGCCTGGGAGGACGGGACTCTTCTGCAGTAAAACCTTGTACACTCAAGTACTTCACTGCTGCTGCCACCACAACATTTATTTTCTGTGATTTACATTCCATTTCTGTGGTACAGTTGATAACGATGGCAATGAATGCTAAGAAGCCAACCTTGCTGATGATAAATTCATATCACTCTATATTGGCCTAGGCCAACAATTCACCCTTGACCCATCTTCCTCTACTCTTTTCACTGCCTCAGCATATGACACCTTCTGTTCTACTCTGACCCTGGCAACCTCAACCTCTCTCTCTCGCACCGGGCACTTCTGATCCCCAGCAACATGGGCACCCCCCACACAGTTTTTTCCACCAATACTACACATTCCTTTGTCCCATGCCATCCGCCATACTTCTCACATCTCAGCATCTCCCTCTTACACACTGCTGCAACATGACCATGCGCTTGGCATCTGAAACACCTTAGTGGGTTCGGTACAAAAGCTCTAACTGGATAACTGACATATCCTAACATGACTTCATCAGGTAAAGACTGGCTGCCCTTTTGAGTTTTGGAGCAATGTCAGTTTCACCACTCTCGCCACCAGATCTGAGTCACACCAAACGGCGGGGGTCACAGACACAGGGAATATTCAATTTCAGTTGCTCCAACTCAACACTTAACGCCACCCCAGTAATCACTCCTTTCAAAGGCGCCCTGCTCCGGAGAGCAAAGCAAGTCAAAGGTCTTGTACCTCTGGACAGAAGAGACATATAAAATCAAGTCCACTTCAAGCTACCTTCACCAATTTAACAGTAACCAACTTCATTTCTACCCAGCCTGAGACTACAAATGGATCAACCAAAAGGCAGGGATCTATTCCTCCAGAAATGTCACTCCCACTGGGCCTGAATCATCCTTTGCATGACCATTGGGGCGAGGCTCAGACTTGGAGGTCTTCACCATACCTGCCACCACAGGTCATTCATCCTCACTCTCGTCAGGTTCAATTTCTGCGCTATCAGAGAGAGCAGAATACGGTTTGTATTTGGCACACATCTTCCCACTACACTCGGCTCTTCTCCTTCTTCCTTGCTGTCCATAACCACATCTATGCGTTCACCACACTCATGCCATGCCTTCATTCGCAGTATTACTTGTCCCTCGAACTGATGGCCTTTCTTTAAAACCCAACTTCTAGTCCTTAGGCTAATTTACAAGTCTGTCTATCTTTGGCACTCTCTTCTACTTCTCTTCTATTGTTCGACAAGAGGCTTTGTTGTGTATTGCTGCCTTTCACAGTTCGGAAAGTGCATTGCACATTTGTTCACAGAAAAGCGAAATGGGGAAAAAAATATATATACCACTATCCCCAACACACCCCACCACCCCTTCCCACTACTTTGACCCTAACATATCCTACACCAGGTCATCGGCCTGGGAGACTGGAACCCCTTCTCTCAAAACCTCCTGTCATTTTTCTGCACTAGAATCTCTGACACCCAAAAACGTATCTGTTGCTGCTACTATCAGTTCAATCTTCTGGGATTTCCTTTCCATCTGTGCGGTACAATTAATGACCATAGAAATAAACGCCAAGAAGCCAACCTTACTAAGCACAGAACATTTTCTGATCCCCAGCAACATGGCAACACCCATAATTGAAACACACCACTCTTTCCACCAAAACTACACGCTTAGAAAAAAAAGGTGCTATATAGAACCTAAAAGGGTCCTTCGTCTGTCCCCTTAGGAGAAACCTTCAAATAACCATTTTTGGTTCCAGGGAGTGTTAAAGATGGCACCGATAGAGATGGCAGCTTCGCTTCAAGTCCTCAGTATTTTCTTTATGTATTATTTCTTACATTGTTAGCCCAGAAAACCTGAAGTGTTATTATATACCAGCACAACCAGCAATACAACCAGGAATATGACATTCCCAAAGCGGCTCCTTTGTCTGCACCTCCCAGGGCATTTGAACTGATTCCAGAGGTCGACCCAAAACAACGCAGTCGGAGGAGAGGGTGCCGGAGCGATCTTCTAGTGAGGCTTCGGATGCGCGCACACCACCCACCGCTTCCGAGTATATTACTCGCTAATGTCCAGTCCCTAGTTAACAAAGTCAAAAATATTTTTGTAACATACTCTGTTTCACAGAGACATGGCTAGCTGGGAACATGCTGTCGGACTCCGTACAGCCAACGGGATTTTCAGTGCATCGCACCGACAGGAACAAACATCTCTCTGGTAAGAAGAAGGGCGGGGGTGTATGCTTCATGATTAACGACTCATGGTGTAATTGTAACAACATACAAGAACTCAAGTCCTTTTGTTCAACTGACCTAGAATTCCTCACAATCAAATTATCTCCCAAGAGAACTCTCCTCGGTTATCGTCACAGCCGTGTATATCCCCCCGCAAGCGGATACCAAGATGGCCATCAAGGAACTTCACTGGTCTTTATGCAAATTGGAAACCATATATCCTGAGGCTGCATTTATTGTAGCTGGGGATTTAACAAAGCTAATCTGAGAACAAGGCTACCTACATTTTATCAGCATATCGATTGCACTACACGAGCGAGTAACACACTCGACCACTGCTAGTCTAACTTCTGAAATGCATACAAGGCCCTCCTCCCCTGCCCTCTTTTTGGCAAATCTGACCATGACTCCATCTTGTTGCTGCCCTCCTATAGGCAGAAACTAAAACAGGAAGCGCCCGAGCTTAGGTCTATCCAACGCTGGTCTGACCAATCAGATTCCACGCTTCAAGATTGCTTCGATCACGTGGACTGGGATATGTTCCGGGTAGCCTCAGACAATAACATGGACGTATACGCTGACTCGGGGAGCGAGTTAATAAGGAAGTGTAAAGGAAATGTTGTACCCACTGTGACTATTAAAACCTTCCCTAACCAGAAACCGTGGATTGATGGCAGCATTCATCCAAAACTGAAAACACGTACCACCGCATTTAATCATGGCAAGGCGACTGGAAACATGGCCGAATACAAACAGTGCAGTTATTCCCTCCGTAAGGCAATCAAACAAGCAAAGAGTCAGTATAGAGACAAAGTGGAGTCGCAATTCAACGTCTCAAACATGAGATGTATGTGGCAGGGTCTAAAGACAATCACGGATTACAAAAAGGAAATGAGCCCAGTCGTAGACATCGACGTCTTGCTCCCAGACAAATTAAACAACTTCTTTGCGTGCTTTGAGGACAATTCAGTGCCACCGGCACGACCCACTACCAAAGACAGTGGGCTCTCCTTCTCCGTGGCCGACGTGAGTAAAACATTTAAACGTGTTAACCCTCGCAAGGCTGCCGGCCCAGACGGCATCCCTAGCCACGTGTTCAGAGCATGCGCAGACCAGCTGGCTGGTGTGTTTACGGACTTATTCAATCAATCAATATCCTAGTCTGCTGTCCCCACATGCTTCAAGATGGCCACCATTGTTCCTGTTCCCAAGAAAGCTAAGATAACTAAACTAAATGACTATCGCCCCGTAGCACTCACTTCTGTCATCATGAAGTGCTTTGAGAGACTAGTCAAGGATCATATCTCCTCCACCCTACCTGTCACCCTAGACCCAGTCCAATTTGCTTACCTCCCCAATAGATCCACAGACGATGAAATTGCCATCACACTGCACGCTGCCCTATTCCATTTGAACAAGAGGAATACCTATGTAAGAATGCTGTTCATTGACTACAGCTCAGCATTCAACACCATAGTACCCTCCAAACTCATCATTAAGCTTGAGACCTTGGGTCTCGAGCCCACCCTGTGCAACTGGGTCCTGGACTTCCTGACGGGCCATCCACAGGTGGTGAACGTAGGAAACAACATCTCCACTCCGCTGATCCTCAACACTGGGGCCCCACAAGGGTGCATTCTCAGCCCTCTCCTGTACTCCCTGTTCACCCACGGCTGCGTGGCCATGCACGCCTCCAACTCAATCATTACGTTTACAGACGACACTACAGTGGTAGGTTTGATTACCAACAACGACGAGACAGCCTACAGGGAGGAGGTGAGGGTCCTCAGAGTGGGGTGTCAGGAAAATAACCTCTCACGCAATGTCAGCAAAACAAAGGAGATGATCGTGGACTTCAGGAAACAGCAAAGGGAGCACCCCTATCTACATCGACAGGACAGCAGTGGAGAAGGTGGAAAGTTTGAAGTTCCTCGGTGTACATATCACGGACAAACTGAAATGGTCCATGCACACAGATAGTGTGCTGAAGAAGGCGCAACAGCGCCACTTCAACCTCAGGAGGCTGAAAAAATTTGGTTTGTCACCAACCCTCACTAACTTTTACAGGTGCACAATCGAGAGCATCCTGTCGGGCTGTATCACCACCTGGTACGGCAACTACACCACCCATAACTGCAGGGCTCTCCAGAGGGTGGTGCGGTTTGCACAACGCAACACCGGGGGCAAACTACCTGCCCTCCAGGACACCTACAACACCCGATGTCACAGGAAAGCAAAAAAGATCATCAAGGACAATAACCACCCGAGCCACTACCTTTTCACCCCGCTTCCATCCAGAAGGCGAGGTCAGTACAAGTGCATCAAAGCTGGGACCGAGAGAATGAAAAACAGCTTCTATCTCAAGCCCATCAGATTGTTAAATAGCCACCACTAGCACAGAGAAGCGGCTGCCTACCTACAGACTTGATATCATTGGCCACTTTAATTAGTGGAACACTAGTCACTTTAATAATTCCACTTTAAGAATGTTTACATAAACTCAGAAAAAAAAGAAATGTCCTCTCACTGTCAACTGCGTTTATTTTCAGCAAACTTAACGTGTAAATATTTCTATGAATATAACAAGATTCAACAACTGAGACATAAACTGAACAAGTTCTACAGACATGCTACTAATAGAAATGGAATAATGGAATAATGTGTCCCTGAACAAAGGGGGGTCAAAAATAACAGTCAGTTTCTGGTGTGGCCACCAGCTCCATTAAGTACTGCAGTGCATCTCCTCATCATGAACTGCACCAGATTTGCCAGTTTTTGCTGTGAGATGTTACCCCACTCTTCCACCAAGGCACCTGCAAGTTCCCGGACATTTCTGGGGGAATGGCCCTAGCCCTCACCCTCCGATCCAACAGGTCCCAGATGTGCTCAATGGGATTGAGATTCGGGCTCTTCGCTGGTCATGGCAGAACACTGACATTCCTGTCTTGCAAGAAATCATGCACAGAATGAGCAGTATGGCTGGTGGCATTGTCATACTGGAGGGTCATGTCAGGATGAGCCTGCAGGAAGGGTACCACATGAGGGAGGAGGATGTCTTCCCTGTAACGTACAGCGTTGCGATTGCCTGCAATGACAACAAGCTCAGTCCGATGATGCTGTGACACACTGCCACAGACCATGACGGACCCCGCTCCAGAGTACAGGCCTCGGTGTAACGCTCATTCCTTTGACGATAAACACGAATCCGACCATCACCCCGGTGAGACAAAACCGCCACTCGTCAGTGAAGAGCACTTTTTGCCAGTCCTGTCTGGTCCAGCGACGGTGGGTTTGTGCCCATAGTTGACGTTGCTGTCGGTGGTGTCTGGTGACGACCTGCCTTACAACAGGCCTACAAGCCCTCAGTCCAGCCTCTCTCAGCCTATTGCGGACAGTCTGAGCACTGATGGAGGGATTGTGCGTTCCTGGTGTAACTCGGGCAGTTGTTGTTGCCATCCTGTACCTGTCCCGCAGGTGTGATGTTCGGATGTACCGATCCTGTGCAGGTGTTGTTACACGTGGTCTGCCACTGCGAGGATGATCGTCCTGTCTCTCTGTAGCGCTGTCTTAGGCGTCTCACAGTTCAGACATTGCAATTTATTGCCCTGGCCAAATCTGCAGTCCTCATGCCTCCTTGCAGCATGCCTAAGGCACGTTCACGCAGATGAGCAGGGACCCTGGGCATCTTTCTTTTGTTGTTTTTCAGAGTCAGTAAAAGGCCTCTTTAGTGTCCTACGTTTTCATAACTGTGACCTTAATTGCCTACCGTCTGTAAGCTGTTAGTGTCTTAACGACCGTTCCACAGGTGCATGTACATTAATTGTTTATGGTTTATTGAACAAGCATGGGAAACAGTGTTTAAACCCTTTACACTGAAGATCTGTGAAGTTATTTGGATTTTTACAAATTATCTTTGAAAGACAGGGTCCTGAAAAAGGGACGTTTTTTTTTTGCTGAGTTTCTTTCGTATTACTCATCTCATATGTATACACTGTATACTGTATCCTTCACTATCTATTCTTTACTGTCTATTGCATCTTAGCCGCTCTGTCACTGCTCATCCATATATTTTATATTTATTTATTCTTATCCCATTCCTTTACTAGATTGTGTGTGTTAGGTTTGTTGTGGAACTGTAGATATTACCTGTTAGGTACTGCTGCATTGTCGGATCTAGAAACATAAGTATTACGCTACACTCACAACAACATCTGCTAACCATGTGTATGTGACCAATAACATTTGATTTGATTTGATTAGAACCCTTTTGGGTTCCAGGTAGAACCCTTTCCACAGTGGGTTCTACAAGGAACCCAAAAGAGTTCTACCTCAAACCAAAAAGGGTTCTCCTACGGGGACAGCCGAAGAACCCTTTCGGAAGCCTTTTTTCCTTTGTCCCATGCCCTCCTGCACATTAATTACACCGCGGAATCTCCCTCCTACATACTGCTGCTAATTGACCATAAACTTGGCACCTGAAACACCATAGTGTGGGTTTGAAACAAAAGCTCTCATGACTTTATCTGGCAAACAGTCTGCATCAAAACTCAGAAGGACAGACAGGGTTTCTTCAGTCTCGCACTCGCCACCAGGTATGAGTCGCACTGAACGGCGTGCATCACAGACACCGGTGATCCTCAACTTCAGTCGATTCACCTCAACACTCAAAGCCACCCCAGTTATCACTCCTTTCAGTGGCACTCTGCTCAGGAGAGCAAAGCAGGACACCGCGTTTGTCCTGAGTTGTGAAACGCACAGCACCCTCTCCCTCAGGGCAGCAGACAGACAACAAATCAACAATCTGAAAATCGGAATACTTTGCCCGAACTGACAGAACCCAATTCCTTCTTCATCCAACCTTATACCACAAACGGATCAGCCAAAAGACATGGATCCACTTTCTCCATGAATCGTACTCCCACTGGGCCAGAGTCATCTCAGGAATTTTCCTGATCATTAGGGTGAAGCTCGTAAGCCTACACCTCACCTGTCGGCGCAGGTTCTTCCTCTTCACTTGTCAGGTTGAATTTCTGAGATTTCACTATCTGTCGACTGGTCAGGGTTTTCAAGAGAGAAACATGTAATTATCTCTCCGTTACTTGACAAGGAGAAAGTACTCGGTGTCATGACTGGCCTGTTCGTGTCAGGTTACCGTGGATCACAGTCCTACAGAGACATCTCTCACTCCCGCAGAGGGCGGGAGGTATAGAGGGATTTGTGGATGGGGTTATGACACCTCACGCCCATTGTAAATCTTAAGGCAGCAGACGAATCCTTTGTCCTCTCAGTGTGGATGATTGGAATGTATGGTGGGCCTATGGAGAATCTACCTCAGAACGGTAACATGCAATAAATGGACTTGGGGACATTATATTTCATCAGCCAAAATGGTGGTAACAATGATAGATGGAATTTGAAAATGAATGTCGTTTTTGTTATGTTATTAAAAGTTAAACGACAACGTTATAATAAAAACTTTGTAACTTGAAGAGCTTTCATAATCTGTAGATGATGTTTACATACTGTGCGATGTGTAGAAAATATCCAGATCAAAGAGAATGTTTTTGTAACAATGAACTATGATTTTAGTTGTCTAACGAGATCATAGTACATTGTGATACCTTGCTTCGTAACTAGATACACCCCAAAGAACTTGCCATAAAGACAGAAACACCCCTTTGTGACCACGGGGTGTAAAACATGTGAGTTAAGAATTTACATATTAGACTTAAACGGACCACAGCTGCAGCGTGATCTAAGATAGTCGCGACCCCAAACGCAAGACTAGAAAGAGGACAAAGGAACCTCTTAACAATCAAGGCTACGCTTGATTACTGTATCTAAGAAGGGGAATTCAAGAAGAACCAGATAGTTATTCTCTTCAAATCATCGGTTGTCTACACGGCCCTCCTACCCAAGCTGGGAGGGTTGAGACGGCTGATTAGCCTCCTCAGAAGTCCACTCTCACAGAACGAGTGCAAGGGAACCGACCACTAAGAGAAAGGACACTGACATTGTGTGGATGTGTATCTTATATTATCATTTAGCTTGTTAGTAAATAAATAATCAACTCAATTGGTGTGGTACGGAATGATTTAGTGAGACCCGGGTTTGTGCAGATTTAGGAAGTATGCGACGTTCAGGATGAGACTGATTAGGAAACTAATTAATTATCGACTGCTATGAAATCGATATTCTGATATTCTTTGAGTTAATTTGGGAAATGGTAACTCATTAAAAAACTTTTTCCATGGTGCCCCAGGTTACTAAGTTAGTGGTTGCCTAATTAATTTAATCATGTAATTATAAACACAGTTCATTATTCGATAAACAGCAGTCGCCACATTAATGATACCAACGTTACGACATCGGCTTGTATTTTGCAGACGTCTGTTTGTAAAGTTTGTACCTCACGCTCTGTCTCGCGTCATCTTGCCATCCGCCATCTTCGCTCTCCCCTCGAAGCCCACCAATCATCAAGGTAAGGAGACTAAGGAGGAGGCTAAAATGGGCTACGTCTCAATCAACTATAGTGGCTTCCTTTGCTTATGTCCTGCTTATGTCCTTCCACTTTGTCTATGTGTCCTTCAATTTATCTAAACCAGTGATTAACATGATTTTATAGATACTTTTTTCTGCTCTGTTATAAATATCTAACAAAGATTCGTAGAGGTGTTTTCTCTCAGTCAATTCTCGCAGCTCAGTGTGGACGATGGAAAGGAGCCGCTGAAAAAAGTAAGCAAGGTCCCTTCACACAGATCTAAGGCCTGTTTCGTGACCTATTTAGGTACTATCCTAAGGTTATTATGACTATGAGTTTGGGTAAGGCAAGCTGATGCTAGATCTGTGCCTACTACCTGGGCACGGATATGTACATCCAGTACATGAAGTATACATAGTACGTATGTTTTTTCTTTCAACTAAGGCAGCATAATTGAGATAATCACACTTTACGCAAAGTGTATGAGTTGACATGGCATGGCCTAGAACTACTCTCAGTAAATAGTTTAACTACTGTACAGATGGAGATTAATTACATACAGCACAGACTGTGTGTTCTGCCATGGAAGATATGGGTCAGATACGGGTTTCACACACATAAATACACTCCGCAACCTACAATCAGTAGAGGTCTTTAGTATCCCAGCAACACAACCATTGACATTGTAGAGGCAGGGGACTGCTTAACACGGTCTGTGTTCGACAACAGCTTCAACCTTTGTCAACCAGCATGCCAAACAGACAATATTTTTGTTCCAGTATTAGGAAGGTACAATGCTATTACAGTGTATGTACACAACATACAACAGTTACAACTGTGTTTCCATGATTTGATATCTTTCATTTATACTCAGGCTATATGCTTCATCTGCATAGTTGATGTCAACACACGTGTTCATTGGTTTGTTAGTTAATTCATTAAATCGATTATTAATTCACTGAAACAACCGTTTTTATATTGATCAACATTTCATTGCAAGTTTTATCCAACCTTTTCATTTACTTTCAGTATCAGACATATAAAAGAGCCACCTGGGTAAACGATCACCAACAGTACTCAGCCAATTATACACCAGGGAAATGGTTCAATAGAAAACTCTGTTCCTGGTTTTTTTACTCTCTTCATGTCTTTTTCGGAGAAGGCATAAAAAGACAGTCAAAAAAAGACAGAGGGTTCTTCTGTTCACGGCTGTCCAGTGTCCACAGCACTTTAGACAAAACACAAGAATGTACTGTCCTGATTGCTCTTACTCAGATGCCCCCAAAAAATCAGAAGACAGCAATGTTTCAGCAGCAAGCTGTCTATGCTGCTGACATGTTGATGTCTTAACAAATCATATAGCAGGTATAGCATGTCCTTCACACCAGTGGAGCACCCTTTTGCTCTTCAAGACCAGGGTTGGTGAACACTGCTTTACACTGTTATCAGAAAGTGTTCTCAAAGGGAGTGTTAGTTCCTCACACAGCCGACTGGATCTCGCTGCACACGTAGATGTTACTGGGCCTCACCCTCCTGCGGCTCCGGCCCGGTAACCTGGGACACAGCCTGCAGCTCTTGGGCATAAATTCCAGACACGCCTCCCGGAACTTCCTGATCCTCCAGCAGTAGATGACGGGGTTAAACACTGTCTTCAGGTAGCTGAGCCAAAGTGCCCCCACACTGACCGGGTAAAAAGCCGGGCTGAAGTAGAACCTTTGGCTGAACACGGCCAGCAGACTGACAACGGTGTGGGGTAGCCAGCACACAGAGAAGCCGATGAAGAGGATGAGGATGGTGGTGAAGGCACGGGTCTTGAAGCTCATGTCCACATTGACCTGGGGAGGCCGTTGCAGGCCGGTAAGGCCCAGCTTGCTGACCTGGTTGAGGGCCGGAAGGCTGGCCTGGTCATAGGTGTGGTTGTGGATGCGTAGGGCGTTGCGGCGCACCGTGTTGAGGATGCACAGGTAGGAGTAGAGCATGATGCCGAACGGCACAAAGAACACAGCCACAACCAGCAGCACCGTGTAGCTACGATCGGACAGCGACTCACTGTAGCCCAGCACGCACTGTGGCGCCCAGGCCTCCCCAATGCCCATCACACCCACCGTGCCCGCCCGCCAGCCGATCACAGACGGGAGTGCCACGCAGAGGGACAGCGCCCAGGAAGCGACAATGAGCAGCTTGGCGCGGTGCGGCGTCAGCTTATCCTGCCTCTGAACGATGATTAGAAAGCGGTCTACGCTGATGATGAGGAGGATGTACACGCCTTCCAGGACGAAGAGCCAGTAGAGCATAACGGAAGCACGGCAGAACCCTCCCCCGAAGTGCCAGTCGGCCGTAACCATGGTAACGGCAGTGAAGGGCATGCAGAGCAGCGAGAGCATGATGTCAGAGAATGCCAGTGTGGCGAGGAGCAGGTTGATGGCGGAACGCATGGCGGGCTTCTGGTAGACAATCAGACAGACGATAGCGTTGCCCAGGAAACCAATGGTGATCATGAAGATCATGATGGCGGCCAGCATCACACGCAGGGTGACAGGCATGAGGGGACTAGTAGCCCCAACCCCTGGCGGCGACGGCGGTGGTGAAATCACCACCCCTTCCTCCTCATCCGGCTCCATCAGGGGGGCACACCTAGCCAGCAGGCTGCCGTTGCAAAACGCCATGGCAATGGTTACCAGTCTACCAGTCAGTCAGACCCTGGATAAGCATCATTGTTCTTTCATCTGAGGTGTTGTTGTCAGAGCTTCCTCGGTCAGTCACAAGTCCTGGTCTCCTCATTCATGGCAAGGTCTGAAACAGGAGCAAAATGAAACACGTAAGAAACATGTAGAAACAATTCCTGCATACCAGAAACATTTGAGTGCAATATAGTTCCTTAAGAACAAAACAGACTGCACCGACTTGTTGAATAGCCACTGTTCATCGACACCCAGCAGGTGATCTACTGCGCACAGCCGACGTTCGCTATGGTCTTGTCCAATGTGAATTAATAGTAGTGCTATGGGCTGTGGACAAATACCTTGTACCCCTGCACATCAACTCGGCACTGGTACTCCCCGTATATAGTCTTGTTATTTTATACTCCCTAAATATAACTGTCATTTTTACTCTTTATTTTTATTTGTTATTCACTCTGTATTTATTCCTCAAGTCACTATTTTTATTACATTTTTTATCTTATCTGGATTATTGGAAATGAACCCGTAAGTAAGCATTTCACTGTTAGTCTACACCTGTTGTCTATGAAGCATGTGACAAATACAATTTTATTTGATTTTATAACTTAAGTCCATACTTGTAGCATTGTCAGAGTTGTTGTTGTTTTCTATATTGGGGAATCCCACACAATCAGGAATGAAGCTAGTGATTGGCTAGGAGCGAGGGTATGGCTCATCAGTTTGTCACAGAGACTCAGCTAGAGTCTGTTCTCTGGTTAACACAATGCAACAAAATCTCATCTGCTGGTGCAGCTCCACTACAGAATGTAATCCAGATGAAAGTGTGGCATCTTCAAAAGAGCTCACTCACAGGACACGACTGTTGCTATGGTTTCAACAGTTTCTCTCACTCTGGGGGTGGTGTGGAGGACTGGGTTGGAGAATACTCTGGTTTTCAGCACTCCATGATGCACCAAGTGGTTCCTTTCCCCCTTAAATGTACCCTGTTTCACGGAGCCCTTCTCAACAGCTACGCAGCTCTCAGACAGGAAGGTGACAACCTGGAAGACAGGATCACTGTATCAACATTATGGATCTCATCAACCAATTAATATGGAGGTCACATTTTGTTAGGGTGTGTGTGTGTGTGTGTGTGTGTGTGTGTGTGTGTGTGTGTGTGTGTGTGTGTGTGTGTGTGTGTGTGTGTGTGTGTGTGTGTGTGTGTGTGTGTGTGTGTGTGTGTGAGTAAGTGTGTGTGTGTGAACATATCACAGCCTCAAGTTTTACAAAGGAAACTTCTATATGAACTATTCCTTGAAAAATGGCTTTGGATTCTCGTACAAGACCTTGCATCGAAAGTGTAACTGACTGTTACTGAGGCAAACAGGTCATCAGTTCCACAGCAACAAGGGCCCCGCCCCATCCCTTCTGTTACCTGAAAATGTCTGTGACATTACATTGTCTGTGTGTGAGAGGGGCTGTTGCGACTCACATACACACTCGGTCTCAGAGGTGTCTAACTCTGGAAATCCCTTTGGTCTCCACTGAGTTAGGTAAATAAGCTTTTAGTTTTCTTGCACCTTATTTGTGGAACAATCCAAATATCAAACCATCACTTCAACACTTACTTACTAGTCTATTTCCTCCAGTGCCGGAGTGAAATGACTCTCTGGTATAAATACATGTGACAGGAATGAGTAGAGCCCGTTCTGAAGAAACATAGCTTTTCTGCTACCAGGCTGCCCTCCCCCATTTCACCGTCCCTCCATCTCTTGTTGGATGAAATCCACCCACTGCTAAATGCCCGCAAGTGGCCCGATGGAGAGAATAAATATGGCAATATAACAGAGAGATGAAAGAAAGACGGAGAGAGAGAGGGGATAGAGAGAGAGCGAGACGGCAGTGCATTCTCACAGTTGATTACACGCCTCAAGAGCACTTAATCTGTTCCGAGATGAAAAGGTGCTACTTTAGATATTTGTATTTAAACTTTATTTATACAGGGAATCCCAATTGAGACCATGGTCTCTTTTTCAATGGTGCCCCGTGTTACAGCAATCAACAATCCAAACAGCTTGAACAGATACAATTACATAGAGAGCAAAAATTATATAAAGTGCTAAATGTATTAGATTTAACAAGTATACAATGAACAAGTCTTGAAGTGACCAAATCAAATCAAATCAAGCTTTATTTATACAGCAAATTTCAGACATGGAATGCAACACAATGTGCTTTACAGGGAAAAGATATATAAAAACAATTAAAATGAAAACTTAAATATTTACTACACAACAAACATAACAGGATAAAAAAACTAAAGAATAACAAAAACTGAGCGGCTAAAAAGCACCCTAAAGAAAAGCAAAGCTGAAAAGGTGTGTTTTAAGTTCTCTTTAAAAATGTCCACAGTTTCAGCCCTGCTCAAGTTCTCTGGCAGGCTATGCCTCTCCATGCCTCTTAGTCCTAGGCTTTGGGATAGTTAAAAGGCCAGTGCCAGAGGACCTGAGGGACCTACTGGGTACATAACTTAAAAGCATGTCTGACATGTATTGGGGTGCACAATCATGGATTGATTTAAAAACCAATACAATTATCTTTAAATTAATTGTAAAACTCACAGGCAGCCAGTGCAGAGACCTTCCCTGTGGCTCAGTTGGTAGAGCATGGTGTGTGCAACGCCAGGGTTGTGGGTTTGATTCCCACGGGGGGCCAGTACAAAAAAAATGCATGAAATGAAAATGAAATGTATGTATTCACTACTGTAAGTTGCTCTGGATAAGAGCATCTGCTAAATGACTAAACTGTAAACTGTTAAAGCCAGTGTAATGTGTGCTCTCCATCTGGTCTTTGTCAGTACCTGTGCAGTAGCATTGTGTATGTTTGGCAGTTGACCAATGGCTTTTTTGGTTAGACCAGACAGGAGAGCATTACAGTAGTCAAGGTGTCATCTAAAATGACACCTAGGTTTTTTACCTGGTGTTTTATCTTTGTTGCCTGTGAATTATTATGTGCGGCCACATTTTCTCTTGTCTTGATTTAGCTGGAGGAGTTGTGAGCCATCCAACTATTTAAATCACTAATACAGTCTAATAATTTATCTGTGGAGCTAAAATCCTCTGGTGACACAGAAATGTAAAGTCGTGTATCGTCTGTGCAGCAGCGAAAATCTATACTGTGCTTTCTGATAATGCTGCCATGTACCGGACCCAAATTGAACCTTGTGGAAAGCCACATGTGATATGTATTTTCTCTAAGATAAAGTGCATTCGGAAAGCATTCAGACTCCTTCACTTTTCAATGTTTTGTTATGTTGCAGCCATATTCAAAAATGGATTAAATAAAAAAAAATCCTCATCAATCTACACACAATACCCTATAACGACAAAGTGATAAAAGGTTTTTAGAATTGTTTTCAAATTTATTACAAATAATTAACAGAAATACCTTATTTACATAAGAATTCAGACCCTTTGCTATGAGTCTCGAAATTGAGCTCATGTTCATCCTGTTTCCATTGATCATCCTTGAGATGTTTCTACAACTTGTTTGAAGTCCACCTGTGATAAATTCAATTGATTGTACATGGTTTGGGAAGGCACACACTTGTCTATATAAGGTCCCACAGTTGACAGCCTGTCAGAGCAAAAACCAAAGCCATGAGGTCGAAGGAATTGTCTGTAGAGTTCCGAGACAGGATAGTGTCAAGGCACAGATCTGGGGAAGAGTACCACAACATTTCTGCAGCATTGAAGGTCCCCAAGAACACAGTAGTCTCCATCATTATTAAATTGAAGAAGTTTGAAACCACCAAGACTCTTCCTAGAGCTGGCCGCCCAGCCAAACTGAGCAATCGGGGGAGAAGGGCCTTGGTCAGGGAGGTGACCAAGAACCTGATGGTGACTCTGACAGAGCTCCAGTGTTCCTCTGTTGAGATGGGAGAACCTTCCAGAAGGACAACCATCTCTGCCGCACTCCACCAATCAGGCCTTTATGGTAGAGGGGCCAGACAGAAGAAACTCGTCAGTAAAAGGCACATGACAGCTCGCTTGGAGTTTGTCAAAAGGCACCTAAAGAACTCTCAGACCATGAGAAGCAAGATTCTCTGGTCTGATGAAAGCAATACTGAACTCTTTGGCCTGAATGCCAAGCGTCACATCTGGAGCAAACCAGGCACCACTCATCACTTGGCCAATACCATCCCTACAGTGAAGCATGCTTTGGCAGCATCATGCTGTGGGGATGTTTTTCAGTGGCAGGGACTGGGAGACTAGTCAGGATCGAGGGAAAGATGAAAGGAGCAAAGAAGAAAGAGATCCTTGATGAAAACCTGCTCCAGAGCGCTCAGGACTTCAGACTGGGGCGAAGGTTCACCTTCCAACAGTACAATGACCCTATGCACATAGTCAAGACAACGCAGAAGTGGCTTCGGGACAAGTCTCTGAATGTCCTTGAGTGGCCCAGCCAGAGCCTGGACTTGAACCCGATCGAACATCTCTGGAGAGACATGAAAATAGCTGCGCAGCAACCTAACAATGTTTGAGAGGATCTGCAGAGAAGAATGGGAGAAACTCCCCAAATACAGGTGTGCCAAGCTTGTAGCGTCATACTCAAGAAGACTCGAGGCTGTAATCAATGCCAATTGTGCTTCAACAAAGTACTGAGTATAGGGTCAAAATACTTGTAAATATAATATTTTTGTTTTTTATTTGTTATACATTTGCAAAAATAAAAATATGGGCTATTGTGTATACTTTCCTAATGCGCTGTATGTTCACCAAGGGTGACAAAAAACTCTCGACCGGTTAAATACATCATAAATCAATTAAGAACTGGACCGGAGTGGTCAACCCACCTCTCCAGTCTGTCCAGAAGAACATCATGGTCAACAATGTCGACTGCAGCACTTAAAAGAGTACAACAACAGAGAGCTGTTTGGCATCTGTGTTGGCTCTAAGATCATTTACCACTTTAACTAAGGCTGTCTCTGTGCTGTGGTGGGCCCAGAAAGAAGATTCGATTTTTGTTTTAAATACAGTTGGCACTTAAAAAATAATTGAGCTGTTAGAAAACCAATTTCTCCAGAATTTTGCTTAAGAATGTAAGGTTGGAGATTCAACAACAATTGTCAAGAGCTGAAGGATCTAGATTACTTTTCTTGAGAAGGGGTATAGCAGTTTTTAGTGCAGTGGGGAAAGTATCTGTGAACAGGGCGTGATTAACAGTAGCTTGCACTTCTTCAGATACGCAATTAAACACTTTTTTGAAGGTGGTGGGGACATGATTGAGAAGTTGTGATACCACTTTCCTTTGCTTGGTAGGCTAGGGCACATATCATCAAACTTCTTATCAGGTCTTGCTTGACTGATACCCAGCCTAATGTTTGTTATCTTATCTCTAAAATATGCAGCAAACTCATCACATTTCGATGTGGAGAAAAGTTCACATAGGTTTGCTTGGGTAGGATTTATCAGGACATCAACGGTTAAGAAGAGCACTCTGAAATTATTCTGGTTATTAGTGATCAAGTTAGAAAAATGAGCCCGCCTGGCAATTCTAATTGCCTTGTTATATATGCCAAGTTGCTCTCTCATAATATCATAATGGACCTGCAACTTTGACTTTCTCCACTTCCATTCTGCTTTTTTGCAGAATGGAAACATTTATTAGTTTCCTCACTCATCCAAGGGTGTGGCCTTTACTGGAGCTAAGGCATCAATGGTTGCCCTTAATTTGCTATTGAAGTTATCAACTAAATCATCACAAGTGGATCATCACAAGTGCATCTATCAGTTACACATACATGTCAGTACATGTCATACACACAACAAGTAAAACAAAAAAGACATTACAGACAAAAGACTTGACAATTTATAAACACTAACATGTAGAGTGTGTGTGTGTGTGTGTGTGTGTGTGTGTGTGTGTGTGTGTGTGTGTGTGTGTGTGTGTGTGTGTGTGTGTGTGTGTGTGTGCGCGTGCATCTTACAGGTACTGTCACACCCTGATCTGTTTCACCGGTCTTTGTGATTGTCTCCACCCCCCTCCAGGTGTCGCCCATCTTCCCCATTATCCCCTGTGTATTTATACCTTTGTTCTCGGTTTGTCTGTTGCCAGTTTGCTTTGTTTCGTTAAGCCTACCAGTGGTTTTCCCTCTGTTCCTGCCTCGTGATTGTTCCTGCCTCGTGATTGTTCCTGTCTCGTGATTGTTCCTGCCTCGTGATTGTTCCTGTCTCGTGATTGTTCCTGCCTCGTGATTGTTCCTGCCTCGTGATTGTTCCTGTCTCGTGATTGTTCCTGCCTCGTGATTGTTCCTGTCTCGTGATTGTTCCTGCCTCGTGATTGTTCCTGTCTCGTGATTGTTCCTGCCTCGTGATTGTTCCTGCCTCGTGATTGTTCCTGTCTCGTGATTGTTCCTGCCTCGTGATTGTTCCTGCCTCGTGATTGTTCCTGCCTCGTGATTGTTCCTGTCTCGTGATTGTTCCTGCCTCGTGATTGTTCCTGCCTCGTGATTGTTCCTGTCTCGTGATTGTTCCTGCCTCGTGATTGTTCCTGCCTCGTGATTGTTCCTGTCTCGTGATTGTTCCTGCCTCGTCATTGTTCCTGTCTCGTGATTGTTCCTGCCTCGTGATTGTTCCTGTCTCGTGATTGTTCCTGTCTCGTGATTGTTCCTGTCTCGTGATTGTTCCTGCCTCGTGATTGTTCCTGCCTCGTGATTGTTCCTGTCTCGTGATTGTTCCTGTCTCGTGATTGTTCCTGTCTCGTGATTGTTCCTGCCTCGTGATTGTTCCTGTCTCGTGATTGTTCCTGCCTCGTGATTGTTCCTGCCTCGTGATTGTTCCTGTCTCGTGATTGTTCCTGCCTCGTGATTGTTCCTGCCTCGTGATTGTTCCTGTCTCGTGATTGTTCCTGCCTCGTCATTGTTCCTGTCTCGTGATTGTTCCTGCCTCGTCATTGTTCCTGCCTCGTGATTGTTCCTGTCTCGTGATTGTTCCTGTCTCGTGATTGTTCCTGTTCTCTAGTTTTCCCGGTTTGACCTTTTCTGCCTGCCCTGAGCCTGCCTGCCGTCCTGTACCTTTGCCCCACGTATCTGGATTACTGACCTCTGCCTACCCTGACCCTGAGCCTGCCTGTAGTCAGGTACCTTTGCCCCACCTATCTGGATTGACCCCTGCCTGTCCTTGACCTGTCTTTTGCCTGCCCCTGTTGGATTATTAAACTGTTGTTAATTCGATGTTGTCTGCATCTGGGTCAGACCTTGAAACGTGATAGGTACACATACATGTCAGTATATACACAACAATTAGGGCAAATTGGGAAGAGTCATTGTGCCGTGAGGTGTTGCTTAGTTTTTTTAACCCAGGTTTGCTGTTCACTTGCGTAATATAAGATGGAAGGGAGGTCCATGCAATCATGGCTTTGTATAATACTGTACGTATCCTTGAATTTGTTCTGGACCTGGGGACTCAGAGAGAAAAACTGGTGGCATGTCAGGTTGGGTAAGTGTGTGTCTCAGTGCTGTGTGTAAGTGGACTATGCAAACAATTTGGAATTTCCAACACAATGTTTCTTACAAACACAAGAAGTGATGCAGTTAGTCTTTCCTCAACTCTTAGCCAAGAGAGACTGGCATGCATAGTATTGATATTAGCCCATTGATTACAATGAAGGGTAAAACATGCCACTGTTCTTGGCCAGCTGCAGCTTAACTAGATGCTTCTTTGCAGCACTTGACCATATGACTTGACAATAATCAAGATAAGATAAAACTAGAGCCTGCAGGACTTGCTTTGTGGAGTGTGGTGTAAAAAAAAAGCAGAGCATCTCTTTATCACAGACAGAGCTCTCCCCATCTTTGCAACCAGATGTTTTTACAATGACAGTTTCAAAAAAATGTGTTTAACCTTTATTTAACTAGGCAAGTCAGTCAAGAACAAATTCTTATTTATAATGACGGCCAACCGGGGAACAGTGGGTTAACTGCCTTGTTCAGGAGCAGAATGACAGATTTTTACCTTGTCAGCTCGGGGATTCAATCAAGCAACCTTCCATTTATTTTTTATCTATTTTTATTTCACCTTTATTTAACCTGGTAGGCCAGTTGAGAACATGTTCTCATTTACAACTGCAACCTGGCCAAGAAACAGCAAAGCGGTGCGACAAAAACAACAACACAGAGTTACACATGGGATAAACAAAAGTACAGTCAATAACACAATAGAAACATCTATATACAGTGTGTGCAAATGTAGTAAGATTAGGGAGGTAAGGCAATAAATAGGCCATAGTGGCGAAATAATTACAATTTAGCATTAACACTGGAGTGATAGATGTGCAGATGATGATGTGCAAGTAGAGATACTGGGGTGCAAAAGAGCAAAAATAAATAACAATATGGGAATGAGGTAGTTGGGTGTGCTATTTACAGATTGGCTGTGTACAGGTGCAGTGATCGGTAAGCTGCTCTGACAGCTGATGCTTAAAGTTAGTGAGGGAGATATGAGTCTCCAGCTTCAGTGATTTTTGCAATTTGTTCCAGTCATTGGCAGCAGAGAACTGTAAGGAAAGGCAGACAAAGGAGGTGTTGGCTTTGGGGATGACAAGTGAAATATACCTGCTGGAACGTGTGCTACAGGTGGGTGTTGCTATGGTGACCAGTAAGCTGAGATAAGGCGGGGCTTAGCCTAGAAAAGACTTATAGAAGACCTGAAGCCAGTGGGTTTGGCAACGAATATGAAGCAAGGGCCAGCCAACGAGAGCATACAGGTCACAGTGGTGGGTAGTATATGGGGCTTTGGTGACAAAACGGATGGCACTGTGATAGACTACATCCAATTTGCTGAGTAGAGTGTTGGAGGCTATTTTGCAAATGACATCGCCAAAGTCAAGGAACGGTAGGATAGTCAGTTTTACGAGGGTATGTTTAGCAGCATGAGTGAAGGAGGCTTTGTTGCAAAATAGGAAGCTGATTCTAGATTTCATTTTGAAATTGGAGATGCTTAATGTGAGTCTGGAAGGAGAGTTTACAGTCTAACCAGACACCTAGGTATTTGTAGATATCCACATATTCTAAGTTAGAACCGACCAGAGTCGTGATGCTGGACAGGTGGGTAGGTGTGGGCAGCGATCGGTTGAAGAACATGCATTTAGTTTTACTAGCATTTAAGAGCAGTTGGAGGCCACGGAAGGAGAGTTGTAGGGCATTGAAGCTCGTCTGGAGGTTAGTTAAAATAGCTTTTCGGTGAAAGCACATTTTGCAATATTCTGAGTAGATAGCCCGGCCATCACAGGCTAGCTATTTTGACACCCACCAAGTTTGGTACTCACCAAACTCAGATTTACTATAAGAAAAATTGGATTACCTTTGCTGTTCTTCGTCAGAATGCACTCCCAGGACTTCTACTTCAACAACAAATGTTGGTTTGGTTCCAAATAATCCATAGTTATATCCAAATAGCGGCGTTTTGTTCGTGCGTTCAAGACACATTCCAAAGGGTAACGAAGGGTGACGCGCGGATGCGTATCGTGACAAAAAAATTCAAAATATTCCATTACCGTACTTCGAAGCATGTTAAACGCTGTTTAAAATCAATTTTTATGCGATTTTTCTCGTAAGAAAGTGATAATATTCCGACCGGGAGTCGTTGTTTTCGTTCAAAGACTGAAAGTGTAAAATGGCCTCTTCACGTGCACGCGCACATCCGTCTCATTGTTCTCAGATCGACCACTATCCAAATGCGCTACTGTTTTTCAGCCAGAGACTGCAGAGTCATCATTCAACGTTCTGGCGCCTTCTGAGAGCCTATGGGAGCCTTAGAAAGTGTCACGTTACAGCAGAGATCCTCTGTTTTGGATAGAGATGACAAATAAGGCCAAGAAATGGTCAGACAGGGTACTTCCTGTACAGAATCTTCTCAGGTTTTGGCCTGCCATTTGAGTTCTGTTATACTCACAGACACCATTCAAACAGTTTTAGAAACTTTGGAGTGTTTTCTATCCAAAGCTACTAATTATATGCATATTCTAGTTTCTGGGCAGGAGTAATAACCAGATTCAATCGGGTACATTTTTTTATCCAGCCGTGAAAATACTACCCCCTATCCATAACAAGTTAACACAGTGTCCAAAGAAGGGCCAGATGTATACATAATGGTGTCGTCTGTGTAGAGGTGGATCAAAGAATCCCCAGCAGCAAGAGCAACATCATTGATGTATACAGAGAAAAGACTCGGCCCGAGAATTGAGCCCTGTAGCACCCCCTTAGAGACTGCCAGAGGTCCAGACAACAGGCCCTCCGATTTGACACACTGAACTCTATCTGAGAAGTAGTTGGTGAACCAGGCGAGGCAGTCATTTGAGAAACCAAGGCTATTGAGTCTGCCAATAAGAATGCAGTGATTGACAGAGTCGAAAGCCTTGGCCAGGTCGATGAAGACAGCTGCACAGTACTGTATTTTATCGATGGCGGTTATGATATCATTTGGACCTTGAGCGTGGCTGAGGTGCACCCATGACCAGCTCAGAAACCAGATTGCATAGCGGAGAAGGTACGGTGGGATTCAAAATGGTTGGTGATCTGTTTGCTAACTTGGCTTTCGAAGACTTTAGAAAGGCAGGGCAGGATGGATATAGGTCTGTAACAGTTTGGGTCTAGAGTGTCTCCTCCTTTGAAGAGGGGGATGACCGCGGCAGCTTTCCAATCTTTAGGGACAATCTCTCAGACGATACGAAAGAGAGGTTGAACAGGTTAGTAATAGGGGTTGCAAGAATTGCGGCAGAAAATTTTTGAAACAGAGGGTCCAGATTGTCTAGCCCAGGTGATTTGTAGGGGTCCAGATTTTGCAGCTCTTTCAGAACATCAGCTATCTGGACTTGGGTGAAGGAGAAGCGGGGGGCTTGGGCAAGTTGCTGCGGGGGGTGCAGAGTTGTTGGCAGGGTTAGGGGTAGCCAGCTGGAAAGCATGGCCAGCCATAGAAACATGCTTATTGAAATTATCGATTATCGTAGATTTGTTTCCTAGCCTTGTTTCCCAAAACTTTTTGGAATTTGTGCTACAGGATGCAAATTTCTGTTTGAAAAATCTAGTCTTTGCTTTCCTAACTGTGTATATTGGTTCCTAACTTCCCTGAAAAGTGGCATATCGCGGGGGCTATTCGAAGCTAATACAATACACCACAGGATATTTTTGTGCTGGTCAAGGGCAGTCAAGTCTGGAGTGAACCAAGGGCTATATCTTCTGAGTTCTACATTTTTTGAATGGGGCATGCTTATTTAAGATGGTGAGGAAAGCACTTTTAAAGAATAACCAGGCATCCTCTACTGACGGGATGAGGTCAAAATCCTTCCAGGATACTCAGGCCAGGTTGATTAGAAAGGCCTGCTCGCTGAAATGTTTTAGGGAGCGTTTGACAGCGATGAGGGGTGGTCGTTTGACCACGGACCCCTTACGGATGCAGGCAATGAGGCAGTGATCGCTGAGATCCTGGTTGAAGACAGCAGAGGTGTATTTATTTAGAGGGCAAGTTGGTCAGGATGATATCTATGAGGGTGCCATGTTTACGGATTTAGTGTTGTACCTGGTAGGTTCCTTGATAATTTGTGTGAGATTGAGGGCATCTAGCTTAGATTGTAGGACGGTCGGGGTGTTAACCTCTCTAGGGTAGGGGGCAGTATTTGCAAGGCCGGATAAAAATCATTCAAATCCAGACAGAAAATATTTACACAAGAAGCAACCTATTATCACAGTCAAACTCTCATTTCATTTAGTAATAAGTTCACCATTCTGCCGTTCTCACTGTTAAACATCACAGTTGGTCAGGATGATATCTATGAGGGTGCCATGTTTACGGATTTAGTGTTGTACCTGGTAGGTTCCTTGATAATTTGTGTGAGATTGAGGGCATCTAGCTTAGATTGTAGGACGGTCGGGGTGTTAACCTCTCTAGGGTAGGGGGCAGTATTTGCACGGCCGGATAAAAAACGTACCCGATTTAATCTGGTTATTACTACTGCCCAGAAACTAGAATATGCATATAATTGTTTGATTTGGATAGAAAACACCCTAAAGTTTCTAAAACTGTTTGAATGGTGCCTGTGAGTATAACAGAACTCATATGGCAGGCAAAAACCTGAGAAGATTCCTTACAGGAAGTGCCCTCTCTGAACATTTCTTGGCCTTCTACACTCTCTTTATTGAAAACTGAGGATCTCTGCTGTAACGTGACACTTCCTACGGCTCCCATAGGAGAAGGCGGCAGAACGTTGAATGATGACTTTTCAGCCCATTGCTGAAAAACAGTAGCGCATTTGGATAGTGGTCGATCAGAGAACAATGAGACAGGGGCGCGCGTGCACGAGAAGAGTCCATTTTAGATTTTTAGTCTTTGAACGAAAACAGGGTTTCCCGGTCGGAATATTATCGCTTTTTTACGAGAAAAATCGCATAAAAATTGATTTTAAACAGCGGTTGACATGCTTCGAAGTACGGTAATGGAATATTTAGAATTTTTTTGTCACGAAACGCGTCGGGCGCGTCACCCTTCGTCACCCTTCGGATAGTGTCTTGAACGCACTAACAAAACAGAGGATATTTGAACATAACTATGGATTATTTTGAACCAAAGCAACATTTGTTATTGAAGTAGAAGTCCTGGGAGTGCATTCTGACAAAGAACAGCAAATGTAATCCAATTTTTCTTATAGTAAATCTGAGTTTGGTGAGTGCCAAACTTGGTGGGTGTCAAAATAGCTAGCCCGTGATGGCGAGCTATCTACTCAGAATATTGCAAAATGTGCTTTTGCCGAAAAGCTATTTTAAAATCGGACATAGTGATTGCATAAAGGAGTTCTGTATCTATAATTCTTAAAATAATTGTTATGTTTCTTGTGAACGTTTATCGTGAGTAATTTAGTAAATTCACCGGAAGTTTGCGGCGGGTATGCTAGTTCTGAACGTCACATGCTAATGTTTTTGATATAAATATGAACTTAATTGAACAAAACATGCATGTATTGTATAACATAATGTCATAGGAGTGTCATCTGATGAAGATCATCAAAGGTTAGTGCTGCATTTAGCTGTGGTTTGGGTTTATGTGACATTATATGCTAGCTTGAAAAATGGGTGTCTGATTAGTTCTGGCTGGGTACTCTGCTGACATAATCTAATGTTTTGCTTTCGTTGTAAAGCCTTTTTGAAATCGGACAGTGTGGTTAGATTAACGAGAGTCTTGTCTTCAAAATGCTGTAAAATAGTCATATGTTTGAGAAATTGAAGTAATAGCATTTCTAAGGTATTTGAATATCGCGCCACGGGATTCCACTGGCTGTTGAGTAGGTGGGACGATTTCGTCCCACATACGCTAGAGATGTTAAGCATATCCCAGTTTAGATCACCTAACAGTGCGAACTCTGGCCCAACGCTCTAACCGCTACGTTACCTGCCACCCCAATCTAAGGTAACACCAAGTAATTTAGTCTCCTCGAGTTGTTCAACAGCAACACCATTCATTACCATATTCAGCTGATTTCTAGAACTTTTAACATTTTTTATTTAACCTTTATTTAACTAGGCAAGTCAGTTAAGAACAAATTCTTGTTTACAATGACGGCCTACCCCGTCAAACCCTAAACGACGCTGGGCCAATTGTGCGCTGCCCTATGGAACTCCCAATCACGGCCGGGTGTGATACAGCCTGGAATCTAACCAGGGTCTGTAGTGACACCTCTAGCACTGAGATGCAGTGCCTTAGACCGCTGCACCCCTCGGGAGCCCAAGTTAGGCAATGATTTGTACCGAATACAATGCTATTAATTTTAGAGATGATCAGGACCTGTTTTTTACTACCCATTCCAACACAGACTGCAACTCTTTGCTAAGGGTTTCAGTGACTTCATTAGCTGTGGTTGCTGATGCGTACAGGGTTGAATCATCAGCATACATGAACACACAGGCATTAAACTTTTTCCATTTTACAAAACGTGGAAATTTCACATGTGAAATCGTGTTGTTTTTCCTTAAGGGTTTGCATACATGTACTTCTTCCTTCCTTCCTCTCTTCTTTCTTTCTTTCTTTCTTTCTTTCTTTCTTTCTTTCCTTCTAAGGATCAGACCCTTTTTAAATTTTCGCCTAAAATGACATACCCAAATCTAACTACCTGTAGCTCAGGCCCTGAAGCAAGGATATGCATATTCTTGGTTAAATTTGAAAGGAAAACCTTTGAAGTTTGTGCACATGTGAAAGGAATGTAGGATAATATAACACATTAGATAAAGGTAAAAGATAATCCAAAGAAAAAAACAAACGTTTGTTTTTATGTATTTTGTACCATCATCTTTGAAATGCAAGAGAAAGGCCATAATGTATTTATCCAGCTCTAGATGGCAGCAGTGTATGTGCAAAGTTTTAGACTGATCCAATGAACCATTGCATTCTGTTCCAAATGTTGTATAACGACTGCCCAAATGTGCCTAATTTGTTTATTAATAACTTCTCATGTTCAAAACTGTGCACTCTCCTCAAAGAATAGCATGGTATTATTTCACTGTAATAGCTACTGTAAATTGGACAGTGCAGTTAGTTTAACAAGAATTTAAGCTTTCTGCCAATATCAGATATGTCTATGTCCTGGGAAATGTTCTTGTTACTTACAACCTCATGCTAATCGCATTAGCCTACATTAGCACAACTGTCCCGCAGGGGACCCACCGATCCTGAAGTTTATAACTATATGTGCAGTTCATATGTGCCAGTGTATTCAACATGGGGCCTGGAATGGCACAGAGTATGACCAGGAGGATGTCACACAGATATGACAGGCTGACTGACTGACTGACGGCAGCAGGTGTCATTATTACATGCTCAAGATGACCTGGCCACAGGTGTGTCATGTCACCTAGTCTGGCACTTACTCATGTTTCTCCTGTTAATACCTACATTGACATCAATTGGATTCAATAAAACACACTGTTTTGTTGTTATTTCCTCTGATACACATTAGGCTTTGCTCTATACTGCTACCCTGCCTGCACTAATTACATCAACAGATTGTCTGAGCATCGAAGTTCCAACTACACAATCAATATGTTGTAAATATATAATCTGGCTGTGTTTTTATCCATCCACTGTTTGGTGTAGGCTACTCACATCGATGAACTCTATCCAATGAGATATCAGAAAACTGTTTGGTGTACTTATGCCACGGCAATGCACTCTATCCAATGACAATGCAGATTACAATTCAGGCAACACAAAGAGAACAGCCCTCTTCTTCATCAGGTCAATATATGGTTGCTGGGATGACAGACCTGCAGTGATTGAGAGTAGCTGTGTACTTAAAGTGGAACTGACAGCGTTTTAACTACTTTGCAGATATGAAACAAACAGACAATCATAATATCAGTAAAAAATATCAAATTCCCAGTTTATGCTACAAACCCAACTTTATAAGAGGTTTTAAAAATAGGTTCTATTTGGCTCAACATTCCATGACGTACAGTAAGGCATTGTTGGCAGAATAGATGGATGCAGTTCAATGCATGATTAATATAATTCACCAATACATTTCTTGGTAGTTAAAAATACATTGCTACCAGGTGGTAAATAACAGCTGGCCTGGTACATTGTTGGCTGCCTCTATTCGGGATGCACTGTTTCAGTTTCAATGACTCAATATTTAGGACAGAAATAGACGAATGTAACTAATGTCAATACAATCAAACTACCAATTTCAATGATCACAAGTCAGTCATAACGTGGCTAATATGCTAGTGTATCTATTTATGTAGCAAGCTAAAAACACAGAGCCTAACGTTAGCCAGATAGCTAGCTAGCTACCTGCTGGGAGGACGTCATGTCATTGGAGGAGTGGGTTAGTGACTGACTTTTTCCCCTCGTATCATTTTTTTGTGGCTACACAGGTAGAGATGCACGTGTCATTTGGTTAGCTAACAAGAAATGTGAATCGCTTTGATAGCTAGCCATGCTGAACAACTGTTATCCAGTTAGCATATCTCTTGCATTTGCAAATTCACTCTGGCTAACTATCTACTCCGATTTCAGTGCCAGAGCGCAGAATAACTGATGAATTTACAAATGTGCCAGACTCGCTGAAATCAAATCCAATTGTATTGGTCACATACACATATTTATCAGATGTTATTGCAGGTGTAGCGAAATGCTTGTATGACCGGTATCAGTAAACGTAGGCAAAAAAAGTAATAGTTAGTCACTAACACTCTATACAACATATACACAGCCCAACCAGCTCTGCTAGGGCAAGTAAAATGAGTTCTCTCATTTGTGTCTTGAAGTAGCGAACTAGCAATGTAGCCAAGTTTAGCGAGTCAGCTTGGGTGGTTGGTTGGGACAACGCATACATTGGCAGGCAAGCTGCAGAAGAAGGAGCAGGCCATTCCCCATCATTTATCAGTGCAATTTTGATAGCCAACTAGCTTAAAAAGTTTAAGAAGGTTTATCAGGACAGATGGTTTATTTAAGCAATAAGGCCCGAGGGGGTGTGGTATCTGGACCATATACCACGGCTAAAGACTGTTCTTATGCACAACTCAACGTGAGTGCTTGGATACAGCCCTTAGCCATGGTATATTTCCCATATACCACAAACCCCTGAGGTGCCTTATTGCAATTATAAACTGGTTACCAAATTAATTAGAGCGGTAAAAATAAATGTTTTTTCATTCCCATAGGATACGATCTGATATACCACAGCTGTCAGCCAATCAGCATTCAGAGCTTGAACCACCCAGTTTATAATAGGTTGTATTTACTGCAGTGTCTATTAATTGTCCAAACGCACAGCCGCTATCCCACTCTATATTGCTATAGAATTTTTACAAATACCTTAGTATATGTAATTCCCAAACATTCTAAGAATTTATTAAGTTAAATGTGAAAATTACCATATCTAAGTCTCAAAAAGATGCTTGTAGCATCATATCCAAGAAGACTCGAGGCTGTAAGCGCTGCCAAAGGTGTTTCAACAAAGTACTGAGTAAAGGGTCTGAATACTTATGTAAATGTTATATTTCCGTAATTTTTTTTATATACATTTGCACAAATTTGCAGTTTTTGCTTGTTATTATGGGGTATCGTGTGTAGATTGATGAGGAAAAAAACAACTGAATCAATTTTAGAATAAGGCTGTAATGTAACAAAATGTTGAAAAAGTCAAGGGGTTTGAATACTTTCCGAATGCACTGTATATGAACAGATTTTAATAAGATTTGATGTTGCTAAAATGCTGTCAGTTCAACTTTAAGGAGGCTGTATGTGTGTGCGTGTGCGTGTGCGTGTGCGTGTGTGTGTGTGCTTGTGTGTGTGTGTGTGCGTGTGTATGGGTGTGTTTTTTATTTATTTTAGGCTTAGGGGTTAGATTTAGGGTTAGGGTTACAATTAGGGTTAGGGTTAGGGTTAGGGGTTACGGTTAGGCGTTAGGGTTAGGTATAGTTTTATGGTTAGGGATTTGGTGTTAAGTTTAGGCTTAGGGTTTTGGTTAAGTTAAGGGTTAAGGTTATGGTTAGGTTTAGGGTTAGGGGTTAGGGAAAATAGGATTTTGGATGGGAATAAATGTTTTGTTCCCCACAAGGATAGCAATACAAGACTGTGTGTGTGTGTGTGTGTGTGTGTGTGTGTGTGTGTGTGTGTGTGTGTGTGCGTGTGCGTGTGCGTGTGCGTGTGCGTGTGCGTGTGCGTGTGTGTGTGTGCGTGTGTGTGTGTGCGCATGTGTGCGTGCGTGCGTGTGAGCGAGAGAGACCAGCATGTCTGAAAAACGGATTATCTAATAATTGATGCAATATGCATAGAACCTTTGTTTCATCCTTTTTGTTGTGCAAACTTCTCACCATACAACAGAGAGTACACCCAAAAGAAGATATCCAGTCAGACATGTTGTAAGAGCCGAGACAGACCTGAACAGAAGGCCTACACTTATAGAAAAAATGGTTTGAGATAAAACCAAAAAGGGTTCTATGCTTTCTATATCGAAATTGGTTCCATATAGAACCCTATATTGAACCCAAGGGTTCTATATAGAACCACTTTTGGTTCAGTGAAGAAGAATCAATGGGGTTCTGATCAAAGAACCAACCTTACAAAAGGGGTCTATATAGAACCTTTAGGGATGCCTTATATGAAGCAAGCAATAGAAACCTTCTTGGTTCTATTCCGGTTCCGTTTTTTCTAAGAGTGTAGGCTATATGTTCACCTCCCCATAACCATATTAAGCTATCCATTAAAATGCATTCTGAACGAGATGTCCTATTTAAACGCCATGCTATCATTATGCGAACCCATTCTTTCTCCATCTTTAAAATTCTCAATACCTTTATAGCTGATTAAAGATTCACTTATTTAGTCAAGCAATTGAGAATTTGGCCCGCATTCAGTCTTATGTAACTGACTGTTTTGTCATACATTTCGCTAAATAGGCTACACCATAATCATCATTCCTCTCTATTCTCAGCAAGTAGACTAGAACAATGCGCATGGTTTCGAGCGCCTTAATTATATAACCTAGAAATTGTGATAAATTACTGATGAAATACCTTTAATCACTGCGAGTCACAATTCCCTTGATGATGAGTCTGACTGAGGTGGCTTGTTCAGATGTCCTATGCCTGTTATCAATAGAAGACATATAGGAAGACACACCATCCATGGAAGAAACCCATTCCCTCGTCTCCTTCCATCCAGAATCCACTCCAAGCCTCTTTGCTTTTCGCAATCAGCAATCAAAACCTGTTTAGTCGCCTGCTGACGCGCGAAGCGCGGAGCGATCCACTGGTTTCAAGGTGTTGCGTTGAAGATGAACATCGACTGGCCGAATATTATTATTCATTTAGCTAGCAAGCACATCTAGTATTGAAAAAAACTTATGGAAGACATGCTACCAACGATGAAGACAAGGAATTCCACAGCAGATCATCTTTCATAATACATACCCTCGTTCGCTAACCGAGACTGAATAAAGTGAGAATGAACAGACCTCCCCACATGTCAATAGGTCTACGTGGACAAAAGACATGTCAAAAGAAAAAGCAGCTACATTGGGACTACACACACCTTATCAATCCCCTCTACAATCTATTAAATGTATTCAAGAACACTATAGGCTACATGAGATCAATCATATTCATTAGACATGCCTACCTACTTCGGCTACCATGTGTAGAACATGTTCATGTCTTTTTCACTTGAGATTAGTACCCTGTCACACACACACACACACACACACACACACACAGGAAGACATACAGTACTGTGAAATTCTCAGGCGGATCTGCAGGCAGACAGGTGGATCTGGGGAGCATGGGAGGAGAGGAGAGAACAGGAATAAAGGAGACTATTGCGAAATAGTCATACATTATATCACTGACATGTACCATAACTGTATTATTTCCAGTAGATGGCAGTATTGTCATAGTGTTTATTAGTATTTGGATTTACACCCAGGAGCCTTTAAGAGGTCAGTGGAGATACACTCCCATTTGCAAATCGGCATGCTCACACACACACACGTTTTCATATTGTAACAGCTCCACACACAGTATGCATCCCTTAATGTGTTTTGTATAAAAGTTCTGAATCACCATCTCCCTGTTCATGGAGAAATCTATATCGTCTTGAGATTTAATTGAGTGAAATTTTGAGTACATTTCTACCAGAGGAGGCTGGTGGGAGTAGCTTTAGGAGGACGGGCTCCTTGTAATAGCTGGAATGGAAGTAATGGAAAAGTATCAAACACATCAAACATATGTTAACTTATTACAATGAGCCTGTCCTCCTACAGCTCCTCCCACCAGCCACCACTGATTTCCACATACCACACCCACAGGTCTCTGGTCTTTATATTGTACTGGAGCATGAATGATAAATTAGTGATACTCTGTTTATAGGCTCCTGAGCCAGTGCTGTTGGGTGAGAATGTCCCCGGTAAAGGGTAATTTAATTTGGATTGGTAGGACACTGTATCAGTATTCTCTCTCTCTCTCTCTCTCTCTCTCTCTCTCTCTCTCTCTCTCTCTCTCTCTCTCTCTCTTTCTCTCTCTCTCTTTCCCTCGCTCTCCCGCTCTCTCTCACATACACAACCCCTACCCCTTCCCCCCACACTTGCCGTTCACGAGCATGCATGCTTGTCTAAATTGGCATCACGCCCACGTGTCGAAAGTACCCATCAAGCTCGTTCCACTCCGCCGGCCAGGCACATGTATGCTGGTCACGTTCCATGGCATCCACACGGCATGGCACGCTGCTCACTCACTGGTGAGAGAATTCATTTCCTCTTCCATGAGATTCCATCCTTCCCTCCTGATAGAGAGAGCTGGATACTCCATCACATCACTCACTACGAGAGCAAACATGGAGTAGGTTAGACAAGAATCATGTTCAACACTGAATCTGAGTATATAAAATAGATGAGTATTGTTGGCAGTTGGTAAAAAACCCTTGCTTCGTTGGTTTCTAAAGGGTACTAAAACACACTAATACTAGGTAGTAGAATGTGGTCAAACCACAATAAGCTCTGTCTCACATCAGAATTAGACATTCATGCATGTTTCTCAAACGTCAAATTTCAAAGCTGTTCCAAACGTCAAATTTCAAAGTTGTTCCAAACGTCAAATTTCAAAGCTGTTCCAAACGTCAAATTTCAAAGCTGTTCCAAACGTCAAATTTCGAAGTGTTTATGGTTAAGTGTAGCTATTAATTCCACATTTTTAAAGTTAGGGTTAAGTTTAGGCTTTAACGTTGGGCATTAACTCAGAATGGTTACGGTAAGAGTTAAGGTTTGGGAACCAAAATATATTTTGTAAAAATGTTTGCGCTGGATTCAAACGTGCAACCTCTTGGCTCTTTTGCACCAGAGGAAGCTGCTTACGCCCATCCAGCATCCCCCTAGCAAAACCAAAACTTTCTTCAAGATAACTGCGCTCACTGTTGCCCCAGTGGCCAGTTTCCACGTCAACTGCCGACGTCCCCAGACATGGATGGATGTCGAATACTGACTTGTATCACAGGTGACCTGCCTGCAAACCATGCCATAGTTTCGCTAGAGAGATGTTGGGTGTGTCAGGAGAGACAAGGCACAGAACAGGCGCATACATGCGCACACACACACACCACACACACACACACACACACATACACACACACACACACACACACACACACACACACACCACACACACACACACACACACACATTGACACACACATCAACATTCAAGCATTCTGAGACAAACAGCCTCAGACACTCAAAGCCAGGATGAGCCTCTATCTCGCATTGAAATTATTTCAAGACCTTCCTTCGCTCTAACCCCTTCCCTCCCCTTTCTCTCCCTTTCTTTTCCATCTACAGTACCTCTAGTCGGTCTGCAGAACAGAGGATCCATCCTGAGGACTGAGAGGCTCCCTGTGGTGCTGCTAAAACTATGATGAAAAGCAAAACTACTCTTGCTCTCTTCTTACATCTTATCACTCTACCTTTTCCCATATACTCTCCTGCCTTCTCTCTCACTAGCTCTCTTAATTTAGCCCTTGCAGAGCTGGGAAGATCTTGGGAAACCTCCTTCGTCTGTGTAGTGGAGGGAAACGACTATTGATTTGACTTAGCTCTCCTTCCACCTACTGTACTCCTGTATGGATGGGGATGGACTTCTGTTTGTGTTTTGATGTATGACCAGCATTGCTTTTCCACTTTTTTCTCATGTATTCAATGGATGGGGCAAGATGGTGATAGTAAACCAGGATGGAAAAACATTGGTAGAGAGTCAGTCTGCTGCTCCCAGTTCGTCTGTAGGCATCTCTCCTCTAGGTAAGGTGGCCTGGGAATGGTCCAGGGAGTTCAGCCACAGACACATCAAATGGGAGGATCCCTCTGAGGGAGCTGTAATGTGTTAATCAGTGTTAGTCGTTGGTGGTAAACCTGCCCCCGCAACGTGACAATAATTAACACCACACACCAACTGGTAATGAGCGTGTGTGTGTGTGTGTGTGTGTGTGTGTGTGTGTGTGTGTGTGTGTGTGTGTGTGTGTGTGTGTGTGTGTGTGTGTGTGTGTGTGTGTGTGTGTGGTAGTAGAAACCATGTGTACAGTGTATAAAGTTTATGTCTATTGATATCCATGCTTTAATACACAGTTCCAAAAAACTGGAGTATCAAACAAGGGAATATTGTGTGATGCATTATACTGTGTGGTGAAATGTACCTCTAAACAAGGTTCATAGAACAGTTACAGTATGTGCTGTGGTTATTCAAAAAGATAATTATGTCCTTACCATGTAGCACCAATTAACAACCTCTATTTCAGTTGTGAATCACTCACTGCTATATATAGGATTACGATGCAATGCATTTAATACACAGACACACACACAGACTCACACCTCAGGTTCTGCTCTCATTTCTTTCTGTAAGAGGGGATAAAACGATAAACAGTCTGAGCTGTAAGGCTTCAATTGTTTGATGAGTTTAAAAACAAGTTCTCTGGGCGACTGTAACAAATTAACACATGGCTCACACACACACACACACACACACACACACACACACACACAGATCCCAGCATTGAGATTCAGTGAGAGGCTGGCTATAGCGTACGCGAGATGAGAGAACCCTTTAAAGGGGTCCTTTCATCCTGTAATACCAGCTTTATCTCCCATCTTTACATCACTAAGCTGCTGCCAGGATCACGTTACAATCCTATGGGCTTAACTTTGCCTCCATTTTATTACAGAGGACTGGGGGGGGGGGGGGGGGGGGCTCTCGGGGAATACAGTAGTTATGTGCTGCACATGCATGATCAGGGTGGGTGGACTCGATCTCGCACATTCCCACCTCTGCATGGTATTTGGCCCCGTTTGAACAAATTATTCAACCATACTTAGGACAATGGACGTTAAATAAAAATGGTGTCTTTATTGGTGAAAATCGACATGCGTCATCATTACGGCCTTCATCAGGGTGCTTCAGGTTATCTATATTATTGTAGGCATTCATTCTGTATATAATAGTGCTTTTGAGCTCTACCAATGTCTTCTAAATTGTTCCCATATGTCCTTCTTATCCATAATACCAAGTCAGACTTAGGACACCTACTGGACCATACTCTGACATTAGATATGCTGTACATGGTCAGGCTCTACAGAGCTGACCTGGTGTGACTGCTGAGTACCTGAGCAGGCTGGCTGGCTCTGAGCTCTGAGTTGAGCCCACAGTCAAACAGGCCATTCATAACTCTGCAGTTAAGCCAGAGAGAGGGATATTTATAACCTAAAGGCCAGAATTTCCTCTGAACCCTGCCAATGTACAGCAGAGAGGGCACATACATACGCCCGCCCGCCCACCCACACACACACACACACACACTGGACACATTTACACCTCCATTTCTCACCCTCTCACTGTCTCTGGAGAGCTCCAAGGCCAAAGGTATTGTATTCGTCACAGCGGGTGAAAGTGGTTCTACAGCAACATAAGAGAAGAGGACTGGTCACCCCTCAGAACCTGGTTCCTCTCTAGGTTTCTTCCTAGGTTCCTGCCTTTCTAGGGAGTTTTGCTAGCCGTAGTGCTTCTACATCTGCATTGCTTGCTCTCTGGAGTTGTTGGTTAATTTCTGTTTAAGCACTTTGTGACAACTGCTGCAGAAAGGGCAATATAAACAAATGTGATTGAAAAATGTGATTGTGTATGTAGTCTATGTGTGAACCAAGACCTATATTTGTTGTTCCCATTGCGTTACCCTGGTAGGTAACTTTTTCCTATGAAGGGCCCGGGGTCATAATAGGTAACGGTGAATACCAGTGTACCTACTGAAGATAAGGTATTAAACCCAGAGCCCTGCTGTAACGGCTGTCGTATAGAGGGGACCAAGGCGCAGCGTGTTGAGTGCTCATAATTATGTTTATTTAAACTCAGAACACAAATGAAAATAACAAAGACAAAACGATCAGCTCACAGTTCTGTTAGGTACTGAAGACTACACAGGATACAACTAAACAGAAAGCAGCTGCCCACAAACACACTAGAAAAAAACCCAACTTAAATATGATCTCCAATTAGAGACAATGCAAACCAGCTGCCTCTAATTGGAGATCATCCCAAAAACTCCAACATAGAAATAGAAATCTAGAAATAAACATAGAAATAGAAAACATAGAAAATCCACCCAAAACACCCCCTGTCACGCCCTGACCTACTCTACTATAGAAAATGACATCTTACTAGGGTCAGGACGTGACAGTACCCCCCCCCCCCGCCCCCAAAGGTGCAGACTCCGAATGCAACATAAAACAACAAAAGAAACCATAAAAGAAAAGGGAGGGTAGGGAGGGTGATAATTGTCTATGGCGGCTCTAGTGCAGTACCCAGAATCTTACTATCCAGCAGATCCTCCAGCAGCGGAGGTGGCTCCGGTTCGGGGTGTAACCCCCGTTCCGTCTGCAGATCCCTCTGCTTCTGTAACACCGGACTGTGGATCGTCGGAGGAGGAACCGGACTGTAGATCCTCGCTGGAGACTCTGGGCTGCGGGCCGCCGCTGGAGACTCTGGGCTGCGGACTGCTGCTGGAGACTCTGGGCTGCAGGCCGTCTCTGGAGACTCTGGGCTGCGGGCCGTCTCTGGAGACTCTGGACTGGGGAACTTCTCAGGAGGTTCCGGACTGTAGGCCGTCTCAGGAGGTTCCGGACAGGAGGTTCCGGACAGGAGGTTCCGGACTGTAGGCCGTCTCAGGAGGTTCCGGACTGTAGGCTGTCTCAGGAGGTTCCGGACTGTAGGCCCTCTCAGGAGGTTCCGGACTGTAGGCCCTCTCAGGAGGTTCCGGACTGTAGGCCCTCTCAGGAGGTTCCGGACTGTAGGCCCTCTCAGGAGGTTCCGGACTGTAGGCCGTCTCAGGAGGTTCCGGACTGTAGGCCGTCTCAGAGGGTTCCGGACTGTAGGCCGTCTCAGAGAGTTCCGGATTGTAGGCCGTCTCAGAGGGTTCCAGACTGTAGTCCGTCTCAGAGGGTTCCGGACGGTGGTCAGTCACTACAGGCTCCGTGCCATGGATCATCACTACAGGTTCCGCGCCATGGATCATCACTGGAGGCTTCGTGCCATGGATCATCTCTACAGGCTCCGGGCCATGGATCATCCCTACAGGCTTTTTGCCATGGATTATCCCTACAGAATCCGGGCCATGGATTACCTCTGGAGGCTTCGTGCCATGGAACATCCCTACAGGCTCCGGGCCATGGATCATCACTGGAGGCTTTGTGCCATGGATCATCGATACAGGCTTCGGACCATAGATCATCACTGGAGGCTTCTTTCGTGGAGCTGGAACAGGTCTCACCGGACTGGAGAGACGCACTAGAGACCGGGTGTGCAGAACTGGCACAGGGCGTACTGGGCTATGGAGGCGCACTGGAGGGAGAGTGCGAGGAGCAGGCACAGGACGTACTGGGCTATGGAGGCGCACTGGAGGGAGAGTGCGAGGAGCAGGCACAGGACGTACTGGGCTATGGAGGCGCACTGGAGGGAGAGTGTGAGGAGCAGGCACAGGACGTACTGGGCTATGGAGGCGCACTGGAGGGAGAGTGCGAGAGGCAGCACATGCTCACCACGATAAGCACGGGGAGTTGGCTCAGGTCTCACCCCTGACCCCGCCAAACTACCCGTGTGCCCCCCCCAAAAAAAGTGTTGGGGCTGCCTCTCGTTCTTCCCCGGCAGGCTTTGATATCTGTCCAATATCTGGCCCCAAGTCCAGTTTATCCTTTCTTTCCACTCCTCTATAGACCAGGTATCCATCTCCTCCCGGGCACGCTGCTTGATCCAATTGTGGTGGGCAGTTCTGTAACGGCTGTCGTATAGAGTGGACCAAGGCGCAGCGTGTTGAGTGCTCATAATTACGTTTATTTAAACTCAGAACACTATAGAAAATAACAAAGAGAAAACGATCAGCTCACAGTTCTGTTAGGTACTGAAGACTACACAGGATACAACTAAACAGAAAGCAACTGCCCACAAACACACTAGAAAAACCCCCAACTTAAATATGATCTCCAATTAGAGACAACGCAAACCAGCTGCCTCTAATTGGAGATCATCCCAAAAAACTCCAACATAGAAATAGAAAACTAGAACTAAACATAGAAATAGAAAACATAGAAAAACCACCCAAAACACCCCCTGTCACGCCCTGACCTACTCTACTATAGAAAATGACATCTTACTAGGGTCAGGACATGACACCTGCTCTAGTTTCCTCAGTCAGTCAGCCAGTCAGGTCCACAGGTTAGCCTGGCAGCTACTGGAAGAGCAGCTAGACCTCCTTCCTTGAATTTTTTCTCTTTCTCTGAATCCTAAAAAAAACAGTTAAGCAAAACTGTGTGTGTGTGTGTGTGTGTGTGTGTGTGTATGTTTACCAGAGGTAGAAAGGGAGATGCCAACTGTCCTCATATACAACAGTATTCCTGACAAACCCATCATCTGATAGATCTGATCCCATCTCAACACCTTGCGCCACTCAGAGGGGGCTCTGACACGTTGTCACCTTGACAACCGCTGCTGAGGTGAGCAGCCAGCTGCTATAGCCGACCTCTGCTGGCAGCGTGCCATGGAGCTGTGGTGCACGCCTGTCAAGAGGGCGTCATGCTGCTGGAGGAAACAGCGAGCGATAAGCAAAACACAAACAAGCATCCGAGATGCAACTGATCGGTCAAAACGCAACAGTCAATAAACATTCTTAAATGCTCATTTGCCTATCGCAATGAAATGTAGCCTAGGGTAGGCCAATGCCTGCTGTGCATTGGGAAAGTATTCAGACCCCTTGACTTTTTCCACATTTTGTTATGTTACAGCCTAATTCTAAAATGGATGAAATAGTTTTTTTCCTCGTCAATCTACAAACAATACCACATAATGACAAAGCAAAAACAGTTTTTTTGAATTTTTTGCAAATGTATAAAAACAAAAAAATGGAAAAATCACATTTACATAAGTATTCAGACTCTTTACTCAGTACTTTGTTGAAGCACCTTTGGCAGCAATTACAGCCTCAAATCTTCTTGGGTATAAAGCTACAAGCTTCGCAAACCTGTATTTGGGGAGTTTCTTCTATTCTTCTCTGCAGATCCTCTCAAGCTCTGTCAGGTTGGATGGGGAGCATCGCAGCCCAGCTATTTTCAGGTCTCTCCAGAGATGTTCGATCGGGTTCAAGTCTGGGCTCTGGCTGGGCCACTCAAGGACATTCAGAGACCCGAAGCCACTCATGCATTGTCTTGGCTGTGTGCTTAGGGTTGTTGTCCTATTGGAATGTGATCCTTCGCCCCGGTCTGAGGTCTTGAACGCTCTGGAGTAGGTTTCCATCAAGGATCTCTCTGTACTTTGCTCCGTTATTAATTCCCTCGATCCTGACTAGTCTCCCAGTCCCTGCCGCTGAAAAACATCCCCACACCATGATAATGCCACCAACATGCTTCACTGTAGGGAAGGTGACAGGTTTCTTCCACACGTGGCACGTTATGAGAGCAGAGAATGTGCTTTTTACTGAGGAGTGGTTTCTGTCTGGCCACTTTACCATAAAGACCTTATTGGTGGAGTGCTGCAGAGATGGTTGTCCTTCTGGAAGATTCTCCTATCTCCACAGAGGAACTCTGGAGCTTTGTCAGAGTGACCATCAGGCTCTTGGTCACCTCCCTGACCAAGGCCCTTCTCCCCCAATTGCTCAGTTTGGCCAGGCAGCCAGCTCTAGGAAGAGTCTTGGTGGTTACAAACTTCTTCCATTTAAGAATGATGGTGGTCACTGTGTTCTTGGGGACCTTCAATGCTGCAGGAATTTTTGGTACCTTTCCCCAGATCGGTGCCTCGACACAATCCTGTCTTGGAGCTCTACGGACAATTCCTTTGGCCTCATGGCCTGGTTTTTGCTCTGACATGCATTGTCAACTGTGGCACCTTATATGGGCAGGTGTGTGCTGTTCCAAATCATGTCCAATCAATTTAATTTACAACAGGTGGACTCCAACCAAGTTGTAGAAACATGATCAATGGAAACAGGATGCACCTGAGCTCAATTTTGAGTCTCATAGCAAAGGGTCTGAATACTTACAGTATGTAAATAAGGTATTTCAGTTTTTTCTTTTGAATATGTTTGCTAAAATTTCTAAAAACCTGTTTTCACTTTGTCATTATGGGGTATTGTGTGTAGATTGATGAGGGAAGAAATATGTTTATCCATTTTGTAATAAGGCTATAACATAACAAATTGTGGAAAATGTCAAGGGGTCTGAATACTTTCTGAATGCACTGTAATGGTCAATAGTTGCAAAGCCTAACTAGCCCTATCATCCTTACTATTAGGCCTAATAAAATATATAGGCTATTTGTAAAGTAAAAAAGTATAGACTAAAGCCTACAATGCAGAGGTTATTGAACACAGAACTGGGCTCAATCAGAGAACTTAGCCTAAAACAAAATCAGAATTGGCTATAGGCTTTAACAAAATAATGTAGCCTATTATTTCATGAATAAGCCTTTTTTGTCTATTTTACTGACAGGCTTCATAATAACGTATAAAAACAACATTCACAATACAAGAAGGAATAGCAAATGTTAAGAGAAAATTGAATAAATTGTTAAAACTATTTAAGATATGAGGAATTAGCCTATCACAATTTCAGGCTACCAGAAATTTGTGAAATTCAAATTATGATGAAACTCCAAACCACTTCAGATCAAGCATAGGCTAACCCTTTCAAATTAATATGGGTCAAATATATAAATAAAGCTATATATATATATATATATATAGGCTATGCTATAGGTTAATCTCTGAGTTCTCTTTTACACCAATTGCTATTCTATTCTGTTCAGTTTTGTTCTGTGATTTTCTGTTTTAGTATGTTCTAGAATGTTCGGTTCGGATATTCTGTTCTAGGCTTATTCCATAAGTGTACCCTAAATAAGCACTTTTAAGCCGACATGTTTCCTAACAGCGTGTGAACTGACTAAAATAAGTAGGCCTAATCTAACCGACTAACTTGTCGGTTTTAATTTAATGCAGAAGACAGAGTGAAGTGCGTGCTTTTTACCACGGGTTCAATTGAGTTGCTAAGCAACTACCTTGGTATGGCAAATCATCCGTGAAATGTAAGTCTTCTAAAGCTGGATGGTGCGTTTTGTCCCACGCCATGAAAGAAGTTTGAAAGTCTCAAAACTAGGCCTAAGCAAAATTGAATAGCCTAATAAAGTGGGGGAAAACGAATGCATCATTAGTTCTAAGAAAGAAGGCACACAAAAACTAAAATGTAGACTTTATTTAAATTGCACTGAAAGCGCATAACCTGTAATATAGAAATAAGCCTATACAAACATAATTTCACTAGGCTGTTGATTACGATTTAAATGTGTTATCAGACCAAAACACTTCAAGAGTTTACACGAAAAGTTGTTCTTATTTCGGAAATTGCCTATTGAGCTTTCCTATTCATGTATAGCATATAGTGCATTCATTCGATCCAGCTGTACTTTGTTTTAGGTCGGTGAGTTGGACGGCAAGTTTTGTTTTTCGCTTTGAAAAGGTCAGAAGGTCGAGAGTGAGCACCCTGCCTGCAGTTTCCTCTCAGTCTACTGGCCTATATTATAGATCAAATAATTATATTTTCATTGAATAAAGATTGTAAATCATAAACTCTCACATCGCAGTCATCGATTAGGCCTATGCCAAATATTCTGCGTGTCAGATATTCAGAATTAGCCTATTCTTCATTCTGTGAGCTGACAATGACATTGAAAACACAATGGTAGGCTATCCTCTATGACAAATGTATTGTTCTCAATAATCCTTCATAAAATAACCACTAAAAATAAATTACTGTCAAAGTCATCACATAGAACTATACAAGGTTACAATAACAAACGACACGACGTCAGCTTTTGGGAATGTGTGATCCTTTGAAAATATCATCATTGAATAAAACGGTAAAGTCATGAACGACAAAATAACACAGGCCTAATGCAACGTTTTGAGGGGAAATACATTATTGCTCAATATAGTACATTAATTATAACAGAAAGTCAACATGGTGAAGACAATTCCAATTGTTAAAAAATATTGTCATTATAACTTGTTTGTAAAAACAAAACAAAAAACATAGAAATGGACTGCTTGGGAATGTCATGTGAAAACCACAAGCATCTTCAACAACTGCAGAGGGGAACATTTACAACAGCATTATGTGCTGCAAAGGGGACAAAAAAAGTGGGTTTGATTTATTTTGTTCTAAAATATGAAATATTACACAATGTGAAATATTACACACAAAACAAAGAAGGGCAATCATGTAGAAGTTAAAGCTTATCATTGTTTTTTTACGTGGGGCCAAAGAACTGTAACAATCCTTTTGGTGAAAGCATGGCATGTTCCAAATAAAATAAAAGGTAAATATGCTGTACACACACACATTTTATTGGAATATATTTCAGGCTGAAACCTGATTAAGATTATTTCCTAAATCCTAATGCGCCAAACATTTACATGAAGAAACATTAGTTGAAGAGTTGACCCTCTCATTGCGCGGGCCATTCGATCGTGTGTAATGTCGCATATGTTTTAAGTTAGGCTACTCCTTTCCTAAAGAACACGCCGTTGGTCTGTTGGTTGGTCAGGTTGGAGTAATGTGGATAGGAAAGGTTTGTGTCTTGTTTCATTGTTTATCATGTAAAAGGTATTATTCCCACTTGGTATTGCTAGTATTTTCTCGGCCTAGACAGTGCATTATTGCAGCCTAAAGAAATATTATTGTCCCGTGTTTTGTTATTTTCTCACGTATCGCTGAACATTCGCTTGCAGTCCATTGAGGGTGACGGTGTGTCTGAGCTCATGTTGCCGACCTGAGAGTACTCGTCCTCCGGGCTGTGTGGCAGCCCCGGCGGCGTCATCCTCTTCTCCTTCTGCCTGCGGTTGCAGAACCAGACCCGGACCACCTCCTTCTCCAGCTGCAGACTGTCCGCCAGAGAGGTGATCTCCTGGCCAGCGGGTTTGGGGCTTTTGAGGAAGTGGCTCTCCAAAGCTCCTTTGACGCTCACCTCGATGGACGTGCGCTTTTTCCTCTTTCTGCCCTGCGCCGCGATCTTATCGATGCTGGTAGGGCTACCGGTGGTCGAGTCGGCCTCTTCCAGCCATTTGTTGAGCAGCGGCTTCAGCTTGCACATGTTCTTGAAGCTCAGCTGCAGCGCCTCGAACCTGCATATCGTGGTCTGTGAGAAGACGTTACCATACAGGGTGCCCAGTGCCAAGCCCACGTCCGCTTGCGTAAAGCCCAGTTTGATCCGGCGCTGTTTGAACTGCTTGGCGAAGTTCTCCAGGTCGTCCGAGGTCGGCGTGTCCTCGTCGGACTGCGGGTCGTGGCTCACTCCGGTGTGGTGCTGCTGGTGATGTGGATGCTGGTGGTGGTGATGATGATGACTGCCGTGGTCGAGATCAGGGGAGTCCCCCCTCACCATCCCCGGGTGCATTAGGCTCCCCGGTGAGCTGAGCATTCCATTAACCGTGAATCCCCCGGGCTGGGAGTAGATCAGCGACTGTTGCTGCTGCTGCCCTTCGGAAATGGAGGCTATATGCGCGGCTGAGGTACCACCCCAGGCTCCTGGGTGTTGTGCCTGGTGGGAGCCCAGATGCAGAGACCTGTGCTGTAGAGCGGAGCCTGAGTGCATGTCCTCCCTGCCAGAGTTTCTCTTCACATCCTGCGGCTGCGGGCTACCCGTCATCCCAACGGGGCTGGAGGACCAGGGAGAGCCGGCCTCGGCAGCTGCCGCAGCGGCATGAGGCAGGGCTGTCATCCACTGGTGGGCATGGCTTAACATGTGTCCCCCGTTGCTCGTTGCCATAGCGCCCTGCATAAAGTCATTCTGCATCATCTTCACGGAGGGGTCCCCTCTGTATCCACCTGACACCGAGGTGACTGCGGTGCTGCCCCGCTGCATGCCACCGACCCCCCGGTCTGAGTGCACGATGGAGCCGGTGGATAAGATCCTATTGCTGGCCAGGTATGGACTGGAGGTGGCTGTTGCCATTCCCCAAACCATAAAGCCTGTGAGTTATCGCCCTCTTCCCTCGTTGGATCAACTTCTCTTCTCAAACAGAACGCTCTTATCCAATAACAAATCAAAACTATGAGAAAACGTGGTGAATGTTGCGTTATACTATATACCATAAAATGGAGATAAAAATAATTCAAAAGTAATCCAACAAAAATATTCACAAAAATGCAAATGAAAGTTAATGTTTTGTTTATCAATGAATGGAATTAAATAGTATTTAAGTTCCACCAGTAAAAAGTCGGAGATTGGTGCATAAAGAATTTTTTTTTGTGAATATATGAATAAAAAAATGAAAAGTTTTTTGCGTCCTGTAAAGTTCTACTGGACGTATAGATTTAGTAATCTCCCACAAACTGAAGCTCTCTTCTAGGATCCCTGTCGAAGTAGGCTTGTTGGAGAAGGACCATTCATTGTCACTTTGTAAACACTCCTGTGGCTCCTCGGCTGCTCTTCTGAAGTATTTGAAGCTGCACAATTCCGAATGATACAACGGTCTACGTAAATGCTTGTATCTATTTTCTTCCTTCACTCTTTCTCTCCTTCCATCTGACACTTGTATCCGTTCCTCCCTGGAAGCGCGTGGACACGCGAGTGTTTACCCTGTGCCAAGCGTGCGCACGCCGTTCCCATCTTCCCCCAATTACCAGCGGAAGTGGAGAGCAGGACTCCCGCTGATTGGACGATACCCAGAGAGAGGGATTGGCACGTCTCGAGAGCTCGGTGCGCTGCCTCGGGTGCTCGAGGTAAGGTTCCCTTCTCTGAGAAAAACAACATATGCATTGATTAGATGATCATAACAATAACAGACTGATATTGATCATATTGGCATTGTAATTGGTAGGCTATTATATGGCTCCTCAGTGGCGCAGCGGTCTAAGGCACTGCATCTCAGTCTGTATCACAACCGGTCGTGATTGGGAGTCCCATAGGGCGGTGCACAATTGGCCCAGCGTCATCCTGGTTAGGTTTTGGCCGGGTAGGTCGTCATTATTAATAAGAATTTCTTCTTAACTGACTTGCCTAGTTAAACATTTTTTTTTTTGTTGCGTAGCCTACATTTTAATTAATATAAGTAGCCACAAAACCAATAATAGGCTTAATAGGCCTAATTATAATAGTATTTTATAATTTATCATAACACAATTATCGTTGTCATAATCAAAAACAATCATAGACTATAAGTCCACAATATCCATAATCTCACTTGCTTATAATCAAATAGCCAAACATGCGTCCACTAAACGGTTAACATGGAATTGATGGTTTGATGAAGGAGGTTTCCAGGCGGAAACAAGCAATCTCGCTGAACCCCGGAGAGCGAGAGAGAGAGAGCACCCCCACGAAAACAATGCCAAATTGAGCAGTCCTTTGGGGATTGAAGGGACACACTCTGACTCTCGCCTTTCTAACTCCAGTCAGGGATGTCAGGCCCGAACAACGCAACAAATCCGTGTTTTTCCTCCTCTGTCAAATAGCGTAGCGGCGGGGACCTGTGCCAATGATACTCAGGTCGGCTCTGGATAGATACTCAGGGGTTCTGTACGCCACTTGCATCTTAATGCTCTCTCCTTTTCATACTGAAGCAAGACCCACTGGGCGTGAACCGGGTGCACAACATTTCTACATGAGGCAAGCCAGTTAGTTTTTTTTCTATCTTCGGGAGAAGTGTTATTTTAATAGAATGTTTCCAGAGTGTGTGCGAGTGATGGTAAGCTAAATCATTAGCTTTCTCCTAATATTCCTAGCCACAAGATTTTCCCAGTCTTAAAAAACAGAACTCTTAACACACGGAGCATTCTTTCAATTGAAAGAAGAGACATTGCATGGAGACACAACCAGGTGCAGCCAAATACATTTGCAGCCAAAACTCATGTTTTCTTTCCTGGAAGATTTCTCCTGGATTTGATTCAAATAAGTTTTGGGGAAAAGTAAAGCAAAAAGTAAACATTTGTGTGTACATGGGCTCGAAGGATACTCTGCATGCCAATGGGAGCTTTGCGTGAAAGTTCGAGTTGTGCGCTCAAGGCCTTAAAGTCCCTGTGCAGTCAAAAACGACATTTTCCTGTGTTTAAAAAATATATATTTCCACACTATGGGATAATAATGTAAAATTGTGAAAATTATGATAATGCAATTTTAGTGTGAAATGTCAGCCTGTTTTGGTGGGATCGAGTTTTGGCATGTCTGGTGACATCATCAGGCAGTAAATGACGTTACTAGATCAATAACAAAGAGCATTCCAAACCTCTGCCAATAACAGAGAGTTTTCAGTTTCCCCTTCCCTACTCAGACCACTCTCAGACAGTCCTAGCAAAAATCTTACCTGAGAAAATGGTCATTTCTAAGAAGATCGATATTTTTTTTTTACATTTTTATTTAAGTTATTGTCAAATTGTTTTCCAAGATCAATTGTCGGAATTATAGTGTAGGCAAAACGGACTCCAATGCACAATATGACCGACCGTGGTACCCCTTTCTCCTATTCAGATCACCATGGGAATCGGGTAGGGGTGTTAAGAATGTCTCTCCGAGTCCCTATCAATTGGGTGAGCTGCCCTCGCGCATTCAGTTTTAACCCGCGAGAGACACAGCAGCATCATAGGGCCCCACAGGCGACACAAGGATTCAATGCATGGATGAAAACAAAAATATAAAAGTCATCAATGTTACAAACCCTGGACTGAGTCTAGCTTATAGCCTAGACCTAGGCTGGTATGTTGTAGGCTATTCGGGTATTTCGTTACAAATCAAATGGCATAGCACGTATGCTTTTTTATATTATTATTAGAATAATAATTTTTTTTAAACAAGTTAACGAACATAATCTGGATGAAATGTAAATGAAAATGTAGAGGGATAGGCTATTTCAACCCATAAAACAATATCAAACGAATAATGTAATAATACAACAACAGTATGTGTGTGTGTGTTTACAGGTGATATAGGCCTACGTCAACGTGTGTAGTACAGTGTCCTCCTGGATCAAGCCCATTTCAGAATGTTGACATCTTATATTTCTCCCTCCTCTGAAAACGTTTATCATTGCTACTTATGCCCGTCATCACCAAGACGAAGGCCTGAATCATCCAAGCGAAATGCAACCCGAAAGTGCGGTTGTCATTACATTTTTGAAACTTAATTACCGACGACCAGACAGACACATTTTATTGCACTTATGGGACGCATAATGTACTGCTCTCACCTCGTTTACATGCGCTTTTTCTTATCTGAGTTTATGCGTTAATAAGCCGCCTTCATAAGCACAGGGATAATTTATTTTATGCTGTAATTTCCACTAGAGGCCTTGTCCTAACGTATGGTATGCATCATGTCTAACGGCAACTGACAAAACAGAATAATATTGGTTTAATGACCTTTGTTAAATTATATAAACCTCTGCAATCACCAGTACATGAATACCATAGTTAGATATCTGGGTCTTCCCTTTCAGGATTACACAATGTACAGTAGTAGCACAATGCAAACTCCATCTCACACTCTATAACAGCCTGCACCCCTCTCATCACACATATTTAGGGCCAGGAGTTTTTCCGACCAAAATACCTATAGTCTATAATAGGGCCCAAAGTTTTCACAGGTCAGGTGGTGTGGTCAGGAGAAACTGGCACTATACATAATGTGTTTCTCTGGGACCAGTAATGTTTACCTTGTGTTGGCGTGGTGTGGAGCAGGCCAGTGTTGACTGTTTGATATTCATGGAGGAAGCTGGGTGGAGACCTTCTTGTGATGCACATATTTTAGCCCTTTCTTCTCTCATTTGCTCTCTCTGGCTCTTCATGTCTCTCTTTGGCTCTCTCTCCCTCTCTTCTCTCATTAGTTTTTTTCTCTCTGTCTATCTGCTCCCCATCTGTACTCAGGGCTGCAGAAAAGAGGTGCACTATACACTCCAGTCCTTGAGGGCAGCAGGAATTTCCCAGGTCCCATGCTCCATCTAACCTTCTCTTTGACTCGCTCTCTCTTTTCAGGTTCTGTCTTCCATGGTTTGTCTTCATTTCCCTCTTTCACTGTCTGCACCCCTCCTCCCCCCTCCTGCCCTCTCTCCATTCCTCTCCCTCTGTTTCTGTCTCCAATATGCACAGCGGTTGGGCTACTTTAGCTGCAGGCTATTTTCTTTGGTAGACTTTAGCGATATGCAAATGCAGCAGTTCCCTTAACAAAAAAAACACATGCATTTCACGTTATCACGTGAAATAAATGTCACGATATGGGCATGCAAAATTTCAACATGTGATTCCATGAAACTACACATGACAACATTTGAATGTTTTTCACATGTAAAACTGCTAATTCGATTTTTTCACTTGTGAATGTTTTTCATGTGATGCAATTCCACATGTGAGAGTTAGATATTCCCATATGAAAGTTTTTCACATGTGAAAGTGCAAATTCAATTTCCAAATGTAAAAGTGCAAATTCAATTTTCACGTGAAAAACTTTCACATGTGAAAATACAATTCCACGTGTGAGAGTTAGGTTTTCATATGTGAACATTTTTCATGTGAAACTGCAAATTTCACATGTGAATCTGTAATTCACGTGAGGTGGAAACATTATTCTCCTAACTTGTGAAAAGGTGGTGTTAACATGTGAACTGAATTTAATACATACAGTTTCACATGTGAACAACTGACCTCACATGTGTCACTTTTGTTTTCAGCTCAACATATGAAAACAGCTATTTCACATGTGAAAATGTGATTTCCAGATGTGAAAGTGCAAATTTCACATGTGTTTTTTTGTAAGGGAAGTAATAAAATGGTATGGGGGTTTTAAGGTAAGTGATAAGCTGTTCATCAAAAATGGTGTAAACATCCTTAATCAATGTGAATACATTTGACATGATCACTTAGGGCTGACTTTTCAATAAGTCCCCACCTAGGGATTTGAACTCACAACCTCTGGATTTGGGAAACACTGATCTTTCGGCTGTACCAAAAAGTGTAGCTGTCACGAGCGGAATGAACCGTTTAAGGAGTGAGTCAAGCGCAGGAGACTGAGGTCCGTTGGAACAAACTTAATTTAATAATCCAATGGCAAGATCCATATATGGCTGAGAGCATAACAGTCAAAAATGACTTAAACGAAGCTCCGCTCAAAAGGCAGACGGGGCGCAGCCCGGCAACCCTAATGCCTATACAATAAAAGTAACACCACACGTAACAAAGAACAATCCCGCACGAATCCTAGCTAAACACAGACAGACTAAATACCCCCCCACTAATGACAAACACAAAACAGGTGCAATCACAAAACAGACATAACTAACAGACACTGAAACACAGATCGGTGGCAGCTAGTAGGCCGGCGACGACGACCGCCGAGCGCCGCTCGACCGAGGAGAGGCGCCACCTTCTGTGGATGTTGTGACAGTACCCCTCCCCTGACGCGCGGGTCCCGCAGCGCGCCGACACCGGCCTCGGGGACGACCCGGAGGGCGAGGCGCTGGGCGATCCGGGCGGAGGTTGTGGAAATTCCGCAACATGGCTGGATCCAGAATATCCCTCGCCGGGACCCAGCACCTCTCCTCCGGACCGTACCCCTCCCAGTCCACTAGGTACTGTAGGCCCCCCACCCGACGTCGGGAGTCCAAGATGGCCCGGACTGTGTACGCCGGGGCCCCTCCGATGTCCAGGGGGGGCGGGGGGACCTCCCGCACCTCAGCGTCCTGCAGCGGACCAGCTACCACCGGCCTGATTAGAGACACATGAAACGAGGGGTTAATACGGTAATATGTAGGAAGTTGTAACCTATAACACACCTCGTTTATTCTCCTCAGGACTTTGAATGGCCCCACAAATCGCGGACCCAGCTTCCGGCAGGGCAGGCGGAGGGGCAGGCGGAGGGGCAGGTTCCGGGTCGAGAGCCAGACTCTATCCCCTGGGTTAAACACCGGGGCCTCACTGCGGTGGCGGTCAGCGCTCTCCTTGTGTCGTTCTCCAGCCTTCTTTATACACTCCTGGACCGCATTCCAGGTCTCCCTAGAGCGCTGGACCCATTCCTCCACTGCAGGAGCCTCTGTCTGGCTCTGTTGCCATGGCACCAGGACCGGCTGATACCCCAACACGACCTGGAAGGGTGACAGGTTAGTAGAGGAGTGGCGCTGAGAGTTCTGGGCCATCTCGGCCCAGGGTACGAACCGCGCCCACTCCCCTGGCCGGTCCTGGCAATATGACCGCAGAAACCTGCCCACATCCTGGTTAATGCGCTCTACCTGCCCATTACTCTCGGGGTGGAAACCCGAGGTCAGGCTGACCGAGACCCCCAGCCTCTCCATAAACGACTTCCACACCCTAGACGTGAACTGGGGACCCCGATCAGATACGATGTACTCGGGCACCCCGTAGTGCCGGAAGACGTGGGTGAATAGGGCCTCCGCGGTCTGTAGGGCCGTAGGAAGACCGGGCAACGGAAGCAGACGGCAGGACTTCGAGAACCGATCCACAACAACCAGGATCGTAGTATTTCCCTGAGATGGCGGGAGATCCGTAAGGAAATCCACCGAGAGGTGAGACCATGGTCGCTGTGGAACGGGGAGGGGCTGTAATTTCCCTCGAGGCAGGTGCTTAGGAGCCTTGCACTGGGCGCACACCGAACAGGAAGAGACATAGTGTCTTACATCCTCTACCAAGGTGGGCCACCAGTACTTCCCCCTCAGGCCTCGCACTGTCCGTTCCACCCCAGGGTGACCCGAGGAGGGTAGAGTGTGGGCCCATCGGATCAAGCGATCGCGAACACCCAGCGGAACGAACTTCCGACCCGCGGGACATTGAGGTGGAGTGGGTTCGAACCGACCCGCCCGCTCGATGTCCGCATCCACCTCCCACACCACCGGTGCCACCAGACAGGAAGCAGGGAGTATGGGAGTGGGATCGATGGTCCGCTCCTCGGTGTCGTAGAGACGTGACAGTGCGTCGGCCTTCCGGTTCCGAGAACCCGGAATGTACGAAAGGGTGAACTGAAACCTCATAAAGAACATGGCCCACCTGGCTTGACGAGGATTAAGTCTCCTCGCTGCCCGGATGTACTCCAGGTTACGGTGGTCGGTCCAGATGAGAAAAGGGTGACGTGCCCCCTCAAGCCAATGTCTCCACACTGTCAAAGCCTTGACCACAGCTAACAACTCCCTGTCCCCCACATCATAGTTGCGCTCCGCCGGGCTCAGCTTCTTAGAAAAGAATGCGCAGGGGAGGAGCTTCGGAGGAGCGCCCGAACGCTGCGAAAGCACAGCTCCCACCCCAGCCTCGGACGCGTCCACCTCCACTATGAATGGCAAAGAGGGATCCGGATGCGCCAGCACCGGAGCATTGGTAAACAGAACCTTCAGACGACGGAAGGCTCTGGCCGCCTCTGCCGACCACCGCAATTGCACCGGACCCCCCTTCATCAGTGAGGTAATGGGAGCTGCCACCTGGCCAAAACCCCGGATAAACCTCCGGTAATAATTAGCGAACCCCAAGAACCGCTGCACCTCCTTTACAGTGGTAGGGGTCGGGCCAATTACGCACAGCCGTAACACGGTCATCTTCCATCACCACCCCTGTGGTGGAAATGCGATATCCCAGAAAAGAAATGGCTTGTTGGAAGAACTCACATTTCTCAGCCTTGACGTATAGGTCATGCTCCAGCAGCCGCCCAAGCACTTTACGCACCAGAGCCACATGCGCGGCGCGAGTGGCGGAGTAGATCAGGATGTCATCGATGTACACCACCACCCCCTGCCCGAGCATGTCCCTGAGAACCTCGTCCACAAAGGATTGGAAGACGGCGGGAGCATTCTTTAACCCATACGGCATGACAAGGTACTCATAATGGCCAGATGTGGTACTAAATGCGGTCTTCCACTCGTCTCCATCTCGGATACGCACCAGGTTATACGCGCTCCTGAGATCTAGTTTGGTGAAAAAGCGCGCCCCGTGAAATGACTCCACGGCCGTAGCAATGAGAGGTAGTGGGTAACTGAACCCCACTGTGATAGAATTTAGACCTCTATAATCAATGCACGGGTGCAGGCCTCCCCCTTCTTCTTCACAAAAAAGAAACTCGAGGAGACGGGTAATTTAGATGGCCGAATGTGTCCCTGTCTCAAGGATTCAGTGACGTATGTCTCCATAGCCACTGTCTCCTCCTGCGACAGAGGATACACGTGACTTTTAGGAAGGGCCGCGCCAGCCTGGAGGTTTATCACACAATCCCCCTGTCGATGGGGTGGTAATTGAGTCGCCTTCGTTTTACTGAAGGCGATAGCCAAATCGGCATATTCAGAGGGGATGTGTACAGTGGAGACTTGGTCTGGACTCTCCACCATGGTTGCACCGATGGAAACTCCTATACACCTACCTGAGCACTCCCTCGACCACCCCTTAAGAGCCCTCTGCCCCCATGAAATCTGAGGATTGTGAGAGGCTAGCCAGGGAAGTCCCAGCACCACCGGAAATGCCGGGGAATCAATAAGAAACAGGCTGATACGTTCCTCATGACCCCCCTGCGTTACCATGACCAGTGGCACTGTTACCTCCCTCACTTGGCCAGACCCTAGTGGTCGACTATCTAAAGCGTGCACGGAGAAGGGTTGGTCCAGTTTAACCAGGGGAATCCCTAACTTATCAGCAACACTTCGGTCCATAAAACTCCCAGCTGCGCCTGAATCGACTAGTGCCTTATACTGGGAGTGAGGGGAAAACTCAGGGGAAGAAAACAGAGACATACATGTGGTCGACAGGGAGCTCTGGGTGTGGCTGGTGCTGAGTCACCTGGGGGGTCGATGGGGTGCTCCGCCTGCCATCTGAATTCCCGGGAGAACCTCTCCAGCACCGGTCCGCAGTGTGTCCTCTACGGCCACAGTGGGTGCAGGAGAGCCCCCCCCTCCGGTCCTCCCAGCAGCAGTCCCTCCAAGCTCCATGGGCGTTGGAGCAGGAGGGATGGGAGGTGGAATGAATAGGCCCCGATCGGAACGTCCCCGGGCAGCCAGCAGGTTGTCCAGCCTGATGGACAAATCAATCAACTGGTCCAGAGTGGTGGTATGGTCCCGGCAAGCCAGCTCCCGGCGGACGTCCTCACGTAGACTACACCTGTAGTGGTCAATCAGGGCCCGCTCATTCCACCCCGATCCGGCGGCTAGAGTCCGGAACTCCAGAGCAAAGTCCTGAGCACTCCTCGTCTCCTGCCTCAGATGAAATAATCGCTCGCCCGCCACCTTGCCCTCCGGGGGAGGATCGAATACCGCCCGGAAGCGGCGAGCGAACTTTGGGTAGTTGTCCTTCGCTGAGTCTGGGCCCTCCCAGACGGCGTTGGCCCATTCCAGGGCTCTACCCGTGAGGCACGAGACGAGGACGCTCACCTTCTCTTCATCGGAGGGATAGGGCCGGACGGTCGCCAGGTACAGGTCCAACTGGAGCAAAAACCCCTTGCACCCAGCGGCCGTCCCATCGAACTCCCTGGGAGCCATGATCCGTATCCCGCTTGTACTGGGTTCGGTTGGATTCGGTAGGGGCGCAGGGTGATGACTTGGTCCTGGTGGGGGTGATGGAGCGACTCACTCCCAGCTCTCCAATCGGGTCAGCACCTGGTCCATGGCCGTGCCCAGTCGCTGGAGGAGGCGGGCATGTTGGGAGACTTGTTCCTCCATTGAAAATGTTTCTGTCCCTGCTGACTCCATAAATTGGTGCGGGATTCTGTCACGTGCGGAATGAACCGTTTAAGGAGTGAGTCAAGCACAGGAGACTGAGGTCCGTTGGAACAAACTTAATTTACGCAGCCCGGCAACCCTAATGCCTATACAATAAAAGTAACACCACACGTAACAAAGAACAATCCCGCACGAATCCTAGCTAAAACACAGACAGACTAAATACCCCCCCCACTATTGACAAACACAAAACAGGTGCAATCACAAAACAGACATAACTAACAGACACTGAAACACAGATCGGTGGCAGCTAGTAGGCCGGCGACGACGACCGCCGAGCGCCGCTCGACCGAGGAGAGGCGCCACCTTCTGTGGATGTTGTGACAGTAGCATTCTCAGAATTTCCCTACAGATTCATAACCTATAATACATAGGTATTTAGCAAAACAGTGCCATCTGCACTTATTTATTAATTAATCTGACTATTCTCTCGTCATTGATTTAATTGACTTATTTCAGCAATTTGAGGGTTTTCTGTATAGTTGTCTAATGTTGGTGGGACATATTATTTGATTTAGATGTTACTGCTGAATCACTATAATAAATATAATAATTTTATTAAGTGTACCTTTAACAACTCTGAGATCTACTTTGAAGTCTAAAGTGTAGGAATACAGATTAAATCAGTTATTGACACAGACATGGTGGTATAGCAGGAAGATAGGAACACTGTGAACCAAAAGGTTGTGAGTACAAATTCCAGGCGAAGACATGTTGAATAATAATTACTTTATAAAAAAACATACACAATGTAATCGTGTGTGTCAAATATGTCAATTGAAAACAACGCTACTTTGTGACTTTCTGGGAGATCCAAACAGCTTGTTTCTGTTTGCCATGCATCACCTGTGAAAACTGGTGAAATATCATCATATGTGAAGTGTTCCCAATGCACATGATTTCACATGTGAAATAAAATTGTACATGTGAAATCCATTTTTTCCCCCGTAATGGTTGAGAACTGCAGAGGAGAAGAAAAGACGAGCACTGCATCGGTGTTCCTGGAGTTTTCAGCTCTGAGAGACACATGGTTAGCCCTTCTCTGTACATCTCTCTATCAAAGGAGTGGTACAGGACTTACCGGCAGGAGGAGAGAGAGAGAGAGAGAAAGGAAGGAAGAGGCAGAGAATTTAGTTGTCATTCATCCTCCATAGTTATTATGGCTCATTTGGTTATTCCCTCCCTCTGCGCTCTCCTGTATCTAAAAGAGATGGAGTCAAGACCAGATGGGACCCCTGGAGGCCCAGACCCAAGACCCCAAGTTGTTGATTCATCATGGAGAGCTTGACTGGTTCATTGGTTCATATATGACAATGTGTTGACATCTCTTCCAGTATCAATGAATGGTACACACTTCCCTTGTTTCACTCCCTCCTCGACCCTCAGGTTGACCACAGTTGAACCTCTCTCCCGCTCCCTATGGGGGGTTACTATTGCTTCTCTCTGCCCCATCATTCACACATACACAGCATCTGAGACTGATACAGGAGATTACTGCTCATCATGCGCTCTCTCTCTTTCGCTCCTCATTTTCCAAGTCACTCTCTGAGAGCTGTCTTCTCTCTTTCTCCCACACATACAACTTCTTTCATTTGTCTTTCAGTCCCAGGAGTAGAGACTCAGGCTCACCTTACTGCTCTTTCTCGATCTCTCTCTCCACACCTCTTCTCACTACACACACATACACCCACTTTCATCTTATTTTTACTCCATTGTAATTCCTTAGAGGCTGCAGGATTCCTATCCCCATTCAGGGATGGCCCCTACTCTTTGTCCCCTTGTAAAGCTCAGACATGCCGGTAGGATTGTCAAATGTTTGCCTGCTGACAGTACTCAGCACCTCTGAACAGAGTGTCGACAGTCTATCTCTTTTGTGGTCACACAGCAAAGACCTTGGAAGTCGTCAGCCACTCAGCCTTGTTAAAATACTCCAAACCAGAAGGTGTCAGTAGCGTTGTTTGGCAATGCATATCCGTGCGTATTACTTATTGTCTAGATTCCTTGCTATCTGTGCCAATGTTCCTATTTTGTAGAAAGCCCTTGTTGATACTAGCCAGATGTCTACAACTAGATAACTACCTAGCAAGATGACGAAGAAACAATTTAATTCACTCTCCATAATCCCATACGGCAGTGCCAGCCCATAGCCAAATGTTTAGCTAGCTGGCTAATGTTAGCATATTCACTAGCTAGCAAAACATAGCTAGCTAAGGACACTGCAAAGGACACTGCTTACATTGGCTCCATCTCGTGGGGGTTCGTGCTCTCTGATTTGCTCAAAGTCAAGTTGTTGGCCACCGACGAGCATTGAGATTCTACAGGTAGAATCGGTAGGTTTGTCGGCACCTGGTCGGCACGCAGCAGGTACCGCTTTTGTTTTAGCAAGAGAAGGAAGGGCCTCCTACTGTGGTAAGTAACTGTCGGCAGCCTATCGGCAGTGAGATTCTCGGTGTATTTCATGCTTTAGAGAGTGTGTGTGTGTGCGCGTGTGTGTGTTGAAAGAGGAAAATAAAAGACTCTCTATTTCCCACAGAGCTCTTCTGCCCTTCCCAGCTGCCCTTCATGGTGTAATGTTAATTAGCTCATTCATATACACAGTTTTAGTGCACATATACAGTGATGTCATAGTGATGTCACTGAGCAGTCAAAAGGCGTGTTCCTATGCTTAAACGTTGCTGATGCCTGCCAGATCTTACAATGCCTTCATAAGTATTTGAAGTATCAGCTAACCACATCATAGAGTATGTTATAGCAATTTGTCAGTCGATGACACAGTCGATGATGTGGCACGCGTCCATTGGTTGTTGCATCACCACGCCTAAAGTCATAGGGTCAATAAAGGTGTGTGTCAATCAGAGATGTATGAACACTGTAATTCAGTCTCTCTCCTCTCTCTCTCTCTCTCTCTCTCTCTCTCTCTCTCTCTCTCTCTCTCTCTCTCTCTCTCTCTCTCTCTCTCTCTCTCTCTCTCTCTCTCTCTCTCTCTCAAAATAGTTTGACAACACTTTGAGGAGTGAGGAAGAGGAGGAGGAAGACAAGGTGAAAGAACTAAATTGATACGTTTCACTCTGTTTTTAAATAAATAGAAATCTATCACTCTTCCTCCTCCTTCTCCCCCTCCTCCTGTTCTGATTGGGAGTGTGTCCGACCTTCATCTCATCCCTGAGCCAGAGACAACCCTCACAGTAGGAGACGCCTTCTACCCACAATTCCCTGCTGCGTGTTTCTACCACAGACAGAGGGAGTCACAGAGAGAAAGGGAGAGAGAGAGAGAGAGAGAGAGAGAGAGAGGGAGAGAGAGAGAGAGAGAGAGAGAGAGAGAGAGAGAGAGGGAGAGGGAGAGAGAGAGAGAGAGAGAGAGAGGGAGAGAGAGATGGTGGAAGAGGATGAAAGGGAGAGAGAGAAAGAAAGAGTAAGAGAGAGCGAGAGAGAGAGAAAGAGAGAGAGAGAGAGAGAGAGAGAGAGAGAGAGAGAGAGAGAGGGAGAGATGGTGGAAGAGGATGAAAGGGAGAGAGAGAAAGAAAGAGTAAGAGAGAGCGAGAGAGAGAGAAAGAGAGAGAGGAAAAAGGGAAGCTCTACAGTGATTATAACACCAGTACGTAGTCAGTGCCCGTATCAAAATAGAAGAGAAAACAGAGCATGTTCATTAAAATGTACTAGAACTCCCCACAGACATCCAGAGAAGAAGGAGTGGAAGTGAAGCAGTAGTTTTTAGCTTGGTTGTTTGGGCTGTGTCAATATCATTGATGTATGTAGGCTACCTCTTCTATCTTGTCAATAGTTCATCTAGAAAATACCTGTTCAGCTACAAGTGGGTCCTCAAAGAAGAACATTTGGGAAGCCCTTGGAATACAGCATTTTGATGTGAACTAATTAGGGAAGGAGGGAACAAGGGAACGAGGGAGGACAGGAGAAGAGGGAAGAGGGAATCCTATTTATAGCTCTGATTGGAACATAGTCAATTACCACCCACCGCTGTGGCCCAAATGATCAGGCCAAATGGACAGATGCACTGGTTAAACGTTGTTGTGGGGTAGTCCGTTATGTGTGGATGGGGGTGGCTAATGTGTGAAAATGATATTCATTAATTTCACCACATGATTTTCACAAGGGTAAGGGGAGTTTTGAGGTATGACGAGAGAAAGACACCATTCACTGTATAGTGTGTGCGTGTCACACCTGATGGCAAATGATGTAAGGAATAATCAACGAGGAGCTATGCGTTCTCTGGAAAATAATGAATGACATCAAATTAAAATCAAATGTTATTTGTCACATGCGCCGAATACAACAGACCTTACTGTGAAATGCTTACTTACAAGCCCTTAACCAACAATGCAGCTCAAGAAATTGAGTTAAGAAAATATTTACTAAAAAAAAAAAAAAAAAAGTAACACTATAAAATAACAATAGCGAGGATATATACAGGGGGTAACGGTACAGAGTCAATGTGCGGGGTACAGGTTAGTCGAGGTAAATTGTACATATAGGTAGGGGTGAAGTGACTACGCATAGATAATAAACAGTGAGTAGCAGCAGTGTAAAAACAAAGGGGTGGAGGGGGGGGGATGAATGTATATAGTACGGGTGGCCATTTGATTAATTGTTCTGCAGTCTTATGGCTTGGGGGTAGAATCTGTTAAGGAGCCTTTTGGACCTAGACTTGGCGCTCCTGTACCGCTTGCCGTGCGGTAGCAGAGAGAACAGTATATGACTTGGGTGACTGGAGTCTTTGGAAAAAGAATTGGGCCGTCCTCTGACACCGCCTAGTATATACATTGCTTTCTGAAAGTATTCAGACCCCTTGACTTTTTCCACATTTGTTACGTTACAGCCTTATTTAAAAATTTATTACATTTCAAAAAATCCTCAACAAATACACACAATACTCCATAATGACAAAGCGAAAACAGGTTTTTAGACATTTTTGCAAATGTATTACAAATAAAAATATAAATACCTTATTCACATAAGTATTCAGACCCTTTGCTATGAAACTCGAAATTGAGCTCAGGTGCATCCTGTTTCCATTGATCATTCTCGAGATGATTCTACAACTTGATTGGAGTACACCTGTGGTACATTTAATTGATTGGACATGATTTGGAAAGGCACACACCTGTCTATATAAGGTCCCACAGTTGATAGTGCATGTCAGAGCAAAAACCAAGCCATGAGGTGGAAGGAATTGTCCTTAAAGCTCAGAGACAGGATTGTGTCGCGGCACAGATTAGGGGAAGGGTACCAAAAAATGTCTGCAGCATTGAAGGTCCCAAAGAACACAGTGGCCTCTATTACTCATAAATGGAAAATGTTTGGACCCAACCAATACTCTTCTTAGAGCTGGCCACCCAGCCAAACTGAGCAGTTACCATACCAGGAGGTGATGCAGCCGTTCAGGATGCTCTCGATGGTGCAGCTGTATGACTTTTTGAGGATCTGGGGACCCATGCCAAATCTTTTCAGTCTCCTGAGTGGGAAAAGGTGTTGTCGTGCCCTCTTCATGACTGTCTTGGTGTGTTTGGACCATGATAGTTTGTTGGTGATGTGGACACCAAGGAACTTGAATCACTCGACCCGCTCCACTACAGCCCTGCCGATGTGAATGGGGGCGTGTTCGGCCCTCCTTTTCCTGTAGTCCACGATCAGCTTCTTTGTCTTGCTCACGTTAAGGGAGACGTTGTTGTCCTGGCACCACACTGCCAGGTCTCTGACCTCCTCCCTATAGGCTGTCTCATCATTGTCGGTGATCAGGCCTACCACTGTTGTGTCGTCAGCAAACTTAATGATGGTGTTGGAGTCGTGCTTTGCCACGCAGTCGTGGGTGAACAGGGAGTACAGGAGGGGACTAAGCACGCACCCTTGAGGGGCCCCCGTGTTGAGGATCAGCGTGGCAGATGTGTTGCTGCCTACCCTTACCACCTGGGGGCGGCCCGTCAGGAAGTCCAGGATCCAGTTGCAGACGGAGGTGTTTAGTCCCAGTGTCTTTTGCTTAGTGATGAGCTTTGTGGGCACTATGGTGTTGAATGCTGAGCTGTAGTCAACGAACAGCATTCTCACATAGGTGTTCCTTTTGTCCAGGTGGGAAAGGGCAGTGCGGAGTGCGTTTGAGATTGTGTCAGCTGTGGATCTGTTGGGGCAGTATGCGAATTGGAGTGGGTCCTCCGTTAAAGGTGTGTTCCCAGCAGTGGTGGTCAGTGCCGTTTAAAATCAGGGAGTGCATTTTTTTTCCATGAGCATGGCCTTATTGCTATTACAGCATATTGGATGACTTTCATTCATATTACATTCACCCAGTTCAATGTAACAGCGATAGGTTTAGGCTACTACATGATACTCACATTTTCCCAATACCCAGGCTAGGTTGTAGCAACCTCATGATATGTATGAAAGTTTACAACGTAGGTCCACACAGGTCGAGAGACATATTTGAGGTGACAGACAGTGACACATGGACAGATAGTGACATTCAATACCGCCTTGCACACTCTTGCCTGCATCTAGCTGATATAGGGTGTAATCATTAGTCCAACAGTTGCAAACAAGAGTTTTTATTGGACAAATTCAAGTATGTTTATCCCCGTTTTGTTCCATTTGTTTCAGTTTAAGAAACGTTTTTCAACAGAATCGGCGAAATTAATACACACCTGATCATGCGTAAACTTACAGCGACGTTGTCTTCCTTCTCACATTTATGTGATCTCCTCCTCTGACCTCTTCCCTTTGCTTTTGGACTTCAATGCACAACACATCAGCTTTATGTGACCAGGCAAAAAAAACATTCCAAGCCAACCCGCTACCAGCCTACATAATTGTCACCATATTAGCTAAAGTAAGTCAGTATAGCTAATAGAACTAATGCGTTAGAAAACCGGCTACAATCATGCAGTAACGTTACAGTGTACAGTCAGTCAGCAGTTACACTGGCGAGCCCCAGTGGCAATAAATTAATAAAACCAAAAGCTTACCTTGACTTGGAAGAGTTCCAGTGTTGTGTTGGATAGTCATAGCCAGATAGCTAACATAGCATCCCTCTGTTTGAGCAGGGTGTTTCAGTAGGCTAAACTAGCTAGCTGCATTTGCTAGCTAAGTAAGTGAAACTGAAAGTGGAAAAAATATATATTTCTCTCTTGCTTCATCTTCATTTTGTATGAAATGAATTTGTTCAAAACTGTTCAACTATTGTCTTTCTCTCTTTGAGTCAACTACTCACCACATGTTATGCACAGCAGTGCTAGCTAGCTGTAGCTTATGCTTTGAGTTCTAGATTCATTCTCTGATCCTTTGATTGGGTGGACAACATGTCAGTTCATGCTACAGGAGCTCTGAAAACTTGGAGGACATCCTCGGAAGTTGTCATAATTACAGTGTAAGTCTATAGGGGGTGAGAACCATGAGCCTCCAAGGTTTTGTATTGAAGTTAATGTACTCAGAGGAGGCCCGGAAGCTAGCTGTCCTCCGGCTACACCATGGTGCTACCCTACAGAGTGCTGTTGAGGATCCTGTAGCCCTTCATTGCAAAATAGTCTGTTTTAATCAATTATTTAGTGACGTGATTATATTTAGTATAGTTTTATCTAAAAAGGACAACTTTTTAAATGTTTTACCATTTTTATTTTGAGTAAATTCACTGAGAAGGGTGGTCCTCCCCTTCTTCCTCTCAGGAGCCTCCAATGGTTACACGAAGTGCTAGCGGAGTGGAACTAACCTTCCACAGAGTTGCATTATTTTCCAGAGAATGCATAGAGCCCCAAGTTGGTTATCCCTTCCTTTTATACCATGGCTATAATTTAACACATTTACTGCTAGAAATGTGTTCATTTGCAGGTAGAAATGTGCTCAACATCCACTGAGGTAGTTTTCAAGTTTACTAGATAGCGACAGTAGTTGCCTTGGTAGCCAAACAAACAGATTTTCTAGTTTACTAGTTTAGTTAACCAAACCATCAGTCCTTGCTTGCTCTTATGAAAATCGAATTCAACAATGCCAGTAATGTTTTCAATTTGACTTTTGCTTTCAAAGGCAGCTCAAACATAGAACATGTAAGAATGAACTATAGCCATTGAATTCTACAATGCAAATATACCGTGTGTTATAGGGAAATAATGCATGATCTAGAATGCCCTTCAAGCATAAGAAGACAAAAAGAACAACTAAACTGGACTGAGACATGAGGTAAACATTTAGATTCATATTCAGGCAGTGTAGAGGAAATTGGAAGAGAACTGGACTTCTGGTTTATATGAAAAGATGAAGGTCTTGTGCAGTGCTGGATATGGAGAAGAAATGCAACAGACACAAATAAAAGGGAAAAGAGAGTGATTTGTTTCCTTCTACCCTCTAAGTCTGATTTTTTTCTCCCCCCCTCCTCCCCCCCTCCTCCAAGTCAGATTTTTTTTCTCTCTCCCCCCTCTCTCTCAATTAAACTTAATTTAAGAGGCTTTATTGGCATGGGGAACATATGTTTACATTGCCAAAGCAAGTGAAATAGATAATAAACAAAAATGAAATAAACAATTTAAAAAAGTACACTCTCTCGCTCTCTCTCTCTCTCTCTATATATATATATATAAAATATATATATATATACAGTAACAGTCAAAAGTTTGGACACACTTTTATTTAATTTTACTATTTTCTACATTATAGAATAGTAGTGAAGACATCAAAACTATGAATAATCATGTAGTATCCAAAAAAGTGTTGAACAAATATATTTTACATTTGAGATTCTTCAAAGTAGCCTCCTTTTGCATTGATGACAGCTTTGCACACTCACTCTTACATACACTCAATTAGTATTTGGTAGCATTGCCTTTAAATTGTTTAACTTGGGTCAAATGTTTTGGGTAGCCTTCCACAAGCTTCCCACAATAAGTTGGGTGAATTTTGTCCCATTCCTCCTGACAGAGCTGGTGTAACTGAGTCAGGTTTGTAGGTCTCCTTGCTCGCACACGTTTTTTCAGTTCTGCCCACACATTTTCTATAGGATTGAGGTCAGGGCTTTGTGATGGCCACTCCAATACCTTAACTTTGTTGTCCTTAAGCCATTTTGCCACAACTTTGGAAGTATGCTTGGGGTCATTGTCCATTTGGAAGACCCATTTGTGACCAAGCTTTAACTTCCTGACTGATGTCTTGAGATGTTGCTTCAATATATCCACATAATTTTCTCTCCTCATGATGCCATCTATTTTGTGAAGTGCACCAGTCCCTTCTGCAGCAAAACACCCCCATAACATGATGCTGCCACCCCTGTGCTTCACAGTTTGGATGGTGTTCTTCGGCTTGCAAGCCTCCCCCTTTTTCCTCCAAACATAACGATGGTCATTATGGCCAAACAGTTCTATTTTTGTTTCATCAGACCAGAGGTCATTTCTCCAAAATGTACGATCTTTGTCCCCATGTGCAGTTGCAAACCGTAGTCTGGCATTTTTATGGCGGTTTTGGAGCAGTGGCTTCTTCCTTGCTAGGCGGCCTTTCAGGTTATGTCGATATAGGACTCGTTTTACTGTGGATATAGATACTTTTGTACCTGTTCCCTCCAGCATCTTCACAAGGTCCTTTGCTGTTGTTCTGGGATTGGTTTGCACTTTTCGCACCAAAGTACCAAAGCACCAAAGTTCATCTCTCGGAAACAGAACACGTCTCCTTCCTGAGCGGTATAACGGCTGCATGGTCCCATGGTGTTTATATTTGCGTACTATTGTTTGTACAGATGAACGTGGTACCTTCAGGCATTTGGAAATTGCTCCCAAGGATAAACCAGAGGAGGTCTGGTTTTTCTCTGAGGTCTTGGCTGATTTCTTTTGATTTTCTCATGATGTCAAGCAAAGTTTGAAGGTAGGCCTTGAAATACATGCACAGGTACACCTCCAATTGACACAAATGATGTCAATTAGCCTATCAGAAGCTTCTAAAGCCATGACATAATTTTCGGGAATTTTCCAGGCTGTTTAAAGGCACTGTCAACTTAGTGTATGTAAACTTCTGACCCACAGGAATTGTGATACAATGAATTATAAGTGAAATAATCTGTCTGTAAACAATTGTTGGAAAAATTACTTGTGTCATGCACAAAGTAGATGTCCTAACCGACTTGCCAAAACTATAGTTTGTTTACAAGAAATTTGTGGAGGAGTTGAAAAACAAGTTTTAATGACTCCAACCTAAGTGTATGTAAACTACCGACTTCAACTGTGTATATATAATATATATATATATATATATATATAAAATCTCTTATATCTCTGTCTCCCCTTCCCTCCCTTTTCCCTGCCCCAACCATCCAGCCTGTAGAAAATAAGACTGAAAAACGAGCAAGGAAAAATGGGTCAGGAAATACCTCCGGTTCTCCAGGCTGTAAGTATGGACAACCGTCCCCCTGTACCCTAGCCCCGAGGCTGGCCAACTCAAACAACCTGGTGTCCCTGAGGACCAAACTGGTCAAACAGACTCTGACCGGGAGATTATAGAGGCCCTCTGTAGTTAAGGAGCTTTCCCTGGTGAGTTCACTAGGATTTGGAACGTTTATCAAATGAAGAATAACTGCAACTGCTCATACCAGCAGTATTATTTATTTTTTACTGTTTCTCCTGATATCCAACTGTTGTTAGAGATACTTATGATATGCTCCAATTCATTACTTGGCCACAGGAGACCCGACAAATCATTCAATATTCACATTTTGACAAATGTTACTTTTGTAATCATAAACTAAAGATCAACATCTTCCCAAATTACCATACAACAAACACTAATCATTAAGAACTACAGCTAATGGAATTTCTAGTGTCTCTGGAAAAATCTGGAGATATTTACATTGTGTTGAAACAAACAACACGTTGTTACTACTGTCTTGCTGACTCAGAACTATCAAAACTGTGCTCTTGGGCATGGCAATCAAGTTTATGCCCACAGTAAGCAATTCACATAGTATATTTTTTAGGCCTATGTTTATCTGGCTTAATTTGTGACTTTCATTTAGTGAAATATTTCTGTGGGGCCTTTGGATTTCTTAGCATCACAGACGAGATAGCTCGGAAAGGGTGAGGGAGATGAAGATTTAACGGAATCCTCAGCAAAACAACCCATCTCTCCCTCCATCCAAAGCACTTTTCCTTTTTCCCTTTCTAACCCTCTCTTTTTTTGTCATTGCCTCATGGACAGTATCTGCATGTGACAGATGACTGCCAAGATTATCGCATCGTTATTATTTTTCCCATAAGAGGAGAACATAGAAGGGATAGAGGAGTGACTTGAAGGAGCAGTTACACTGAGAGAAACCATTCAGAGGTGCCTCATTCCACCAGAGAATGGTGAGCTCAGTGAGTGAGCCAAGTGCTATTGTCCGCTCCCATTTCAGACACACTGCTCTCCACAACTTCAATGGGACCCCCGCTAAACCAATTAAAGTGATATGTCCCACTCAACCTGAATATCTCTTCCTGCTGGAGCTCTGAGTGGTACCGCCCGCTTTGATACACAGCTGGGCTCCCTCAACTGTAGTGTCACACATACACACACATACACACACTGTCCTGGCTGAGTGGGATGACCTGCTTCGACACAGCAGTCACATTCAGAGTGAAGGAGCTGATGGGTGCTATTCAAACCATTGCTTTGTGCTATTGTTCCACATGGGTTATCCTTTACTTGTGATGCACTCTTCCACTCTTTTACTGCAATCATGCAACAATTCCATTTCATCAGCCTCAGTCACACACGCGCACGCACACATGCACGCACGTATGCACGCACACGCACACATAAACACACATAGGGTTGCGAAGAGAGGGTGGGTGGATGAGTACCAGTAAACTACCAGAATTTTGGTATCTTTCAAGGATTTTATGTAATCTATCACAAGACATCTAGTGGCCCTTTTGGGTACTTCAGATTATCACAGGTGTCTGTAATTATCTCTGGCCCTCTGTGTGGGATTATCATACTGTAAGTAAAATATATGAAATAATTAAATAAGATGACAAAAAAAATGGAATGACAAAGCTACAAAACATGATCCTAAATATAAACCATCAAATTAATGAATACCATTGGTGTTTAATATTAAGGTTTCAGCAATAAATTATATAATTAGGGGGCCTCCCGAGTAGCGCAGTGGTCTAAGGCACTGCACCACAATGCTAGCTGTGCCACTAGAGATCCTGGTTTGAGTCCAGGCTCTGCTGCAGCCGGCCGCAACCGGGAGACCCATGGGGCGGCGCACAATTGGCCCAGCGTCGTTCGGGTTAGGGGAGGGTTTGGCCGGCAGGGATGTCTTTGTCCCATTGCACTCTAGGGACTCCTGTGGCGGACCGGGAGCAATGCGCGCTGACACGATTGCCAGGTGTACGGTGTTTCTTCCGACACACTGGTGCGGCTGACTTCCAGGTTAAGCGGGCATTGTGTCAAGAAGCAGTGTGGCTGGGTTGTCTTTCAGAGGATGCATGGCTCTCGACCTTCGCCTTTCTCAAGTCCGTACGGGAGTTGCAGCGATGAGACAAGACTGTAACTACCAATTGGATACCATGGGGAGAAAAAGGGCTAAAAAAAAATATAAGAAATTACATTATTTTACACACTTTTATTTATATATATTTGTTGCCAATGCTTTAGTTTCAAACTGGTATCAGATGTGGAAAAAGTCAATATTTAGAAGAGTGGCAGAGTTAATTGAAAATAATGCCATTGTTGATTAAATGCTTTTTTCATTAATTAGGCAATTTTGTCTCTTGAACCATATGGTCTATCTATTACAAACTAATGGACAATATGAACACAGATATAAAAAATAATAATACTATATATGAATAAAAAAAAGTACCATACATTTTCTATTAATTACCTAAATTATTGAAGATTCCAGTGACTTTGGTAAATTACTGGTAGCTTTGCACACAGAGCGAGAGAGAAAAGCACTTACTGATTGCGGAGTCATATGCGGTGGCGTTGTGAGTCTGTTGAGACACAGGAAAGGGGAAGAGGTAGGCGTGTGTGCAGACTTTAGAGTGGGGCTGATTGGCTAGGGAGAGACAAACAGGCCCATTGTCAGATACATTAAATTATATCACATTATAGAACTAATAAAAAAAAGCAATAGGTTGTGGCACTGGCATTAGCAAATACTGGTAGCTTTGCACACGCACACACGCACACACACAAACACACACACACACACACACACACACACACACACACACACACACACACAAACTGAGATGAGTTTAGATCATAAACTCCAGCAGCAGAATTTTAGAAGGCCACATATTTATGACATCACAGCATCATCAGAGCGATACAACATGATCCAAGCAGCATCTTCTAACCTCAGAAAACAATTGACCTCCTGTCCTGTTTAACCCCTCTGAACCAGGTCTACAGATCCAACAGACCTGACCTACTCAATGATTGCAAATAAACCTACCCAGCACAGGCAGGCAGACTGGCCTCCCCATACTGCTAACTCCATACAGTCAGGCAGGCTGGTCTCCCCATACTGCTAACTCCTCACAGCCAGGCAGGCTGGTCTCCCCATACTGCTAACTCCATACAGTCAGGCAGGCTGGTCTCCCCATACTGCTAACTCCTCACAGCCAGGCAGGCTGGTCTCCCCATACTGCTAACTCCATACAGTCAGACAGGCTGGTCTCCCCATACTGCTAACTCCATACAGTCAGGCAGGCTGGTCTCCCCATACTGCTAACTCCTCACAGCCAGGCAGGCTGGTCTCCCCATACTGCTAACTCCATACAGTCAGGCAGGCTGGTCTCCCCATACTGCTAACTCCTCACAGCCAGGCAGGCTGGTCTCCCCCAACATGCTAACTCCATACAGTCAGACAGGCTGGCCTCCCCATACTGCTAACTCCATACAGTCAGGCAGGCTGGCCTCCCCATACTGCTAACTCCTCACAGCCAGGCAGGCTGGCCTCCCCATACTGCTAACTCCATACAGTCAGACAGGCTGGCCTCCCCATACTGCTAACTCCATACAGTCAAGCAGGCTGGCCTCCCCATACTGCTAACTCCATACAGCCAGGCAGGCTGGTCTCCCCATACTGCTAACTCCATACAGTCAGGCAGGCTGGTCTCCCCATACTGCTAACTCCATACAGTCAGGAAGGCTGGCCTCCCCATACTGCTAACTCCATACAGTCAGGAAGGCTGGCCTCCCCATACTGCTAACTCCATACAGTCAGGCAGACTGGCCTCCCCATACTGCTAACTCCATACAGTCAGGCAGACTGGCCTCCCCATACTGCTAACTCCATACAGTCAGGCAGGCTGGTCTCCCCATACTGCTAACTCCATACAGTCAGGCAGGCTGGCCTCCCCATACTGCTAACTCCATACAGCCAGGCAGGCTGGTCTCCCCATACTGCTAACTCCATACAGTCAGGCAGGCTGGTCTCCCCATACTGCTAACTCCATACAGTCAGGCAGGCTGGCCTCCCCATACTGCTAACTCCATACAGTCAGGCAGGCTGGTCTCCCCATACTGCTAACTCCATACAGCCAGGCAGGCTGGCCTCCCCATACTGCTAACTCCATACAGTCAGACAGGCTGGCCTCCCCATACTGCTAACTCCATACAGTCAGACAGGCTGGCCTCCCCATACTGCTAACTCCATACAGTCAGACAGGCTGGTCTCCCCATACTGCTAACTCCATACAGTCAGGCAGGCTGGTCTCCCCATACTGCTAACTCCATACAGTCAGACAGGCTGGTCTCCCCATACTGCTAACTCCATACAGTCAGGCAGGCTGGCCTCCCCATACTGCTAACTCCATACAGTCAGACAGGCTGGTCTCCCCATACTGCTAACTCCATACAGTCAGACAGGCTGGCCTCCCCATACTGCTAACTCCATACAGTCAGACAGGCTGGCCTCCCCATACTGCTAACTCCATACAGTCAGGCAGGCTGGTCTCCCCATACTGCTAACTCCACACAGCCAGGCAGGCTGGTCTCCCCATACTGCTAACTCCATACAGTCAGACAGGCTGGTCTCCCCATACTGCTAACTCCATACAGTCAGACAGGCTGGTCTCCCCATACTGCTAACTCCATACAGTCAGACAGGCTGGCCTCCCCATACTGCTAACTCCATACAGTCAGACAGGCTGGTCTCCCCATACTGCTAACTCCATACAGTCAGGAAGGCTGGTCTCCCCATACTGCTAACTCCATACAGTCAGACAGGCTGGTCTCCCCATACTGCTAACTCCATACAGTCAGACAGGCTGGTCTCCCCATACTGCTAACTCCATACAGTCAGGCAGACTGGCCTCCCCATACTGCTAACTCCATACAGTCAGGAAGGCTGGCCTCCCCATACTGCTAACTCCATACAGTCAGACAGGCTGGTCTCCCCATACTGCTAACTCCATACAGTCAGGCAGACTGGCCTCCCCATACTGCTAACTCCATACAGTCAGGCAGGCTGGTCTCCCCATACTGCTAACTCCATACAGTCAGGCAGGCTGGTCTCCCCATACTGCTAACTCCACACAGCCAGGCAGGCTGGTCTCCCCATACTGCTAACTCCATACAGTCAGACAGGCTGGCCTCCCCATACTGCTAACTCCATACAGTCAGGCAGGCTGGTCTCCCCATACTGCTAACTACACACAGCCAGGCAGGCTGGCATCCCCATACTGCTAACTACACACCTAGGAAGGCTGGCCTCCCCCTACTACTAACTACACACCCAGGCAGGCTGGCATCCCCATACTGCTAACTCCACACAGCCAGGAAGGCTGGCCTCCTCATACTGCTAACTACACACCCAGGCAGGCTGGCCTCCCCATACTGCTAACTACAGACCCAGGAAGGCTGGCCTCCCCCTACTACTAACTCCACACAGCCAGGAAGGCTGGCCTCCTCATACTGCTAACTCCACACAGCCAGGAAGGCTGGTCTCCCCATACTGCTAACTCCACACAGCCAGGAAGGCTGGCCTCCTCATACTTCTAACTCCACACAGCCAGGCAGGCTGGCCTCCTCATACTGCTAACTCCACACAGCCAGGAAGGCTGGTCTCCCCATACTGCTAACTCCACACAGCCAGGCAGGCTGGCCTCCTCATACTGCTAACTACACACCCAGGAAGGCTGTCCTCCCCATACTGCTAACTCCACACAGCCAGGAAGGCTGGCCTCCCCATACTGCTAACTGCACTCAACCAGGCAGGCTGGATCAGAGAGGACCTTGGGAGGCCGAGGGACGGGATGAAAACACACAACGGTCTACTTTACTTCTCCTCTTTGATCTGCACTATCAAAGACACCTCCCCTCCTCCCCCTTTTCTCCTTTCCTCCCTGGACTAAAGGCTACACTGTAGTTGTTGTTTGTTGTTGTTGTTATTGATATTGTTTTCCCCCTTTGTAACACAAAGCCAGCTGACCATGACTCTGATGCTAATGTGAAGGTGGAGAGGGTTTTTTAATGAGCGCCAGCGCAGATCAGAGGGGCTCGGGCCGGGGGGAGAGGAGAGGTGAGGAGATTGTAGCATTGAACATCAAACCCACACAACTATCAGAGGAACTTCTGTCTTTGACCGGCCATGACCTCCTTTACAGTACAAGGCCCCAGTCTCAATGATTTCAGGGGTTAACTACAACATAATCTTTTCGCTATATGAAATCATAAAAATTGCTATCGGAAAAATAACAAACTTTTTTTACGGCTGTTTTGTATCTCATATTTGCTTAGTGCTTTTGTGGATTCACACCAGCATGGTTAGGGTCCTGAGCCGTTCCAGACCACCTAACCTGACCAGGATAAACTCGGGCTCGTATGGGCTATAGAGAATGGAGTTTTTCCTGGTTAGGCCACACAGTTATTGGATTCCTCTGTTTCAATTGGTTTACCTGAACAGGACATTGATGCTACATTGGTTGCTCCGCTATAACCATTGAAACCGCATCTGCAATCTGAACCAGGAAGTGCATGCACAGTTGACCCTCATTATTTGTAGGGACAGACATAACAGAGGATGGGGAAAGGGAAAGATGGAGAGCCTGAGAGGGGGGTTGAAGAAAAGAAAGGGGCAATGGTCAAACCCTCTTCCATGTCCACCTTTCCTTTTTCTTCTCACCCTCATGACATGTAATCATTAAGGATAGGCAATGAGGAAAGAAGAAAAAGAGGATAGTTAATTATGCATACAGACAACACAATGGAGAGGAAGGAGAGAGAGAGGCAGAGAGAGAGAGAGAGAGTGTGAGAGAGAGAGATTTGTTTACCTTCCCCCCTCTTCCACCAGTAGAGAGGGGGATTCATTAGAGTCTTGTGTAAATCAATCTGCTTCTCCTTAAAGTGCTGTCAATTACAGCCATGACGCCTGCCAGCCTGACATCACTCTGTGGAGATTTAACTTGAAGGCCAATTAATCATCATGATTAATTCACTCACAAACCAGGTGCAACTGTTCGACTTGTGCTCACACACACATGGGTGACTTGCATGGACGTACACACACGCACGCGCGTGCACACGCACACGCACGCACGCACGCACACACACACACACACACACACACACTAACAAGGGGAGGTCCTCAAAGGGGGAGAGCTAAAGTGCCCACATGCTGCTACAACAACCCACCTGATACTCTACTTTAGCTCAGTTCTACTCACACATTAAGAAAGGGACATACAAAAATTGCATACGTTTGGAAGCACATGTACACACATGTACAAGCCGGCACACTCACACATGAACGCTCGCATGCACGCACTTACCATCAGCCCCCAACCTTTGTCCAAGGATATAGGATCCTGTTTGAGATTGGTTTACACTGCAGCGGTGCAGCGGTAATGTTGACACAGCCTTGATAGTTGAATACAAATCGCAGGAATTAGCTTGCTCTCATAATGAATTATATCTTCCATTACACAAGGTCCCGTGTCACCCACTGTTCAAGTGTGACATGCAGACAGGGTAGGCAGGGTAGGCAGTGCTTACCCTGTGATAATCTAATAGAAAAAGGTGTTATGAAAGCCCACATTTTGTTATATCATATACATTAAAAAAAAAATTGGAATCTAATATTTTTTCTCAATGATTCTGATGTTTTTATGCTCAAAATCAAAAGATTTGCTAAAACTGCATCAAAACCTCAAGGGTGTGCATGCCTTCCTTTCCACCCATTGAAATTCATTGAAATTGTTGATGCGTGCGGCCGTTCCGAACTTCAGTCACTGTTGATGGACAGGATCAGCATAGGCCTCGCTGCTTTGCCCAGCTTCATTCATTGCATTGAGCCGATTTCATATTTTGCGTATTCACATTTGGGCATCTCTACATAATTTGGCACTCACATCCCTTGAACTGAACAAAGTCAGCTAGCTAGCAAAAATAACCTGACAAATGGACACTATACTGCACCTCAAACTATTTTCCAAGAGCTTCACCCTGAAGGACAGATAAATGGACTTAATTTACAGGTAAAGGTAGGCCTAAATTCATTTTCCCTGGCAATTTACGGTTTGGCTACTGTTTAGTTTAGTTTAGTTCATTAATTTGACCATTTTAAAAAACAAGTACACGTGACACTTGAAAAAGCCATACATGCACATGAATAAAATCATGAGGATAACACACAATAAAGTCTGGGACTTATTTCCATTGTGGTCCTCTTGAGACAAGATGGCTAGGAAAGATCGAACACGGTTGAACACAGTACGGCAGTTAGATAATAAAACATAAAAACAAAGAAGAAGAAAATCTCTCTGATCATTGCAGTTACATCGTAGGGTACATTCACATGGGCACAGAAGACATTACTTTTTTTAAAGCTGCCCAGAGGGAACATCGAATGAACATGAGAATAGACAACTTCCCTTTGATACATTTGATTTATCAAGCTTCACCACCTGACCAAAAGTAAGTGGACATCTCGTTCCAAAATCATGGTCATTAATACGGAGTTAGTCCCCGTTTTGTTGCTATAACAGTCTCCACTCTTCTGGGAAGGCCTTCCACTAGATGTTGGAACATTACTGCAGGGACTTGCTTCCATTTAGCCACAAGAGTGTTAGTGAAGTCGGGCACTGATGTTGGGCGATTAGGCCTGGCTCACAGTCGGCGTTCCAATTCATCCCAAATGTGTTCGATGGGGTTGAGGTCAGGGCTCTGTGCAGGCCAGTCAAGTTCTTCCACACCGATCTCGACAAACCATTTCTGTATGAACCTTGCTTTGTGCACGGGGGCATTGCCATGCTGAAACAGGAAAGGGCCTTTCCCAAACTGTTGCACAGAATCGTCTAGAATGTCATTGTATGCTGTAGTGTTAAGATTTCCCTTCACAGAAACTAAGGGGCCTAGCCCGAACCATGAAAACCAACCCTAGACTGTTATTCCTTCTCCACCAAACTTTACAGTTGGCACTATGCATTCGGGCAGGTAGAGTTCTCCTGGAAATCGCCAAACCCAGATTCGTCTGTCGGACTGTCAGATGGTGAAGATTGATGCATCACTCCAGAGAATACAAATCGCAGGTCCACTGCTCCAGAGTCCAATGCTTTATATTACTCCAGCCAACGTTTGGCATTACGCATGGTGATCTTAGGCTTGTGTGCAGCTGTTCGACCATGGAAACCCATTTTATGAAGCTCCTGACGAAAAGTTATTGTGCTGACGTTGCTTCCAGAGGCAGTTTGGAACTCGGTAGTGAGTGTTGCAACCAAGGTCAGACAATTTTTACACGCTACACGCTTCAGCACTTGGCCATCCCGTTATGTGAGCTTGTGTGGCCTACCACTTTGCAGCTGAGCCGTTGTTGCTCCTAGACCTTTCCACTTCACAATAACAGCACTTACAGTTGGCCTGGGCTGCTCTAGCAGAGCATACATTTGAAGAACTGACTTGTTGGAAAGGTAGCATTATATGACGGTGCCACGTTGAAAGTCACTGAGCTCTTCAGTAAGGCCATTCTACTGTCTATGGAGATTGCATGGCTGTGTGCTTGGTTTTATACACCTGTCAGCAGCAGGTGTGGTTGAAATAGCCCTATCCACTAATTTGAAGGGGTGTCCACATACTTTTGTATATATAGTGTAGAATATTGTTTGGATGGGACACTTTTTTTATGTTTTGAACTGTATTTTTCAGTCATTTTGATTGTTGATATGGACATTTTGTTAGAACCTTATTTATTACATATGTGTGTAACAATATTTTAGATAATAATATTATTATTATTGTTATTATTATTATTATTATTATTATGTGTGTGTGTGTGTGTGTGTGTGTGTGTGTGTGTGTGTGTGTGTGTGTGTGTGTGTGTGTGTGTGTTTGCACTTGCCGTGCTCGGTGCATTGGAAGAATTGTAAATCCATTGTGAAAAGCAAACTTTTCAGATGAAATGTGTCCATATATTGGTCTTTAAGTGTCACCTATTGGTTGTAACTGTGGATGCTTAATCGGTTTATGGCTGATCTGAGTTGAGCAGTGTGTCATTTTGTTGGATGATATGAAATATGCCACCATCAGAAGCTATGGTTTGTGTATCTTGGCTACGTTGGTATTTACATTTGGTGTATATTGTTTGTAAATTTCGGTTAATAGTCTATGTCACTCTGGTTGTTGGAGTTATCTGCTGTATGGAGAACTTGGGCTAGATCAAGGTTTATTTGTGAGTAAATCTGGCTTTGATAATTGCAAGTGCCTATCCAGCCACCGACTTCGCCACACTTCACTGCTGTTTCAAGTGTTAGATTTACTTACTGTAATATCTCAATTTGATCACTCTTTTGTTGCTGAGAATTGTTCTGCAAAGCAGGAAATTAAAACTTGTAGTGTATTTGAGTTTAAAAAGGCTTCTAAAGTTTGTAATTTCCACTTTGAAATGTAAGACATGATTTGCCATAAAAAAAGTGTATCAACCACTACAAAAATGTCCATTAATTATAATCCACATAATAATTCACATTATTTTCCTACTGTAGCAAACTGGCTCAAATTAAGATCCTACAAACTGTATGTATCTGAATTGTCCTGAAGTTATTAACTAGCTAGTCTCTCAGATGAGATCAAGGAAACAACCCAGATTGTGTTAGTAGATTTACAGAGCATGTGGTCAACTGCTGTAGCACAGAGACAAGTCATGAAGAAGACATTTGATAGAGATATTTGAGCATACTATGCCCTCTGCTAAAAAGGTCAGAACCTCTATGGCACAGGTGGCATTGTACCTTACCCATACCTGGAAGGTCTCTGGTACAAGCCCCCTAGCCGACTATACCCAGCAGATCAATTGAGCTGGAGTTACCCGAAGCTGGGCTCTTGCATCTTGGGTCAAAGACACAGGCAGGGTCCAAAGAGGAGTACAATGAAAGAACTAGCCCTGACCGTAACCCTAATCCCAGAATGGCAAAACATTGTATTTACAGCAGTAACCATAGCCCTAACCCTGGCTTCATGCTTAACCATAGCTTCATGTCCACATCCCGGTTCAACCCTAACCCTAATCTTGACATAACCCTAACCCTAATCTTGGCAAAACCCTAAGTCTGGATTTATTTTAAATCTTGGCCCCTGCAAATAGGGCTCCCTCTCATTAGAATTTCTAATTCAATCCCTGACCATATCCCCTAAATTGTTACTATAGGCTAAACAGTTAGCCTTTCTACTGGTCTGTTGTGCCACAAACAATAAGAAAACCCTAGTGTTATTGGATGAAGTGTTGAAATGTAATTAAGGCTTCCGTGGAATATAGCTATTGTCTGTTAATAATGCGTGCTTCTCTCTATTTCACTGATTAAGTGGCTGCTGTACAGGGTCCTATTCAATTAAAGAACTGTTTCGCTCTTCATAATGAATTACATAATGATTATATCTTCTATACATGAGTGTGAGGAATGAGGCTCTCCCTCGATGGATGGTCAAGGTGTCTCTGCTGTCTCATTACTTGTCATGGCACATTGTATGTGCGAAATTCAATTTTCATGCCTGGTGTTTGCTCACATAATTACAATGGAAACTCTCTTCTTGACATAGTGTTTATACTGCTATGCATGTTAAGCATTAATAAACACCAATTTGTTGCTTTATTATGTTTTGAAGTATACTATAGTTTAATGCCAGCCTAGAATGGGGATCTCCAACTACCCAATGTACAGGCTTTTGTTCCAACCCAACAACAACACACTTGATTCAGCTAATCACAGTCTTGATAAGCAGTTGATTAGTAGAATCAGTTGAAAAAGAAATAGAGAGATTGAGAAAAGACAGGGTATAGTGTGATCTCTGTTCTACCTCTCTATCTATCTATCATCCGCCTGCGGTATGAGACTTATACACATCCCATAGCCCAGCATTCTATAGCTAGAGGACTCCTGATATCTCCAGGATTGCTAAGCATAATTTGTTGTCTTTATTTGTTGTGGTCTAGTACTGTCTTTTTGCCAGCGAGGGCCATCTACTATAAGTACTGCCTGTCTTCCCAGTGGCCTATCTGGTGTGTGAACTGATGACTGCTCATCATTTACAGATAGTTGTTTACATTTCAATCAGGATCAAGGAGCAGGGCAATTTGTGACTTGTTTTGGTAATCAGTGGCTGTATTGTTGGGGGAGTGGTATCATCTCTTTTCGGGGTGTATATAACCAGCTTTTCAGGCTCCATCTCAGTGTGCCTTATTCTATAGCTAGAGGACTCCTGATATTGCCATGATTGATAAGTATACATTTTTGTCTTTATCTGTTGTGGCCTACCTGGTGTGTGACCTGCTGACTGCTCATCATTCACAGATAGTTGTTGACACATCAACCAGGATCAAGGGGCAGGGCAATTTGTGGCTTGTTTTGGTAATCAGTGGCTTTATTAGAGGGGGAGTTGTTTCACCTCTCTTAGGCAATCAGAAACTAGTACAGGGAGGTGTGCTCTCCACCTCTGCTAGGCAGTTAGCAATTAGTGTTAGTACTTCAGTCTCCCTTGGATTCTCAGCGGCAGCTGACAAAACTAAGACCGTTGCCGAAACAAAGACGGTTCTGCCGAGTTGTTTGAGGAAGGAAAGAGAGGAAGGCTCCACACCACTCTCCTACTTGAGTATCTTACTTAGTTATTTTCAGATGATCTAATTTTGCTCTTTTTGTAGCTTTGGCAACTATGTGTGTGTTTCTATACCTGTTTGCACCTCTCCCTATAGGCTTTACAGACGCTCCCCACCCCTTAGCTGCAAAACTTCTAATTTAGTGTACCCTGTACGCACAACCCATGTGAAATTCCTGGTCTCTGGCAGCGTTTGCGACTGTCGATCTGCGGTCAAGAACGCTGAGTTCTTCTCAGCCTATGCTGCCCTTCAGTCCATGACGTTTTGGCCCTGACAGACATTTATAACCCCAGAGAACATTTCTACTCCAGCTGCTCTTTCTTCATCTGACTACATTTTCTCTCGTAGTCCGAGAACATCTGGTTCTCTCGGTTGTGGCACAGGTCTATTAATTTCTCCTAAGTGGAGATTTTCGCTTTTCTCCCTCTCTCGCCTGTCCATCTCCTCATTTGAATTCCATGCTGGCACTGTCACTTGTCCACTCAAGCTTAACATTATTGTCATCTGTCGCTCACCAGGTGCCCTTGGAGAGTTCCTCAATGAGCTTGACACCTTGATAAGCTCATTTCCTGACAATGTCTCACCGCTCTTCGTACTTGGCGACTTCAACATCCCCACTTCTGTCTTTGATTAATTTCTTTCCAACTCTCTCTTTTCCCTCCTTGCCTCTTTTGACCTCACCGTTTCCCAATCCCCTCCAGCTCACAAGAGTCAATACGCTTGACTTCATCTTTACTAGAGGCTGCAGAAAACTTGGGAAGGTTGAAAACCAGGCTTTCTCATGTCACCCCGCTCCCCTCCACTGGCTTCCAGTCTAAGCTCGCATCCACTACAAGACCATGGTGCTTACCTACGGAACAGCAACAAGAACTTCCCCTCCCTACCTTCTGGCTAGCTATGCTCAAGACCTACACCCCAACCCGAGCACTCCGTTCTGCCACCTCAGGTCTCTTGGCCCTCCCACCTGTACAGGAGGGCAGCTCCTGCTCAGCCCTACCTCTTCAAACAGTGTCTGCTAAATGACTAAAATGTAAATGTAAAATGTAGATGTAAATATCTTAACCCAACAAGGGTTAGATGAGACAGGCCGGAGATAGAGGAGGCAGAAGGTGGTCTTTGTAAGCCTATTCCTATCTATGAAGTGTAACACAGAACATCTCCTCTCCCCAGCACAGAAAGCCACTGATCTATCAGATCAAAACTAGGATCTTAATTAACCGATCCTTCCCTCCCAATTGAACCCCCCGCTGGGCCAGACAGTGGGCCGGCCCATTCGCCATTCTGGCTCTGCCTCTCTCCAGTCGCTGTTTGAAGAGTGGAACATGAAAGCGACTGAAGCCCGTTCAGCATGGGCCAGCATGGGGATCTTAATTAAAAAGCTTTGCATGTTATTTGCCATAATAAAGGGGAATTTGGAGTTTAGTTAAATCCAATTAGGGTTGGGCCGATGTCTCAGGAGATGAGAGAGTAATTGGTGTTTGAACACCGACTGCTTTGTTCCGTGCACCAGGAGATTGATCAAGGCAATAAGCAGACAATGCCGACTCAGAGAAGATGATGGGTCTCTGGCTGTGAACTTTATTGTGGCGGCTCGAACATGACGGGACGACATTACGAGACAATTAGCAGAAAGATGAAACATTGCCTCGGCTCGTTATCAAGGAAGTTGCGATGGCGCAGAAGGGTGGAGTCCCACTGAGATGCAGGTGAGTCTGGAAGTACGAAGATTGTCGAAGATGATTTGAGGTGTCTGATCATATCTGTGGATATCTCACTAAGATATCAACTCTGTTGGTTGTCAACAAGCAGGTACGGTCATTTGTGCTAGCACAGTACCGCAGCAGAAGAAGATCTGAGGAAAATCATCCCTATGTCTACAAATGTCTACACATTTTTAAGTGCCTGGCAAGTCTCTCTGTTTGTATCCCTGTATTTGCTTCTAGTCGAGGAAGCTTTTATTGATCCCTCCCTTCCTAAATGTTCCCTGATTGGTTTGTGGTAGGATCAGGTGGTCTGCAGGAGAAAATGAATTATCTATTGAAGTGAAGCTATTGATGATTGGGGGAGGTGGGTACCTTTTAGTTTTGATTCTGATTCAGCATTATCTTCAACCATCTCCATACACACACATCACACACACATATATACACACACACGCACACACACACACACGCACGCACGCATGCACGCACGCACACACACACACACACACACACACACACAACCTCTCCCCTTTGACCTTGTCTGATGACCTATTGATCATGTCTGGACCTGCTTTGGATCCGATCACCAATAGTAGATGGAAAATGGATGTGTTTGAATGGGATTATTGCAATGATATCGTTGTTATAATCCTGTTACCTGGCCACGTCCCCAGTGCACTATAGTCTATACATTTTCATGGATGGGGAAAATAAAGTTTGATCTTTACATTTATGTTACACAATACTGGAAGTATTTTCCAATCATTTTGAGAGAATGCCATGGATGGTTCCCTCAACAGAATACGTTGAAAATACGTTCCCTCTACCATAGTTGAAAGGCAGTCAGATCTTCAACGAGCATATCAAATACAATAAAATCAAATTGTATTTGTCACATGCACCGAATACAACTGGTGCAGACTTTATCGTGAAATGCTTGCTTACGAGCCCTTCTCAACAATGCAGTTTAAAGACAAAAATAAAATAGTAACAAAAGAGAAGTAAAATAAAATATGTATATTAAGTGGCTAGGCATCAGAATAGATAATTTAAAAACGTAAAATAAAGAACAGAGCAGCAGCAGCAAATGAGTGTGAACGTGTGTGTGTGTAATGTGTGTGTACTGTATGTGTGTTTGTTGTGTCGATCTGTGTGTGTGTGTGAATGTGTGTGGGTTTTGAGTGGGAGTGTCAATGTAGTGTATGTGAGTGTGTATATGGTTTGTATACAGTGCTGTGAAAAAGTATTTGCCCTTTCTCTATTTTGCATATTTTTGATACTGGATGTTATCAGATCTTCATCCAAAACGGAATATTAGATACAGGGAACCTGAGTTTGCAAATAACAGAAAAAATATATACTTATTTTATTTAATTTACAAAATTATGCAATACCCAATTCCCTTTGTGAAAAAGTAATTGCCTTCTTACACTCAATAACTGCCACCTTTTGTTACAATGACTGCAACCAAATGCAGTCTCTCACATCGCTGTGGAGGAATTTTGGCCCACTCTTGCATGCAGAACTGCTTTAACTCATTTGTTGGTTTTCGAGCATGAACTGCTTGTTTCAAGTCCTGCCACAACATCTAAATTGGGATTAGGTCTGGACTTTGACTAGGCAATTCCAAAACTTCAAATTTGTTGCTTTTTAACTATTTTCATGTATAATTGATTGTGTTGCTGCATAACCCAGCTGCGCGTCAGCTTCAGCTCACAGATGGATGGCCTGATGTTCTCCTGTAGAATTCTCTGATACAGAGCAGAATTCATTATTCCTTCCATTAAGGCAAGTCGTCCAGGTTCTGAGGCTGCAAAGTAGACTCAAACTATCACACTACCATCACCATGCTTGACTGTTGGTATGAGGTTCTTACTGTGGAATGCAGTGTTTGGTTTTTGCCAGGCATAATAGGACCCAAGTTGACTGAAGATTGCCAAAAGCACTTGAAAGAATGTTCTATAAACAGATGACTCAAAAGCATAACTTTTTGGATGACATTAGTCCAATTATGCCTGGTTCCCTTTATCTAATATTAGGTTTTGGTTGAAGATCTGATAACATTTAGTATAAAAAATAAGTAGAGAAAATTAGAAAGGGGGCAAATACTTTTTCAAAGCACTGTATATAGTCTAGTGAGTGTGTGTAGAGTCAGTGAAAGATAAGAGTCAGTGATATCAACACGGTAATCCCATTCAAACATATCCCTTTTCCCTCTACTATTGGTGATCGGACCCAAAGCAAGTCCAGACATGATCAATATGTCATCAGAGGCCTGGGAAACCTTTAAAGAGATCTTACAGGTCGCAAACCTTCATGCACCGCTCCGGCAGAGAAGAGTGAAATACACCGTAATTCCAGCTCCTTGGCTGATTGACAACATCAAAACCCAACTGAGTCACAGAAATGCTGCTCGGCTAAAATTAGTGAAAACAAAAGCTGAAAATGCCTGGGAAGAGTATCGTTGTCTCAGAAACAATGTAACTGCTGAAGTAAGAAAGGAAAACTACTACTCAGCTGCTCTATACAAATCTAAGGGAGACAACTGTGCAATGTGGAAAATAATCAACTATTTCACTGAGAAAGCCAAAAGAGCATGCCAAGCATGTCCTGGGACTAAACATCTCCCTCTGCAACTGGATCCTGGACTTCCTGACAGGCCACCCCGAGGTGGTAAGGGTAGGTAACAAAACATCCACTACACTGATCCTCAACACGGGGGCCCCTCAGGGGTGCGTGCTCAGTCCCCTCCTGTACTCCCTGTTCACTCATGACTGCACAGCCAGGCACGACTCCAACCCCATCATTAAGTTTGTCGATGACACAACAGTGGTAGGCCTGATCACCGACAACGACGAGACAGCCTATAGGGAGGAGGTAAGAGACCTGGCCGTGTGGTGCCAGGACAACAACCTCTCCCTCAACGTGATCAAGACAAAGGAAATTATTGTGGACTACAGGAAAAGGAGGACCGAGCACGCCCCCATTCTCATCGACGGAGCTATAGTGGAGCAGGTTGAGAGCTTCAAGTTCCTTGTTATTCAAGTTCCTTGTTATCCACATCACCAACAAACTAGAATGGTCCAAGCACACCAAGACAGTCGTGAAGAGGGCACAACAAAACCTATTCCCCCTCAGGAGACTGAAAAGATTTGGCATGGGTCCTCAGATCCTCAAAAGGTTCGACAGCTGCACCATCGAGAGCATCTTGACGGGTTGCATCACTGCCTGGTATGGCAACTGCTCGGCCTCCGACCGCAAGGCACTACAGAGGGTAGTGCGTACGGCCCAGTACATCACTACCCCCAAGCCATAAGACTCCTGAACATGTAATCAAATGGCTACCCAGACCATTTGCATTGCCCCCCCCCCACCCCCTCTTTTATGCTGCTGCTACTCTGGTATTATCTATGCATAGTCACTTTAATAACTCTACCTACATGTACATTACATATTACCTTGACTAACCGGTGCCCCCGCACATTGACTCAGTTCCAGTACCCCCTGTATATAGCCTCGCTATTGTTATTTTATTGCTGCTCTTTAATTATTTCTTACTTTTATTTCTTATTTCTTTGGCATTTTTCTTAAAACTGCATTGCTGGTTAAGGGCTTGTAAGTAAGCATTTCTCTGTAAGGTATTCCTGTTGTATTCCTGTTGTATTCGGAGCACATGACATAACTTTTGATTTGAAGTACAGAGTATACAGTGGCAAGAAAAAGTATGTGAACCCTTTGGAATTACCTGGATTTTTGCATAAATTGGTCCAAAAATGTGATCTGATCTTCATCTAAGTCACAACAATAGACAAACACAGTGTGCTTAAACTAATAACACACAAATGATTGTATTTTTCTTGTCTATATTGAATACATCATTTAAACATTCACAGTGTAGGTTTGAAAAAGTATGTGAACCCTTGGATTTAGTAACTGGTACTAAACGAACTTCTGAAGATCGAGCAGCAGAAAGCCACAGGATCAGACGATATTCCAGCTTCTAAAGGACTCTGCCACATTGATAGTGGGTCCACTGACTCATATCCTCAATATCAAAAGGGGAGATCCCATGTGAATGGAAAATGGCTTGTATAACACCAATCTACAAGTCCAGTGTCAATTCTATGTGCTGTCTCCAAATGTTGGAAAGGCTGGTGAACACACAGGTTACTAACTACAGTATTTCTCACTCAAAGCAGTTTTAGGAAGATACACAGCACATCTACAACAGTGCAAAGGATTGTGGAGGACATCAAGTCGGCTTGTAACAGCCAGGTGGTGACAGCAGCACTCTTCTTGGATCTGAAGAAAGCTTTTAACACTTTTCACCACCACACACTCCTGAGGAAGCTTGACAGCATTGCAATCAAGTAGTTTACATCATACTTACAGGGGATGAGTCAGTACTCTAAACTGCAAAGCATGAAGTCAGCCCAGATACCTGTGGTGAATGGAGTACCACAAGGGAATGTGCTTGGACCCCTGCTGTTCTGCATTTACATATATGAGCTTCTATCAGCGCTGGAGAAATTCCATATACATATATATGCAGATGACACAGTCCTGTACTTCTCAGCTAATACCACCAGGGAGTGTGAGGAGTCAGTGTCAAATGACATCAAGAGGGCAGCAGCTTGGTTCACTGACAACTAGCTCTCCCAACGCCCTCAGAAGACCAAGGCAATGCTGTTTGGCAACCCACAAAAGCTGAGATACACAGGCAAAAATATCACAATAACAGACAAACAAAACACTTATGAACACGAAACACCATAAAGAACCTTGGGATGAAGTTGGACCCACACCTACACTGAACACAGCATGGTCACAAGGAAACTACTGTCTAGGCCTGGCGCTCTAAAAAGGGCAAGGGACTTTGTCTCCAAGGACATCATCTTGACAATTTACCATACCAGGATAAGACCCAGTCTGTAACCACACCCAGTCTTTAATCCCAACATCTTTCAACCTGACCACTATTGTCCCTGTTCCCAAAAGCTCCAAGGTAAACTGCCTAAATGACTATCACCCTTTAGCACTCACATCTGTATGAAGTGCTTTGACACACATCAACACCATCATCCAAGACACCCTAGACCCACTCCAATTCACATACCGCCCCAACAGATTCACAGATGATGCAATCTCAATTGCACTTCACACTGTTCTCTCCCACCTGGACAAGAGGGGAAATAACTATCTGAGAATGCCGTTCATAGACTACAGTTCAGCGTTCCACACCATAGTCCCCTCCAAGCTCATCACCAAGGTGGTGAAGGTAGGCAACAACACCTCTGCCACGCTGACCCTCAACATGTGGGCCCCCTTATGGGTGTGTGCTTAGTCCCATACTGTACTCCCTGTTCACCCACAACTGCTTGGCCACCCACAACTCCAACACCGTCATCAAGTTTGCTGATGACATGGTGGTGGTAGGCTTTATCATTGACGGCGATTAGTCAGCCTACAGGGAGGTGGTCAGAGACTTAGCAGTGTGGTGCCAGGACAATAACCTCTCCCTCAATGTCAGTAAGACCAAGGAACTGATCGTGGACTATAGGAGAAAGAAGGGAGAGCAAACCACCATCCACATTGGCGAGGTTGTTGTGGAGCGGGTCGAGAGTTTCAAGTTCCTTGGCATTCACATCACTATGGAAATATGCATAGCCTGGAAATGAGATGGAGATTTGAAACAGTCTTAGCAGACGTATATGGACATCTGGCAGCCATCTGAGAGCACATGGAGCTATGTCCTATGACATGCAATATGTGTTTAGTGTATGTAGAAGTGTTGGACCTATGACTTTTAGGAGAAGTAATGCATCTATCTGTCTGTCTCTGTCTGTCAATGTTTCTGCCCATATCTCTGTCTGTGTTGATCTAACTATCCATACCTTGTAGAATGGAGCAGAATATTGTGTTGCAGTGTGGTCTGTTACAGCTAAGTCGGGAGCAGAACTGTCAGAGCTGCCTAATACTGTGATCCATCACCCACTACATCCTGTGTGTGTGTGTACGTGCGCACTTGTGTGCGTGCTTTGTGCATGCTCATGTAATTAAATCACTAGATCGATAGCGCCTATGACTCCCTCTCAGGACTGTTACAACAAGCCACGTTCTTCCCCTCCCTTTCTCATTCTCTCCCTCTCCCTCGCTCCCTTCCTTATCTCTCTCTGTCTGTAAATATAAGGGCATGCTACGAATCAGAGCTCAAGCCTGGGGATAGATTGTTTCTCTGAAGCCCTATTGACCGCTATTAACCTTCAGTTTGCGCTGTTGCCTCAGAGGAAGTGGGGCTGGGTTGGGGATGGAAGACAGAGAGGGGGGATGCCACTAAAGCTGGTAAAACACCACCTGGCAAAGACCACATATGGGAAAGCCTTAAGGGTCAGGGGTCAGATGCTAGGGATCAAAGTTCAGTTTGCTGCCTTTAGGCCAAGGCCAAGGTGGCAGAGGTCAGCAAGAGTCAGTCTCCTGGGTTTGAGGCTAATCCTGACCTTGGCCTTGGGATGATCAATAAGAGCAGAGTTGCTGTCCTCGTCTGCCTCACAGATCAATGATCCATTTACATTCCCTCTCTGGCCGTTAGGCTCTTATAGCTCCCTCCTTCATTGATTCCTTTCTTTCTTTTCCGCCCTTTCCTCTAATCACATTCTCTTCTACACATGGGACACCTTTAAGGAAAAACCACCCCTGGAGGTTTATGTCTAGTTGCGATGAAAATACAGTAAATGTACAACTAGTTACTGCACCAACAGGTCTATGGACATGATGGAGATTGGGTCTACAAAGCTATATGGAGTTGTTTTAAGGATTACCGAGGATCAAGGATAACCAAGGATAATTTTGCTATTTGATTTAGAATTTTAAGACCCCTTGAAGTATACAAACAATATTTTACAAAAATATTTGATTAAACATTTTATTTGGCTTGACTGCTATTAGCACATACAAATACATTGAGTAACAGATTCACCACATGGAACAACAGATAGTCCACCCCAAAAAATATAAAGTAAGTTTGTAATGAAGTGTCTATCCTATATCTGAGAGATATAAGAAAGATTAGGATATATATTTTTTTACATGTATTTAACACTTATTTCTGTCACAACAGTCTCCATGTATACAGTACTTCCATAAAGTTTTTCAAATGGTACTGGGGGACCTTCAGACGGGTCTTGTGAGGCCTGTGGGTGTCCTAGATTCTCACCTTTACATAGAGGAGTCATATTTGTGTACAGGCCAAACTATTCGGACGCTTCAGACAGAAGTTGGCAGATCGGCTGTACCGACTTCAGACTAGTCCCAAGACGCTTGTGGGGGTGTAGAGCAAAAAGGAACCATCGTGTTCGTGAGAGTCTCATCTTTCCACAGAGCGGTCATAATAGTTTTGCAGGTCAAATCGCTCGGACGCTACAGAGGATTTTGTGAGAAGACCGATTTTAGGGATGTCTCATGGTCTGACAAACTTCGCTCTAGCTCTTTCACCACAGATGCAGAAGTGTTACATAGGCAGATGTGGTGGATTGAGACGCAAACAGATATCTCTAGCTTACACTAACAGATTTTAATGAGACATTTGTATTACCTTTATCGCTTATTCATATCTGTATTTTTTATAAACTGCATTGTTGGTTAGGGGCTCGTAAGGAAGAATTTCACTGTAAGGTCTACACCTGTTGTTTTCGGCGTATGTGACTAATACAATTTGATTTGATAAATGACTATCGCCCTGTAGCACTCACTTCTGTCAAATCAAATCCAATTTTATTTGTCACATGCGCCGAATACAACAGGTGTAGACCTTACAGTGAAATTCTTCCTTACGAGCCTCTAACCAACAATGCAGTTTCAAGAAATAGCGTCAAGAAAATATTTCATATATAAACTAAAGTAAAAAAAATCAAATCAAATGAAAAAGTAACACAAGAAAATTACATAACAATAATGAGGCTATATACAGGGAGTACCGGTACCGAGTCAATGTGCGGCTATACTGGTTAGTCGAGGTAATTTGTAAAGTGACTATTCATAGATAATAAACAGAAAGTAGCAGTGGGGGGGAGGGGGTGGGGTCAATGTATATAATTGTTATTGGGGGTAGATGCTGTTAAAGAGCCTTTTGGTCCTAGACGTGGCACTCCGGTACCGCTAGCCATGCGGTAGAACAGAGACCTGTCTATGACTTGCATGACTGGAGTCTTTGACAATTTTTGGGGTCTTCGTCTGATACCGCCTAATATCCTCTTCGCTATAGGGGGCAGTATTTTCACGGCCAGATGAAAAATGTACCCAAATGAAACGGCCTACTTCTCGGGCCCAGAGTCAAATATTTGCATATTATTAGTAGATGTGGACAGAAAATACTCTGAAGTTTCTAAAACTGTTTGAATGGTGTCTGTGAGTTTAACAGAATTCATATGGCAGGCAAAAACCTGAGAGAATTCCAAGCAGGAAGTGGCCTGTCTGAGAATTTGTAGTTCTTCTTTTGATTCTCTAGTATCTGTGGGGTTACATAGCACTTTCTAAGGCTTCCATTGGCTCTCTAAAGCCTTCAGAAAGTGGATTGAGACGTCTCCTGTCTCTGGGCAGAGTATAGTAGTTCAGTTTCTCAGTGGTCTGCCTGGTGACATAGAGATTGGATATGCGCGTACACGCGACCACGCTGTTTTTTCTTTTCCTCTTTGAATGAATACACTATTGTCCGGTTGGAATATTATCGCTATTTTACGAGAAAAATACCATAAAAATTTATTTTAAACAGCGTTTGACATGCTTATAAGTACGGTAATGGAACATTTAGATTTTTTTTGTCTCGAATTGCGCTCGCGCGTCACCCTTTGGATAGTGACCTGAACGCATGAACAAAGCGGAGGTATTTGGACATAACTATGGATTATTTGGAACAAAAACAACATTTCTTGTGGAAGTAGCAGTCCTGGGAGTGCATTCGGACGAAGATCAGCAAAGGTAATACAATTTTTCTAATACTAATTCTGAGTTTAGTGTGCCCCGAACTTGGCGGGTGTCTGAATAGCTCACCGTGATGGCTGAGCTATGTACTCAGAATATTGCAAAATGTGCTTTCGCCGAAAAGCTATTTTAAAATCTGACATAGCGATTGCATAAAGGAGTTCTGTATCTATAATTCTTAAAATAATTGTTATGTATTTTGTCAACGTTTATGATGAGTAATTTTGTAAATTCACCGGAAGTTTTCGGTGGGAATACATTTTCTGAACATCACACGCCAATGTAAAAAGCTGTTTTTTGATATAAATATGAACTTGATTGAACAACATGTGCATGTATTGTATAACATAATGTCCTAGGAGTGTCATCTGATAAAGATCATCAAAGGTTAGTGCTTCATTTAGCTGTGTTTTGGGTTTTTGTGACATATATGCTAGTTTGGAAAATGGCTGTGTGATTATTTTTGACTATGTACTCTCCTAACATAATCTAATGTTTTGCTTTCGCTGTAAAGCCTTTTTGAAATCGTACAATGTGGTTAGATTAACGAGTCTTCTCTTTAAAATGGTGTAAAATAGTTGTATGTTTGAAAAATTGAAATTATTGCATTTTTGAGTTTTTTTGTATTTCGCGCCACGCTCTTCCATTGGATATTGGCGAGGCGTTCCGCTAGCGGAACCCCTAGATGTAAGAAGATATACAGGTCCTGGATGTCAGGAAGCTTGGACCCAGTGATGTACTGGATCGTACACACTACCCTCTGTAGCACCTTACTGTCAGATGCCAAGCAGTTGCCATACCAGGCGATTATGCAACCGGTCAGGATGATCTCGATGGAGCAGCTGAACTTTTTGAGGATCTGGGGACACATGCCAAATCTTTTCAGTCTCCTGAGGGGGAAAAAGTGTTGTTGTGTCCTCTTCACAAGAGTCTTGGTGTGTTTGGACCATGATAGTTCATCGCTGATGTGGACACCAAGGAACTTGAAACTCTCGACCCGCTCCACTTCAGGTCCGTCGATGTTAATGGGGGCCTGTTCAGCCCTCCTTTAGTCAACAATCAGCTCCGTTGTCTTGCTCACATTGAGGGAGAGGTTGTTGTCCTGGCAGAACACTACCAGGTCTCTGACCTCCTTCCTATAGGCTGTCTCATCGTTGTCGGTGATCAGGCCTACCACTGTTGTGTCATCAGCAAACTTAATGATTGTGTTGGAGTCGTGCTTGGCCACGCAGTCGTGGGTGAACAGGAAATACAGGAGGGAACGAAGCACGCACCCCGTAGAGGCCCCAGTGTTGAGGATCAGCGTGGCATGTGTTGTTGCCTACCCTTACCACCTGGGGGCGGCTCATCAGGAAGTCCAGGATCCAGTTGCAGAGGGAGGTGTTTAGTCCCATGGTCCTTAGCTTAGTTATGAGCTTTGTGGGTAGTATGGTGTTGAGTGCTGAGCTGTAGTCAATGAACAGCATTCCCACATAGGTGTTCCTTATGTCCAGGTGGAAAAAGGGGTGTGTGGAGTGTGATTGTGGGTCTATGATTGTGGGTCTATGGTTTACGGCATGATGGTGTTGATGTGAGCCATGACCAGCCTTTCAAAGCACTTCATGGCTACCGACGTGAGTGCTACAGGGCGCTAATCATTTAGGTAGCTTACCTTCGCTTCCTTGGGCACAGGGACTATGGTGGTCTGTTTGAAACATGTAGGTATTACAGACTCAGTCAGGGACAGGTTGAAAATGTTAGTGAAGAAGTGCTTTGAGAGGCTAGTTAAGGATAAAATCAGCTCTACCTTACTTGACACCCTAGACCCACTTCAATTTGTTTACCGCCCCAATAGATCCACAGACGATGTAATCGCAATTGAACGGCACACTACCCTGCCCCATCTGGACAAGAGGAATACCTATGTAAGAATGCTGTTCATTGACTATAGCTTAGCATTCAACACCATAGTACCCTCCAAGCTCATCATTAAGCTCATGGGCCCTGGGTCTGCAACTGGGTCGTGGACTTTCTGACGGGCCGCCCCCAGGTGATGAAGGTAGGAAACAACACCTCCACTTCTCTGATCCTCACCACAGGGACCCCACAAGGGTGCGTGCTCAGCCCCCTCCTGTACTCCCTGTTCACCCATGACAGCGTGGCCTCGCACGCCTCCAACTCAATCATCAAGCTTGCAGACGACACAACAGCAGTTGGCCTGATTACCAACAATGACGAGACAACCTACAGGGAGGAGGTGAGGGCCCTGGGAGAGTGATGCCAGGAAAATAACCTCTCACTCAACTCAACCAAACAATGGAGCTGATCGTGGACAGGAAATAGCAGAGGGAGCACGCCCCTATCCACATTCAAGTTCCTCGGCGTACACATCACAGTGTGGTGAAGAAGGTGCAACAGCACCTCTTCAACCTCAGGAGGCTGAAGAAATGTGTCTTGGCCCCTAAAACCCTCACAAACTTTTACAGATGCACAATTGAGAGCATCCTGTAGGGCTGTATCATCGCCTGGTACGGCAACTGCTCCACCAGCAACCGCAAGGCTCTCCAGAGGGTGGTGTGATCTGCTCAACGGATCACCAGAGACAAGCAACCTGCCCTCCAGGACACCTACAGCACCCAATGTCACAGGAAGTCCAAAAATATCATCAAGGACTTCAACCACCGGAGCCATGGCATATTCACTCCTTTATCATCCAGAAGGTGAGGTCAGTACAGGTGCATCAAAGCTGGGACCGAGAGACCGAAAAACAGCATCTATCTCAAGACAATCAGACTGTTAAATAGCCATCACTAGTCGGGTTCCAGCCAGTTACGTAACCCTGCACTTTGGAGGCTGTTGCCCTATATACATAGACTTGGAATCACTGGCCACTTGAATAATAGAACACTAGTCACTTTAATAATGTTTACATATTGCTTTATTCATCTCATTGTAATGTCTGCATCCAACTCACATTCCCAAACACTTAGATCCCCGGAATGCAGCCCACTTTCCAACTCACTCTCCAGATCCCAATCACCGGAATTCTAATCACCTGTTCACACACCTGCATGTCATCATCCCACACTATTTAGTTCAGTTCCTTGCACCCCATCACTGTGAGGTGTTGTTTGTTTTGAGACACACTTTTTCAGAGCTCTGTTTTCTCCGTCCTTCTCTCCTTCAGTGTATGATAGTTTTTGCCTGCCTCACTCACAATGCCTTTTGCCTATTCCCTGCCTATACTATTGCCATTTCTGGACCTACCGTGTATGACCTTCTGCCTGCCCCTGGACCCAGCTACCTGCCTCCTCCTATGGTCCCTTTCATTAAACACCTGCTGCGCTCTGCGCTTGAAACCAGCTCTCTGTCTCCCTCGTGTTCATTACACTCGTGTATATACTGTATTTTAGTCAATGCTACTCTGACATTGCTCGATCTAGTATTTATATATTTCTTAATTCCATTCTTTTAGATTTGTGTGCATTGTTGTGAATTGTTAGATACTACTGCACTGTTGGAGCTACTGTAGGAACACAAGCACCCACAATAACATCTGCTAAATATGTGGATGTGACCAATACAATTTGATTAGATTTTTTTTATGTATGTGTGACTAACAGATCTGTATTCCCAGTCATGTGAAATCCATAGATTAGGTCCTAATGAATTTATTTCAATTGACTGATTTTCTAATATGAACTGTAGCTCAGTAAAATCTTTGAAATTGTTGCATCTTGCGTTTTATTTTTGTTCAGTGTAGAAGCCTAAGTATTGTTGTCCATTAGTTCACTCCAATTAGGGCAGGGGAGGCAGGGTTAGAGGAAAATAATAAAGGAAACTATATTAAAAAGTAGGAAAAAAAAAATATGGGGGATTGGAAATTATGTAAACAATTACATTGATACAACCCACAATCTATCTGCAATATTAAAGCTGATCTACCCCCACCCCCAAAAAAATGTCTGTAGAGTTCATTACCTGGCCTGCATCCCAGTGCTAGCTGTGCCACTAGAGATTCTGGATTCGAGTCCAGGCTCTGTCGCAGCCGGCCGCGACCGGGAGACCCATGGGGCGGTGCACAATTGGCCCAGCGTCGTCCAGGTTAGGGGAGGGTTTGGCCGGCAGGGATGTCCTTGTCCCATCGCGCACTAGCAACTCCTGTGGCAGGCCGGGTCACCAGCTGCACGGTGTTTCCTCCGACACGTTGGTGCGGCTGGCTTCCGGGTTAAGTGGGCATTGTGTTAAGAAGCAGTGCGGCTTGGCTTGGTTGGGTTGTGTTTCGGAGGACGCACGGCTCTTGACCTTCTCCCGAGTCCGTACGAGAGTTGCAGCGATGAGACAAGACTGTAACTATCAATTGGATACCACGAACTTGGGAAGATAAAGGGGTAAAAGTTTAAAAAAAAAACATTATTTTTAATATTCATTACCAATAATTCATCTCTGCACTTAGGAAAAGAGTGCCATCTGCAGTGCTATTTTAGTTATCAGTTATTTCAGCAATTTGAGGGTTCTCTGTATAGTTGTCTAGTATTGGTTGGGCATATTAATCTGTTACTCCTGAATCACTATGATAAATATATATTTTTTAATTGAGTGTATTTTATAACAACGCTGAGATCTCCCTTAAAGTCCAAAATGTTGGAATACAGGTGAAATCAGTTACTGACACAGGTATGGTGGTGTAACAGGCAGATCGGAATGCAATGAACCAAGAGGTTCCTAGTTCAAATCCCAGGTTAGGACATGTTGAATAATTATAATTACAACATACATAAACATTTGTGATGTATGTCAAATATTTGTGTTAAAAGCACTGTGTGGAGCATAAAGACACATTTTTGTTTACAGGGAATCATCTGTGAAATCTCATCTGAAAATTAGAATCCACATGTGAAAGGTTATGTGATCATGTGAAAATCCATGTGAAACTTCGTGTGAAATATCATCACATGTGATGTGTTCCAAAAACACATGGTTTCACTTGATTTCGCATGTGGAAATGTCACGTGAAATCCTGTGATTTTGCACATGAAATTGTGTTTATTTTCCATGCATTTACTGTCCCCCCTTAACCGTTAGCCCTCACACTCAGGGTATCTCTTTCTCTCTCAGTATTTATCAGTATGCATCTTCACTTTTTCCCATGTCTCGTTGCTCTCTTTAGATGCAATAATCACATAGATTTGTATGTATTGCTCACATCCCTTTCTTACATTATGACAATACTCCAATAATATTTCTCTCCTCTGATATTTCTCTCTCCCTTGACACTCTCCATTTCCCTCTCCTTCATTCTCTCACCTTCATGCTACTAGGGTCACTGCTATCTTGCTGTGTTTTCACATGCCACGCTTTCCTCTTCAGTCCCAGATTCACTCTGTAACATCAGGAGCTTCTCTGCGACCAGGGACATTACAACAGATTGGAGCAGTATTGTTTGGACAGTGTTTCTTATTAAAAGGCCTCTCCTTTATATTCACACGGGTGCGTTCTCCGTCCCATAGCAGCGAGAGGCAATTATCCACATGACTAGTCTTAGAGCCAGAGGAACAGGCTCAATCTTTATCACAGAGCAATGGGAGTCCAGCAGAGCTCTCTGTATTTCTGTAGCCATCTGCATTTCCATTAAAAGTAGACCAATACGCTTTCTTTCACTGTACTCAAATGCAGTGAGGAAGGTTCCTGGTGAAAAGAAAGACAAGTGATTCTTCAATTGGGATTAGTTGGATAAGTGGCAAATGTTGGAGTAGCTGTCATATGCAGATCCAAGTAAGCATTGTCACAGGAAAACACATTCCAGGAAACTTCTTACACCTATAGAGCAGTTTTCCAAACTCTGTCCTGGGGTCCCCCTGGGTGCACGTTTTGGTTATTGCCCTTGCGCTACACAGCTGATTCAAATAATCAAAGTTTGATGATGAGCTGGTTATTTGAATCAGCTGTGTAGTGCTAGAGTAAAAAAAAAACAGTTGGGAAACCCTGCTATAGATGGAATGTTGCTAACCCAATGCTGAGCAATTGTGGTGTTGAGCTGCTCTGTATTGCTCTGCTATCTAGGGACAGATTGAATATAGTCAATATAACAGGTCAAATAGACATAGTGCCAACAGGCCAATAATGCTTTGTCTGGAGGAGACAGGGGACAGCTGATTAGCAGAAGGCTAGCTGTTAATGGTGCCTAATTGATTGATGAATCTTTCCACCTCTCTGTCTCTCTCTCTCTCTCTCTCTCTCTCTCTCTCTCTCTGTCTCTCTCTCTCTCTCTCTCTCCTCATTTTCTCTCCCTACTCCTCTATTACAACCCTCTCTATTTACGTCACATCACAAAGCACCCTTATCTTAACAGAGAAAGAAGCCCTACTCCAGGTCCTTCTCTTAGCTGTTGAACACACTTTGTATCCGACTTTCTCTGTACAGTATGTGACATCCTAGACTGCCACATTCTGGACTGGTTGCAGACAGTGTCCCCTCAACCCACTATCACAAACTATCGTGAAATAGACTCAAATTGCTCATGCAAAATTGGTGAAATAGACACAAATTACTTATGCGAAAAATGATAGGAGGAAGGTTGGCCAGGAAGGATGTGTGGGCGTATAACGTGAAGGTCCAATCACAGGATGGACAACTTTTTCATTATAGCTAATTAGCAACTTTGCAACTACTACTATTTTTAACTACTTAGCGAGCATGTTACCTAACCTCTAACCATAGCCTAGCTAATGTTAGCCAGCTAGCTAACCTAGCTAACATTAGCCACAACAAACTGGAATTCTTTATGAAGAAAATTGTGTACCGGACAAGAATGCATTATGAATAAAATAATTTGGTGGTCACGTAAATCATGTACTGGACACATGCATTATGAAGAAAATGTGGAGTAATTGGTGTATATTTCATGATAATCTGTGAAAGTGTGTTGGTCTCCTTCCTCCCAGGTTTGGATTTGATAAAGTGCAGTAAAAACTCCTGAGTCTTTCTTCACTGAGCTCTTCAGTTATAACCCCAGCACTGGCTCCAAGTCAGACAGCCCAGCAGAGCGCTCAGATGAAGGGTTAAGGAGGAAGTGTTTGAACCCCCGCACCCCCGTCTACATTCCTAGTGGGGGGTACATATAGATTGGCATTCATGTATTATTTTTAGTCAGTGCTGTCTTTGTGTTTGATCACGTCTTGATGAAGAGAGAAACTGACTACAGTTTTTTCTTTTATCTTTATATACATGGAGGATGACTGAAACTTTGTTGGATAAAATGGATGGATTAACTTTTGACGCCTGTGTAGTCCCAAATAGTGTTGTTTTGGGACGATGTACTGTTACAAAGCACTTGACATCATTGGAGGATTTAATGAGAGTTCACTTCAAAAACCAAAGTTTGTCAGACGTTATTGAACCTTGAGAATGGTCTAGTGTTGAGAGTCCACATCTGTTGTGTAGCTCCAGCAATATGCCTCATTAATAAATAAATGAGAACGATATGAACGGTCTAATTTGATCATTTTATCCAGTGCTTATCTTTTTCCATTGATTTGAGGTTGAGGCATATTAATAGCACTAATAGACCAGTAATAAATGACTGGCTCTGATAAACCGGTCTAAATGATAATGATACTGCATGTATTGATTGGGTATGATTGGGGATGACATAACCATACAGTGCTGAACCCGTCACGGGGGGGGGGGGGGCTGTTTTTAAGTCATTCCCTAATTAAAGTACATGTGCCCTCCCCCTCTCGCTCTAGCAAACGAGCCGTAGCTGATTCACCATTTAAGTCATTACCAGAGTTAATGCACAGACACAGAACAGAGTGCAATAATTGATTCATAAAAGGTTCATATAAGTTGTTGCCTAACATGAAACCACAGATCTAGGATTTTGTTACCCCCAATCCAAGACCTAGCCATCAGTGGAACAAATATCTGACCCTATACCGTGATTAGGGGCAACTTTTGAAAAATATCATTATTTAGACGTCTTGAGCTAAATCTTACCTTTACACTTTTAAAATGGTCCCAAATGATTCAAATGTTTCATATTTTACATCTAATACCCCAAATACTCTATGTATTCAGGTCTCAACATCGTTGGGTAGGGACCAATTACAATCATCACACAGTCAGGCTATTACTGTATCACCAGTAATGCAATTGTGAATTTGATTCATTTCTTTCTTATGAATTACATTACGCATGTAATTATTTCAGCTCAAATGACAGAGGCAAACTCAGAGCCAGTATCGCTGGCCAAGAGGGAGATATCTACATTGAAAAACCTCTTCCTTGTATTTCCATAACTTTAATCATGGTGTCTTTTGTATTTTCTAATATCCACAACCTCTCATTCCAATTAGCATATGTTAACTGTTAATGCACATTACAAAACATATACCCCCCCCCCCTTCCATACACAAAACACACACACACACCAAACTTCATCAATTCAGTTCTCTTTCATAGAGCCCATTCTTTAGAGATCCAATGGGTTCTTACAGGTAGCTGTGGATGTAGCTATGACCAGGTTGTTGCTGCTCGTCCTTTTGATTACAGCAAGACGTTTGTGATTCAGGCTGCGGCCCTGTTGTTTCAAAAGCAGCTCATAGCCCTACATTAATTAGCCTCCTATTAGGTCTGGCGTCGCATGAATCGCCTGCTCTCTCCCTCTATTCTCTAGCTTGCCGCTCACATAAAAGACCGTTTGAAGATAACATTCATGGTAGGACACGGGGGGGGGGCACTCAGAGCTAATTTCAATCTAACCCGCAGTATCTATACAGTATGCTCTTCTTCCCATGGTCAAGTCAAAGGTTCTGGGTACTGAGAAAACCTACCACTATTGCTAGGTGGACTCCCTTAAACAGAGAAACGCTTCCAGTATTCGTCAAAATAACAAGTGTGTGTGGGGGCAGTAGAATGCATCATCTAAAGGAGGTTTCAGGTAGGAGTCTGCCAGATGCAGGTGACAAACACTTCCCTACATGACGATGCAGAGATTTGAATGCATCAAAAAATGATGAGATCGATTGATTTGAATGAGATCTACTGTCTTTAGATTTTATAATGGTTTTATATGCAAAATACTTATTGCTTATTCCGTTCTTGTGGTCATTCAACATTTTATTTAATTTTTGCTTTATAAGAATCACTGAACCATGAGTTCTAGTGCAATGGAGGGACAAAGGCTGATGCACCAAGTTTTCTGTATTTGAATAGCAAATTCAATCACAATGCAGGTTAACCTTCAAGCTACAGTGTGCATTGATTCACTGTTAAATATGCATTCAGAAGATTTATTATCTAGCAGGGGCTGGACAAACGGTACCCTCTACATTTTCATCCTCTTTCCCCCTCTTTTTTCCCCTCTCTTGTCAATGCTGTGATCTAAAATCAGAACTATCCATCACTGTGGCATGTAAAACAAAAATAAATTAAAGTCGATGAGAAAATATATTCCTGGGGAATAAAATGAGAATAAAATGCTGTTGAAGCGTTTAGTGAAGGTTTAGAAAAGGAGAAGACTATTGGTAATGCATGCAGCTTCAAACTTTTACTACTTTAAATGACTGTTTTTAGAGTAGTTATTATTTTTGAATAAAAAAAAATTATTACGTAATTGATGTGAGCCACACAACGCATTTGAACTTAGCTTGTGCAGCTATAACTTAACAAAGGAAAAGATTGAAACATAATAATTATTTACAGACCAATACTACAGTTGATGTACTGTAGATAATTCATTTAAAACTGAAAATGGTATTAAATTCATATATGTGTAAAACATGTTAAACGTGTCAAACTAATCTAATACACTCGGTTCTCTAAGAGCAAATATTGCTAAAGAAAAATGTTAATAAAAATCTATAACAAGTGTATCTAAAAATTGATCATGATGCTAATACCTCGAATATCAAATTTAAAATAAGTCCTACACATAGATTTTTTTGGTGTTTATATCTGGTTTACATATTTTTACAGGTTTTAACATTATGGCACAGATCGATAAAATACTCAGAAATGTCTAAACATTTTTTAAAGAATTGATTCTATGAATAAATGCAATCATATAGATTCAATTCCTGTTACTTTCTGCTCTGTACGAGCACTTGTGTATGTGTGTACATATCGGCACAAAACTGACAGAGACAGATCAGGGGCCAGGAAAAAGGAAAATAAAGAGAGAGATCCACTCTAATGAAATGAAACGGCCCATAAGACAGCCTGGCTGCGTCTGAAATGGTACCCTATACCCGGCCTATGTAGTGCACTTCTGTTGACCAGAGCCCTATGGGATGCATCCTAGGTGTGCCAGGAGGGCATAACGTTTCTTCCTCACACTAAACTCCCTGTTGCTCTACCCATGATGCCTTATGCTCATGTCAGGGCCCATTCAGAACCCAGTTGCCAAGGGCAACCCACACACGTTTCTCCCTCTCCCTTTCTCTCCTCATACTGAGCAGATGCCCATCCCAGAGGCGCAGATGTCACCATGCCAACAAGCAGGTGTCCAACATTCCAATGGGCAGGTGTTGCCATGTCAACAGGCGCCAAGTGTGTGATTAAAGGAAAAAGAGGGTTGTGGTGGTGCAGGGATAAAGGTGTATGGAGCAGGGGGGGCACACAAATACACACAGCCAGATGTATTCACACATTCTATTCAGCTGGACACAATCATAAAAACATATGCCCTCTCTGATAGAGACGACCACACATGCACAAATATAAACACACTCTTCAACAAGACACCTGTGTCACACACACATGGCTGTACATATCACACACACTTGGTACTGACCACATCATCTGTCAGAATCTGAATCTGAGCGACCTAGAGGGGAAGATAAATAATAAGTCAATCAACCCCATAGTTAGATCTCCATCTTTTGGTGTCTGTCTTGATCTGCTGTCCTCTTTGAGTCCCAGTAGAGAGGACAGATCATCTACGTTGCCACCTTGTGGCTTAGAATGTTCCTAGAAAAATAAATAGAATTCACATACTGTTCATCGGTTATCACTAATGTAGCAATGAAACTATGTAATTGGTGCCCAATTTGATGACAATCCCCTACACCAGGGTTTCCCAACCTAGGACCCCCCCCCCCCCCCGGGTGCATATTTTGTTTTTTTCCCTAACACTACACAGCTGATTCAAACAATAATAGTTTGATGATGAGAAGGTTATTTTAATCAGCTGTGTAGTGCTAGGACAAAAACCAAAACGGGGGGGGGGGGTATGAGCTACAGTACAATAATATGAGCTACAGTACACCAGCCTGGTCAGTGTACCACTCTGTGATATTGGCATAAGACAATTATATTGCATTCCATAAGCTGGTCAGAACAAGTTTACTGTAACGTGGGGAAAACAGTAGAAGGCTAATCTTCATTATTTTCTCTTATTTCTCCAGTTAGATACTAGGGGGATGAGGGGATCATTTTGTATGCTAATATGATCCACACATGCACATGTCACCAGTGCACAGCTGCCTGGTGGCTGTGAGGAAATTGACTCGGTTATTATTCATTTCATTCAGTTTGTAAATTAAATATTCTTTACCCTGAGAGAAACGGATCAAATGAACCAAGACGGCGACCGGGACCTTCTAACAGGACCTGACAGATCTTTTAAATAATGTAAATAATGTAAAATAATGTTTATTTATCAATGCTAACATTTACACAAACCCTTAACACGTGCATCCCTGCTGGCGGCTGACCTGCTTTCTAAGCCTGCATGGCCTCCAGTTTGGTTTCTCTGGATAGAAGTTCTCTGTAAAAGTTGATGAAAATGGCAAAAGACAAATAGTTGGTGTTTGGCATGGCTACTTAATTATTTTACATTCTTAGAATCAGGTAGAAAGGGTGCTCTTTGGAAACAATTGTCCTTTTGCAATACATTGAAAAACTCCAAGGTACTTAAAGTATATTTTGTTAAAAAGCCTTTTTATTGAAAGCAATTTTCACAACAGCCACATTTGTAAATCAGCCCCATACTTGTCTTAATCTAACAGAAAGAACTGTGAGTTTCCACCAGGTCTCTCAGTTCAGAAGCGGATTGTGTGAGGTATGATGGGATAATAGAGGAGAGAGGGAGTGGGAAATGTTTTAGCAACAGGGAAAGAAAGGGATGAGAGGGAGGAATGAGAGAATAGATAGAGAGACGTAGTTTACACAATAACAATTGAGTAGGAGTGAGAGGGTTGTTACGGTAGACATGAGGTAGCAGATATGCTGTACAGCAGGTTGTGGAAATCTGTTGCACCCATTCTGGTCTTTCTAAGGACTAAGCCTACCACAAATAAACTCCTCTTTTGAAGCTTCCTAGAAGGAAAGACCCCTTATTTAATTCCAGAGGATGAACCTCAAAAACAAGTGAAAGATGTGTGAATTCACTAGAGAGATATTGAATGGCACATCTTGTGAGTTGCGAAAAGTCTTAAGCCTAAACTAAACATCTATCCAAATGTTTGAATGAATAAATTAATATATGAACACATTCATTTATGATCTGCAGTTATGCAGTTATGAGTTACATTATGCATTGACCCCCCTAACATCCCAGCTCAGGATATCATTATACTTCAATTAATACTAAGTCTGGTTTTACCATTGCAAACCAGTAGACAGATCTTTTCCATAAAATATATTACTTTCAAGAAATGTCAATCCCACTCAGGGTCATGGGTAGTATTTGCAAGTCGATCCCTGTATAAAAACACTTCAGCTCTGAGGATGAGATACCACTTGTAGTCTTTTGAGAGTCTTGTTGATGGTCCTCTGGTTTTAAGGACTCTCAGAAAAGACAATGCAGGATTGAAATGAATCGTACTGGGAATAACACTTGAATGGGTGGATTGTCTACCATTCCATGTACTGTCTCAGTGAAGCCAACAAGGAAAGATCAACAGCAGATATTTACAAGGACCTTCACCTTATCAGGTCTGTCTGTCTGTCTCTCATATTGCATTGAAATCTATTGCTGAAGGGGCTCAGGATTGTTTCATATGGGATTTGGTTTGGTTTTCTCAGTTCATCTGGATGCTCAGGTAAACCTGTAGTCTGTCCCTGTTCTTTCCGTGTCTGCAACCAATGTCTTTCCTCCACACTCTCCCACAACTTCTTATAACAGTTGGAATGTGAGGGGAAGACAAAAATAACCTTGTTCATAGGGATTTATTCAAGTGATGTTAATAGCAGATTCACCAGTGGGTCAGTTCTGTTCAACCGTCCTGTATGTTACTGACACCTCCATTGAAAAGCCTGGATGTGTTATCCTAACTTCAGAGAGATGTCACCTAGATTAGCCAAACTGCGTGACTTTCACGCCTGTACTGGTGTAGTTCAAGCGTTAGTAATATGCCTGTTTTGTTTTGTTTAATTCCGATACATAATACATAATGATTTTCATAAATGTTACTCTAATTAGGTTAGGGTCGCATATTAAATAACTCTTATGAATACACATGAAGAACAAAACAAAGAGAAATGTTAAGCATTTGAATAATCACATTAGAATTGTATATTTCTGTAATAAAATATTTGTCTGTGTATATTTTTTTATCCAATTCCACAAGCTGACATAGCTACAGAGAAAGCGATATGACAGTGCCCTCTTGTAAGATGGCATTAATAAACATGTATAGCCTTAACTGTCACAAGAATTATGGTTCAGTGACTTGAACACGTAGAAGACAAACTTTCTCCAAACATGAAGGAATTAGAAATGAGAAATGACTTAGTTTGGGACTAACTACAAAAAGAAGACCTCAGACAGGGAAGAGGTGAATTATATAATATTTTCCCTACTGTATAATGTATCTATAGTAGTAAAAATCATTTAAATCCTTGAGAGAAAAAAATATTGGTTTATTTTTCTCAGCAGTTGAAAAGGTAACCAATATAACGGTAACAATATTTCACATCCTTGCAAACCATTTTTCTTTTGGGGGGGGGGGGGGTAATGTCAGCCACATTATACGCCAATTCAAACACCAAATTCTCAATAAAATGTTACAAACTGCACCTTTAAGCTTTGGTGCGATAAAGCCTGTACCCCGAACCCCATCCCAACAACACTGAATAGAAAAGTGATATTTCAGCAATATTTGAATATTCATGAGCAGTCCACTGGCTGAATGTGGTTCCTGCATGAATAACTACTGGAGAGGAAACCAGGCCCATATAAGGAGCAGCATGACTGCATAATGTTCCCCATGCCCAAATAAGGAATTCTATTTAAATAGTGAATTCTGGACTCTTCCATAGCTGCTGTATTCATTATAAATGTTAATAAGGCCATGTATTTACTGATAAAATAAAAGAGAATTAACAGAATATTCTACAAATATTTGCTGACAACCATTGCCATTTCTATAGTTATTACAAGATAGAGTGTTGTAATGGAAAAAGCATATTTGTTTATGAAAAACCAAACACACTTTGCTTGTGTTGAAATAGTATGATGAAACTGTAATTGAATGCATAATGGAATATTGGTGGGATTAAAGGGGATATGTGCAGTGTATATACAGTATGTAAAAATGTATGAATAACTAAATCGAAGACCGTCCTGCCTCATTAGAGCGCAAGCTATGAGAGGATGATTGGCTTTTGTGAAATAGACTCTACCAGAGACAAAGGACGTCAAACATATCCTAAAATACACATATTTTGTTTTATTTTAAAACATATACAAATGTGAAAACTCTGCTTTGGCAGTTGAGGAGGACGATAATAGACCCAGACTCTGTCCCTGCATCAGCCATACATTCACTACTACTAAACTCAGCAAAAAAAGAAACGTCAACTGTGTTTATTTTCAGCAAACTTAACATGTGTAAATATTTGTATGACCATAACAAGATTCTACAACTGAGACATAAACTGAACAAGTTCCACAGACATGTGACTAACAGAAATGGAATAATGTGTCCCTGAACAAAGGGGGGGTCAAAATCAAAAATAACAGTCAGTTTCTGGTGTGGCCACCAGCTGCATTAAGTACTGCAGTGCATCTCCTCCTCATGGACTGCACCAGATATGCCAGTTCTTGCTGTGAGATGTTACCCCACTCTTCCACCAAGGCACCTGCAAGTTCCCGGGCATTTCTGGGTGGAATGGCCCTAGACCTCACCCTCTGATCCAACAGGTCCCAGACTTGCTCAATGGGATTGAGATCCAGGCTCTTTGCTGGCCATGGCAGAACACTGACATTCCTGTCAAGCAGTATTGCTGGTGGCAGGGTACCACATGAGGGAGGAGGATGTCTTCCCTGTAATGCACAGCATTGAGATTGCCCGTAATGACAACAAGCTCAGTCCGATGATGCTGTGACACACCGCCCCAGACCATGACGGACCCTCCACCTCCAAATTGATCCCGCTCCAGAGTACAGGCCTCGGTGTAATGCTCATTCCTTCGACGATAATCGCGAATCTGACCATCACCCCTGATGAGACAAAACCGCGACTTGTCAGTGAAGAGCACTTTTTGCCAGTCCTGTCTGGTCCAGCGATGGTGGGTTCGTGCCCATAGGCGACGTTGTTGCTGGTGATGTCTGGTGAGGACCTGCCTTACAACAGGCCTTCAAGCCCTCAGTCCAGCCTCTCTCAACCAATTGCGGACAGTCTGAGCACTGATGGAGGGATTGTGTGTTCCTGGTGTAACACGGGCAGCTGTTGTTGCCATCCTGGGCATATTTCTTTTGGTGTTTTTCAGAGTCAGTAGAAAGGCCTCTTTAGTGTCCTAAGTTTTCATAACTGTGACCTTAATTGCCTACCGTCTGTAAGCTGTTAGTGTCTTAATGACCGTTCCACAGGTGCATGTTCATTAATTGTTTATGGTTCATTGAACAAGCATGGGAACCCCTTTACACTGAAGATCTGTGAAGTTATTTGGATTTTTACAAATTATCTTTGAAAGACAGGGTCCTGATAAAGGGACGTTTCTTTTTTTGCTCAGTTTATTAGTTATTGTGTTGGGATCAATGAGGAAGAGCGATGCAGGTGGACTCAGCAGACAGACAGACACACACGATGTTCCGAGATCATGGTTGAAGAGATTAAGAGAACAAAATGGAACACTCATTAACAAAATGGAGCCCACTCCATATAACATGTAGATACAGTGTGGGCTTATATGTCAATTTTTGGCAGCAGTTTAAAAGGAACTTGGGAGAGATTATTAAATAACGCATTAGTATTCCTTTGAAGAGAGTGGCCTTGAGTTGGTGAAGAGGGCTTTCTCTACGGCTGCTCAGTAGCCACATGAAGAGTATACAGAGGCTTGAAGAGAATTTGCCTCAGAGAAATTAAACGAATGAATTTACATTAAAAAAAATGATTACCCCATGATTAGATCTCTTAATATTTTTTACATTATTATCTAAAACAACGTGTGGCTTTACAACATTTTCACTTTATATAGTACAATTAGTCTTTCTTTGCCAGTTCTTGCTATATTCCCTGGACCCAATCACTTTTTGCACATTGAGGAATTGATGTAATGTTATGACGAGCTGCATTGGCAGCACAATGAAAGATAGTGTGTGTTTTTTGTGTTTAAGATAGCTTATTCTATCTTATTTTATATTATTACTACTATAAAAGTCAAATATGGTGTGCATTCTCACCAGACTGCTGAGATTTTACATAACGTTTTATACCACCATGAAGGACCAGCAGCACTGAACTCTCCTGAATTATGCGCAGTAGTAATTATACAACCCTGTGTTCTGAATTGTAAATTCTCACATTAACATAGGCCCATTGTCTGTTAATTATTTCAAATGGAATGGGACATTATGTAAAACTATCTCTAAAGAAGAGTGCAGCGTGTAATAGGACTTGCCATCTTGTTCATGCAATTCAAATATATCCTGTGTCTGTGAGGTGAAAGTCATCAGATTTAAATAAAATCTGACGTTAATGTCGTCTGGGATTATGAGACATTAGGATGATAATCTGTGTTAAGCGGCCTGGATGAGCCATGAGGTGATAGTACATGTTGGGAAATAGTATTTTTGTTTTTTATTATTAACTTAAAACGTTCCTAAAGATGTTGACATAAATACAAGAGGTGCATGTTTGTGTCTGTGTTTTTGAAGCAGGAGTCTAGCAACTTTGACAGTTTAAAGTACCACTAGGCTAAGGTTTTCTCCTTCCTCTTGCTCCCCTGTTTTCCAGCCTGGCCTCAGAGCCATATAAAACATACTTTATGTATGTCCAAGATGTATGATACCTACTAAAGGTTGGTCAGGTAGGATAGGTGGGCGTAATCCGCGACCGCCTAGCAAGCCAAATGTTGCGTGTTCAATTTGCGTCGGGGACAACTGTAGCATTTTAGCTAACCCTTCCCCCAACCATTATTCTAAACTTAACCCATTTCACCTAACCTGATACATAAACTCTCCTAACATTTGTTGTTTTAGTTCTCCTAACTGCCTATGTACATTTTCCCGAAATTCTCCTTTGTTGTTACGGTTGCAACAAGCAACCTGCTCTCAGAGAAAGAAGTATAATAATATACATCCTCCAAGATGTATAATATGGTACGTCCTATAATTTGTATGATATAGATGGGTTAGCCGACAACTTCACGAGAATGATGTGCACACATCAGTGGGGCAAGTCTGTAAATTGTTGTGATTCTGAATGGCCAGATGGCTACCAACAATGACAAGAAACAGCCATGTGGGGAATCGTGACTCGTTTCAGCTAGTTTCATCTTGTTCTTGATACCATATCTTGTTCCAAGGTGTTTTGATTTCATGTCAATGTGTCACGGTTGTCCAAAGGAGCAGACCAAAGTGCAGCATGGTTGTAGCTCCACATTTTATTAAATCCGTGAAACTTTGCAATACATAAATAACTGAATCGACAAAACAACAAACCGTGCCGCAGCGAGAAACAAACACTACTCAAAATATAATCACCCACAAAACCCAGGAAGAAAAACCCCTACTTAAATATGATCTCCAATTTAGAGGCAACGAGGACCAGCTGCCTCCAATTGGAGATCACCCCCCCCCAAAAAAACATAGAAATAGAACAACTAGAACTTAAACATAGAAATAGAAAACATAGAAAAACACAAAACACCCCCTGTCACGCCCTGACCTACTCTACCATAGAAAATAACCTCTTACTATGGTCAGGGCGTGACACAATGCTAATATGGCAAAAATTCACTAGCTAGCTAACCAACAACTGTAATTATGTATTTGAAAGACAACAAGTGCTCATTGTGCACATTTATTTATGTTTTCAATAAACATTGGAGACTAAATATAGTTTACATGTTGTCGGCAATCTAAGCCAACCCGGTATGTTTTGCCCCATAGTTGCACACGTGCCGGTTTTGTTGCTAAACAACCAACCCGTCTATTGTACGACCACTATTCCATTAATGTAACCTAATGTAACGTAATATATCATACTAAATTGAATGTTACAGATTTACACACAGAATAATATGAATTGCCCTGAGACCACGTTGTATTTTCTTCCTCTATAGTATTTTATCCCCTTACACCTATACCCCTCACTTTCTCACCCCCTGTTTTCACTATCCTCCTCATCCCTTCACCCCCTATTCCCCTCAACCCCTCACACCTTATCCCCTCTCATCCTCAAACCCTCATCCCTTATCTGCTCACCCTCAGCTCCTTACCCTTACCTATTCATCCCTCTCACCTCCTCTCCACAATATGCCATACCCTCTCCTTCTCTCCCCTTCCCTCCATCCCTTTGCTGAGCACAGGTATTTGTTTAGGAATCTCAAGGTGGAAATTATACTCTATCTCCCTCGCTCGCTATCAACACACAATTATCATTGGCAACCATGCGGAACAGAGCTGAATTCAGCTGGGACTCCGCTCTGATGACATTACTGTCTTCTAGGCCTGGCTCTGGAGGAATGGGCCTAGCACCTGCAGCACACATATACAAACACACACACACATGCACGCATGCATAAGCTGACACACACACATATGCACACATGCACACACACCTCAGAGATAATTATTTTTTCTATTTAACTTTCATTTAAACTAGCAAATCACATTGAGATAAAGAATCTCTTACCAAGAGAGACAATAAAACACAGGACAACCCTTTGGTCTCCATAGCATATGTTTTAATTGTATCTCACTCATTTGTTTTTCATTCACCTTGTTACTCATCTTTACAGTCATCTCTGTCTTTGACCTCCTATGATCATGTAAGGGCGCTATTCAATCCGTTTTGCGGAAGATCACCGTTACAGCGTGATTGAAATTGAAAGGCAATTTTCCCGCATTAGCGAAGACTGCATTCACGGTAGAAGCTGCATATGTCTGTTCAAACAGAAATTACCTTGACATTTCTGTTGCGCAATCTGAAAACACTTCAGCGATCCAGATTGAATAGAGCCCTAAGTCTATGGAGGTTTGTGACTTGCATGTCATCTATTCCTGGAGTCTGAAAACTCCTAGAGAAGGAGGGGTAGCTAGGCTACTCTAGAATAATGTTTGCAAGAAGAAAGGCAGCTTTTGCTGACATATTGGTGATTTTAACTTTTAATAAACCATGGGCATCTGCACAGTGTTTGGCAATTTGGCCAGCTTGTGCTTTCCCATTCAGATGCGTGTTTTCCTTATTTTAGAGAAAATAATTGTGTCTCCATAGCTTTACTCACCCCAAACATCATGGCCGGAAGGTAATTCTCTCTGAATAATCACACTGTCATAATGTGCCACTCTGTTCTTACAGGAAGTCACACTCTGTTGTTATGTGGAATGGTAAATGGATGTAATTTGTTGAAAGGTAAATTAATTATGATGTATGGAGGAAGGGTATTTGATTGACACAGACTCAAGAGAATCAGCAGTAAATGACTCTGATCAATTCCTCCATTCATGAGTGAAATTACCCTCCTGCTATCAGCCAAGGTGTGAAGACCTTCATATCCAGCTACACACATAAACAGGAACTGTATACAAATCCTACTTCTGACAGAATGCATAATAATCCATTCAAGGTTATTAGAACTCCAGATGAAAAAAAGTATGGTTTGTTTCGATAGGAAAACGCTGCTCTCTAGTGGTCAGGATGTGAACAGATAAGTCTGTTGTTGAGATCCTTGTTACAGTTTTTCTCAGTCGCTTTGGTGCATTTCTTAGATCAAAAGTGCCATTCTTGATACTACTTGTACAAATTCCAAATCATCTAGTCACTTGTGCATATCATTAAAGCAATTTATTATACCTTTGAACAAATTCCAATTGCTTTTGTACATATTGCAATTGATAATGTACAAGTGTCAGCTTTTTTCCACATTTTTAATTGCTCATGTCATGTTGATCAAAATATAGTAGATGGTTCTCTGTTGAATAGTCTTACCCCTCAAAACATCTAGGCATTAGTTCCTTGCATAAGCCATTACATGCAAAATTGTTGAACTATTTGTCATAAACTGTCAAGCATAGTTTTACACATTTCTATTAGACCTTTTGTACAAAAACGTGAATTGATGAATGGTGCAGGTGAAATTGACCCTCACTCATGAAGGAATGTAAAGTGTTAGTTCAACCAACAATCAACCAGTTGTCTAAATTGCTCAAAGATGCATCTCATGAAGAATCAATTGGCAAGCATATATAGACAGACCACAACACAGAGTTGCAATTTTCCAATAATGGATGGACCAGGAAACGAACAGGGTCAACAGCCAAGAGGAGGAAGAGGAGCAAGGATGCGTGGTGGAAGGCAAAACAGAGGAAGAGGCAGAAGAGGACATAGGCGCATATCTGATGACATAAGGGCCACTATTGTAGACCATGTTGTCAATCATGGCCTTACAATGGCTGAGGCGGGTCGAAGGGTGCAGCCGAATATTGGGAGATCAACCGTGTCCTCAATAGTTCAAACGCTTCGAAGAGAGAACAGGTATGTCCACCAATGTACAGTGCACAGTTACTCTATATAAGTAGTATACTGTATACTTCCTACAATGCTTCATATTACAGTAGTCCACTTGTATTTCACAGCATACAGAAATATACTCTATACAGATACATACTGCACCTTACATGCACCCACCTGTATGTTTTACAGTAAAATGTGTGTTCGCATAGTTTTTGTCTATGTGAAAGTGTGCGATGCATCACTGCATTTTTCCCCACATAGGACTGCAAGATTACCTCAAACCGGTGGCAGAGGACGCCTTTTCACACCTCAACAGGAGGAGGCTATTTGCACCATGGTCCGAGCAAACAATGCCATGAGACTCAGGGAAATACAAAGGACCATTATAGAAGACAACAATGTCTTTGAAAACATCCATACGGTTAGCATCTCAACCATCGACAGGGTGCTGCATAGAAACCAGATGAGTATGAAACAGCTGTACCGTGTACCATTCCAAAGGAATGAGGACAGAGTTAAGGAGCTACGGTACCAGTATGTACAGGTAAAACATATATCTATGTAACTACTTTACAGCAACATTTTATAGTGATACATAGTACAGTAAACATAAACTGCACACATTTCCATTGCTGTGGAAGGAACATGCAATATATGTACATTTTATGTCACTCTTCCTTACCAAAACAAATTCAACTGTGTGTTCTGGGATATAGCGTATAATGGAGTTGGAATCAAGTGAACCCTCTCACAACTTTGTATACGTGGATGAGGCTGGCTTCAACCTGACCAGATGCAGAAGGCGGGGTGGGAATATCATCGGTCACAGAGCTACTGTGGATTTGCCATGCCAACGGGGAGGAAATATCACCATGTGTGCTGCTATTTCGGAGCATGGTGTCCTAACCCATATCCCCCTTATAGGGCCATACAACACCCAGCATCTACTCAACTTTTTACAGACTCTCTACAGGGCTCTCATCCCTGAAGATGAGAGGGGTCTGTTTAGAGAGGATTTGCCAAAGTATGTGGTCATTTGTGATAATGTGAGTTTCCATCGATCAAACATCATAAGGCAATGGTTTGTGACCCACCCGAGGATGCTCATAGAATTCCTCCCACCTTATTCACCATTCCTTAACCCAATTGAGGAGTTATTTTCAGCATGGAGGTGGAAGGTGTACGATCGTCAGCCACACACACAGATGACCCTGCTGGCTGCAATGGATGCAGCATGTGAGGACATCACAGTAGACGCCTGCAGAGGATGGACAAGGCATTCCAAAAGATTCTTTCCACGTTACATTGGAAGGGAAAATATCCGGTGTGATGTGGATGAGAATATGTGGGCCGACAGACAGGAACGTCTGGATGTGTAGAGACAGCACTAGAACAGTGCTGCGGGCAAAGTTGTGCCTTAGGGATGGTTTCCTGTGTTTCTTTCTAATTTAGTTTTTTTTTCCTTTGTGCCCCTTGGGTTGTCCAGTCTCTTTCAATCAATAACCCACATACAGTAATATGTAAATAGTACTGTTGAAATTGATATATGCCATAGAAGTGCAGCCTTGTGCATTTTCAATACAGTAACTGTCATCCAAACTGTAGCCTAAGTTTACATCAGGTAATACTGTCAAAGTACACAGTTCCATTGACAACATGCCTAAACATTTTGACGACCTTGTTCGTGAACAATGACTCAATGACTTATCATTCTGATGACACTGACATGATCATTGGCATGAATATTTACTTTTGAGAGATGTACTAAGGATTTTTAGTGACTGACTAGCTTTAGAAACACATCTATTGTATATTGCAGTTTGTACAAATTGTTCTGAGAAATGCACTTATTATTTTGCACATGTTAGGGATGATGTGAAAAATGCACCAAAGCGACTGAGAAAAATTGTAATTAACTCAACATTTTCAAGTTTGGATATGATTTTGTCATTTTACAAAAAATGTGGCACATTTTAATTTGTTTAATTTGTCAGATTTACATGAATAATTATGTCATACAGACCAAGCAGACTTATAAGAAGTTTTGACTGATCTGACTTTGAAATAAGTTATACAGGACCACAAGGAGAAGAAACAGTAAGGATAGAAATACACGTTTAAAGTTGACTGTGAAGCCTTCTCTCTGTTTGGCATTATGTGTGTACTTTCAACTGACCTAAAAATAGCAAGATAGTTCTATAAAGGACAAGATCTCAGACACTTTATTCCACAGTTATTTTCAATTGGACAGGAACACATTATAATAAAGGTCACTCAAGAAAACTTTATTTTTACTTTTAAACTTGGACAAAACAGAGATGCTAGTTCTAAGTCCCAAGAAACAAAGAGATCTCCTGTTGGATCTGACAATTAATCTTGATGGTTGTACAGTCATCTCAAATAAAACTGTGAAGGACCTCGGCGTTACTCTGGACCCTGATCTCTCTTTTGACAAACATAAAGACTATTTCAAGGACAGCTTTTTTCCATCTTCGTAACATTGCAAAGATCAGAAACTTTATGTCAAAAAATTATGCAGAAAAGTTCATCCATGCTTTTGTCACTTCTAGATTAGACTACTACAATGCTCTACTTTCCGGCTACCTGTCACGTCCTGACCAGCAGAGGGAGTAGTTGTGTAGTATTTTGGTCAGGACGTGGCAGAAGAAGTCTGTGTATGTGTTTTTCTAGTATGTCTGTTTCTTTGTTGGTTTGTGTGGCTCCCGATCAGGAACAGCTGGTTATCGTTGTTCCTTATTGGGAGTCATATATTAGGAGGGTGTTTTTCACCTGGGGTTTGTGGGTTGTTGTTTTTGCACTGCTAGTATTCGTTATAGCCTGTAAAACTGTCGGTTTGTCGGTCTTTGTTTTCTTGCGTTCCGTGTTCACTTTATTCATTATCATATAAAGATGAGCATTCATATCCCGTCTGCGTTTTGGTCATCCATACACCACAACAGCCGTGACAGAACAACCCACCAAACAAAGACCAAGCAGCGGAGAAAGGAGCAGCAGGTGGAGTATATGGACTATAGAGAGAGATGGACTTGGGAACAGATTCTGGCCGGATAGGGCCCGTGGAAGAAGGCTGGGGAGGACCGGGAACGCTACCGGGGAACACGACTGGCGAGGAAGCCGGAGAGGCACCCCCAAGAAATGTTTTGGGGGGGGCACACGGGTAGTTTGGCTAGGCCAAGGAAGAGCCATAAGCCAGCTACCTGTGATTATGTGGAGGAGCGTATGGAGTGGAGGGCGCCGTGTTTTGCTGAGGTGCGCACAATCTTGCCCATACGCACGCACAGGCCGGTGCGCGCTATTCCAGTCCCTCGCAGATGCCGTGCTAGAGTGGGCATCCAGCCTGGTAGGAGGATGCCTGCGCAGCGCGTCTGGTCGCCGGTACGCCTCCTCGGACCAGGCTATCTTACGCCCGCTCTACGCACGATAACTATCAAGCCCCTGCACGGCCCAGTTCGCCCTGTACCAGCACCCCGCTCGTGCAGGGCTGCTAGTTCCATCCAGCCAGGACGGGTCGTGCAGGAGGTGCGGTCAAGGCCATCTGTGCGCCTCCATCGCCCAGTCTTTCCGGTTCCCGCCTCTCGTGCTAACCCGGAAGTGAGTACCTCCAGTCTGGCACGACCAGTACCAGCACCACGGATCAAGCTTCCCATAAGTCAGCCTAGTCCTACTCAGCCTGTTCCCGCTCCTCGCACTAGCCCTGAGGTGCGTGTCCCCAGGCTGGTACCTCCACTACCAGCCCCACGCATCAGGCTTACAGTGCCTCGTCCAGAGTGTCCGGCAACAGTGCCTCGTCCAGAGTGTCCGGCAACAGTGCCTCGTCCAGAGTGTCCGGCAACAGTGCCTCGTCCAGAGTGTCCGGAACCAGGGGAGACGGCCCGGAACCGGTTGAGTCTGCCTGCGACCCGGAACCGGTTGAGTCTGCCTGCGACCCGGAACCGGTTGAGTCTGCCTGCGACCCGGAACCGGTTGAGTCTGCCTGCAACCCGGAACCGGTTGAGTCTGTCTGTCGACAATCCGGAACCAAGTGAGTCTGTCGACAATCCGGAACTGAATAAGTGTATATTTAACTGTGAACTAAATGAGTCTGCCTACAGCGTTGACCGGAAAGAGTCTGCCTACAATCCGCAAGAGAGTGAGTCTGTCTACGACCCGGAACCCAATGAGTCTGCAGTCTGGAGGGCAGTAGGCCGGAACCAGAGCCACCTCCAGGATAGGTGGGTTGGGGAGGGGGTGTGTAGCACTAGTGCCGTAGTTGACGGCAGCCACCCTCCCTTCCCTCCCTTTTTGTTTAGGGGGTATTATTTTTTGTTGTGGTATTGGGGATTTTTTGTTTTCTTTTAAGGTGCATTCCGGGGTCTGCACCTTTAGGGGGGTGGGGGTACTGTCATGTCCTGACCAGCAGAGGGAGTAGTTGTGTAGTATTTTGGTCAGGATGTGGCAGAAGAAGTCTGTATGTGTTTTTCTAGTATGTCTGTTTCTTTGTTGGTCTGTGTGGCTCCCGATCAGGAACAGCTGGTTATCGTTGTTCCTGATTGGGAGTCATATATTAGGAGTGTGTTTTTCACCTGGGGTTTGTGGGTTGTTGTTTTTGCACTGCTAGTATTTGTTATAGCCTGTAAAACTGTCGGTTTGTCGTTCTTTGTTTTCTTGTTTTCCGTGTTCACTTTATTCATTATCATATAAAGATGAGCATTCATATCCCATCTGCGTTTTGGTCATCCATACACCACGACAGCCATTACACTACCCGGATAAAGCACTAAATAAACTTCAATTAGTGCTAAACACGGCTGCCAGAATCTGGACTAGAACCCCCAAAAATAATATTTGATCATATTACTCGAGTGTTAGCCTCTTTCCACTGGCTCTAGTGGTTAGAGCGTTGGGCCAGTAACTGAAAGGATGCTGGATCAAATCCCCAAGCTGACAAGGTAGTTAACCCACTATTCCCTGGGTGCTGAAGATGTTGATTTAAGGCAGCCCCCCGCACCTCTCTGATTCAGAGGGGTTGGGTTAAATGTGGAAGACACATTTCAGTTGAATGAATTCAGTTGTTCAACTGACTAGATATCCCCCTTTCCCTTCTTGCAAGGGCTGATTTCAAGGAGGGGTGCGTCACTTGAGTGGGTAGAGTCACTGATGTGATCTTCCTGTCCGGGTTGGCGCCCCCCTTCTGGTTTGTGCTGTGGGGGAGATCTTTGTGGCCTATACTCAGCCTTGTCTCAGGGTAGTAAGTTGGTGGTTTGAAGATATCCCTCTAGTGGTGTGGGGGCTGTGCTTTTTCAAAGTGGGTGAGGTTATATCCTGCCTGGTTGGCCCTGTCCGGTGGTATCGTTGGACGGGGCCACAGTGTCTCCCGACCCCTCCTGTCTCCGCCTCCAGTATTTATGCTGCAATAGTTTGTGTCAGGGGCTAGGATCAGTCTGTTAAATCATCAATATGCCTATAATCACCCGCACAGCTGATCTCAATTGCAACCAGTGGTGTGTATATTCGTGGACGACAAGGGAAGGCAGGCTTACCCAAATATTTTATCAATAAAAAATTAATATGACAAAATAATTTATCTTTCGTCTTTTTGTGTTTCCATAATCTTCTGTAAATTTGCAAGTGGCTGAATCTCCCCAGGGGAATCTTCTGAGCGAGGGAAACAGCGCCCCTCCGTCTCAGCATGTGTAGCCCATGTATCTGATGCTGTCTGGACCAACAGAGCTGGCGTAGCATTTGATTGATTCATGCCAGCAAGCATTTAGCACATTGATAAAATAATTAGCCAATCAGCGTTGAGTTTAGCTCAACTGTGGGTTGTTCTGGTGCAGCAAAATGCCACCCAAGGTAAACCCTGTTCGGATTTGGCTTCACACCAATCAAATCAATTTCTAAGCAAGTTCAATATGTAGGCTCACGTTAACTAGCTAGCTAATTTAGCTAGTTTATTGTTGCCCGTACGATGAAGTTAAGCGAGCAAGCATTTTAGCTAGGTAATACTAGGACAGCAAAAACTATGACATTTTTATTTATGCACGCACAAACACAGAAATCAGTATTGGTAACCATTTAATATCTAGCAACAATGAGTGGACTTAATAGTTTTTGGTATCTTTAAATTTATATATATTTTATAACTAGGTAAGTCAGTATTTACAATGACGGCTTAGAAACAGTGAACAGCCCCTGAACAGGAACAACTGCCTTGTTCAGGGGCAGAATGACAGTTCTTTTCTTGGCAGCTCAGGGATTCGATCTAGTAACCTTTCGGTTACTAGCCCAACGCTCTTGTTGGTGCTGACATCTTCAGGACAGGAATACCGGTTTACTTAACGGAGGAATAAACACACATGTTCATCATTGGTGTCTTAACCAGAACGGGGGAAAAATGCACTTTATTTATTTTCGCACATGCGCAGTCATACATCTCTCATATGGCATGACTGTACCAGTGTAAGAACACAACTCAACAACATATTAGTCCACATGCCAACACCCCCACTTGCTCTTATACTGTACAAGTCGTATTCAACCTAACTTTATCAACACATTTAGCTTACAGTTATTCATCTCACAAATGTCAGTTTATATTCCAAACATGTAACCCAAGAATTTTTCATTTTTGAACTTCGTTACAGGTTTAGTCAAAACATCTGCAGCCATGTCTGCCGTTGGACAATATTCAATACTTATTTTACCATCACTGAGTGCAGATCGAATGAAATTATATCTGATGTTGACATGTTTACATCTCTGACGACACACTGGGTTCTTTGACAGAGCAATTGCACCTTGGTTATCTTCAAAGATTGTTACTGGTGTATATTGGCACTCACTATCCATCACGCCCAATAACTGTACAAGGTACAAACTTTCTTGTGTAGTAGCAGCCAGTGCCATGTACTCTGCTTCACATGTAGATAAAGCTACTGTTGGCTGCTTCTTAGACCTCCATGAAATGACAGGTCCACATTTAGTTAAACTAAAACAATACCCTGTTATGCTTCGTCTGTCACTTTGATCTGCTGCCCAATCAGCATCACTATATGCTGAGGTTGAGTTTTTCCACCCCCTTTTTGTAACACAACTCCTGATTCATTGTTCCCTTCAAGTACCTCAACACATGTTTAGCTGTTATCCAGTGTTGCTCTTTTGGTTCTGATAGGTATTGTGACAGCTTGCTGACAATCCAACTGATATCCGGTCTTGTACATGTCATTACATATATCAAGCTGCCTATCACTTCACAATACCTTTTTGAATCAATAAGTTCACCATCAAAGTTTGGTTTTTGTTCACATGGTGTTGACCTTGTTTTACAGTCTGACATACCAAACCTTTCCAGTATCTTGGTTATATACCTTGTTTGGTTCATCGTTATTTTCCCTTCACTTTGTGTAAAATCAATGCCTAGGAAATGTCCAAGCCTCCCAAGATCTTTCATCTTAAATTTTTCACGTAACATTTCTTTTACACTTGTGAGTGAGTCACTATCACTAGCAGCGATAATTAGATCATCGACCCAAATTATCAAAATGATCCTTTCTGTTGCAGTTTGTTTGTTATAAACACAGTGATCAGCTGGGTTCTGTGTAAAACCATTTTCACTAAGGTGATCATGCAACATTTTGTTCCAGTTCCTTCCTGACTGTTTCAGGCCGTACAGTGACTTGTTCAGTTTGCAGACTAGTTGCTCACCTGTATCTGACCTTACTTCAAAACCCTCTGGTTGCTCCATGTACACTTCACAGTCAATAGGAGCATGTAGATATGCTGTTTTGACATCCATCTGATATAACTCTAAGTCATACTGAGCTGCTAGCTGCATCAAACAGCGTACTGATGTCATATTTGCAGTTGGAGAAAAAATCTCCTTATAGTCTATTCCTGCCACTTGACTATACCCCTTTGCAACATATCTTGCCTTGTATGTCTCAGTCTCATCTGAATTGTTTTTGACCGCATAGACCCACCTGCCCCCCACTGCATTTTTACCCTCTGGCAGTGTGGTTAATGTGAATGTATCATTTTCCCTAAGGGAATCCATCTCCTCCTTCATAGCAGTAGCCCAAATCTCTGATTTTGGTGAAATCATTGCTTCTTTGAAGGTTTGTGGTGCATTGCACATTACTCTGTAGCAGTAGTCAACACTAGGTGGTATCTGGTCATCACATTTCACTTTACACTCATAGTCTTTTAAGTACTGGGGTTTCTTCCTCGCTCTGTCTGGATAGCGTGGACTCTGACCATCTGATGTCTCAATTTGCACATCTTGTGTCTCTTCTGAGTTTTGATCTGCCATCTTGGCTTTCGGCATGGGGTTTTCAAATCTCTTCCCATGAAGATCATCACTGATTTCCAAATCTGTCTGAGTTTGGTGTTCGACTACACCTTTTGTAACACACTTGACTACTCTGTTTTTAAGAACTTTCCCAGTGTCTGGGTAGTAGACTAGGTATGCTGGACTATTTTTATCATACCCGACAAAAATACCCTTTTCACATCTTGAGTCTAACTTTTTCTTGTTCTGTCTATATGCATAGCAAACAGATCCGAATTCTTTCATCTTTGAAAGATCAGGCTTTCTCCCAGTAAACATGTAGTGTGGAGTCTGTCCTACACGCTTATTGTAACACCTATTGCGAATTACTGCAGCAGTCATTACAGCATATGTCCACAAGTTCTTTGGTAGGTTGCTTTCAAGTAGCATGCATCTTGCCATTTCGAACAATGTTCTCCAATTTCTCTCAGCCGTCCCATTTTGATGGGGTGAGTAAGGGGCTGAAGTTTCATGTCTTATGGCGTTCTTACTGAGCAGTGACTGGAACTCTTTGGCTGTGAATTCTGTGCCATTATCTGACCTGACACACTTTATTTTCCCATAAGGGGCCACATCAGCAATAAACTTCTCAGTAGCTTTTACAGTATCACTTTTTGCTTTTAGGAAATACACAAAAACTGCCCCTGAATAATCATCCGTAAATGCTAGAGTATATCTGAACCCATCTTTCGCCTCTGGCTCAATAGGGCCAGCCAAATCAGTGTGCACAAGCTCAAGAGCCGCTTTTGCTTTTTCATCAGGCTCTCTGTTTCTGCTCTGAACAAATTTTCCCTGAGTGCAGATTTCACAGTTGAGGGTAGATTTGTCAATCTTACCTGTGATTTTCATTCCCTCTGTCACATTTTCTAACTTTGACACATCCTCAAAATTACAGTGGCCAAGAATTTTGTGCCATGTGTGAATATCATAGCACCCATGACATCCATCATCATATTCATCACTTACAGTGTTAAGATAGTAAAGTCTATCGTACTCCTCGATGTCAAAAGTGGTACCGTTCTTGTGAATGAGCTTGTTACACCCCTGTCGAAAGTTGACTGAAGCTCCGTTGGCTGTCGCTGCTTTAACAGAGAAAATGTCCTGTGGAAACGACGGCACGTACAGCGCCTTCATCAGCGTTGTTTTTACCCGACGACCCGTGTTGTCTCTCAGGTAAACCTCCGCTGCACCTCTCCTCTCCGCGACACCATTCGTTCTTGTTCCGTCAGCCAGCTCCACGGAATGTTTTTCCGGTTTGAAAGTCTCTTCAAACTCCTTAAACTTCCCGATGTCCGTGACTATATGTGACGTTGCTCCCGTATCAACCATCAGCCCTTTCTGTTTCAGTCCACTAACCTGACAGTCACTTATTCTGAATGCAAATGTGTGGCTTTCAGCATCTGTTGCTTGTTTCACATTGTCTCTTCTTTTTCGTCTGCAATTTGCGTCAGTATGAGTGGAGCTCTTGCAAAAACTACACCACTTTCTCCGTTCTTTGCGCTCTCCAGTAACGGTACATTCCCGGGCCTTGTGCCCTTTCTGGCCACAGTTGAAGCAGGTTATCTCGGTCCCTTTATCTCTCCCTCTTGGCCAGCTAACTTTAATGTTACTTGCCTTCATCACGTTGTCGTCAGTGGAAATGGCGCTAAACTTCTCGGTGCTTTCATAGCTCCTCAACTTGGTTTTGAACTTGCCAAAAGTTGTCGGCTCGTCACTCTGCGTTATGTGGATGGCAAACGGCTTAAATGATTCGGGCAAACCTTTCAGAACCATTGCAATCAACAGCCCGTCACTTAAAGTCTCTTCAGCATTTCTCAGTGCTGTAATAGCCGTCTCAGCACGAATGATATAGTCCGTAACACTTTCGTCAGCGGCTTTCTGAAGAGAAGTTAGTTCAGTGTAGAGGCTAATCACACGTGGCTTCCCTTTACCTGCATAATGTTCCCTCAATATCTTCAACGCTTTTCTCCCATCATCTGCTGCTTCTCTCATTATCAGGGAAAGGCTTTTATCATCCAAAACCTGTATCAATTCGGCGTAGGCTTCTTCATTTTTCTCTCTGTCTTCTTCATCTTCATCCACGCTCAATATGGCGGCCTTTAGCCCAAGCAAACGCAAGTGCCCCAAAAACTTTGTCTCCCATAACTCGTACTTTTTTTCATCTCCGTCGAAATATAATCTATTCCATCGGCTTCCATGTTCCCTCCTGGGCCCATAACCTGTTGGTGCTGACATCTTCAGGACAGGAATACCGGTTTACTTAACGGAGGAATAAACACACATGTTCATCATTGGTGTCTTAACCAGAACGGGGGAAAAATGCACTTTATTTATTTTCGCACATGCGCAGTCATACATCTCTCATATGGCATGACTGTACCAGTGTAAGAACACAACTCAACAACATATTAGTCCACATGCCAACAGCTCTAACCATTAATCTACCTGCCGGCCCACATATACAGCGTATACAGTGCATTCAGAAAATATTCAGACCTCTTGACTTTTTCCACATTTTGTTACGTTACAGCTTATTCTAAAATAGATTTTTTTTTAATTCTCATCAATCTACACACAACACTCCATAATGACAAAGCAAAAACAGTTTTTATTTTTATTTTTGCAAATGTATTAAAAATAAAAAACAGAAATACCTTATTTACAGAAGTATTCAGACCTTTTGCTATGAGACTCGAAATTGAGCTCAGGCCATCCTGTTTCCATTGATCATCCTTGAGATGTTTCTACAACTTGGTTGGAGTCCACCTGTGGTAAATTCAATTGATTTGAATATGATTTGGAATGGCACACACCTGTCTATATAAGGTCCCACAGTCTACAGTGCATGTAAGAGCAAAAACCAAGCCATGAGGTCAAAGCAATTGTCCGTAGAGCTCCGAGACAGGATTGTGTCGAGGCACAGATCTGGGGAAGGGTACCAAAAAATATCTGCAGCATTGAAGGTCCCGCTTCTGGGGGGATTCTGGTAAGATGCTGGCAAAGTCGGCTGAATTCTGGTATACGGAAGCGTCCCAGATGTACTTCGGCGTTTCAGGGCAGTCATTCATTTTGAGTCCGACACCCGATTCCGGGCCGATTCCTCTTTGCTAGCTGGGAACCAACATTGGCCAGCTATTTACCGCTCCCTAATGCAGATGTCGAAGTTATCTTTTAGTTTTATTGCAGCCAACATTTTCGCCCTCTGGTTGGTATTATTATCGGATCAATTAAGTCTTACTTTATGAGCAGACTAAGGGCGATGTATCTATTTGACATTCATGACATACGTTTTCAGTTGTATTTCCTTGTTAACCACAGCAAATCTATTGTGGCAGTTTACCCGACACTTTGTATGAGTTAAAAACTAATGGTGTAGCCTACTCATATTATTATATTTGTTTCCAATTTATGTAATCCATTAAATACAACTGTCTTTAAAAGAAAATTGTCTGATATGGTCATTCCTTATTATTATTATTATTTTTATTTTTTATTTCACCTTTATTTAATAACCAGGTAGGCCAGTTGAGAACAAGTCCTCATTTACAACTGCGACCTGGCCAAGATAAAGCAAAGCAGTGCGACAAAAACAACACAGTTACACATGGGATAAACCAATCAATAACACAATAGAAAATCTGTATACAGTGTGTGCAAATGAAGTAAGGAGGTAAGGCAATAAATAGGCCAATAGTGGCGAAGAAATTACAATTTAGAAATTTACACTGGAGTGATATATGTGCAGATGAGGATGTACAAGTAGAAATACTGGTGTGCAAAAGAGTAGAAAAACAAATATGGGAATGAGGTAGTTAGTTGCTTGGATGGCCTATTTACAGATGGTCTGTGTACAGCTGCAGCGGTTGGTAAGCTGCTCTGACAGCTGACGCTTAAAGTTAGTGAGGGAGATATAAGTCTCCAACTTCAGTGATTTTTGCAATTCGTTCCAGTCATTGGTAGCAGAGAACTGGAAGGAAAGGCAGCCAATGGAGGTGTTATCAAGATGGGGGAAAATAAAATGTCCCAGGAGAGTCCATATTTGAAATGTTTAACTAAATCAGGTAAATCATTGAGTTAAGCCTAAAAATCTATATTTTTTTTATCAACTGAAAATGTAGTCTATAAAGTTATTTTGAATGGCTTATATTATTTTGTCATTTAAGGTGAAACGTTTGATCAAAAATATAGGCTACTACTTCTATATTATTTTGCTCAAATAAGTATTTTTTACCTTCATCACCAGCATTACGGTTTCCTATGCTACTGATAGGTCGATTTCACTGGGGGCGGGAGTAGAGAATCTAGACCAGCTGTCTGGTATCATAATCACTTGACATAGTAACAACGAGAGATCAACTGATCTAATGGTTCATCCTTGTGGGGTTTTTTCTTTGCAATCAAGCTTAGTTTAGCTCGCAGGTGCATTTCATCTCCTGTTAGTAGCGTTTTAAGAAATCCAGCTGTAACCTGCAAGAGTGCATCAAGTTCCGCCTGTTAGTTGAAATCGACGATCAGAAAATTAAATGTGGGATTTCAAACTCACTCAAAAACACAGTTCTTGATTTAAAGAACACATGTACACACACCATACACATAACGATATCCCCAGAAACTAGAATAATAAAACCTCTGAGCAACAACAATAACATGATTGAAAGGAATGGGAAGGAATGATGAGAGCCATTATAGACTGTAGCCTAAACATGGCTCTGACCTGGGGATGATAACCAGATGCCAGACAACCCTTCCTCTAAAGTAAGGCTATCATCCCTCTCTTTTTCCCCAGACAGAGGGCAGTTTTCTATCCCTAGGGAGGTAGAGGAAGGGCTGGTGAAGCTCCCCAAAATATTAGGCATGTTAGTGATAGGAGCCACGATGCACGACGCTGTCACTGAATGTGGAGGCATAAAGAAACAACGTACCTGGATAGTTCCAATGATGGATGTAATGTAATTCACCAACAGGCTCAGCAGAATGAGCTGAATAGTACGGGACGCTCTTCTCTTCATCAGGTTCCCTCCCTCGTTCTCTCCCTGTCCCTCCTTCCCTCCATCCCCTATACCAAACCTGGCCACCACCCTCAGGATGGACACACAGTAGAAAAAGTCGATTGGCCAGTGATTGCGAAAAGGCAAGCGTTGACTATCATGCCGCCTATTAAGCCTATCACAACACAGAGGACGAGGGACATCAGCCAAGCCAGAGCCACACACACTGCCCTGCACCTCAGAGGCCTGTACTTCAGGTAGACCAGTGGGTGAACCATCGCCAGCTAGCGCTCTACACAGATCAAGTCCTGGAGCAGAGGGCGACCGACAGTGACCAAGCCGAACATGTAGCTGCTAAATTGGAAGATGGTCCTCTTTTGATGAAGAGGTAGTTGAAGACGGTAAATGGAGAGAGAAGGCAGAAGAAGAGCTCCGTGACAGCCAGGTTGAGGGCAAAGATCTCCTGGGTGACCTGGACCAGAGGCCCCCCAGTGACCATCCACAGGTACCAGGTGTTGGTAACACAACAGTCTTCCCATTGAAACTTGGCGGTGTGGTTCGTCATTCGTCATGGGAGGAGTTTCTAGAAATCCTGGTTGAAGGATTCCAGATTTCCTGTTAATTCCCTCACATTTCAAGGAATCTTCCAACCAGGATCTCTGGAAAAGTTACCAGAATTGTAAAACCCTACCTAGAAGTCACATAATGATGACTTGCAAAGTGATGTGTAATTCCTGTTGGAATCCAACCAGAACATCCAGCTGTTGGAATTGTTATTCACCTGCAACTTGCATTGCGAATGAGGTTAGAAACATTGAGACTACGTAAACCATTCCAGCAACTGGTGCAAAATTCTAACGCACTGATTGGATTAGTTTAGAAAAACAAACATTATTTATCTTTGTGTAACATAACATTCATTTATCAATCTATCAACATACACTCAAAAACACACATATTAAAACATATTTTTCAACCAACCTGCAATAGATAATTTTGGGAAATATGATAATGATGGGCATGGTTTTGGTTCAAAGTCATTTGTATGAGTTTCAGGCCCCTGTATTAACATAAAACTAGGCCCTCAAAATAAGGCCTTATGAACTACGTACAATATTGCGTTAGATAAATATATAATTATTTTTTAGAGAACATTTTCACTTTAGGCTCTCACTGGGTAAAGTCCACAGAACAATAACATGGATGAATGCAACAATGAAGTCTCTGTCACTAACAAATACAGTCATGGGTGGTAACTCAAAGGTAGTCTGGGAAATATTCAAATAAGGTTTTACACTAAGTAGTGTGTTAATTTCACACTAGTTCCAGTGTGTAGAATAAAATGGCAACAAAAAAACACATTCACGAAACAAATGTTATCAATTTATTTGTGTTTTAAACTGCATGTAGTAATTTCTTCACAGTGTCTACTATTTACAAAGCAAACAAATACTTTACTAAAACATTTTAACCAGCGCTGCATATGTCCACTCAATCAGAAATCATCTTTACATTTCTATCACGCAATATGTAACGCTTCAGCGATCCAGATTGAATAGAGCCCCTAATCTTGATTTCTATACCTTAACTCTAACTCTTCACACCGCATGCTTATATAATGGTAAGGCATTCACATTTCTCTCAAAATGTGTTAATAATTGAAAAAGGAATACACATGTATTATATTTATAAAGTGGTAATCAAATCTATAGAGAAGCATATAAAGTGACTTGTTCACCTTTCATTTATGTTAAAGCACACCTCAACACACTCAGCAAATGACAGTAGCAGCCTTCTAAAACCATTTGACTAAAAATACAAATACAAAGAGAAAGAATTCAACAAACAAAACATCCTATACCATAGTTATTCCCAACTCACTGCTATGGCAACATGTGACATGTGACCGCCGACAACCTGTATAAGCAAATCACCAACAGCCGCCACCACAGTTCAACCAACCAATCCTGTGTCTCTCAGTAGTGTGGGTGTCAGGTGAAGAGCATGTAGTGATGGGGGACTGAGGCGTTGGCTGTGTCTCAAATGGTACCCTATTCCCTATAGAGGCTCTGGTGAAAGTAGTGCACTAATATGATGGTATAGGGTGTCATGTTGGGTGGAACTCTGTCAAACACTTGCAGTGACTGAAACATGTCATTGTAACCTGTCAAATCAGTGACATCACGGAGTTCAAAGAAGTCCCATTCCATTTCTGGATGATTGACAGAACACAGAGATTTCCGACACATTCTTGAAGTTACAGAGCAGGTTTGGGGTCAATTCCTTTTCAATGAAGTCAACTCAGGAAGTAAACTGAAATTCCAATTCCAATTTACCTCAATGCTTAGCTATGAGACATTTTTTAAATTGGAATATCATTTTACTTTTGAAATTTTACTTTTACTTTACAAATTGAAATGGGTATGGCCCCAACCGTTGCAGCGTTCCGGAAGGCTCAGTGCCCGCCCTCTAGCGACACCAATCAGTGGTACTGCATCTGTACGGACCGGCCAATGAGGAGGAAAAGGAGTCCTGCCAGCAGGCAGAAGGAGATGCCGACGGGGGCAAAGAAGAAGGACAGGCCGTAGTGGATGGTGAGGTCAAAGGTGGGACAAACAGAGGAGCGCTGGTGGTCCACGTAGACCTGCACCACATCCAGCACCTCCACCCACAGCACATACATCACCACCACTCCCAGAAGGAACAGAGCTGTGGGGAGGAAGAAGGGAGGGATAAGTGGGGTGAGCTCTTCATCTTCGTACATCCCTTCAACAGAGATAGGCTTGAGCACAACAGTTTATCTTAAATGTTGTATCCTAAAAATGATGATGATATAGGCCAATAACTCACCAGATGTCAGGAAGAGCACACCCCCAGCCTTATATAGACGGTGACTGGCAAATGGGGCAGCGCAGATGATGAAGAACCCACCTAAAACGACGGCAGCCACCCCAATTAGCATGAAGATACTCCAGAAGCCTCTGTAGACTGGACAATAGGAATGTTAATCATTGTTAGAACCATGGCAACCAGTGAGCAACAGAATTACTTTAATTTGAATACTCATACACAAGCATATGTAAACACTCACAATCTCAAAGTAGGCTACATGGCAATGGCATATAAAATATTTATATACACGAGAGAGAGAGAGAGAGAGAGAGAGAGAGAGAGAGAGAGAGAGAGAGAGAGAGAGAGAGAGAGAGAGAGAGAGAGAGAGAGAGAGAGAGAGAGAGAAAAGCACTTACTGATTGCGGAGTCATATGCGGTGGCGTTGTGAGTCTGTTGAGACACAGGAAAGGGGAAGAGGTAGGCGTGTGTGCAGACTTTAGAGTGGGGCTGATTGGCTAGGGAGAGACAAACAGGCCCATTGTTAGATACATTAAATTATATCACATTATAGAGCTAATAAAAAAAGCAATAGGTTGTGGCACTAGCATTAGCAAATATCCTCTCCCCATCAAGGGCCCTTATATTACAAAGACAGCATATACTAGTAGGATCAATACAGAGACTAAGCTGGCATAGTCTTCAGGTTTTATCGAATGCATTACATTTGATAATTGAATTAAATGTAATCTAATTTGTATTCTTAAAACTTTCTTTTTATCTATTTATATATTTATCTTCCTCCTCTCTCCTCTGCCCTGCGGAATTCAGCAGACCCTCGCCAGGTCGTTCCCTGAGCTTTAGGGTGTTTGTGACAATGACCCTCCCTGGATGTTCCCTATTAGAGATTTTCAACACATCTCATCAGATGAAAAAGGACTTGAATAACATCACATGATACAGCCTTTCCATAGAGTCACATGACATAACATCTCATGATAGGAGTCTCATACTACGTCAAAGCATCAGAGGTCACAGTCGATAAACAAGTGATTTACCTTAATGACTTTCATGAACTGTTTGCATTGTTCTACTGTCCCTGTACTGGCCCAAATGTAGATGAAAGAAAGTAATAGGATAGAGTGAAAGAGAGTGAGAGTAGAGAATGGAGAGGTAGGGTCTAAAGCTTCAGTCATATGTGTTTCCCAATATCCAAACATGCATATAAACACATGCGTTGTACATGCCTACTAAAAAGCATTGGGGCTGTTACACACTTTGTCCGAGTATACAAACCAGCATATTGTGCATGGCCAAAACCCCAGTGTTATACTTAATACAAGTACACAGGAAATTGGCCAGTGTTACCTAGTGTTGATTTTTCTGTGTAACATTTCTAGTGTTGATTCTGGAGTTAAATTAACTCTCTAAGAGTGAATAACCGGTGATGAATGTGAGAGTGTGATTGTGTCAATTTTACTCTGTGGAGAGTAAAACGTTCCCATCAAAACCACGTCCATTAACATATTTCCCACATGCTCTACTGCAGCTAGATTTTTAGGATTGTTTTTAATATCTGTGTTTGTGTACATTAATTGATTGATAAATCTTATGCCACACAAAGATGAATAACATACATTTTTCTAAACTAATCCAATCAGTTAGTTAAATTTATTGTACCCGTTACAAAAATGGTTGTTCCAGTTTAAATGGTGTTGGTAGTCTTTTTTATTAATGTCCCTAACCCTGACAGTCATTCTGCATGCAGCTTGCGGGGGAATAAAAATTCCAACTGTTGGTTGCTCTGGCTGAATTCCAATATGAATTACATGCCAGCATAATTTGACTTGCAGACCGCATGAGGCCTGTAAACCATGAGGTTCCTAACATCACTGTGATATGGTAACACTTGATCATCAAAGTAAGGCCTTGTAATATATGTAATGCATTTTCAAAAACAGTTTAATTAGTGATAACATTCACTTACAGTCAAAACTCACTCGGTGAAGTCCAAAGGACTGAAGATGAATGAATTCAATAACCCTGTCTCTGTTACTGTCACGACTTCCGCCGAAGTCGGCTCCTCTCCTTGTTCGGGCGGCGTTCGGCGGTCGACGTCACCGGCTTTCTAGCCATCGCCGCTCCATTTTTTCATTGTTCCATTTGTTTTGTCTTGTTCCCTGCACACCTGGTTTACATTCCCTAATCACACTGCATGTATTTATTCCTGTTCCCCTCCATGTCTTTGTGTGAAATTGTTTTTGTCGTGTTTCGTGTTACGCGCCAGGCTGGGTTTTCCCCTGTATTCCCATGGTATTTCACAAAGCATGTTTAATTGTTAAACATTTGCTTATTTTTGTGACTGTTTCGCGCCTTGCACTTTTTACCTTTGGCTGGAGGTTTTGACGCAGTGGCGTCTGTCTGTTTTATTGCCTCTGCCTAAATAAATTGTGCGCCTGTTCACAACTCTCTGCTCTCCTACACCTGACTCCTCCACCAGTAGCACACAACCTTAACAGTTACAAACAAATGTAGTCATGGGTGGTAACTCTACAATTCACTTGAAAAGGCAAGGCACACTGGGAAATTATATTGGAGGCATGGCTTAGTGGGCGACGTGGCTTTCAATTAGTTATTTTTAGCCAACCGGAAGTGGAAGTGTTGTATCAATTTTAGTGGTCTATGTCTATGTTTTCAGCAATGTAGTCATTTGAAATGATTACCTAAGTGCATGTAGCAATCAAAACATCTTAATATTATTGTAATGTCCTTAACCCAACACTGAGTGACCTCATCAAGAGATAGACTTCTTGGTGTAATGGTTAAAAATACTATATGAGGTGTTATTGCTTTCACCATTGGTGTAAACTATATACACTTCCTAGTATTAAAAATAGCATATGAGGTGTTATTGCATCACATTGAAAGTGTTAATTCACACTATTGAAAGTGTTAATTCACACTGTTGAAGTGTGACAGTGTCAGCACTAAGCACAGTGTTAATTTAATATTTGAAAAGTGTGGACCCATATAGACACTTGCCCAGTGTTAAATTTAACAGAATTTGCAGAATATGTTATCTGACTTACTGATCCAGAACTTCAAGAGGGTGTCATCGTCCAGGTTTCCCCCAAAGGAGCACCTCCAGAAGAAGCCCTCGTGGTAGAAGGTGGTGTCTGGGGGGAACCCCATACCGGGATCCACGAGAATCATGTCACCACGCTGAGGGAAGATAATAATAATAGTAACACATTAGTAGAACACTCCATCATAAGTCCTTCATATTATAGCCATAACAATGACATAATAACATGTCATAAAAAGTCTTAGTCGTCTTCACATTTTGCCCAGTATTTTCTTTTCTAGCATTAGCCATAATGTCATGTATTATGTCGTACCTTGCCAGCTGGTTCACATAAATGTTGTCATAGTATATGGTGCTAGTGCTACAATTGCTGACTGTAAGGTCAAGGGTCACGCTGAGGGAGCACCTTTAGCTTCCTGTGGGGTTGTGGGAAGTGTGTTGAGTCAGAACCGAGAGTCCTTTCTAGCTAGAACAGCTGCTTTCATTCACCCTTTCTCTCCTATTCCCAATGTCTCTCTTTTGCTTTCCTTCTGCTTCTCACAGTGCCCACTGCTCGCTCTCTCTCTCTCTCTCTCTCTCTCTCTCTAGGACATAACACTGAGGATATGTCTATGTGCAATAGTCTTTAACAATACTACAACATGGGTACATAGTGTATGTAGTTTGATAGTATGGATATCATGCAGACATTCCTTTGTCATTGTTCATTGTGAGGACCTGGATCTGCTGTCGTGAGTGATATTTGATATTCAACTACATATCAGTGTGGTGTTGTAAATACTGACGTTTGTATTTCTATCACTCAGGAATCCAACGTGTCTCATTTGCTGGATGGTTGCAGAGCAACTGCATTAAACAGTGTCTGGTTTCACTAGCAGCCCCTAGGGAGGCATGCATACTGTAGAGGGGTGTGACTTTCGCTAGGGAAGGGGTGAACATGTCCCCCACACATTCTGAAATTGCATTTTTGTCCCCCCCAGTTTTATCATAATTGTTGTTGTTTTTTAAACTGCGACTGTGTGCTTTAGGCCTCTGATGCCTTCAACAGACCGACAGCGTCATTGCATCAATGCTGCATAATAATATATGCAGTCAAACTTTTCATTATGTAATCGAAAATTGTGAGCAACAAAAGTTCAACATTCACCTTTTGCTACTATTTCTGCCAAGTCAAGTCCTACAATTTGATGCACACATTGGATAAATCCAACATACGCACCACACAGAACACACTGCAACTTCCTCTGCAACACAATGCTGCAAGGCAAACACAGCGTTCCATGGGAAATGAATGTACTTCTGGTGTACCAAAACGCAATGACGCTGTCGGTGTAATCGAGGCTGTTTGACCAGGCAGCCAATGGTTTTCTAAAGCCAATGAGGCATGTTGAATTAGTTTTCTTCCTATGAATTTGTCTCTGGTATTTGAATGGTTTGAACAGTGACAAAACCATACATAATGACTGGGGAAAATGAATTGATCTTCTGCTCTAAGAAGGATGAAATACACAATGATGCTGGTGATCTTCCTTCTGCTTTCCTGAACCTGTCAATACCTCTCTGATGCAATTCAATCATTCATTCTCATTCAGACTTCAATTTGGCATTATCTGATTTGACATATCTTACTGTTATTTCTAAGGCCAGATTAAAAAGTATCATCAAATCATTTTTACACATTCGTTTCGGATACCCCCAAGTGTCCTAAAATAGAAAATAAAATAGTGTGATGGTCCATGTTATCACTATTTTAAAACAAATATGTCTTAATAGGGCAGTAATATAATACAGGAAATGCTTTTCAGAGGAATTGACTGTAGGCTACTTCAGCATTGTAAAGGTCTGCCCCCCCTTCCTCCCACACACACATTTTTGTTCTAGCCCTGCACCAACACAGCTGATGCAACTAATTATATAAACAGCAAGGCTTTGATTAGTGGAATCAGGTTTGACCTTGACCCCGACACCACTTCCTCTAAGGAGACTCCAACCAGAAAAGGAACAACTTTCCTTGACTTCTAAGGTCTATAATCAGTCTCTGATCAGCTGATCCTCCCAGACTACCCAAACCCACCCTAACCCTAACCTCCAACCCCTAACCCTTAATTCAGCAAATAGAAACAAAACAATAGTCTTACACAATGTTACCCCCAATCTTACACCAATGGCTACCTTTTTCGTCTCCTTTGTTTGTATTTTATGGCCACTGATATGAAGAGAAAAGAGGACCAGGAAAAGGAACATCCCAGAGAGGCTACACCAAACCTTTCCTTACTTTCACCTGCTGTTTCCACCTGCTGTAGTGCTGGTTGTTTCAATGAAAAGTTATTACTTTGTCATTATTACATGATTATTACATAGGTAATAACTAGTGTACTATAGTATATACTAGGTAAATATTGGACTAAAATATTTGAAGTATAACAACAGACAATCTCATGACGGTAATCAGGAAGCTCCATGTTCCTTACCTCTATGGCAACGCCCCCAGGTCCTATGGTTCTGTTCGTTTCTTCGTCGCATGTCTCAGAGGCCAGGAGCCAGTAATCTGTCCCGAAGGAGAGGAGGACAAACATGGCTGCCAGAGCCCCGAACAGCCCTGAGAAGAACAGAGCCACACTCAGCTTCATGGTGCAGGACAGGCCAGACACACAGTGCCACTGTATGGAGACCCTTGGCCCAATCAGCTAGCCCGGTATGTGCGTGTGTGTTCCTCTGAGAAGTCAAACACACTCTTTTCCCGCAGTCGGAGTGTGTCTGTCAATGCTGGGTCCACTAACACACTTCTATAGCTACGTGTGTATATTCCCAGTGTCCCAATATATTCCAAGCTGAGATTCTTTCTTCAAGATGGAATGTCACTATGCTGTGTATTGGTCTTATCCTGGCTCTTCGCTGTTTGTCTCTTTGTCTCTTTGTGGGCTGCTTAGAACGGGAATGGGCTGGGCTGGACTGGACTGGACTGGGCAGGAGCAGATAGTCAGGGAACTCACAGGGGCGTGGATCCCTCTCCCTGTGCTATTTTGGGGGGCTGATTGAAGGTGCCTGCTGCCCACACTCTCCTGACTGTCACAGGAGTGGTCTGGGGTTAGGTGGGGGGGTAGGGGTGGGGGGTCCAACACAGAAATAACTACCAGCAACTGGACACCCCCCACATGCACAAGAAAATCATAGAGGGAGGGGGTAAGCAGTGAGACTGAAACGTTGCCTCCCCCAAGTTAAAGCCCATCACACGCACACACACACACACACACACACACACACACACACACACACACACACACACACACACACACACACACACACACACACACACAACCCCAAGCCACCGCCCCATGGTGGGATGTGGCGATAGTAGGTGGTGGGTATTGAAAACAGGATGCATCACTTCCATGGGATCCACAGTTGTCATCTGACTCCATAACAGCAGAGACAGAGATGATGTGAGGCCAAACTCTCTTAACTTCTCTGAGATCTGGCTGATAGAACGGCCAGGGCCTCCAATGTTTTATTACTCCACTGGCATCTGTACATTTTAATTGGCTTGGCAGCATAGCCTACTGTAATTTAATATCACACGTAATAATTTAGCACAGTTATAGCAGTGAGTGACCCTTCTGATTGGAAATAAACAAAGTACTGAGCACTCTGAGTGTAGGATGGTGCAACATATTGGTAGTGGACTGAGTAAGTACCCCTATACACTTTAAAGCGATTTGAGAACTTGTAAAATCGCTGTATAAATAGAGAGCAGTATTACTCTATAAACAAAAACACACAGCTATTTTCCAACCAGTCTGTAGCCAATGGCCTGGCTGAGTGTGAGTGGAACTGAGCTTAGCTGGCTGCTCATTAGCATGTAACAGGGATATTTAGCACATTGCCCATAGAAACACACTGCCATACACGCACACACCACACACACACCACTCACACCACACACACACAGGGATATTTAGCACATCGACAATAGAGGCACACAGCCTAATTAGCACAGTGCTGCCACTGAGGACACAGGAAGCCAACTATGGGCTTTTCTCTGCTTCTCTTTACTTTCCACTTTTATCTCCTCTCCTCTGAGATGCAAATGTAGGATCTTCATTTAATCACTCTTTTGTTGCTGAGAGTTTTCCTGCACAGCAGGAAATGCAAACTTGTAGCATATTCTAGGTTTAAAAAGGCTTCTAAAGTTTGTATTTTCCACTTTAAAATGTCAGACTTGATTTGCCCTAATGAAAAATTTATCAATCCCTACAAAAAATGTCCATGAATTATAATTCACATAATAATTCACATTTCCTGTTGCTGCAGGAATATTTTCCTGCTGTAGCAAACTGGCTCAAGTGAAGATCCTACATCTATAAACAGATACTTTTATCCCCATTACCCCTTTGAGAGTAACTGGGAAAAACACCTACCAGCTCTCACAGTCTCACGTCAGAGTTAGACATTCATCCATGTTTCTCAAACGTCAAATTTCGAAGTTGTTCCAAACGTCAAACGTCGAATTGTTTAAGGTTAAGTTCAGGCATTAATTCCAAAGTTTAAAGTTTAGGGTTAAGTTCAGGCATTAACTACAAATTATTAAGCTTATGCATTAACTCTGAATGGTTATGGTAAGGGTTAAGGTTTGGTATAGGCTTAAAAAATATATTTAAAAAAAAAATGCTATATAACTGGATATGAACTTGCAACTTTTGAAATCAGAAGTACATGCTTACAGCCATCCACCATCCATGTCCACAGTGTCCTAGCTAAAGTGAAACCTACTTAAAAAGGTACCAGAGCTCACTGTTGCCCCTAGTGGCCGGTTTCCACGTCATTCCCGACATCCCCAGACATTGAATATTGACTTGTATCGCAGTTTCCTGTATTGAAGATGTTTCCTTAGTTTCGGGTTTGAAAATTAATATCAATAAGTCAGTCTTATTTCCACTCAAGGATTGTGTTTTACAGGAAGTATATGGTATCCCAATTAAAGATACGGTTACTTATCTTGGAATTGTTATATGCAAGGATGAAAAACAAAGGAGTGAATTAAAGTTGAACCCCATTATTGAGAAAACAAAGAAGAAATTGAACCTCTGGTTGCTGAGAGATATTTCGTTATACGGTCGGGTTTTATTGTCCAAAGCTGAAGGGTTATCCAGATGTCTCGTTGTCACTTGAATTATCCCCTGAAATTGTAACGGACTTAGATAAGATTATTTATCATTTTATTTGGATGAACAAGCCTCACCATCTACGGAAAGATATTCTCACTAATACCTAAGAACAAGGAGGTCTTGAGGTTTTAGATTTAAATACTCTAAATAATACTTTTTAAATCAATTGGATTCTGAAGTATATTAAGAACCAGAACAGTATTTGGAATGTCTTCCCTAAGTATTTATTTGACTCTGTTGGTGGTTGAGAATTTTTGCTTCGAGATAAATGTTGATATTGATAAAATACCAATAAAATTGGCCAAATTCCATAAGCAGGCAATTTTAGCTTGGATGTTAGCGTATAAACACAATTTTTCCCCTCACAGATACTTTCTATGGAACAACAAAGATAAAATGATTTTGGTTGGTCAGTTACTGAATGAGAATGGATATCTACTCTCACATGGGGAATATCTTGATAAGTTTAAAATTCCAATAACCCCGAAAGAATATGCAATTGTTTTTGATGCGATTCCAAGGGGCGTTGTATCTCTTTTAAATTCCTCTGTGGTTGATGTAAGTAACATAGATTTACATGAAAATATATTCATTGGCAATATTAACATCAAAGATAAATGTAGTAATAAACAGATTAAGAACATTGTTTGTGATACTACAATTCCATCAGCAAGATTATTTTGTCCAAATATCTATGGTGATATACAATGGGGGAAAGCATGGAAAATTGCTAACAAATATTATATCAGTAACAAGGTAAAGGAAGTTTCATTTAAAATGTTACATAGAATTTATCCTGTGAAACATGTTTTGGAAAGATTGGCTATAAATGTGATTTCTGTGGAATGGAGGAGACCATTTTGCATTAGTTTTTTGCCTGTATTTATAGTAGAATTTTTTTGATTGACAAAAAAAATAGTAACGGTTGTACTATTTAATGGTTCTGATATAAAGATTTATTTCAGAAATTCTGACAGATGAAGATATAGTATATTTAATTCAACTGCTAATAATACTAGGTAAATTTCATATTCACAAATGCAAATGGTCTAATTCAAAACCACAGTGTCTCCTGATCCCTCCTGTCTCAGCCTCCAGTATTTATGCTGCAGTAGTTTATGTGTCGGGGGGCTAGGGTCAGTCTGTTATATCTGGAGTATTTCTCCTGTCTTATCCGGTGTCCTGTGTGAATTTAAGTATGCTCTCTCTAATTCTCTTTCTTTCTCTCTCTCTCTCTCTCTCTCGGAGGAGGACCTGAGCCCTAGGACCATGCCTCAGGACTACCTGGCATGATGACTCCTTGCTGTCCCCAGTCCACCTGGCCATGCTGCTGCTCCAGTTTCAACTGTTCTGCCTGCGGCTATGGAACCCTGACCTGTTCACCGGACGTGCTACCTGTCCCAGCCCTGCTGTTTTCAACTCTCTAGAGACAGCAGGAGCGGTAGAGATACTCTCAATGATCGGCTATGAAAAGCCAACTGACATTTACTCTTGAGGTGCTGACCTGTTGCACCCTCGACAACTACTGTGATTATTATTATTTGACCATGCTGGTCATTTATGAACATTTGAACATCTTGGCCATGTTCTGTTATAATCTCTACCCGGCACAGCCAGAAGAGGACTGGCCACCCCTCATAACCTGGTTCCTCTCTAGGTTTCTTCCTAGATTTTTGGCCTTTCTAGGGAGTTTTTCCTAGCCACCGTGCTTCTACACCTGCATTGCTTGCTGTTTGGGGTTTTAGGCTGGGTTTCTGTACAGCACTTTGAGATATCAGCTGATGTAAGAAGGGCTTTATAAATACATTTGATTTGATTTAAACAATATGGCACTACTTTAACTAAAATGAAAAACAAAAAGGAAATGAAAACTTGTTTTTTATTAATGAATATGATTTGTTTGTTTAGGATTCCTCGCAATGTAAATAGTTTGTATGTATGCTTGTTTGCATGTGACTATTCCTCTTTTGTTTGTTGATATTTGTTAATAACACAATTTTTTGAATAAAAAAAAAAACTGACTTGTATCACAGGCGACCTGGCTGAAAAACACATAGTTCAGGGGCAGAAAAATAACAAATAAGCACTTTGCACAGGCGCACAAAAGGAATAAAGCAAGCAAGTGTAGTAGAGTGATGTTGTTCCCCTAGATTATGCACCAAGTTGCACGCAAGGACAGTTCAAGTAGGCCAGGGCAAGAGGGGATGTTAATAAGTTAATAACAATAATAATAATTCAATGTGTTTTCTTTATTTAATTACAGCAGCATAGTTAATGTTATTTTTCAGTGTACAAACATTTTTTGATATCTATATTGTAAATACACCTAATTGTAAAAGTTTGTATATTTTGGTTTGGTCCATCGCGGGTTATCCGTACTTGCGGACCCTGTTATCGTTCTCTTTTGCCGGACCTTCAGCTAGCAAGGTATGTTGTCCTTGGCGCCGTAATTTGGCAATATAAAACTGTGGTAAAGTTACATAAAGTGCTGTTACTCAATTATAGGGTTTGTTACAATGTGAACAATTATAACGATTTATGTTAACTTTCACCAGCTCGCTAATTAGGGTACCTATTGTAACTCGGGAGTATTTGGGACCGTGTTTGAGTGAGTTGCTATGTGGTCACGCAGGTGCCCGAGAGCTGTGACTGCACCGAGAGCTAACCTATTGTGTGTTGTCTCTTCGTGTGCAGGTATGTCTTTTATTTTGTTCCGAATATGTTGTATATAATTTTAACTGTATTGTATAGTGTGCTGATGGGCACTGAATGTATGTATGCAGTTCCCGCTCTTTTGCCGGACCTTCAGCTAGCAAGGTGCCCGAGAGCTGTGACTGCACCGAGGGCTAACCTATTGTGTGTTGTCTCTTCGTGTGCAGGACCAATAAACATGATTCAACCATCATAATTCCAGTTGTGGCAGTGTCCTGATTAAAAGTACACAACGCAGAACGAACCACGCTACAAACTGGTGCCGTGACCTGCCGACTGGTCAGCTCGAGCCGACCCCCGGGAGCTGTGCATGTGGCTGAGGCGCACGACCTGCGCATGCGCATTTGTTGATGGTTTGCTGTAAGCTAAGATATACTGTAAACAGTGAATGTGAGTGTAGCATATTCATTAGATACAGGTATTCGTGCTTATTTGTATGTTTTTGATGAATTTGTATATTGCATTTTTTTTTGTGTATTTGATTGCAGTAAATTACCTGGTATTTTAGTGCCCTGTTGAGCCATGGTAGATTCTCAAGTCCATAGATTGAGTTATGCTGGGGATTTTAGTGTGGGTAGAGGGAGGGGTGTCCTTGCATTTACACCAAGTGTACAGTCAGCTCCTGGGAGTAGAGCGTTTGCTAGTCCTGAGTTTGCAAGCGCTGGGAGGGGTAGGCTGTTTGTTCCACCTGACCAGGGTATCCCACCTCTGTCTTTTGATGTACCATCATCCACAGTCCTCAGTGATAATGGGACGCCTCCGAGTCAGCTTAGTGACATTATTAAGCAGATTGGTTCAGAGATAGGTGAATCCATCAGAGCGAGTTTACTGCAGTCTGGGGTTTCAAGTCTTTCTCCTGCCAGTCCCCCTCACCAACACCAGCAGGTGCCCCTGCCTGAGCAGTGTGGGTCAACCTTTATTGATGCGTCCAAGCTGAATCTGGTTGTGAAGTCCGATGTTAGTCCTCCACCTTTCTTTAGGGGTGATGGCTCAGATAAGTACTCTGTCCTGGAGTGGGAGGAGTTAATGGGAGTCTACTTAGAGAAGAGGGGTTACACTGGGTCTGAGAATGTTGGGGAGGTGATGTCTAGGCTCATGGGGAGGGCACGGGATGTGACCAAAGTCTGGATGCGTAACAACCCTGTTGTCACAGATGTTAAGGCGGTGCTCAGTGTTCTCAAGCAACACTTTGGGGATACTGTCTGCTCAGGTATGCCATTAGCTGATTTCTATTCAATCAAACCATATGCTAATGAGGGTCCAATAGATTTCTGGATTAGGCTTAACAAAGCTGCAGAGGCAGCCAAACAGTACCTTGTGAGTGAGGGCAGGACCCTACCCAATGAGTGCTCAGAGTTGGCAGTCATGTTTGTACGCAACTGTCCTGATAGAGAGTTGGCCCAAGTGTTCAAGAGCAAACCCATTCGTGACTGGACAGCCAGTGAGGTACAGGATCAGTTGGATGAACTGTTAAGGGAACGTAAAGCATGTAGAACACAACTTTCACAGCAGGTGGCTGCCGTCTTTGACTCCCCACAGGAGGGAGTGGGTCCTGTGAACAGACCTAAAGTGTCATCCTTTTCTCAATGTGGCCGTGAACCAGACCAGGCACCATCTATATCTGAGGGTGAGACATTAGAGAAGGTTTTGACTTTGTTAGAGAAGGCTCTGGTCAGCAATACTCAGTCTGTGAACAGAGGGCCCCGTAAACAGTTCCACAAACGTCAGCGTGAGTGCGCCGTCTGTGGAAGCACTAATCACTGGACCAAAGCTCACTGTCAGATGCACCAGCTGTGCTTCAAGTGCTTCTCTCCGGGCCACATTAGCTTTGACTGTAGTGAGGCTGGGCAGCGACAGAACCCTGGATGTGGACAGACTGGCAGGTCTCAGGAAAACTAGAATGCCTCCATTCTGAGGAGGGCAATGTGGGGCAGTCTTATTTTTCCTCCACTGATGATGATATCCAATCTGTTTATTCTTACTTTTGTGAGTCAGTACCCAAGAACAACACAGTCATTTTTCAGAACACAATGAGAATTACGCAGAATGACAGTTTGTTTTACACCTCCGTGCTAGTACAGGATAAAGTTGAGCTGAAGGGGATGTTAGATAGTGGGTCCATGGCTACTACTCTGCGCGCAGATATTGTACCTCGGTTGAGGGAGGCAGGAGTGGTAGAGGGGAACTTTCTAGCTCCTTCAGATATTATCCTGGTGGGTTGTGGTGGGAAGCAAACTAGCCCAGTGGGCATGTGTGATTTAAAAATTCAGCTTTATGGTTTCAGCTATGTAGTCCCAGTGCTTATTGTAGATGGGCAGGTTGATGAACTCATTGTGGGCACTAATGTGTTGAAGTCTTTGATTAGACAGTTCAAATCAAATGACAGCTACTGGCGGGTGGTGGGTACACCAGGTTCCTCTAGCCAGTGCGATGACAGCCACTTCCTGCGTCTCCTGTCAAATCTGGAGAGATGGAGAGGAGACTCTATCCCAGATAAAGTAGGCACCATTAAGTTGAAGAGAGCAGTAACACTCCAACCCATGAGTGAGCATCTAGTGTGGGGCCGCCTACCCCCAAAGACAAAACTCTCTGTGGGCAGTACTGTTGTTGTCGAGCCCAGCACGTCTCGTTGTGTGAATCGACACATACTAGTGGGGAGAGTAGTTACGCCTCTATGGGGGGATGGATGGCTACCTGTGAAGATAGTGAATCCAACAACATCACCAGTTACCCTGAGACGAAATGCTAAAGTGGCGGATGTGTATCCTTGCATTGCATTAGAGGATTTTGATGATGTCAAGCAGCAAGCAGCTTACCAGAACGTGGCTAAAGTTCAATGTGACAGCTCGCACGGCAGTCTGACAGCTAAGAGTTCAGTTGGTGGCAGTGTAGTTCATGGCAACAGTACACTGAGCAATCTTGGACTTCAAGGCCTGTCTGTTGAGGAGTGTCCAGTTTCACAGTTCTGGAAGGATAAACTTGTCAATTTAATTGGGAAATATGACACAGTGTTCTCTAGACATAGCCTAGATTGTGGTGAGGCAAAGGGGTTCTGCCATCGCATACGGCTGACTGATGACCGCCCATTTCGATTACCTTATCGTAGGCTTTCTCCAGCTCATTACCAAAAACTCAGGGAAACACTGGATGATATGGAGGAAAAGGAAATCGTCAGAAAATCAAGCAGTGAGTATGCCTCACCATTGGTGCTGGTATGGAAAAAGAATGGGGACTTGCGCCTATGTACTGACTTTAGGTGGTTAAATGCCCGCACTGTAAAGGACGCTCATCCCCTGCCTCATCAGGCTGATGTACTGGCCGCGCTGGGAGGTAATGCCTTCTTCAGCACAATGGACTTGACGTCAGGGTATTATAACGTGCCACTGCATGAAGAGGACAGGAAATACACGGCCTTTTCCTCTCCTTTAGGCCTGCACGAGTACAATCGGTTGCCTCAGGGCCTCTGCAACAGCCCGGCTACATTTATGAGAATGATGCTGACCATTTTTGGTGACCAAAACTTTCTAAGTCTCCTTTGTTATTTGGATGATCTGATGGTTTTTGCTAAGACTGAGGAAGAGAGTCTGCAGAGACTTGAGATGGTTTTTCAGCGGTTGCAGGAGCACAATCTTAAACTGTCTCCGTCTAAGTGCAAGTTTTTGAGGAGGTCTGTTAAGTTTTTGGGTCACATCATTTCTCAGGAGGGTGTAGCCACTGACCCTGCTAAAGTTCAAACTATTTTGAACGTGACTGAGAGCGAGATGATGGAAGCTGATGGTGTCACTCCGTCTCCTAGCAAAATCCGTTCTTTTCTTGGTATGGTAGTATACTATCAGCACTACATTGAGAATTGTTCCATGGTTGCTAGGCCATTGTTTCAGCTAACTACAGGTCAGAAGAAGCCTAGGAGAGGCAAGGGTGGGAGGAGGCCTGGTCCCTCTCGCAGGCTCACTGCTGCAGACTGGACTGCCGAATGTCAACTCGCTTTTGAAGCTTTGAAATCAGCACTAGTTGACCAGGCACTGCTGGCTCATCCAGATTTTTCTCAGCCATTTTTACTTTCTGTGGATGCATCTACTAGTGGTTTGGGAGCTGTACTATCCCAAGTGCAAGATGGAACGGCAATAGCCAGGCCAATAGCTTTTGCTAGTAAATCTCTTAATCATGCACAATCCAAGTATCCTGCTCACCGGCTGGAATTTCTAGCCATGAAATGGGCCATTCATGATAAATTCAGCCATTGGCTGCGAGGGCATAAGTTTACTGTGTGGACCGACAACAATCCACTCAAATATATTCTTACAAAGCCGAGACTTGATGCATGCGAGCAGAGATGGGTTGCAAAGCTGGCACCCTTTGACTTTGATATCCAGTACATACCAGGTCCCAAGAATGTCGTTGCTGATGCTTTGAGCAGAGAGCCATTTGTCCGCTCCACAGTTCTGCACCGACTGACAAGAATTCCATATGATGTCCTGCTGGAGGAAGCCAGAGGTCTTCGAGTGGATGATGTTCAAGACATGTTCCGCCTCTCCTGTGAACAGCCCGAGGCTGGCTGTGGAACGTCTATGGCTCCTGGGAGTGAGTTAAGTAGAGCTGGAGACGATGTCAGTGGGTTGGTTTCCTGTGAAGAGGTGTCTGCTGTCCTCCATGCTCACCGCCGATGGGATGATGGTGCCACGGTGAGGGCCATTTCACATGCGCAGCACCTTGAGAAGTTGATGTCCATGGGTCAGAGCCCTTTACCTGTCTTTACACACAAGGAGCTGTATGATAACCAGTCACTGGATCCTGTCATCAGCAGAGTCATGTTCTTTGTAGATAGAGGCCGGCGCCCATCTAGGAGAGAGCGAGTCCTTGAAGCTAATGAAACAGTTTATACTCTAAGACAGTGGGGAAAACTCACCACGCGGTTAGGGATTCTGTATCGTGTCTCAAAACACCCAGTGAGTAAGAAGAAAATATTCCAGTATGTTGTACCTGTGTCTTTGAGGGGCCTTGTGTTGAAGGGAGTTCATGATGATGCTGGTCATCAGGGTCAGCAGCGCACATTGTGGCTTACGAGACAGCGGTTTTACTGGAACTCTATGGAAAAGGATGTCAAGGAATACGTGGCCCACTGTAAGAGATGCGTGTTGAGTAAAGCACCTGAGCCTGAAGCAAGAGCTCCACTTGTCTCCATTGTGACAACGGCACCTTTGGAACTTGTGTGTATTGATTTCTGGACTGCAGAAGATTCAAACAACAAGTCTATTGATGTGTTAGTAGTGACTGATCACTTTACTAAGCTGGCATGTGCGTATCCGTGTCCAAACCAGTCTGCTAAGACTGTGGCTCGTGTTCTCTGGAATAATTTCTTTTGCGTTTATGGGTTCGCTGATTGTATCCATTCGGACAGGGGTGCTAACTTTGAAAGTTCACTTATTGCAGAATTACTTCAGTTATCTGGTGTTGGAAAGTCCCACACCACACCGTATCATCCCATGGGGAACGGTCAAGCAGAACGTCTAAATCGCACGCTGGGGGGGATGATTAGAGCTCTGCCAGCTAGGTCCAAGGCTAAATGGCCTCAGATGTTGAACACATTGACATTCTCCTATAACTGCACTGTTCACGAGACTACTGGGTTTCCACCCTTCTTCTTGATGTTTGGACGCACCCCTAGGTTGCCAGTAGATGTTATGTTTGAAAGTGTGCTGTTGGATGGGGACACGGTCGATGTGGATAAGTATGTCCAGTCTTTGGGTGAGGATCTGAGAGAAGCCATGACATTGGCTCAGCAGCATGCAAGTAAGCAACAAAAGAGACAAGCCGAGGTCTACAACAGACGGTCGAAGGGTCATTCGGTAGAGAAGGGAGACAGAGTTCTACTTGCTAACAAGGGAGAGAGGGGCAAGAAGAAACTGGCTGATCGCTGGGACAGTGCGGTGTACATAGTTGTTGCGAAGAACAGCTCACTGAACACATATCGTATACAGCACCCTACCACTGGGCGCATCAAGACGGTGCATAGGAACCTGATTATGCCAGTCAACTTTCTGCCTTTGCCTTCATGGGAGGAACCTGAGAGTCACGGATATCTATCGAGTGGTGACGTGTTCTCTGAGATGTCTGCAGCGTCCAGCAAAATGGATGGGAGTGACGCAAGGACTGTCCACTGGGTAGCAAGCCTTCCTGAGTCTTCTGGGAGGATATTCCAAGAAGATGGTGTAGTCCCAGTTGATGGAAGTGAAGTGGAACGGCCATATGACGTCCCCTTGAGTGAGGTGTGTTCAGTAGAAGTGGACCAGAGAGAGATTCCCAAAGCCTACAAGAGTTCTGATGGCGAAACTCCATTCAGTGGGGATGGTGCTGTGACAGATGTTAACTTGGTTGAAGATGCTTTGTCAGTGTGGTCTGTGGCAATCTACCAGGATTCTGATCAGTCGTCTGACGCTACTAGTGTTGAGTCTGTAACTGAAAGTGTGCTGGCTCCGGATAGGCCGAGTTGTAGTATTCCCCAACCTGAGGTTAGACCTCTGAGCACGGTTAGTGCTGTCCGTGACATTCCTGCTAGGTTTTTGGGTGAGGGTGTTCGGACTAGACTAGGTAGATTTATTAAGCCAGTGAATAGGTTAATCCAAACTATGTTTACACAGGAAATGAAACCGTTCTTGGTTTCTCAGTGACGGTAGGATATTGTCTACCTTTTCATTTTTTTGTGTGTATATGGTAACCTAACTGGGTCTTAGAGTGATTGGTGGGTTGGTCTAATATTTTTGACAATTCATGTAACTTTGTGTGTAGTTCATCAGCATAAAATGTATTTGGCATTTTTTTGTATACGGTTGAATAAGGGATTAGCTACCTCTTATTTTTCCTAATCCTTCGCGGGATAGCTTTCCAGCTGATCGACCATTTGTGGGTCTAGACTTAAGGGACTACACTGGGTTACTCCGTCGCTCTGTGGGTGTGAATTTTTTTTTTCTTTCTTTGCTTTGTTACCTTCGAGGTAATGTGTTTTGTGCCTATAATCTAGTGTAAAACAGTGGGGGTGAATGTAGTAGAGTGATGTTGTTCCCCTAGATTATGCACCAAGTTGCACGCAAGGACAGTTCAAGTAGGCCAGGGCAAGAGGGGATGTTAATAAGTTAATAACAATAATAATAATTCAATGTGTTTTCTTTATTTAATTACAGCAGCATAGTTAATGTTATTTTTCAGTGTACAAACATTTTTTGATATCTATATTGTAAATACACCTAATTGTAAAAGTTTGTATATTTTGGTTTGGTCCATCGCGGGTTATCCGTACTTGCGGACCCTGTTATCGTTCTCTTTTGCCGGACCTTCAGCTAGCAAGGTATGTTGTCCTTGGCGCCGTAATTTGGCAATATAAAACTGTGGTAAAGTTACATAAAGTGCTGTTACTCAATTATAGGGTTTGTTACAATGTGAACAATTATAACGATTTATGTTAACTTTCACCAGCTCGCTAATTAGGGTACCTATTGTAAGTCGGGAGTATTTGGGACCGTGTTTGAGTGAGTTGCTATGTGGTCACGCAGGTGCCCGAGAGCTGTGACTGCACCGAGGGCTAACCTATTGTGTGTTGTCTCTTCGTGTGCAGGTATGTCTTTTATTTTGTTCCGAATATGTATATAATTTTAACTGTATTGTATAGTGTGCTGATGGGCACTGAATGTATGTATGCAGTTCCCGCTCTTTTGCCGGACCTTCAGCTAGCAAGGTGCCCGAGAGCTGTGACTGCACCGAGGGCTAACATATTGTGTGTTGTCTCTTCGTGTGCAGGACCAATAAACATGATTCAACCATCATAATTCCAGTTGTGGCAGTGTCCTGATTAAAAGTACACAACGCAGAACGAACCACGCTACACAAGCCTAAGGTTGTTTGTTGTTGTGAGAGCCATGGTCTGATAAGCTGAGAGATTTCCAGTGGGTCTCTTTGATCCCTCTGTGTCACTCTCCAGAGAGATGGAGATAAGAGCACATCATACTGTTACTTTATTACATCCTTAGTGCTGAGTGACTAGTGCTTTTTGATGTCGGTTCGGTTTTGGTTCGATTATTCAAAAATAATCACGGTTTTCGATTTTGGTTTCGATTATTTGGGTTGAATGCTGTATTATTTGATGACTTTATTATTTCATTCCAAGTCATCATCTCATCTTTAATGGCGCTACTGCCTATGCTGTCTGACAAAATCACTATTTGGTAGTTCTTCAAAATAAATAAGGCAAACTTGTAATTAATTACATGTTAAGTCATTTAGCAGACACACTTATCCAGAGTGACTAGGTTAAGTGTCCTGCTCAAGGGAACATAAACTGATTTTTCACCTAGTCACCTTGGGAATTTGAACCAACGACTTTTCGGTTACTGGTCTAACGCTCTTAACCACTAGGCTACCTGCCACTGAATGCCGACTATCAATCACTTAGATCATGCATTTTCAGGTAGAGATACCTTGCGAAGCAACAGCTGCTCTCTATATCCCCTTACGATCGTGCATTATGCTCAACACATATCACTTCAAACACACCAACAGTGTTTTGCATTTTGGTACACAAGAATTACATTATTTTCCAATGAAACGCTGTGTTTGCCTAGCAGCATTGCGTTGCAGAGGCAGTTGCAGTGCGTTTGGTGTGGTGAATATGTTGGATTTATCGAACGTATGCGTCAAACGTAGATGGCTTGACAGAAATGGTAGCAGAAGGTGAATGTTGAACTTTTGTTGCATACATATCCAGATGATGCTGCATACTATTTTTTGCGCAATGACGCTGTCGGTGTGGCAGACGAAAAAGAAACACAGACCGGACAAGTAGATGCCCAATGAATTGTGGTCATTGTAGTTAATTACAACGTTTTATGCGCTAAACTATGTGGAATATTGGCCTGTTGGAAACTACAACTCCCTACTACATCGCACAGTTATGGCTGGATCTGATCGATCTCCAGAGAAACTGTGAAATGAGCGCATTGAGCTCACAGATAAAAACGAATGAAATGGAATTCAAATAATTTAACTGATGTTGGTCAATTAGTTGTTTAAAAACCAAACAATAACTGAAATTTTGGTTAACTGCCAGCACTATACATCTGTTACTGTATACTGTTACTTTATTACATCATATTGTTACTTTATTACATCATACTGTTACTTTATTACATCATACCGTTACTTTATTATATCATACTGTTACTATATTACATCATACTGCTACTTTATTATATCATACTGTTACTTTATTACACACAGACAGAGCGCATTGGGGATCTCAGGCAACAGATTACATTTATGTTGGTCTTTAAAGCACTTCCCATCATGTAAGCCGACTGAGACTGATAGTTTGAACAGAGCTTTTATTTGTGTATGCACCATACATTAGATAAACATGCAGGTGAGACACGCAGCAGGCTAGTGTGTGTGTGTAGTTCTTTGGGAACTATCAGTGTCTCAGCTGTTCAACACAGTATACACAGCTGCAACCTGATATCCACACTCCACACCCCTTCAGTCCCGCTACACACCATGGGTAAACAAAATTCCACTAGACATACTGTCTATATACAGAGGCTGACTTAGCTTTCCCACAGAGTGTGTGTGTGTATGTGTGTATGTGTTTGTGATCAGATCAACTAACCTGATACCTTGGGAGAATCTCCATTACATTTCCTTGATTTGTGCGTCATCTCACCTCCTTTTCAAAACACATTGGACAAGAAGGTCCCTCTGACCTTTTCATCCAATGGGTATTGAGGAGGCGAGGAAAGAGGAGTCAGAGGATGCGGAGAATCTAGGAAACACAACTGAGATTCTCCCCTGGAGAACTCAACATTTACATTTACATTTAAGTAATTTAGCAGACGCTCTTATCCAGAGCGACTTACAAATTGGTGCATTCACCTTATGATATCCAGTGGAACAACCACTTTACAATAGTACATCTATATCTTTTTGGGGGGGGGGTTAGAAGGATTACTTTATCCTATCCCAGGTATTCCTTAAAGAGGTGGGGTTTCAGGTGTCTCCGGAAGGTGGTGATTGACTCCTCTGTCCTGGCGTCAACCTCTGGGGCCCTGGGCCTGAAGACGATGAGAATGAGGAAGGGAATGCCTTCATCTACCTGCTATGACAGCGTGAGATATGCCAGTGATAAGTCTGCAAGTCCAGATCTTCGATGAAACAGATGCTAGAAAAGTGGAATGCATAGTGAGAAGGGGCAGCATTTAATGTTCCAGCCGTGTCCAGTAGGTGGAGTAAAAGCAACCATAAAACGTTCCTACTTTTACCACTTACCCAATCACAGACACGTGCCATTACTGCATGCTACAGTGTTATTGCATTTTATGAGCAATCTTTCTACCTGTGACAATGTGGCTTTGTGCCAACATTGCACAGTCAGAACATGTCATTCTCAGCAAGTGCAACTCAATGGTAAATACCTGTAGTACACTGAAAATAATGTTTGCTAGATGTGTTTATTCTAGCCTTTTCTTAGTATTTCTGGATCTATTTGTATATATTCAAGTCGACTGCCAGTCAGTGATCACCATGCTGTAAGTAAAACACCTGACTTCACCTGGAAGATTGTTGTCCAGTGTATGTCCCTTGGCTGTCAGACACATTACTTTATTCATCACACTACCTATTTAAGTAATGACTTTACAATTGCAAGCAGGTTTGTGCAGTGATACCAAGTGAGACCGAATGTATGCAGAATAACAAAGAGTCCAGAATAGAACAATAGATATTTTCTATTATATTGTATATATCAATTTATATTCTATTCTAGTCTGAGTGTCTTGTTCCCATCAGAGCTGTATGGTGCCCTTGTGACTGACAACTATATTAAAATACATCACTCGGCCTTGTCTGACGTCAGGTCGACACCATCTGGTGGAGCTCTCGTTGCACCAAATGGGATGAGATGAGACCTCAGCAGCTCAAACATTCACATGACGCTTCAATTAATCCACATTGATTAAATGTAGGCTATTTTCTGCCGAATATGAAAATATTGACAATTCATCAACAGAATGACTTGCGGTTCTCGGGAAGTTGAATCGAACATCCCTGAAGAGAGCGGTTAACGCACGGACCGGGTTTTGTTCTTTGTTGTGGTCACAGAGTTTCTACACCCATAGGCGCAACATCGCGAGACTTCCAGGAACGCTTGCGAAACAGACCAAACGGACTACGCCGAGGTTTGGGGGTTTTGAAGTCAATGAGAGAAGTAAAAAAATATTCCTTAGTTGTTAATCTTCTCAAAATCTAATAACACAACCTAAATTCAAGGCAATGTATTAAGTCGTTTAATATGTTATTACTTCAATCTCGTGAAAGTGACAAACTGATCGATTTTAATTTTCTTCAAAAACTACTTTATATCGAAGAAGTGCCGTTGATTTGATGGCGTGCACATGCGCAGTTCTGCAGGAGACGACCGACCCGATTGAGGTGTTTCTACGCGTGAGTTTAGCGAGCCAACGTCGCCATGACATCGCCTACAATTGTGATCGGGGATTTCTATTGGAGAAGCAGTTGTAGCCTATCTTCATACTGTACTGTCTTCGTTATGGGTGATCGGCATTGTAGCAGCCAGTGAGCGCTTCCGCATTGACAATCGGTGAGCTGTCATTGCGGGAGAATGAATAACGCGAAATGTAGCATATTAAATCAGATACCAAGGAGACGAAAGCGGATTATACAATGTGTCTATGTGGTGGGGTTCATGGTAAGTGCAACATAACCTTTGTTGAAGATGTGGCTACTTTTGAGAACGTTTGGTATTGCTGTCATTCTTTCATTTCTTTCCTAAAAGGTTATAGAACAGCAGTACTCGCTGTGGACACAACCTTACTGTTGAGGCAAATGATTGGTGATGACATCAGTTTATTGATCTGTTGGCTGTAGTCAATTTTAGAGAGGCTACATCAGGACATTAGGGGCTTTAGGCTATGTCAAATATTATTCTGGTTTAGGCGGCTCCTTGCTCCATCATGGCATATGAGAACCTGACCTGCAGGCTACCACAAAATACATCAGATGTATTAAACAGCCTACTCGATTGTTCTCCAGTCACTCAAATGCTGATCCAGCTATTTAGAAGAGGCGTGTTGAGCCCTGTCATAGCACTGTCAAAACAACCTGTCCAGCAGAATCCAGTCCTTGGAAATCTGAGTTCGCCTCGGAAGGACTTGTTATTCTGAGATGCTCAGGGTGTTCGCAAGAACATCACACTAACTCTGTAAAACTCAGTAGGATAAACATAAATATCCTGTTGTACAGGATTAGATTGATGTAATGTTTATTTAATCTGATGTGGATTGTGGACTGGACACACACTTAACATAATGTAAACTCACAGAACTCGAGTGACACAGATCATTTTGAAGACATATTGGGTGTATGCTAAACGTTTTCTGTGTGTAATGCAATCCAGATAAAATGAATGGAAGTGAATGCTACAGAACATCTCATGAACATTATCACCCAAAGAATATTCCCTTGTGAACGCTCTGATCCTCTCTCTCTTACACACACACACACACACACACTATTTATTTATTTAGTTTACATTTGAGTCAGCTAGCAGATGCTCTCATCCAGTGCAATTTACAGGAACAATTAGGGTGCCTTGCAGGAGCAATTAAGTGCCTTGCTCAAGGGCACACACACATGCCCTAACTCCCACACACCGTATGTTTGTGCCCAGTTTGAATACAGAAGTAGAGTTGAACTGAGGGAGAATTAAACAGTTAGTTTAATGGGTAGGGCAGTGAGACAGCAGGAGCTACAGTGTGACTTCAATCAAGTCTCTGGCAAGAGCATCTCTGGAGAGGGCCTCACAAATGCAGGTCAACAGGTTGGGAGAGTGTCTATTTCTCTCCTCAGGCCCTGAACTCTCTCTGTTGCACACCCACGAAACATCAGGCTCGAAAAAACTGGTATACCCTAGGTCTCTAGCTGATCTCTCTAACTCCAGCCACAGAGCAGCCCTGGAGATACCAGCCCATCCACAGAGAAGAAACTATCTCCAACAACACTGGTGGTTTGTCATGCAGTTGCTTCACTATGTTTGATTCAGTCATTGTCCTTTTGAATAAACCGGTTCCACAGAAGTAACAAATGAATCTCTAATGCCTCATTACCCTGCTGAATATAAGTTGCAGCGTTTGTGAACCCCACCCTTTATAAACAGTTTGAACTTTTTAAAGCAGACGGTTGCGTTGATGCATGCTGAATATTAGAAAGGGTGATTTGTCAGGTCGGTCACATTCACATTAACCCTTAATGTGACTGTGTTTACATTGGTGATTGATAGGTCCACCTCTGATCATTCAACTGCTTCCTGGATTTTTGTTTTGGTTATTGTTTGTTGACATGTCTATTTATTTTCTGTGACAATGTAGTTACTGTAGCTCAACAGTGTTTAAACTGAATGTACACCTACTGCGGTCACTCAAGTCTTTGGTGTCATTCATCATTTATTTTCTCTCTCTCCTCAACAGGACCTGTTTGGGGTAAGCATGATCATTCCCCTGCTGAGTCACCATGTCAAGGCCCTGGGTGCCAGCCCCACCGTGGCAGGCTTAGTAGGTAGGTGGGATAATGGTGATATAATACTGTAAATATGGAAGAGTTCACATCAGCGTCAAAGTTTGTAAGATGTTTTCATACAGTACATCAGACGTGGTGGTATAATTTAGCAGGAGCAGGCAAACCAATACATTGTAAAATTCCTTTTAATGCATTAAATATTGCCAAATATTGTATGGAACAAAATGAAGAAGACCTCTGAGGACATCAGGCATCTAAGGACAACAGATTAAGGAATGGCGTGTAGCGTAACGGTTTGAAATCACCAGCTGATGTGCTCAATCATATCTCTAATTTCATATAGCTGTGGGTGCTGATTGAGGTCACAGGGTCTGATAGTTTATGCAAAGCGCTATAGCGGCATGCATTGTAGACTAGCTGTAATCATAATGTGCCATAATCTGTACCTAATGCATTGATTCATGTTTCAGGCTCTACATATGGGATCCTACAACTCTTCTCTAGCACTATAGTTGTAAGTATTGACTTGGTGTTCTGAAGACAGGTATTTGGGTTGTAGTACTGTATGCCTTGTGCTATACCAGTGTGATGCTTACACACACACACACACACACACAACCCTACCATAAGACATCTCCTGACATGGTGTTTGTGTCATTTGTCAACATCTGAGGTTCTGATTGTACACCAGCAGTGGACTGGAGCTGGATGCTCCACCATGCCCTAACCACTAACACTCAATTAACATCCACACATTCCTCTGAATCCATGTCTCTTAACAAGGCTGACTTGTTACTGTACACTGAGTGAGGCCTTCTCTGAAGAGAGATCGAGATTCTCATACTTGAGTTGTGTAAGGCACTCCCCCCTCCCCCATGGTCTCCTGAAATTGGTTTAAATCTCAGGGGTCATGAGACAAATTAAAGGAGGAGAAGGAGTCATTTGTGGTCCCAGTGAACAGACAGGCAGGGAGGGATAGTGTGATGGAGGGAAGAGGGAACAGCCAGGCCTCTATGGTAATCCTCACAGGCCACATCCAGAACACAGCAAATTCAATTTACCCTGATTTCATTATATCGCCATTGTGTGTGTGTCTGTCCATTTCTACATGCACGCTATCTAGTCAAGTTTTGTGTTATGTGTTTGCGTGTGTAGGCCCACCTACGTGCGTGTGTGTGTGTGTGTGTGTGTGTGTCATTCATATATCAGTGTAATGAGAGACTGAGTGGAGGCGCCTGGGTTGCTTGGCCAAAAGGACCAGGCTGTGGAATTCCTCTGTTTGGGGTCACCTGACCACTCACACTCATGTCCTCGTGTTACGACCTCAGAGAGAGGGGCAGGCTCTCATTATCTCATACATATGTTGTTTGTTGGGCAGCCAGGCTGCATCTCAATAGTTTTAAGTGGATTCCTTTCCTCGTCTACCTGGGGCTTTGAAGGAAAGGAAGCCAGTACTAACCATTGAGATGAACACTGTATCCAGCAACATTGTGGAGATGTTTAATGCCTTGTGTTCTTATGTGAGAAAATACTACTCTTTCCTATATGCCACTTCCCGTGATGTGATGATGGTGGTTGTGATTGGCAGGGCAGCTGGAGTGACGTGGTGGGGAGGCGGTACTCTATGCTGACGTGTCTGCTGCTGAGTGCTCTGGGCTACGGCCTGCTGGGGATGTCCACCAGCATCGGTCTGTTTGTCCTGGCTAGGATCCCTGTGGGTGAGTCTGTCTGGGGCGAAACGTCCTGCTTCAGAGGCTTTGGCCTTGAAAGAGCTCTACCTTTTATGTGAATCTTAATCACATGTATGTTAAAACAAGAAAATACTTTGATGTTCCACGAAGGGTCAATTTGATTGCACCGTGATGTCCACTACCTACATAAATACATACAGACATAATTCATCAGTAACATTCTGTTGCACACAAATATAACAAAAATAGAAATGCAACCTGCAACAATTTCAAAGATTTTACTGAGTTACAGTTCATATAAGGAAATCAGTCAATTGAAATAAATAAATCTGGCCTTAATCTATTGATTTTACATGGCTGGGAATACAGATATGCATCTGTTGTTTACAGATGCCTTAAAAAAGAAGGTAGGGGCTTGTATCAGAAAACTAGTCAGTATCTGGTGTGACCACCATTTGCCTCATGCAGCCCGACACATCTCCTTCGCATAGAGTTGATCAGGCTGTTGATTGTGGCCTGTGGAATGTTGTCCCACTCCTCTTCAATGGCTGTGCGGAGTTACTGGATATTGGCAGGAACTTGAACATGCTGTCGTACACGTAGATCCAGAGCATCCCAAACATCCTCAATGGGTGACATGTCTGGTGAGTATGCAGGACATGGAAGAACTGGGACAGTTTCAGCTTCCAGGAATTGTGTACAGATCCTTATGACATGGGGCCGTGCATCATCATGCTGAAACATGAGGTGATGGTGGCAGATGAACGGCACAACAATGGGCCTCAGGATCTCGTCACCGTGTCTCTGTGCATTCTAATTGCCATCGATAAAATGCAATTGTGTCCATTGTCTGTAGCTAATGCCTACACATATCAAAACCCCACCGCCACCATGAGGCACTGTGTTCACAACATTGACATCCACAAACAACTTGCCCACACAACACCATACACGCTGTCTGCCATCTGCCCAGTACAGTTGAAACCGGGATTCATCTGTGAAGAGCACACTTCTCCAGGGTGCCAGTGGCCATCGAAGGTGAGCATTTTCTCACTTAAGTCGGTTACGACGCCAAACTGCAGTCAGGTCAAGACCCTGGTGAGGACGACAAGAAAGCAGATGAGCTTCCCTGAGACGGTTTCTGACAGTTTGTGCAATAAATTATTTTGTTGTGCAAACCCACAGTTTCATCAGCTGTCCTGGTGGCTGGTCTTAGACGATCCCGCTGGTAAAGAAGCTGGATGTGGAATTCCTGGGTTGGTGTGTTTACACGTGGTCTGTGGTTGTGAGGCCGGTTGGACATACTGCCAAATTCTCTTAAAACAACTTTGGAGGCGGCTTATGGTAGAGAAATTAACATAAAATATCTGGAAACAGCTCTGGTGGACATTCCTGCAGTCAGCATGCCAATTGCACACTCCCTCAAAACTTGGAGACATCTGTGGCATTGTGTTGTGTGACAAAACTGCCCATTTTAGAGTGGCCATTTATTGTCCCCAGCACAAGGTTCACCTGTGTAACGGTCATGCTGTTTATTCAGCTTCTTGATATGCCACACCTGTCAGGTGGATGGATTATCTTGGCAAAGGAGAAATGCTCACTAACAGGGAAGTAAACACATTTGTACACACAATTTGAGAGAAATAAGCATTTTGTGTATATGGCACATTTCTGGGATCTCTTATTTCAGCTCATGAAGTATGGGACCAACACTTTACATGTTGCATTTATATTTTTGTTCAGTATTTTTATCTGTGTTGTGTCCTTTCCCCCTCTCTCTGTCCTCCAGGGCTGTTCAAGCACTCCCTGTCTATCTGCCGGGCCCTGCTGTCTGACCTGGTGTCTGAGGCGGAGCGCCCCCTGGTGATGGGACACTTCAATGCTGCCTCCAGCGTGGGCTTCATCTTGGGACCCGTGGTGGGGGGATACCTTACAGAGCACGAGGGGGGCTTCTACACCTCCTCCTTCACCTGCGCCGCAATCTTCCTCCTCAACACAGGTGGATGGGGAGAGGGAAGATGAAGGGAGGGAGGGAGGGGCAAGGAGAGAGGGGAGGAGCAGGAGAGTAGGCAAAGGGGGTGTAAGGCAATTGTGTTGGTTTTCCCAATTCCCACCAATTCTAAATCACATCTTAATTCTAGGCACTTTGTGAATGTGAAAGGATGGGATAGGTGCAAGCAATATAGTGAAAATAAAATCAACGTTTATTGGTCACGTGCACAGTTTAGCAGATGTTATAGCGAGTGCAGAGAAATGCTTGTGTTACTATCTCCTGACAATGCAGTAAAATGTCAAACAAGTACACAAGCCAAACATTTTAAAACAAGAAATCAAGAAATATCGGAACGAATCCAATTAACAACCCAAATAGCACTGTATCGCTAATCCAAATGCAATCTATACGTATATACACCGGATTAATTTACACAAGATATACTAAGAATATGTACAGCAGTAGATATATTAGAATGAGCCATATCAAGAATCCAGTATATAAATATGTGGTGTGTATAAACAGGGTAACTAAAATGCAATGTACAGTAGTAGATGTTTTTTTATATTTATTTTTATTTCACCTTTATTTAACCAGGTAGGCCAGTTGAGAACAAGTTCTCATTTACAACTGCGACCTGGCCAAGATAAAGCAAAGCAGTGTGACAGACAAAAACAACAACACAGAGTTACACATAAACAAACGTAGAGTCAATAACACAATAGAAAAAATCTATAGAGGCAAATTAATTACAATTTAGCATTCACACTGGAGTGATAGATGTGCAGATGATATAGAGATACTGGGGTGCAGAAGAGCAAGAGGATAAATAGCAATATGGGGAAGAGGTAGTTGGGTGTGCTATTTACAGATTGGCTGTGTACAGTGATCAGTAAGCTGCTCTGACAGCTGATGCTTAAAGTTAGAGAGGGAGATAAGACTCCAGCTTCAGTGATTTTTGCATTAGAATGAGCTTTGTGAAGAATACAGTATGTAAATACACAGTGTGAAAAACGGTATAAAACAAATGGGAAGTGTCCAGTGTTTAATGTCTCTATAACATGGGACAGCAGTGTTGGCTGTGAGTGATTGTGTGTGTGTTGTTAGTATGGGAGTGTGTGTTAGTGAGTGTATATGTGAGTGCAGGAGAACTCATGTGTATGAGGTGTGTGATAGCTTGTGTGTGTGTTTTGTGTGAGTGAGTGTGCACCACCTGGCTCACCACCAGTCTGATGGCCTGGAGATAAAAGCTGTTTTTCAGTCTCTCAGTCCCGGCTTTGATGTGCCTGTAGTGTCTCTGCCCCCCCCCCCCCCCCCCCCCCCTCTTCCAGTCAGATAGAATCAGATATTATCATACAGCAAATACCTAGCCAGTCTATATGCTTTCTAACCTGGTGTTTGTCGTGTTCCATCCAGGTCTGGTTTGGCTGCTTCCCTGGAGCGATGCGCTAACCCCACAGGCCAATGCTAACTACAACAGCAACGCTAGTAAAGCCAGCTGCCACGTCAATGACAACCACGTCACCTCGACACAGCAAAACTCATCCCATGGCAACAACCACACTACAGCGTCGGGGGCAGCAGTCACAGGATCGGGGGCTCCAGAAACGAACCAGAGGGTCTGGAGCTGGGACCTGGACTGGGGGGAGGTGTCACTGCTCCAACCTGCCTGGCGTCAGCTCTCCTCAGTGGGCTCCAAGATCCGCACGGTGGCCTCCTCGGACATGTGGGACCTGTTCCTGGTGCGTCTGCTCATGGCCATCGCCATTATGCTTTACTACAGCAACTTTTCTCTGGCCATGGAGGAGCGCTTCATGCTGAAGCCCAAAGCCACAGGTTATCTAATTAGCTACAGCTCTACCCTGGGGGCCTTGGCCGGCTGCTTGGTGGGGCCCGTCACCAAACTGTACGGTAACGACATGCCGGCGCTGTTGCTACACTCTACAGTCCTTACGTGTTGCCTGATCCTGCTCTATGCCATGGCGCCCAGTGTCTGGCACGTGTTGTTAAGTTCCACTTTCTTCGCCATCTCCACAACCATCGGACGCACCTGCATCACCGACCTTGAGTTGCAGAAAGGGGGAGCTCACGCCAGTGGCACACTAATCGGGGCAGGGCAGTCGGTGACGGCGGTGGGTCGGGTGCTCGCCCCCCTGCTTTCGGGGCTGGCCCAGGAGTTTAGTCCCTGCGGGCCGCCGAGTCTGGGGGTGGGGCTGGCGTTAGCAGCCGTCGCCCTGCTGCTGGTAAGAGTGCCCAAATGGGACGGGAGAGGCAAGAGGAAAGAGGCCAAACTTGGTAAAACACACAGAGAGTGCGAGTGAATGAATGAGAGAGAGAAAGAGCACCGATGCGAAGCTACCATCCTCAGGAGATGTCTGGTCTAAAGACAGCACTGGAGACAGAACTGATGCAGATCTGTTGGGGACATGTCAGCGGGGTGTTTCGTTGTTTGTTTTGTAACTGTTGACGACGGAGCCACATCTCCGCTCTGCCGTTCTGTTGGTTTGGTCTCAAAGTGATGACATCACAGCACCCTGAAAGGTACCGGGTCATCATCAGCATTGCTGTTCCCGCCCTTCAGTACACCAAACAGGGTTAACCGTGAACAAACACCTAGGCCAGCAGCCCTCTGTAAAAGGAGTGAGGGGGTCAATGCTAAAATAGACTAGCATAGGTCATCATGTCAATGGCACATACAGTCGTGTTCATAAAGCCTAGGAATAGTAAACATTTTATATATGTCTCTTGTGAGAGACAATAATAACATAAAAAAACACAAAATATAAATATAATGTACTCCTGCTCTTCCTTTATAACCACTACAAATAGTCTAGGAATGCCTTGGGGGTTCTTTGTCCTGAAAAAGCACTTCATTTCCCAAAATGCTCTGTTTCTGACCTACCCTATGAGTGTGGGCAGCAGGTGAAGAACCTACTCTTACCTCTCTGGAGCCGAATTCCATTTTCTCTCCCTTCTCACCAAAGTGTGTACTCATTCACCCTCCCTTAAGGGTTGAGAATAATTAGATTGGTGTGAAAATGTTCACACCAATCCAATGCTTTTAAATCCATTGTGGGGGAGTGAATGAGTACACACTTCGGGGAAAAGGGTCAAGCACTGAATTGAGCAGTGAATTGATCTTGAGTAAGGGTAGTCCACAGCCACAAATCTAGGATAAGCTTACATTTCCTAAATTCTAACCCATGTGGGGGGAATACAATTATTTTTCAAAAAGTGTCTTAGATCAGTGTCTGTTGGTAACTTCAGCCTACTTCTTTTGTAACCACTGTTTACCCTGATTGCACTGCTTTTTAACAGGATCCTGTGGAACTAAGGTATCAGGACCTTTTCAATGGACGTTGGTATATATTATTTGCTTTTAATTTTAAACCCCATAGTCCATATTGATTTTATTCAAATGAATTGATTTATCAGAAAGTGGGCTTAATTATCAATCAAATAAAACATCTGAATTATTATTTTGATATGACGTTTTCCTCTTATTTTGAATGGGGTTGCCCTTACAATGGCCCAAATGCTACTGAATGTTATGAAGACAAAATAATTTTATTGAATGATAGATCAATCAAATCCAAGTATATCTAAACATGTGAATGTGCTTGATGAATGCAAACGGCAGTTCTATAACTTCAGTTTTGTTAAATGTTTTATTTAATGACGGATGACTGAATGTTCAAGTTTGTGAGATTTCTTTCTCCGACAAGGTGGTTTTAGCTCTGTTACTAATGACATCTCAATACGACTGAGGAAAATCCACACGAACGCCCCTCCAACTTGTAATTACTAGTGAGAAACTCGTCTATTGTCCCTGTGCTCCCACATGTTGAACTCTGACATATCCTACTAAGGAAATGACCTTGATAACAGCGGTTTCAGCAGTTAAATACAACAAGAACACATTATGTATTTGTTTTTTTAACACTAACATGTTTACGAGCATAATAGCTGTACTTTTAGTTTGTAGTTGACACGGCTTGTTTGCCATTAGCCGATCTGCATTCTTAATGAGTTTAAAGCAACTGAATGCACTCAACTCGTTGCTCCCGGTTTATAATTAGAATTTTTCGAGTTCCCACTTGTCATGAACGCAGCATAAGACTATGAACACTGCTCCATCTCTACCAAGACCACCATGATATATGGGCCTAAGGCTGAGACAATAAGAAGACAGTGGCAGAATAAATTCAACCACACCTTTGTTTCATCACAAAACCGGAGAACAACATCTGTCCGGTGGAGTCCACAAAGCACATTGCATGTAACAAATGACCTGCAGCATGGTCACTCAAGTTAATGTTTCTGACATTTTCAGACTAGCAACCTTTAATTTAGAACCACGGAGAGTAACGTTTACATTACATTTTAGTCATTTAGCAGACGCTCTTATCCAGAGCAACTTACAGTAGTGAATACATACATTCATTTCATTTCATGCATTTTTTTAAAAATTATTAAAATTACTTTTTTTGTACTGGCCCCCCGTGGGAATCGAACCCACAACCCTGGCGTTGCACACACCATGCCGGCGTTGCAAACACCATGCTTTACCAACTGAGCCACAGGGAACTTACTGTAAGTTGAAAAGAAAACAGGAGCTGCCTCCAATATTCCAACAGCATTTCAACATCTTCAAATCACCTATGCTTAGTCTAATACAGTGGCAACTAAAATATACCAAAAACTATTTAGTCCAATCAACGTAAGCTAAATATGATGTGGCTGTCCATGGTACAGATGTGTGTGTGTGGGTGGGTGTGTGTGTGTAAGTAGAAAAACTTGACTCACCCTACTAAAATGCTTGCTAGCTAAGATAACTTTATTTCATGGACAATGATGCACCAGGCCAGCTAGTTAACATGAGCCTATTACATCTAATTAGCTACACTGAGCTTCCATGCTCTCAGGCCAGGGGCACAATGTATACATTTATAGTTGGATCAGAATCACCGTTATAATCATTGACCAATATGGAGAATTAAGTAAAACCACAAGTCCAAATCTCTATCTCCATTCATGGCTAGCTAGCAACCGGAGGACAGCACAACGAGATGCAACAATTCAATTTTTTTTGCAAATTACATTTAGCTTTTGATGTGATATGTTTGGTGTGGAGCCAAATCTAAACTGGCTTCCCTTGACACTTCCTTTTGATGTGCCAGGACCAATCACAGTTTAGCTCACTCAGTTGAGCTCAACACTGATTGGCTATTATTTTTTGTTTTCTTTTTATTAAGGGAGGCCAAATGCTCTCTGGCTTTCCTTACATTCAATGCTATGGGCGGCAACAATGTCATACTCTATTTGACCAAACAGTATCAGATAGATTCTCCTGTTAGATACATCCAGCCTCTTGCAAATTGAAGGAAAGTTATGAAACACAGAAATGAAAGATACATTATTGGTCAATTTTTGGGTGAAGCCTGGCTTCCCTTGGTATCCATGAATAGACGAAATTAAGAGACACACTACACGACACACTAGCACGACTCTTGGTGGTAGTAACGCCTCGATCACACCAGTGTTACTGCGTTTTGGTACACCAGAAGTACATATATTTCCAATGGAACGCTGCGTTTGCCTTGCAGCATTGCGTTTCAGAGGCAGTTGCAGTGCGTTCTGTGTGGTGCGTACCTTGGATTTATCGAATGTATGCATCAAACTGTGTGTGTAGACGACTTGACAGAAATGGTAGCATCAGGTGAATGTTGAACTTTTGTTGCCCACATCCAGATGGTGCTGTGTGCCATTTTGCGCAAAGAAGCTATCAATGTGATCGAGGCATAAGAAAGCCAACGCCATCTGCACCCATCTGCCTAATGTACCTTTATATTACTTATAAAAATAACTTTTGGGGGTTCTCATATGCTTACAATGGTGTGTTGATTCTTGCTTGAACATTCGCTAAGATTAAATTTGGTTGTGATCTTTGCAACATAACTATTTTGGATGCAGCGGTTTTTAGCTAGAATGCTAACGCTCATTGATATAGGCTGTAGCAAAAGCTGGCCAAAGAGCCATTTTACTAGTTGAAGTGTTTTTAAGTATAATGCAGTTGATTTATATTGCCTGAAGAACAATACAATACAAACGAATAAGCACAATCTTTAATATCATTCAGGCCTAAAGCAAATGTGGCACAAATGTGGAATCACAATTACTATTTAATTTCACCATCGCCACAATTTATGAAGCACGAGACTGCAGATGGAGCGCGCAACGGCCCCACTGGAATGGATGGGCGGGCCTCGCAGCAGGGTTATTACGTCAAAATGTGTCACTCCGGAGCATGGGGTAGGGCAAGTCCTGTACCACTGCAGACTCCGTCGACTCAAGGAGGAACCGAGATGAGCATCACTAGGCTATCAAATAAACAGCACACTTACCGTTTCAATACAGGGATGGTTACCGTTACCCGTCTCATCAAGTAAGTATATTTAAATACGTATGTGTTTATCGCTGACATTTATTCGGCTATATATTGACAGCCCACAATAATCACGTTATAAAATCGATATTCTATGATGTCAAATAAAACATGTCTGTTTGCATGACGTGACCATCCCGGTGTGGCATATTTCTGAATAACGGAACTGCTCATTCAATAAGCACTACCAACAACGAGTTCCCTTTGAATGAGCTTCAGAATAGCAGATTTCATCATGACACAATATTTGTTATTGTCGGAGCATCAAAGGCAATAACACTCATTGAGACTGATGTAGGCCTAATGCAATAGAATACAAATAATAGTATGATTGATTCAGGTACTATATTTATCCAATGGTGTATGTAGCCTAATTTCTTTATGTCTGCATCCTACAGCTTATAGTATAGCCCAAGACAAACTGCGGGTGGTTTGTTGACGCCCGGATCAGTCTTACAAAGAACAGCATCACTTAGGCCTACAGCAAAGGCAGTGGTATTGCGTGTGTTTGTATTTAACTGTGGGCTAAGTGACTGCATGAACGAGATGTTCAAAAGCATTATGCTCTGGAGAGGATTAGCTTTGATCCGTTTAATCTTTTAGCAGTTTATTTATTATGACAAGACAGCTATGTGTGTGCATGTGTGTCATGAACGCAGACTGATTAAAACCATTGACCCTAAGCAGCGCAAGGCTATCTCTCTCGAGTCTTTAACATAGACCCTCAAGTGTCAGTAAAGCAGTCCACTAAGCAAGAATTTATAGCTTCAACATGATTAAAAGCACCCTGACCAGTAGTGTGTGTGTGTGTGTGTGTGTGTGTGTGTGTGTGTGTGTGTGTGTGTGTGTGTGTGTGTGTGTGTGTGTGTGTGTGTGTGTGTGTGTGTGTGTGTGTGTGCTCGAGAGAGAGTCAGACTCAGAATAGCATAATTATGAAGATCAAGGTCTTGCTTCTTCATCTTCCTCCTCCTCATTAATATTAATAAAGGTCACTTTATCATGCTGTCTGACAGTGTGGGAGGACAACATTGTTGTCCAGGTGTAACAAGAGCTTCTTTGTCCTGGGTTCCTTCCTCATTCTGTGTCAGGTTTACCTCTGAGACTGAGTCCTCTGAGTGTGCTCTGTCTCAAAACCGTCATAAGGGGTGTATCTCAATGGTCTCAAGTGACCTCCTCTCTTAATATCTCTGTCTTTATCAACACTGATCTAAGAACACCTTCACAGTGCAGATGAAGGAAAGGATAGGAGAGTTCTGTTTAGATTGGGATTTACACAAAGACTTATCTCCTCTATGGCTAAAGGATGTACTGGGTTGTTGGATATTAAACCTCAGCTTTTACCTGATCAATGTATGGGATTGATTGGTTAGGCCTGGGAGATCAGAGTCAGATCAGAGTTGACACCACCTACAGTACGTTCTCAACACATAGACAATATATCAGTTCTGTCAGGGTTCTGTATCTATGCTCCTACATGTGTGCCCGTTAGAGATTCCACATGTCAAATGATATATTTCCATTCTGTTCACTACAACCACATCGGTCAGTCACTTAGGGCCCTGGTAGTGTACTACTGAATAGGTAATAGTGTGTACTTTCAGACAGATCCAGAGTCTTAGAAATAAGAATGAATAGAAAGGGCATCTCCATTCAAGTCAGTGGTGGCATAAAGCCATTTTGAGTGTACCCATGCCAGGAAGTAAAATCAGGAAGTGTACCCTTCAATCTGTGTTATGATTTGTTGAACAAACTCAACTGACATTACAAAAAAATACATTCCATTCCATGAGCCACAGCAGTTAGCGTCATTTGAATGAACATTATGCATTACCATGGCAATCCATCATCAGTTGATAGAACATTCCAAAACACCATGGAAATGATTGCATCACAATACCAGGCAACCATTGCGAGTGTACCAATGAGTTAACCAGTCATTTGCCAGGGTTGAAGCTTCATTCTTATTTCTATGCTCCTAACAGTGCAGAGCGAGGTCAGCTCAGCCCATATTCTGATTCCATACAACATCAATAGATCTATTGGCAGGTAGCCTAGTGCGGCAGGTAGCCTAGTGGTTAGGGCGGCAGGTAGTCTAGTGGTTAGGGCGGCAGGTAGCCTAGTGCGGCAGGTAGCCTAGTGGTTAGGGCGGCAGGTAGTCTAGTGGTTAGGGCGGCAGGTAGCCTAGTGCGGCAGGTAGCCTAGTGGTTAGGGCGGCAGGTAGTCTAGTGGTTAGGGCGGCAGGTAGCCTAGTGCAGCAGGTAGCCTAGTGGTTAGGGCGGCAGGTAGCCTAGTGGTTAGGGCGGCAGGTAGCCTAGTGCAGCAGGTAGCCTAGTGGTTAGGGCGGCATGTAGCCTAGTGCGGCAGGTAGCCTAGTGGTTAGGGCGGCAGGTAGCCTAGTGGTTAGGGCGGCAGGTAGCCTAGTGGTTAGGGCAGCAGGTAGCCTAGTGGTTAGGGAGGAAGGTAGCCTAGTGGTTAGGGCGGCAGGTAGCCTAGTGGTTAGGGAGGCAGGTAGCCTAGTGGTTAGGGAGGCAGGTAGCCTAGTAGTTAGGGAGGCAGGTAGCCTAGTGGTTAGGGAGGCAGGTAGCCTAGTGGTTAGGGAGGCAGGTAGCCTAGTGGTTAGGGAGGCAGGTAGCCTAGTGGTTAGGGAGGCAGGTAGCCTAGTAGTTAGGGAGGCAGGTAGCCTAGTGGTTAGGGAGGCAGGTAGCCTAGTGGTTAGGGAGGCAGGTAGCCTAGTGGTTAGGGAGGCAGGTAGCCTAGTGGTTAGGGCGTAGGGCCAGTAACCGAAAAGTTTATGGATCGAATCTCCAAGCTGACAAGGTAAAAAATCTGTCACTCTGCCCCTGAACAAGGCAGTTAACCCACTGTTCACCGGTAGGCTGTCATTGTTATTAAGAATTTGTTCTTAACTGACTTGCCTAGTTAAATAAATGTTAAATAAATAAAACAAATCCTAAAATTAAAAGATGAATAGCACAGTGGTTGGCAGGGATACAGTAGGAAAGAGCAACAGAAGAGAGGTGAAAGGACTAGACAAGAGGATATGGAAATAGAGCAATAAAGAGGGGAGAGGGGATGAGATGAGAGAAAAATAGACTGGGGAGCAGAGAATAGAGTGAGACAGAGAGGGAGAAAACCACAGAAGAGATGGACAATGGTAGGCGGGGAGAGGAAAAGGGGAGGTGGCGAGGAAAGAAGGAAGAAAGAAGGGGAATAGATGAGGATGAGAGATGCTCCAGTACTGACAGTCTCTGCAGGATGTCTGGTGTACCACACAGCCAGAGCCAGGTTCTCCTAACTGGGTCACTGTCCTCACCTTCCGTGCATCCCTGGAGAGGGGTGTCTGAGCAGCTGACTTTGAGCTGGCCTCCTCTCAACCCTGACTCCTTCTTTCAGCCTCTCCATCACAGAATTTAAGTACCCCAAACCCCATAGGACCCGCTACTTTACCCCTCTCTCAACCCCCACCCCACTCACCCTCTGAAAGGCAAGACCAATTGCTCTTACCACTTTCTCTCCTCAAAAAGCAGGATACCTTTCCCCCCACCACCTTTCATTACAATGCAAAATCCCCTCTCTCATCCTCCCTGCCCAATAAGGAGGAGCCTCCCCTTCAAACTCCCAAAACCGCGCATCTACCAAATTCCCCCATCCTCAAGCCCATAAAGCTATCCCTTCTCTTGACAGGACCCTGCAGACTGGATGTCTGATCTGTGATGGATCTCTGAAATATCAAAATCAAATCAAAGTTAAAATCAAAGTTTATTGGTCACGTACACAGTTTAGCAGATTTATGTTACTAGCTCCTAACAATGCAGTAAAACAGTATGCAAAAATACAAAATAAAATGAATCAAGAAATGTCTAATACAATTAACAACCAAATAGCACTGTGACAGTAATTCAAATGCAATCTATATGTATAAACACCAGATTAATTTACACAAGATATACTAAGAATGATATGTACAACAGTCGATGTATTAGAGGGGGCTGTGTCAAAATTCCAGTATATAAATACGCAGTGCAAAATCGTATAGCAAAATGGATAGAATTGCAGGAAATTAGCATCCGGTCCAGAGTCTGGAATATAACTATATACAGTTGAAGTCAGAAGTTTACATACACCTTAGCCAAATACATTTAAACTCAGTTTCACAATTCCTGACATTTAATCCTGGTAAAAATTCTCTGTTTTAGGTCAGTTAGGATCACCACTTTATTTTAAGAATGTGAAATGTCAGAATAATAGTAGAGAGAATGATTTATTTCAGCTTTTATTTCTTTAATCACATTCCCAGTGGGTCAGACGTTTGCATACACTCAATTAGTATTTGATAGCATTGCCTTTAAATTGTTTAACTTGGGCCAAACATTGCAGGTAGCCTTCCACAAGCTTCCCACAATAAGTTGGGTGAATGTTGGCCCATTCCTCCTGGCAGAGCTGGTGTAACTGAGTCAGGTTTGTAGGCCTCCTTGCTCGCACACATTTTTTCAGTTCTGCCCACAAATTTTCTATAGGATTGAGGTCAGGGCTTTGTGATGGCCATTCCAATACCTTGACTTTGTTGTCCTTAAGCCATTTTGCCACAACTTTGGAAGTATGCTTGGGGTCATTGTCCATTTGGAAGACCCATTTGCGACCAAGCTTTAACTTCCAGACTGATGTCTTGAGATGTTGCTTTAATATATCCACATAATTTTCTCTCCTCATGATGCCATCTAGTTTGAGAAGTGCACCAGTCCCTCCTGCAGCAAAGCACCCCCACAACATGATGCTACCACCCCCATGCTTCACGGTTGGGAAGGTGTTCTTCGGCTTGCAAGCCTCTCCCTTTTTCCTCCAAACATATTGATGGTCATTATGGCCAAACAGTTCTATTTTTGTTTCATCAGACCAGAGGACATTTCTCCAAAAAGTGCGATCTTTGTCCCCACGTGCAGTTGCAAACCGTAGTCTGGCTTTTTTAATGGTGGTTTTGGAGCAGTGGCTTCTTCCTTGCTGAGTGGCCTTTCAGGTTATGTCGATATAGAACTCGTTTTACTGTGGATATAGATACTTTTGTACCTGTTTCCTCCAGCATCTTCACAAGGTCCTTTGCTGTTGCTCTGGGATTGATTAGCACTTTTCGCACCAAAGTACGTTATCTCTAGGAGACAGAACGCGTCTCCTTCCTGAGCGGTATGACAGCTGCATGGTCCCATGGTGTTTATACTTGCATACTATTGTTTGTACAGATGAACATGGTACCTTCAGGCGTTTGGAAATTGCTCCCAAGGATGACCCAGACTTGCAGAGGTCTACAATTTATTTTTCTGAGGTCTTGGCTGATTTCTTTTGATTTTCACATTATGAAAATCAAGCAAAGTGGCACTGAGTTTGAAGGTAGGCCTTGAAATACATCCACAGGTACACCTCCAATTGACTCAAATGATGTCAATTAGCCTATCAGAAGCTTCTAAAGCCATGACATCATTTTCTGGAATTTTCCAAGCTGTTTAAAGGCACAGTCAACTTAGTGTATGTAAACTTCTGACCCACTGGAATTGTGATACAGTGAATGATAAGTGAAATAATCTGTAAGTGAACAATTTTTGGAGAAATTACTTGTGTCATGCACAAAGTAGATGTCCTAACCGACTTGCCAAAAGTATAGTTTGTTAACAATACATTTGTGGAGTGGTTGAAAAACGAGTTTTAATGATTCCAACCTAAGTGTATGTAAACTTCCGACTTCAATTGTATGTATGTGAATGGTGTGTAAAGACAATATGGACAGTATGTGAATAGAAAAGGTGTGTACAACAGTAGTTATATAGGATGAGTCATGACTAGAATACAGTATATACTGTACATATAAAGTGGGTAAAATGTTATGTAAACATTATTAACCTTTTACTGCAAATCTACTTTGAAACAAAAGTATACACCTCACACGCATGGTTATGGGCTTTAAAAAAATAAGACACCTGTACCATGTCAGATAAAATTTACGTTGAAATGTATTACATTTTGAGTTTGCATCCCAATATTTACACTTTATATACGTCACAGAAGACTGAAATAGAACAAAATTGGTTTGACATAGAAACACCAGATTTTCTGCCAGTTTTTCAAATAATGTTTATTAATTAATTATGAAATGATGAAAAATATGAATAACATTCCACCCATTAGGCCACTAGGTCATATGACTACAGGAAAGGGGTCTACAGTAACTAATGTTCAATGACTCTATGTACATATGGCAGCAGGCTAGAGTACCGGCAGGCTAGAGTAGAGTACCGGCAGGCTAGAGTAGAGTACCGGCAGGCTAGAGTAGAGTACCGGCAGGCTAGAGTAGAGTACCGGCAGGCTAGAGTAGAGTACCGGCAGGCTAGAGTACCGGCAGGCTAGAGTACCGGCAGGCTAGAGTACCGGCAGGCTAGAGTACCGGCAGGCTAGAGTACCGGCAGGCTAGAGTACCGGCAGGCTAGAGTACCGGCAGGCTAGTGACAGTGTCTAAGGTTCAGGGCAGGGTACTGGGCGGAGGCTGGCTAGTAATGACTGTTTAACAGTCTGATTGCCTGGAGATAGAAGCTGTTTATCAGTCTCTCGGTTCCAGCTTTAAAGCACCTGTGATGTCTCCACCTTCTAGATGGTAGCGGGGTGAACAAGCCGTGCCTCGGGTGGCTGAGTTCCTTGATGATCTTCTTGCCGTTCCTGTGACACCGGGTGCTGTAGATGTCCTGGAAGAAAGGCAGTGTGCCCCCAGTGATGCGTTGGGTCAGATATCCATGGTTCTGATGTTTCAGTCTCCTGGAGCAGGGTGCTTGATGCCACACCAGTGTTGTGGGGTTTGATCCCTCCTGCTGGGCCACATCCACTGATAATGAACTACAAGTCATCATCATCATAATTTGTGATGGATGTCTGATGCCTGATTGGCTCCCCATGGCTGTGCCTCAGATCCAGAAAGACGGGGCATCACACAGTCCTTCTCCCACAGCCCCAAGGGCCCAGGCTATGAGGATTACAATGTGTTAAAGCCTGTTCCCACTGACAATGACTCATACAGCCTAATGATACCAGCGTCCATTACCAGACTTCTAGTGGTGCTAATTGCCCACTGTCTGGTTTCATACGGAGTTGCCAGATTACCATGGCAGTGATTGAATGGGTAAACGAGCAGCCTTTCTGGGAGGGTAGGAGTCTTTATGTCTGTATGATGGTGAATGTGCGCTTCTCTGTGACTGCTTATGTTTTCATGAGTAGGAATATGTGTGTGTGTGTGTGTGTGTGTGTGTGTGTGTGTGTGTGTGTGTGTGTGTATGCAAAATAGACTTGCATACACAGAAGCCCTCTGGATGGATGCACAGGCACACACGAGGGTCTCTATACAAGTATCATACACAGTCACAAACAAATAGCTGCATGTGCACACACACACACATACCCATCCACCTGCCCTTACACACAAAGGCTCAGCTTGAGTTCCTGTGCCCTTTTGTCCCAGTACTGATATATTATTTACCTGACAATAAACAGATCCGGAAGACAGATGGGAAGGAACGTGTGTGTATGTGTAGGTGTGTGTAGATGTGTGTATGTATAGATGTGTGTGTGTGTGTGCGCACGCGCATGCGCTCACCTGTGTGTGTGTTCGTGCAGGAGTTTCTGTAAGAGGAAATGTCAATGCCACAGGAAAGGAAAACGTTTGCTCTCAGGGCGAGCTCAAGATCCTTTCAGGTTAGATTAGTTATCTCAGAAGTACTTCTCACTACTTTCTCTTTTCTACTCTTTCCATTCTCTTTTTATCTTCTCTCTCGCATCTCATCTTTTTCATGTTCTCTTCTTTTATTATGTTACGTTATCTTTTCATTATCTGCTACCTCCATTCTAGAAAAAGAAAAGCTGTAAAGTTGGGGCGGCAGGTAGCCTAGTGGTTAGAGTGTTGGACTAGTAACCGAAAGGTTGCAAGATTGAATCCCTGAGCTGACAAGGTAAAAATCTGTTGTTCTGCCTCTGAATAAGGCAGTTAACCCACTGTTCCTAGGCTGTCATTGTAAATAAGAATTTGTTCTTAACCTTCTTGCCTAGTTAAGTAAAATAAAAATTAAGTTGTTGAACTGTGGATTTTGGAATTTACCCTCTATCTAAATGTATCACATCCTTGATGTGTTGTTGTGTCTCGGCATATCAGTAAGACGTGGACCAGGTCAGTCATGTCACTTTTGTCACCGTACTTTAAAACCTCATGGCTAAGCAAGACTAGCACCTCCGTGGCTGTGCTCTGGGATTCTGACTCAAAATGCCTTCCCCCTGTCTGTAAAAATCTTCTACTTGTCAGTTTATGGTTCATATTCCTCCACCACTCCGTTCTGCCTCTTCTGTCTTGCTGAAATCAGAAGTAGTGTGTGTTGTGTAACAGAACCGCATTGATCAGCTGGTAACAATACTGTAGAGAAGAGAAGGTGAGAGTGTGGGAGATCATTTTGCAAGAAAGGGATAGAGAGAGAGGAGAAAGAAGGAAACAGAGTTGTTTTTAAACTGATGTGATTGTACAGGGTTATGCAATGAGCAAATCAAATGAAGGGCATGTGAGGGCTCTTCTGCCCTGAAAACAACTCAGGTCAAAAGGAGAGAGAGAGAGAGAGCGAGAGAGCGAAGGAAAGAGAATGTCACAGTTCCCCCCCCGGTCTGTGACCAGGAGGACATGGTTGTACGTTTGTGTTTGACAGTTGGGCAAGGCGACAGAGTGAGTTTCCTGTTTCCTGTTTTCATTCAGTTGTCTAGATGTAGATGCTGCAGCAGTAAGCACCTCTGTGACAAAATTCATATTGGATGCAAATGTGCACACTTGATTAGAGGTGAGCGAACGGTCATTAATACACATATTTATACATAGAAACAGAGCTCCTTATATATACACCATGTTAGTGTAGAATAAGGAACTGGCAAGCTCAACTCAGTATTTCTGGTAGCTAGATCTGTGATCTTTGATTAACGAAAGCAACCCTTGTTGCAAATACTGCAGTACATAGATACATAATTAATGGGATTTCATTCTTCCAATACTTAAAAAAGACACCTTCCTTCCTTGAAGTACTCACTGATCTGATGGTAAACAAGAAGTGAAAGCAGTGTCCACTTTCTTTCATCTATCCAGTCAGATGATCTGTTATTACTTCCAGGAACCATCCTATCTTTTGAAACAGGGTTAATGCCGAGAGGGAGGAAGGAGCAATGAAGCATAGGATTCTGGGAGTTGGCCTGCTTTTCATGCTGTGTGTAGCAGGTGTTCTCCCTGGCTAGGACCATGGAAACTGGGATGTGTGTGTGTGTGTGTGTGTTATTTTCATTTCATCATGGGAGCCCATTGAGACCAGGGTCTCATTTTCAATGGTGCCCTGAAGACAACCAATTCAACACGAACACCCCCCCCCATCACAATACATTTGTACAGTTAATCAAAACAGATCAAATTCTCATTTAACAGACTCCTAAACTGCCCAGCGGCACAATGGAATCAAGACGCAGGGAGTTCTTTACGTTATTCAAAAACTGAAGGCAGATTTACCTTATTCGGTGGAGATCCCACAAAAAAATACTAACATATGCGGTGGGGAGAGGCTGATTTAGGGGAAAAGTGTGTGTGTGTGTGTGAGTGTTCGTGCATGCATGCATTTGTGCGTTGTGGGTACTGTCTTTGTCTGTAAACTGTTGCTGGGCAAAATAATGAGAATTAGACAAACAACATTAGTTTTTTGACACGAAAGATGAAGTGTTGATTTGCTTTCCCCTAACTCAGCCTCTGCCCACTGCATATGTTAGCACTTTTTGCAGACAGTCGCACACTGTGTCTGTACATAGTCAATGGTAGGCTTCGAGGGGACTACTACGGTAGGTACCTACAGCTCATCCCTCGGTAGTACTGTAGATTACTTTATCACTGACCTCAACCCAGAGTCTCTCAGAGCATTCTCAGTCAGCACACTGACACCCCTATCAGATCCCAGCAAAATCCCAGTCTACTGAACAGTGCAGTACTGAATCATGCGAAATCAAAGCCAAAATAACTGCCTACTATTAAAAAATGCTATAGATGGAAGGAGTGTGGTGTAGAAACCTACCAAAAAACAATTGGCAACAACAAATTAAATCCATTTTAGACAACTTGGTTTGATGAAGAATGCAAAAACCTAAGAAAGAGAATTGAGAAACCCATCCAACCAAGAAAACCTGAGCCTTCACTATAGTGAAACACTAAAACAGTACAGAAATACTCAAAGGAAAAAGAAGGAACAGCACTTCAGAAAACAGCCCAATGTAATGGAAGAATCCATAAAATCTAAACACTTTTGGGAAAATTGGAACATACTTTAGAGCTACAGTATCTATCCAAAATGGAGATGTATGGATAAACCATTTCAACATTGTTTTTGGCCCTATAACAAAGAACAAACAGCAAAAACATATACACGATCAATTACAAATCTTAGAATCAGCTATTAAAGACTGCCAGAACCCACTGGATTCTCCAATTACACTGAATGAACTACAGGACACAATACAAACCTTCCAACCCAAAAAAGGCCTGTGGCGTTGATGGTATCCTAAATGAAATGATAAAATATACAGAACACAAATTTCAATATTGCGAAACGTAAACTCTTTAACATAATCCACAGCTCGGCATCTTCCCCAATATTTGGAACCAAGGAATAATCACAATCCACAAAAGCAGAGACAAATTCGACCCCAATAGCTACTGTGGGGTAGGTAGTGGTTAGTGGTTAGAGCATTGGACTAATAACCAAAAGGTTGCAAGATCAAATCCCTGAGCTGACAAGGTAAAAATCTGTTGTTCTGCCCCTGAACAAGGCAGTTAACCCACTGTTCCTAGGCTGTCATTGAAAATAAGATGTTTTTCTTAACTGACTTGCCTGGTTAAATAAAGGTAAAAAAAATATGCATCAACAGCAACCTTGGGAAAATCTTCTGCATAATCATTAACAGCAGACTCCTCAGTGAAAAAAAAATTCCTGAACGAATGTCAAATTTGCAAATTACTGTACGACAGACCACGTATTCACCCTGCACACCCTAATTGATAAACAAACAAATAAAAACAATGCTTTGTTGATTTCAAAAAAGCCTTTGACTCAATTTGGCAGGAGGGTCTGCTATAGAATTTGATGGAAAGTGGTATTGGTGAAAAAACATACAACATTATAACATCCATGTACACAAACAACAAGTTTGCGGTTTAAATTGGCAAAAAAAAAAAGATTTCTTTCCTCAGGGCTGTGGGGTGAGACAGGGATGCAGCTTGAGCTCCACCCTCTTCAACATATAAATCATCGAATTGGCGAGGGCACTAGAACCATCTGCAACACCCTGCCTCACCCTACTAAAATCTGAAGTCAAATGTCTACTGTTTGCTGATGATCTGGTGCTTCTGTCCCCAACCAAGGAGGTTCTACAGCAGTACCTAGATCTTCTGCACAGATTCTGTCAGACCTGGGCCCTGTTTCAAAAAAGGCCCAGTTGCCAGGACCACAATACAAATTCCATCTTGACACCGTTGTCCTAGAGCACACAAAAACTATACCTAACTCGGCCTAAACATCAGCACTACAGGTAACTTCTATAAAGCTGTGAACAATTTGAGAGACATGGCATGAAGGGCCTTTTCCACCATCAAACGGAACATAAAATTTGACTTCCCAATTAGGTTCTGGCTAAAAATACTTGAATCATTTATAGAACCTATTGCCTTCTACGGTTGTGAGGTCTGGGGTCTGATCACCAACCAAGAATTCACTAAATGGGACAAACACCAAATTGAGACTGCATGCAGAATTCTGCAAAAACACGTAAAACACCAAATAATGCATGCAGAGCAGAAATAGGACGATAATTATCAAAATCCAGAAAAGAGCTGTTAAATTCTACAAACACTTAAAAGGAAGCGACTCCCGAACCTTCCATAACAAAGCCATCACCTACAGAGAGGTGAACCTAGAGAATAATTGACTCAGAAAGCTGGTCCTGGGTCTCTGTTCACAAACACAGACAGACCCTACAGAGCCCCAGGACAGCAACGCAATTAGACCCAACCAAATTATGAGAAAATAAAAAGATCATTACTTGACACATTGGAAAGAACTAACCCAAAAACAAAGCAAACTGGAATGCGACTTGGCCCTAAACAGAGAGTACACAGTGGCAGAATACCTGACCACTGTGACTGACCCAAACTTAAGGAAAGCTTTGACTATGTACAGACCTGGCTCTAGAGAGAAGACAGGCTATGTGCCCACTGCCCACAAAATGAGGTGGAAACTGAGCTACACTTCCTAACCTCCTTCAAAAATGTATGACCATAGAGACACATATTTCCCTCAGATTACATACACCCACAAATAATTCAAAAATAAATCAAATTTTGATAAACTCCAGTATCTATTAGGTGAAATACCAATGTGTGCCATCAAATTAGGAATATTTTTGACCTGTTGCTACAAGAAATGGGCAACCAGTGAAGAACAAACACCATTGTGAATACAAACTATATTTATCTGTCTATTTATTTTCCCTTTTGTACTACAACAATTTTCATTGTTACAACACTGTACATAGCCATAATATAACATTTGAAATATCTATTTTTTTGGTGAGTAATGTTTACTGTTAATTTCTGATTGTTTATTTCACTTTTGTTTATTATTTATTCCACTTGCTTTTTAATGTAAACACGTTTCTCATGCCAATAAAGCCCTTTGATATGATTTGAATTGAATAGAAATCAGTCGCCACTGGGCACAGATTATCCATCACAGTGTACCTCATCTTCCACCATTCACTCACTGTTGTCAGATGCTTTCCATTTGGAATATCCAAAGATTCCTAGAACTTCACACACATTCGCTTTCCCCCCGGGCTCTGGAGTTTGGAGTTTTCCGGATCACACTCAACCCTCCCATCAGTTCATGAAAGCGGAAGTTTTCTTGGTTTTCTTCCCTGTCTCCGAGCTGTTGAATATTTTAATGTGTTGTTAGGAATCAGGAACGATGAATTATAGAGGAGCTCCAACTGAGACCGGAATGGAAAGTCAACTTTAAAGTATAGATGTAAGACTACTTAAAGGCAAGTACCATAAGGCCATAATTATTGGCACCCTTGATAAAGATTAGCAAAAAAGAATTTTTATAGCCCTCAGAACAGCCTCAATGCATCGGGCATGGACTTTACAAGGTGTCGAAAGCGTTCCATAGAGATGCTGTCCCATGTTGACTCCAATACTTCCCACAGTTGTGTCAAGTTGGCTGGATGTCCTTTGGGTGGTGGACCATTCTTGATACACATATAAACTGTTGGGCGTGAAAAACCCAGCAGCGTTGCAATACTTGATACACTCAAACCAGTGCACCTGGCACCTACAGTACTACCATACCCCATTCAAGGGCTTTTAAATATTTTGTCTTGCCCATTTACCCTCTGAATGTCACACACACAATCCATGTCTCAATTGTCTCAAGGCATAAAAAATATTTCTTTAACCTGTCTCCTCCCCTTTATCTACACTGATTGAAGTGGATTTAACAGGTGACATCAATAAGGGATCATAGCTTTCACCTGGATTCACATGGTCACTCTGTCATGGAAAGAGCAGGTGTTCCTAATGTTTTGTACACTCAGTGTATAACTCAGTATTTGTATAAATAAATTATACAAATACTGAGCTATATTGTATGCTCAAAAAATTGGGACATGATTTTATACTAATACAATTGCTCAGAGAACAAGATTTTGTTAAACAAGTAATAAAAGAGATCTCAAAAAGATAGGGGTCACAATTATTGGCAATCCTGTTTTCAATACGCCAGCACCGTCACCTTCTGAGGATAATGATAGTGAGCCTTTTTCAAAAATATTTTATGAGATTGGAGAACATGTTGGGAGGGATTTTAGACTGTACCTCCATGCAGAATCTTTCTAGATCCTTGATATCCTTCGTCTGCTCTTATGGACTGGCCTCTTCACTTCAAACCACAGGTTTTCAATGGGGTTCAAGTCCTGAGACTGAAATGCCATTGCAAAATGTACATTTTGTGGTCAATTAAGCATTTCTTTGTGGATTTTGATCAATGCGTGGGGTTATTGGCTTGCTGAAAGATCCAGTTGCGGCCAAGTGTCAGCCTCCTGGCAGAGGCAACCAGGTTTTTGGCTAAAATGTCCTCATACTGAGTAAAGTTAATGATGCTGTTTACCTTAACAAGGGCAACAGGACCAGTGGAAGCAAAATAGCCCCATAACATCAAAGATGCACCACCATATTTTATCGTAGCTTTGAGGTATTTTTCTGCTTCTGCTTCCGTTTTTCAACGCTAAATCCACCACTGGTATGTGTGGAGTTTGATAAACGGCATTGGCACTTGGATTGGGACCAACGCTATGGTCAGATGACATGAAAATAGAGCTCTTTGGCCACGCACACCAATGGTGAGTTTGGCGTTGAAAAACGGAAGCATACTGTTGAACTCGGAAGTTTACATACACCTTAGCCAAATACATTTAAACTCAGTTTTTCACAATTCCTGACGTTTAATCCTAGTAAGAATTCTATGTCTTTTGTCAGTTAGGATCACCACTTTATTTTAAGAATGTGAAATGTGAAATTTTGGCCTATTCTTCCTGACAGAGCTGGTGTAACTGAGTCAGGTTTGTAGGCCTTGCTCGCACACACTTTTTCAGTTCTACCCACAAATGTTCTATGGGATTGAGATCGGGGCTTTGTGATAGCCACTCCAATACCCTGACTTTATTGTCCTTAAGCCATTTTGCCACAACTTTGGAAGTATGCTTGGGGTCATTGTCCATTTGGAAGACCCATTTGTGACCAAGCTTTAACTTCCAGACTGATGTCTTGAGATGTTGCTTCAATATATCCACATACTTTTCCATCCTCATGATGCCATCTATTTTGTGAAGTGCACCCCCACAACATGATGCTGCCACCCCCATGCTTCACAGTTGGGATGGTGTTCTTCAGCTTGCAAGCCTCCCCATTTTTCCTCCAAATATATTGATAGTCATTATGGCCAAACAGTTCTATTTTTGTTTCATCAGACCAGAGGACATTTCTCCAAAAAGTACGATCTTTGTCCCCATGTGCAGTTGCAAACCGTAGTCTGGCTTTTTTATGGCGGTTTTGGAGCAGTGGCTTCTTCCTTGCTGAGCGGCCTTTCAGTTAAGTCGATATAGGACTCGTTTTACTGTGGATATAGATACTTTGTACCTGTTTCCTCCAGTACTTCACAAGGTCCTTTGCTGTTGTTCTGGGATTGATTTGCACTTTTCGCACCAAAGTATGTTCAAATCAAATCACATTTATTTATATAGCCCTTCTTACATCAGCTGATATCTCAAAGTGCTGTACAGAAACTCAGCCTAAACCCCAAACAGCAAGTAATGCAGGTGTAGAAGCACGGTGGCTAGGGAAAACTCCCTAGAAAGGCCAAAACCTAGGAAGAAACCTAGAGAGGAACCCGGCTATGAGGGGTGGCCAGTCCTCTTCTGGCTGTGCCGGGTGGAGATTATAACAGAACATGGCCAAGATGTTCAAATGTTCATAAATGACCAGCATGGTCAAATAATAATAATCACAGTAGTTGTCGAGGGTGCAACAAGTCAGCACCTCAAGAGTAAATGTCAGTTGGCTTTTCATAGCCGATCATTGAGAGTATCTCTACCACTCCTGCTGTCTCTAGAGAGTTGAAAACAGTAGGTCTGGGACAGGTAGCGCGTCCGGTGAACAGGTCAGGGTTCCAGAGCCACAGGCAGAACAGTTGAAACTGGAGCAGCAGCACGGCCAGGTGGAATGGGGACAGCAAGGAGTCATCATGCCAGGTAGTCCTGAGGCATGGTCCTAGGGCTCAGGTCCTCCGAGAGAGAGAAAGAAAGAAAGAGAGAAAGGGAGAATTAGAGAGAGCATACTTAAATTCACACAGGACACCAGATAAGACAGATATAACAGACTGACCCTAGCCCCCCGACACATAAACTACTGCAGCATAAATACTGGAGGCTGAGACAGGAGGGGTCAGGAGACACTGTGGCCCCATCCGATGTTTGTCTCTAGGAGACAGAACGCCTCTGCTTCCTGAGCGGTATGACGGCTGCATGTTTCCATTGTGTTTATACTTGCGTACTATTGTTTGTACAGATGAACGTTGTACCTTCAGGCGTTTGAACCAGACTTGTGGAGGTCTACAATTTTTTTTCTGAGGTCTTGGCTGATTTCTTTTGATTTTCCCATGATGTAAGCAAAGAGGCACTGAGTTTGAAGGTAGGCCTTGAAATACATCCACAGGTACACCTCCAATTGACTCAAATGATGTCAATTAGCCTATCAGAAGCTTCTAAAGCCATGACATAATTGTGATACATTGAATTGTAGCTCAGTTGGTAGAGCATGGTGTTTGCAACACCAGGGTTGTGGGTTCGATTCCCACGGGGGGCCAGCACAGGAAAAAAATGTATGAAATTGTATGAAATGTATGCATTCACTACTGTAAGTCACTGTGGATAAGAGCGTCTGCTAAATGACTAAAATGTAAAAAAAAAAAAAAAATGTAAATGTATAAGTGAAATAATCTGTATGTGAACAATAATCTGTCTGGGAAAAATTGCTTGTGTCATGCACAAAGTAGATGTCCTAACTGACTTGCCCAAACTATAGTTTATTAACAAGAAATTTGTGGAGTGGTTGAAAAACGAGTTTTAATGACTCCAACCTAAGTGTATGTAAACTTCCGACTTCAACTGTATGTAGAAAAGTACCTCATACCTACAGTAAAATATGGTGGTGGATATTTTATGTTATGGGCTATTTTGCTTCCACTGGTCCTAGATCCCTAGATTTTTTTTAAATTACTTGTTGTCTGAGCAATTGTATTAGTATAAAATAATATAATAAACCCGTTTTGGAGCATGCAATATAGCTTATTTTATAGTGTCTTTTTTTGTTCATCTTTATCAAGAGTGCCAATAATTATGGACCTGACATATCTAGAATTGACTAGAATAGCACAAAGGAGATGTAGCTGTGTTGCATTGCCATTGTTCTATTCATGACAATCCTTAGCTACAGTGTATGTGCATCACCAGTGTAACAATGCCTGCTTAATTCAACTGAGAAGGGTAATGTAGATGTCAAATAAAGATCAGGTGAAGTGTGTGTCCACTCCATCTATTCACTTTCTATGTTGACGTGGCGAATACCTTTGTTGTCATTCTCTCTCTCTCTCCCTCCAGCTCCACACTAAGAGTCCAGAGACTGAAGAGATAATCACACAGGAAAGGATCCTTCCAGAACACACATAGGGATCTGATCTGCAGAGAGTGTGTGTGTGTGAGGAGGCCGTGTGGTGTTTGTTCTTAACCCCCTCCACCCCTCCACTCCTTACCCACAATCGCGTTCTCCAACCTCCCTTACCCCCTGACCCCTAACCCCCAGCCATGATGTCGGGGAAGGGGAAGGCTAGCCCGCGTCACCGGCCATGGTCCGTGTACCGGGCTAACACCTTTGACCTCTCAGCTGAGATGATGGGGCTGACTCTGGCAGGTAAGGGCCATGTTACCATAGTTACCGTAGTAACAGTATTCCTGTATGTTTGCCCACTGAAAATAAGTATGTGCATAAACTTACCTTTTTTGTCGCTGTAGTTGTAAAAAAATAAATAAGAATATCTTGTGTTCTTGTAGGTAACAGTCAGGACCCAGATGAGCCAGTGCTGGAGTTCAGCCTGGGTGAGTGATGTTGCTGAAGTCATCTTCTCACTCCGGTTCAATTGTCTTTGATACTTACAACAGTACCAGGGTTTCTGTTAGCGGTTAATAGCCGGCTTTTGTCCAGTTGAAAAAATGGAAAAACCCATAAATAAAATTACTGCTGGTCAATTGTCAGGGTCCCATTACAAAATTATACTTTTTAGCCTATTCATTGATGGAAATACCAGTCGATGGAAATACATTTGACTGGTCATGGTTATCAGTCTATAGGTTAATTTGCATGATTTAATGGAATTAAATTGCCGCATGCACAGTATATTTGTTATGTAGGCTATCTTATTTATCACACGCTGTAAGACAGCGCAAGAGCTGCTGCTGCAACAACTTGTGGTGCTTTCAAGACAACTGTAAACTCTGAAAAATAAAAGGTCAAATCGTGATGTCAGTGATGTTCAGGTAGGAAAGTCGGCGCTCTAGAAAGAGGCCTGAATGTTTTAATACATATTATGAGGCATGTCTTAACTTTCTTCAAAGTAGCCATTTAGATCTCCCCTTTTTCTAAATTTGTAACGGATATTTTCATCTCTGTCACATGAAACCGCTCGAATGTGCAGTGCCCTTTTGACAACAGTGTTTTGCTGCTAATTGCATTATGGAACAAACACCCGCACGTAGCCTACTGCCTTGTGCACATTGCTGCGCTTATATTGTGAAGAAATAATAGTTAATCAATATTTTAAGCTAAACATTCTCATCTGTTACATCAGACTTTTGCTAGGCCAACTGGTTGTATGAATTTTGAATCTGTCCCAGAGTTTGGAATAAACAATATCTTTCTCGACAAGCTGATCAATAGAATAAGTAGCCTAAACTTTTCTACTATAGTAGATTGACATAGGCTAGTGATTTTGCTGTTTGTTACGTGTTGTTGGCTGAGGAAAAGTAAGTGTGGCTCCGAAGAACATGGCTGAGGTTTTACATTCTCCCAACCAATTGTGCTATTTTGTTTGTTTTTTCAGTAACTTCTTTTGTAACTTATTTTGTACATAATGTTGCTGCTACTGTCTCTTATGACTGAAAATAACTTCTGGACATCAGAACAGCAATTACTCACCGCGGACTGGAACAAACTGTTTCCTTTAACGAGTCCAACGAGAAGGATATACTGCTTTCACTGGAACAGACCCAGATCCCCGTCATTTGCGTGAAGAAAAGACGCAGGAAAAGCCTCTTCCTCAATGTTTTAATTTTTTATTTCACTTTTTATTTCACCTTTATTTAACCAGGTTGGCCAGTTGAGAACAAGTTCTCATTTACAACTGTGACCTGGCCAAGATTAAGCAAAGCAGTGCGACAAAAACAACAACAGAGTTACACATAAACAAACTTAATCAATAACACAATAGAAAAATCTATGTACAGTGTGTGCAAATGTAGAAGAGCAGGGAGGTAAGGCAAAAAATAGGCAATATTGGCAAAATAATTACAATTTAGCATTAACACTGGAGTGATAGATGTGCAGATGATGATGTGCAAGTAGAGATACTGGGGTGCAAAAGAGCAAGAGGATAAAGAACAATATGGGGATGAGGTAGTTGGGTGTGCTATTTACAGATTGGTTGTGTACAGGTACAGTAATTGGTAAGCTGCTCTGACAGCTGATGCTTAAAGTTAGAGAGGGAGATATAAGACTCCAGCTTCAGTGATTTTTGCAATTCGTTCCAGTCATTGGCAGCAGAGAACTGGAAGGAAAGGCGGCCAAAGGAAGTGTTGGCTTTGGGGATGACCAGTGAAATATACCTGCTGGAGCAAGTGCTATGGGTGGGTGTTGCTATGGTGACCAGTGAGCTGAGATAAGGCGGGGCTTTACCTAGCAAAGTCTTATAGATGACCTGGAGCCAGTGGGTTCGGCGACGAATATGTAATGAGGGCCAGCCAACGAGAGGATACAGGTCGCAGTGGTGGGTAGTATATGGGGCTTTGGTGACAAAACGGATGGCACTGTAATAGACTACATCCAGTTTGCTGAGTAGAGTGTTGGGGGCTATTTTGTAAATGACATCGCCGAAGTCAAGGATTGGTAGGATAGTCAGTTTTACAAGGTTATGTTTGGTAGCATGAGTGAAGAAGGCTTTGTTGCGAAATAGGAAGCCGATTCTAGATTTAATTTTGGATTGGAGATGCTTAATGTGAGTCTGGAAGGAGAGTTTACAGTATAACCAGTGTCACGAACCGGCTCAAAGTTCGTAACAAAAGGGAGACAATGTGGAGATAAAGAATAACAAAATATATTTATTAACTGAAGTAAAGTAAATACAATTAACAATGGTGTGTGTGATCAGTAGTCAGTGGTGTAAGTGAGTGGTTGCGTGTATACATATGATAATGAGGGGTGTTGAAAGGTGCCAACGCACACTGCTGCTACTCACTGTTTATTATCTATGCAAAGTCACTTCACCCCTACTTACATTTACAAATTACCTCAACTAAGCTGTACCCCCACTGACTCGGTACCGGTACCCGCTGTACAGTGCCTTGCGAAAGTATTCGGCCTCCTTGAACTTTTCGACCTTTTGCCACATTTCAGGCTTCAAACATAAAGATATAAAACTGTAATTTTTTGTGAAGAATCAACAACAAGTGGGACACAATCATGAAGTGGAACGAAATTTAGTGGATATTTCAAACTTTTTTAACAAATAAAAAACTGAAAAATTGGGCGTGCAAAACTATTCAGCCCCTTTACTTTCAGTGCAGCAAACTCTCTCCAGAAGTTCAGTGAGGATCTCTGAATGATCCAATGTTGACCTAAATGACTAATGATGATAAATAGAATCCACCTGTGTGTAATCAAGTCTCCGTATAAATGCACCTGCTCTGTGATAGTCTCAGAGGTCTGTTTAAAGCGCCGTAAGATTTTCAAAGTGCACATAAGAAATCGATAAGAAGGACCGCACATCGTTGTATCCTCAACTTGCATGTTCTGTTAATATGAATGACCATATTCTAAATTTGATTTATGTCATTCTGAGCATTCTGGGCGGACGCCCTAACCAATGCATACGGATCCAGTAAATTTCTTAAATGTCCAGTCAATTAAAATGTTGCCGGTCAAATGGAAACCCTAAACAGTACCCATTGATTCTTGAAGAATAAAGCTTATAAATGCCTTATTAGTTTAGTACAACTGTCTTACTTATCATAACACAAAAAAAATTAAACAAATTACATTTCCCCAGCCCCATCCCTATTTTAGGGCCAGGATTGAGATTTCAGATTTTGCTTTTAATGTTCACTTCCCTGTTATACCCCCAGCTTGCAGTGAGCTGATCACCCCAGCATTGGACCGTAAACCGACCAGCTTTGTGGCGGTCAGCTGTACCACTCCTCCCCAGGCCTTCTGGACCAAACATGCTCAGACAGAGATCATAGAGGTAGAACCACACCCAGAGATGGGCAGTATTTCTGTTACATGTATTCAAAATACATATTTAATTACTTCTGAAGAACAATCTAATGTATTTTGTAACTTTTCTATACCATTCTTTATAGGGGTTCACAATTTTGTGGCCCCCTTTCACCCTGCATTGGTATCAGAAGGCTGATGGATTTAGGGTTTGATAAGAGTGTCTGCTAAATGATTTAAATGTAAATGTAAAAAGATTAACACTTGTAAAGCATGCTGGATAGGATTATAATGAGCTCTGCCCCCAAAACAAGGCCAATAATAATACCCAGTGTGCTTTGCAATTGTTCATTTTTACATTTAGCAGACACTCTTACCCAGAGCGACTTACAGTCAGTGAATTCTCTCTCTCTCTCTCTCTCTTTCTCTCTCTCTCTCTCTCTCTCTCTCTCTCTCTCTCTCTCTCTCTCTAGGGTACTAGTAATCCTATCTATCTGAGCAGTATAGCGTTCTTCCAGGACTCTCTGATCACTCAGCAGACCCAGGTCAAGCTATCTGTGTATGACGTCAAGGACCGCTCCCAGGGCACGGTACGAAATATCACCCTCAAAAACTACTCCAACTCCCCCACTACATTCAACTGCCCAAACCTCACAACTTTCCAAACTCTTCAACCCCAAACTAATCAAACACTCCACTCCCAGATGTACCTGCTAGGGTCAGCCATGTTCCCTGTGAAGGAGCTGCTGCAGGACAAACACCACAGACTCCACCTCACCCTCAGGTAACACACAGACACATACACACACACAACCTCCATATACATCCTCAGCTATTGTTAAGTAGTAGGGCCGGGTATGGGCATAAGAGCCTAAGTACTGTAGAGACACCTATTACTGTCTGTCCCCAGGTCAGCGGAGAACGAGCGCATGGGCAACATCACCATCATCGCCTGGCAGATAGAGGAGAGGAGGGAGCAGAGAGCCCCTGTCGCACGGCAGGACACCATCAATGGCAGGGTGAGTAGCCTGGTCTGCTTCTTAATGAGGAAGGAAGACTGTAAGGTCAAAACTTAGTAATAACCATATTATCTGATTTGTTTGACGATGTACCACAGAGTATGTACTGTAGACCTACTTTGTTAAATGTTTGTAGGATTATTCTTTGCACCTTTTCCCCTTTCCTGGCTTACCTGTCTGTGTTCAGATCACTGTCCTCTGCTCGAGGCAAGCTAGGGACAGCCATATTGCTTTCACTTGTTTGGTGAGTGGCCAAGAAGGACAAGGAGAAAGGTTAAATCCACATGGTAGAAATTCAGCCAGTCGGTTCAGGTTACTGTTCAAGTGAAGGGTATCCAGGATGAATCATACAATGAAGATGTCTGTTCCTTTTTGTGTTTCTCAGATGGTTCTTCCAGTGGATGATAGCCTGACTGAGTCCGTGAACATCAGGGCCAAGTCTGCGTCTCTGTGCAAAGACACACTGCTGAAGGCTGGTGAGTGTGTGTTCCAGTGTGTGTCAGTCAGTGTGTGTTTCTCTATTGGCAAGTGTGTGTTTGTCTGAAAGGGCAATTCCGCCACTTTTCAACCTCATATTAATTATCTCCAGCACCAAAACAGTGTATGTGAAAACAGCACATTTCTATAATCTGTGGTTAAAAAGAAAACAAAGGTCCTAAAAAAATGCTTCTCTGTGACATCACAGGGTAGGATTAAAAGTAAAAAAAGAAATAAAAAAATGCAATTTTCAAAACCGGCAATGAGTTTCTAGCCAGAGGGAGGGTATTTTCTTGATTGAGACAGTTTCACAGACATGTTCAATCTATCCTCGTCCCAGTCTGTAATCCCAACATATTTAAAGCTGACCACCATTGTCCCTGTTCCCAAGAGCTCCAAGGTAACCTGTCTAAATGACTATCGCCTTGTAGCACTCACATATGTAATTATGAAATGCTTTGAAAGGCTGGTCATGATACACATCAACACCATCATCCCAGACACCCTGGACCCGCTCCAATTTGCATATCGCCCCAACAGAACCACAGATGATGCAATCTCAATTGCACTTCACACTGTTCTCTCCCACCTGGACAAGAGAGGAAATAACTATGTGAGAATACTGTTAATAAACTACAGCTCAGCTTTCAACACCATAGTCCCCTCCAAGCTCATCACAAAACTAGGGACCCTGGGACTTAACCCCTCCCTCTGCAACTAGATCCTGGACTTCCTGACCACAGGCCCAGCCTTCAACACGGGGCCCCTCAGGTGTGTGTGCTCAGTCCCCTCCTGTACTCCCTGTTCACCCACGACTGCGTGGCCACGCACGACTCCAACACCATTATCAAGTTTGCTGACGACATGACTGTGGTAGGCCTGATCACCGATGGCGATGAGTCAGCCTACAGGGACGAGGTCAGAGACTTAGCAGTGTGGTGCAGGACAACAACCTCTCCCTCAATGTCAGTAAGACATTGTTCGTGCATTCAAGACACTATCCGAAGGGTGACGAAGGGTGACGCGCCCGACGCGTTTCGTGACAAAAAAATTCTAAATATTCCATTACCGTACTTCGAAGCATGTCAACCGCTGTTTAAAATCAATTTTTATGCGATTTTTCTCTTAAAAAAGCGATAATATTCCGACCGGGAAACCCTGTTTTCGTTCAAAGACGAAAAAATAAAAACATGGAGTCGTCTCGTGCACGCGCCCCCAGTCTCATTGTTCTCTGATCGACCACTATCCAAATGCGCTACTGTTTTTCAGCCATGGGCTGCAAAGTCATCATTCAAAGTTCTGCCGCCTTCTGAGAGCCTATGGGAGCCGTAGGAAGTGTCACGTTACAGCAGAGATCCTCAGTTTTCAATAAAGAGAGTGTAGAAGGCCAAGAAATGGTCAGAGAGGGCACTTCCTGTAAGGAATCTTCTCAGGTTTTTGCCTGCCATATGAGTTCTGTTATACTCACAGACACCATTCAAACAGTTTTAGAAACTTTAGTTTTTTTTATATGCATATTCTAGTTTCTGGGCAGTAGTAATAACCAGATTAAATCGGGTACGTTTTTTATCCGGCCGTGCAAATACTGCCCCCTACCCTAGAGAGGTTAAGCACCAGCTGTCAGAGCAGCTCACAGATTACTGCACCTGTACATAGCCCATCTATGATTTAGCCCAAACAACTACCTCTTCCCTTACTGTATTTATTTATTTTTATTTTTTCTCCTTTGCAACCTATTATTTCTATTTCTAGTTTGCACTTTCTTCCACTGCAAATCTGCCATTCCCTGTGTTTTACTTGCTATATTGTATTTACTTCGCCACCATGGGCTTTTTTTGCCTTTACCTCCCTTATCTCACCTCATTTGCTCACTTTGTATATAGACTTATTTTTCTACTATATTATTGACTGTAGGTTTGTTTTACACCATGTGTAACTCTGCTGTTGTATGTGTCAAACTGCTTTGCTTTATCTTGGCCAGGTCGCAATTGTAAATGAGAACTTGTTCTCAACTTGCCTACCTGGTTAAATAAAGGTGAAATAAATAAGGACTTAACATGGTCCACATACACCCTCCACATACACCCTCCTCCTATTTTATTTATATGTTAAGACTCTGCATCATTGTGAAGGGCTTGTAAGCAAGCATTTCACATTAAAGTCTACTCCAGTTGTATTCAGTGCGTGTAACAAATACAATTTGATTTGATTTGATTCCCACATCACCGTGAATCTCAAAGTGTTAAAACATTTTTTTTAAATGTTTTAACTTTCGATGATGTCATCGGGTAGACCTTTAAAAAAAATGTTGTTCCACAAAACATAGAAATGCGCTGTTTTCACATATGTAGACACTGGTATTGTGCTGGAGATAATGAACATTTGGTTGAAAGTGTTGAAATTGCCCTTTAAGTGTGTGTTTTAATGAGATAGTATGTATGTCCTTCTCTATTCATAGCATACTCCTAGGTTCTAATTCTCAGAGTAAAAAACTATACGGACACTATGAAAGCTTAACCAAGTTTTATTCTTCCCAGAGGGTCAATACAGCTGCATTCAGACAAAACATGTTTCCACCAACACAAGTATATATATACTCCAATTTAGATGCACTCCTTCTCTCCAACCCTTACATCTGTTATGGTTCGACAGGAGGACGAAGTGATGGGATAATAAACTGTTCCTCCTCCCTTAAGGTGACCTGACCTGACCTGACCTCAACCCCCTTGATGCCTAATGCAAAGTTCTCCACCCATATCACCTATAGCACTCCCTTAACTGCCTCTCCTCTAACCAGCACATTCCAAAGCCATCTGGCTCCTACAGATAACTATTTAACTTCTGATGTGAAAACCAGTCTCTATAACTCATCAGACACTATAGTATTACTTCTGATGTATCATGTGTCTAGTATAACAATGTTCCAAGTTTAACCCAGAATCTAACAATACAGACAGTTTACAGATTTAGGAATTATGACACTGTATCCCACTGCTGGCTTGCATTTGAAGTTAAGCAGGGTTGGTCCTGGTCGGTCACTGGATGGTAGATCAAATGCTGCTGGAAGTGGTATTGGAGGGCCAGTAGGAGGCACTCTTTCCTCTGACCTACAAAAAATATCCCAATGTCCCAGGGCAGTGATTGGGGACATTGCCCTGTGTAGGGTGCTGTCTTTCGGATGGGATGTTAAATGAGTGTCCTGACTCTGTGGTCACTAAAGATCCCATGGAACTTATTGTAAGAGTAGGGGTGTTAACCCTGGTGTCCTGGCTATATTCCCAATCTGGACCCTCATACCATCATGGCCACCTAATCCCCAGCTTCCAATTGGCTCATTCCTCTCCCCTGTAACTATTCCCCAGGTTGTTGCTGTAAATGGGAATGTGTTCTCAGTCAACTTACCTGGAAAAATAAGGGTTAAATCAAATAAATGCATTTAATAAATGATGTAATGAATGATTAATTGATGTATTGACTAGTGTTTTGCTGTGCTGTCAGTGTTTGGTGGCACCATGTCTCGTATGTACCGTTTCCCCACCACGGACGGGAACCACCTACGTATCCTGGAGCAGATGGCTGAGAGTGTCCTCTCTCTACACATCCCTCGGCAGTTTGTCAAACTACTGCTGGAGGAGGACGCTGTCAGGTACGCTGCTATACACTGTTAAAATGAAGTGCTTTGTAACGCAAAAACTAATGGCAACTGAGCTGCCACCAAGGTGAAGGAGACAAAATATTAACTCTGTTGGAGTATTGAAACACATCATCCTGAGAGATTTTTAAACATTACATGGCGTGTGTAACAAATCAAATTAAATGTTATTTGTCACATGCGCCAAATAGAACAGAATAGAACCAACAATAGAACCAACAATGCAGTTCAATAAATAGAGTTAAGAAAATATTTACAAAATAAACTAAAGTAAAAAATAAAAAGTAACACAATAAAATTACATAAGAACAAGGCTATATACAGGGGGTACCGGTACCAAGCCAATGTGCGGGGGTACAGGTTAGTCGAGGCAATTTGTAAAGTGACTATGCATAGATAATAAACAGTGAGTAGCAGCAGTGTAAAAACAAGGGGAGAGAACTGTCTATGACTTAGGTGACTGGAGTCTTTGACAGTTTTTTGGGGCTTCCTCTTACACCACCTAGTATATAGGTCCTGGATGTCAGGAAGCTTGGCCCCAGTGATGTATTGGGCCATACACACTATCCTCTGTAGCGCCTTACGGTCAGCTGCCGAGCCAGATGGTGATACCAGATGGTGATCCAAACAGTCAGGATGCTCTCGATGGTGCAGCTGTATAACTTTTTGAGGATCTGAGGACCCATGCCAAATCTTTTCAGTCTCCTGAGGGGGGAAAGCTGTTGTCGTGGACCAGAGTTTGGACCAGGATACTTTGTTGGTGATGTGGACACCAAGGAACTTGAAACTCTTTACCCGCTCCACTACAGCCCCATCGATGTGAATGGGGGCGTATTCGGCCCTCCTTTTCCTGTAGTCCACGATCAGCTCCTTTGTCTTGCTCACATTTTGGGAGAGGTTGCTGTTCTGGCACAACACTGCCAGGTATCTGACCTCCTCCCTATAGGCTGTCTCATCGTTGTCGGTGATCAGGCCTACCACTGTTGTGTCGTCAGCAAACTTAATGATGGTGTTGGAGTCGTGGGTGAACAGGGAGTACAGGAGGGGACTAAGCACGCACACCTGATGGGCCCCGGTGTTGAGGATCAGCGTGGCAGATGTGTTGTTGCCTACCCTTATCACCTGGGGATGGCCGTCAGGAAGTCCAGGATCCAGTTGCAGAGAGAGGTGTTTAGTCCCAGGGTCCTTAGCTTAGTGATGAGCTTTGTGAGCACTATGGTGTTGAATGCTGAGCTGTAGTCAATGAACAGCATTCTCACATAGGTGTTCCTTTTGTCCAGGTGGGAAAGGGCAGGGTGGAGTGTGACTGAGATAGCGTCAACTGTGGATATGTTGCGGCGGTATGCGAATTGGAGTGGGTCTAGGGTTTGATGATGGTGTTGATGTGGGCCATGAGCAGCCTTTTAAAGCACTTCATGGCTACCGACGTGAGTGCTACTGGGCGGTAGTCATTTAGGTAGGTTACATTCAAATTCTTGGGCACAGGGACTATGGTGGTCTGCTTGAAACGTGTGTATTACAGACTCGGTCAGGGAGAGGTTGAAAATGTCAGTGAAGACACTTGCCAGTGCATGCTCTGAGTACACTCCTTGGTAATCCGTCTGGCCCAGCGGCTTTGTGAATATTGACCTGTTTAAAGTTCTTCTCACATCGGCTACGTAGGGCGTGATCACACAGTCGTCCGGAATAGCTGGTGCTCTCATGCATGCTTCAGTGCTGCTTGCCTCGAAGCGAGCATAGAAGGCATTTAGCTCGTCTGGTAGGCTTGCGTCACTGGGCAGCTCGTGGCTGTGTTTCCCTTTGTAGTCCGTAATAGTTTGTAAGCCCTGCCACATCCGACGAACGTCAGAGCCGGTATAGTAGGATTCAATCTTAGTCCTGTATTGACGCTTTGCCTGTTTGATGGTTCGATTGAGGGCATAGTGGAATTTTATATCAGTGTCCGGATTAGTGTCCCGCTCCTGAAAGATAAAGCTCGGTGCGGATGTTGCCTGTAATCCATGGCTTCTGGTTGGGATATGTACATGTGGTCACTGTGGGGACGACGTCGTCAATGCACTTATTGATGAAGCCGGTGACTGGGGTGGTATACTCCTCAATGCAATTGGATGAATCACGGAACATATTCCAGTCTGTGCTAGCAAAACAGTCCTGTAGCATTGCATCCGCGTCATCTGACCACTTCTGTATTGAGAGAATCACTGGTACTTCCTGCTTTAGTTTTTGCTTGTAAGCAGGAATCAGGAGGATATAATTATGGTCAGATTTGCCAAATGGAGGGTGAGGGAGAGCTTCGTATGCGTCTCTGTGTGTGGAGTAAAAGTGGTATAGGTTTTTTTCCCTCAGTTTGCACATGTGACATGCTAGTAGAAATGAGGTAAAACTGATTTAAGTTTGCCAGCATTAAAGTCCCCGACCACCAGGAGCGCCGCTTCTGGATGAGCATTTTCTTGTTTGCTTATGGCCCTATGTAGCTCGTTGAGTGTGGTCTTAGTGCCAGCATCAGTTTGTGGTGGTAAATGACGGCTACGAATAATATAGTTGAGAACTCTCTTGGTAGATAGTGCGGTCTACAGCTTATCATGAGGTACTCTTCCTCAGACAAGCAATACCTAGAGACTTCTTTAATATTAGACATCGCCCACCAGCAGTTATTGACAAATAGACACACCACAGCCCCTCGTCTTACCTGACTTAGCTTCTCTGTTCTCCCAATACGCGGAAAACCCAGCCAGCTCTATATTATCCATGTCGTCGTTCAGCCATGACTCGGTGAAACATAATATATTACAGTTTTTAATGTCTCGTTGGTAGGATAGTCTCGACCGTAGATCATCTAGTTTGTTTTCCAGTAATTGCACGTTGGCCAATAGAACCGATGGTAATGGCGATTTACTCACTCGCATACGAATCCTAACAAGGCACCCCAACCTTTTCCCTTGGTATCTCCGCCATTTCACGCTAATGATGGGGTTTTGGGCCTGTTCTCCGGAAAGCAGTATATTCTTCCCGCCTGACTCATTAATGAAAAAATCTTCCTCCAGTTGGATGGTGAGTAATTGCTGTTTTGATGTCCAGAAGCTATTTTCGGTCATAACAGACGGTAGCAGCAACTTTATGTACAAAATGAGTTACAAACAATGCGGAAAAACAAACAAAATAGCACAGTTGGTTAGGAGCCTGTAAAACTGCGCTATTATTACATTATTATTACACCACTTAATAAAGCGTTGAGCAACACCTTGCCAGGGACTGGGAGCATATACAGTACCAGTCAAAAGTTTTGACAGACCTACTCATTCAAGGGTTTTTCTTTATTTTTACTATTTTCTACATTGTAAAATAACACATATGGAATCATGTCGTAACCCAAAAAGTGTTAAACAAATCTAAATATATTTTATATTTGAGATTCTTCAAATTAGCCACCCTTTGCCTTGATGACAGCTTTGCACACTCTTGGCATTCTCTCAACCAGTTTCATGAGGAAGGCTTTTCCAATGGTCTTGAAGGAGTTCCCACGTATGTGTTTTGGGTCATTGTCCTCTTGGAAAACAAATGAAAAACAAGCGCAAACCAGATGGTATGGCATATCGCTGCAGAATGCTGTGGTAGCTATGCTGGTTAAGTGTGCCTTGAATTCTAAATAAATCACTGACAGTGTCACCAGCAAAGCACCATCACACTTTCTCCTCCATGCTTCACGGTGGGAACCACACATGCAGAGATCATCCATTCATCTACTCTGCATCTCACAAAGACACAGCGGTTGGAACCAAAATTTGGACTCATCAGACCAAAATACAGATTTCCACCGGTGTTTCTTGGCCCAAGCAAGTCTCTTCTTATTGGTGTCCTTTAGTCTTCTCTGAACAGTTGATGTTGAGATGTGTCTCTTACTTGAACTCTGTGAAGCATTTATTTGGGCTGCAATCTGAGGTGCAGTTAACTAATGAACTTAACCTCTGCAGCAGAGGTAACTCTGGGTCTTCCTTTCCTGTGGCGGTCATCATGAGAGCCAGTTTCATCATAGCGCTTCATGGTTTTTGCGACTGCACTTTAAAAACTTAAAGTTCTTGAAATGTTCCATATTGACTGACCTTCGTGGCTTAAAGTAATGATGTGCTGTTGTTTCTCTTTGCTTATTTGCGCTGTTCTTGACATAATTTGGACTTGGTCTTTTACCAATCAGGGCAGTCTTCTGTATACCACTCCTACCTTGTCACAACACAACTGATTGGCTCACATTCATTAAGAAGGAAAGAAATTCCACAAATTAACTTTTAACAAGGCACACCTGTTATTTGAAATGCATTCCAGGTGACTACCTCATGAAGCTGGTTGAGAGAATGCCAAGAGTGCGCAAAGCTGTCATCAAGGCAAAGGGTGGCCACTTTGAAGAATCTCAAATATAAAATATATTTTGAATTGTTTAACACTTTTTTGGTTATTACATGATTCATGATACATGATATGTGTTATTTCATAGTTTTGATGTCTTCACTATTATTCTACAATGCAGAAAATAGTCAGATAAAGAAAAACCCTGGAATCAGTAGGTGTGTCCAAACATTTGACTGGTGCTGTACATGATAATTTAGTGTGTTGATGCTCCCTTTTACATGCACTGAAACCCCAAAAAGTGTTTTCACAACATTCTCTTAAAAACACCAATATTCAGATTGAAGAACCACTTTGGGTTTTTGAGAGTACTTATATTTTGTTTAAAAACAATTTCTGTGTATCAGAACACTTCCATTGGGTCTACATTCAAACATCAGATCTCAGGTTAGGTGCGCTACTTTCCATGGTTTCACTACACAATCATGGTGTATTGAGTCTTTTTACTTTTACAGTGTACTACTTTGTGTGTGTGTGTGTGTGTGTGTGTGTGTGTGTGTGTGTGTGTGTGTGTAGGGTGTGTGAACTGGAGGAGTTGGGGGAGTTGTCTCCATGTTGGGAGAACCTGAGGAGGGAGATTATTGCTCAGTACCAGACCATCATCCTCAGCTACCAGGAGACCATCGGCGACCTACACGAATATAAAGGTTAGCGCCATACTTTATAGAACATTACACCAACAGTCCAGAAAACACAACAATCCTGCTGGACTGCACCTAAACATTTTAAAAACATATTATTAATATCAGTGTTGTTAGTACAAGTGTTAACAACACGGCAATCAGGGATGATTTTAGCATGTAAATCTTGGTGGGGGGGATGCATGCCAGCAAAACCATTACACAACACAACACAAAACAATACATGAATTGCACTATAACGGTGACAAACAGTGCCCACAAACTGTTAGGGCCTACATAAAGCTGTCCCAACAGCAGAGTCCCTCCCAACAGCAGTCCCAACACCTTACCACTGCTACACCTGGCTATCAGCGGAGCCTCATTCAGCCTCATTTACTGCCTTTTAAAAAAACATAGCTGATATGGCTGACAAATGTGGTTTCTAATGACAATTAAGATGTACAAACTATGGCATAAGGGGACTACAAGCGGATAAGAGGCCATCCCTTATTTCGATTAAGACATTAATGAGCGAGCTAGGATGGACGTAGTCAATATAGATATTTGTTCAGCACTTTTGAAATGTACACCAACAGAATTCAAAACAGTGTTCTCCCTGTACAACAAGTCAGAACTGTAAGATAAATAAAGGGGGCATATAAGCAGACAATGAAAGCTCTTACAATATTTGATGATTACATTTCTCTAAAACAGGTTATAGGCTACATGTGCACCACCAAGTCAGAACAGTAGGTGAAAGTAAGAGGCGTAAATAGAGCAAATTATTAGGGTGAGGCACATGGGCTACTAACAGCTTACTACACAACATACACTTAGTATTACTTTCTTAGCTACAGTATACATATCTCCCTGGCATATTACATAATTTATGCAGTAGCATACAGTACAATACATTTTTGGACTCACCTTGTGATGTACTCACTTGAACAGGAAGGTGGCGCAGATGTCCTTCGTGGGAAAATTTTGTCATCAAAGTCTGGCATTCTCTGGATTTATGGTGCTTTCAAAACAACTGGGAACTCCAAAAAAAAAACAAGGTTGAATCATGATGACGTCATTGATTTTCAGGTTGTAGCTCTAGAAAGAGGCCGGATTTACAATTCCGAGTTGGATGACCGTTTAAAACGTATTTTCCCAGTCAGAGCTAATTTATTTCCAACTTCCCAGTTGTCTTGAACTCACTGAAGTCAAGTTTTCGCAGTACAAGTTAACAGTTGTTTTGAGCGAGGCACAAATCATGCTTCATGAATGTTTATCATTCAACATCATAAACTTGGAAAAGAGCCCCTTAATCCCAGATTTAGGACCACACAGCCACTCCACTGAATATCAGGCTAGTGATTGCTTTGCAATTTTTGCAGTTAGCCACTGTCACTGATTCCTTCCAAACCACTCATTGTTGAATTTACGATTTCCAACTTGTTGTGTAATGTTTATGTCCAATGGCCGATGAGCACTGATACGTTTTATCTTCATTATTTATATTCATATGACAAGGATAAAAAGGATTTGCCAGCAGATTGACTTGATTCATGATGATGACTGCTAGCTAAGATTTTGAAAGTATGATGTTGACATGATCAGTCCAATCAAAGATATTGTACATATGAAGTGATTTGACGTCATTTTATCTGTGGCCAATGATCTTGAGCCTTCTTGGATAGGCACTTCTAATGTAACTCTATGGCATCACCCAAGGGGCTAGAATAGACTTGGCGGTGACGTAGTGTCCCGTTGAGTGACAGAACACTGAGCCAATCACGGCGCAACGCTCCGTATTTTCTGCTGGCTTGCCCCACCACCACAGAAAGCACTGAGATAGGCTGAAACACCTGCATTTTGGAGCTGCCTTTGCCCAACCTGCCCTGAATGACGGGTCGCCACTGACTGCAATGATTAGCCTTATAAATGGCATGCCAAATTCATGGTATTTTATATGAACTTTTACATTTGGTCATCTAACATATTCATAACATAAATAAAAAAGACAATGTCCAAATGTTAAAGTTTATATAAAATATAATGAATTTGGCGTACAATTTATAGGGCTATGCAATGATATGCTATAACATGTCACTACAGATATATCAGAAACCTGCTACATTAGCACTGTTAGCACTATAATATAATATTTAATATCACTAATGCGTCAGTAACATACAGAAAGAGACCATCAGCAATATGCAAAAGTACAATAGTTGGCATCATCATCCATCCTACTCCTCTTACAGGTCCCTCCTTTAAGTCCAGTACTCTGAAAGCAGAGAAGAAGCTGGAGTTTATCCCCACTAACCTACACGTCCAGAGGATGAGAGTACAAGGAGAGTCTGGCTATGGTAGGGAACCTGTTATATCTATCAGTCTCTATGGTAGGGAACCTGTTATATCTATCAGTCTCTATGGTAGGGAACCTGTCATATCTATCAGACTCTATGGTAGGGAACCTGTTATAGCTATCAGACTCTATGGTAGGGAACCTGTTATATCTATCAGTCTCTATGGTAGGGAACCTGTTATATCTATCAGACTCTATGGTAGGGGACCTGTTATAGCTATCAGTCTCTATGGTAGGGAACCTGTTATATCTATCAGACTCTATGGTAGGGGATCTGTCATATCTATCAGTCTCTATGGTAGGGAACCTGTTATATCTATCAGTCTCTATGGTAGGGAACCTGTTATAGCTATCAGTCTCTATGGTAGGGAACCTGTTATATCTATCAGACTCTATGGTAGGGAACCTGTTATATCTATCAGACTCTATGGTAGGGAACCTGTTATATCTATCAGACTCTATGGTAAGGAACCTGTTATAGCTATCAGTCTCTATGGTAGGGAACCTGTTATATCTATCAGTCTCTATGGTAGGGAACCTGTTATATCTATCAGACTCTATGGTAGGGAACCTGTTATAGCTATCAGTCTCTATGGTAGGGAACCTGTTATATCTATCAGACTCTATGGTAAGGAACCTGTTATAGCTATCAGTCTCTATGGTAGGGAACCTGTTATATCTATCAGACTCTATGGTAGGGAACCTGTTATATCTATCAGACTCTATGGTAGGGAACCTGTTATAGCTATCAGTCTCTATGGTAGGGAACCTGTTATATCTATCAGACTCTATGGTAGGGAACCTGTTATATCTATCAGACTCTATGGTAAGGAACCTGTTATAGCTATCAGTCTCTATGGTAGGGAACCTGTTATATCTATCAGACTCTATGGTAGGGAACCTGTTATATCTATTTGTCTAAAGGTGCTCTCTACCCCTTCAACTCCCTCTCCTCTCCCTCCTCCCTCTTCCTCCCTCTCTCCCATCTCTCCTCTCCCTCCTCCCTCTTCCTCCCTCCATCTCCCTCCTCCCTCTTCCTCCCTCCATCTCCCTTCCTCTCCTCTCCCAGATAGGACCTATGACGTAGTGACTATAGGTGCTCCAGCAGCCCACCACCAAGGCTTTAAGCACTGTGGTCTCCGGAAACTCATCCACAAGTTTGAGGACGCTAGGAAACAGTGAGACCATATTTTCTTGAGTGTATGGTTGGGGGACCTGAACAGCGTTTTGAATCATTTGTACACTGCAAATTCACCACAAAAACTCCAACAAATATAGTATTTGACAAAAACATTTTTTGTACCTTTTTTTTTTCTTCGAGATTTCCTCAATTAAAATAACTTTGAGCTGATTTCCTTGTGATTTTACAGTCTTTTATGTCCAACACCGAAAACGTGTATTAATATTTATTTGCTTAGAAAACATGGGAAGCCAAATAAAATCAATTGGGAAACCCTGCTATAGCCAAATACATGAGTTCATGATTTAATTGTTATCATTAATTTTGATTTCTAACCTTTGTTTGAAATGTCTCCTTTTCGCTTGCTTTCTGATCAGCGCATATGAGGAGGAATGGTGAGATCTGTCACCTGCTCCGTTTATGTGTGCAGTCTCAGTGGATGTGTTTGTTTGTGTTCTGTATTACATCGTTTTAAACCAGCACATTTTCACCCTGATCTCTCTCTCATTCTCTCTCTCTTTCTTTCTTTCTCTCCCTCTCATACACACACACACACACACACACACACACACACACACACACACACACACACACACACACACACACACACACACACACACACACACACACACACACACACACACACACACACACACACACACACACACACACACACACATAAACACCCACCTACCAGCAGTGCTGGGTCTGGCTCTAAGCCGGTGGCCTACCTGCCTCAGGACGTGGTAAGAGCGAAGGAGCTGATTGGTCAGATCAACACCTTGAAGACCCAGGTGTGCTACTACACCGAACGTTTGTCCCGCGCTGCCAAGGAACGCTCAGCCAACGCTCTGGAGAGAACCCTCGCCATCCTCTCTGAGAAGGTATGAGAGGGGTAGAGAGGGAGGCAGGCGGGGAGGGAGAAGGAGAGAGGGGGAAGACAGAGGGGAGAGAAGCATTGAAACATGTATCTATCTATACAATCAATATGTATTTCACTGTATTAATACACACTATTATATATCCCTTGTCTCCTCCTCTCCCTGTCTCTCCTACATCTCTGTCCCCCTCTCCCTGTCTCTCCTTTATTTCTCTCCCCCTCTCCCTGTCTCTCTTCAATCTCTCCCCCTCTCCCTGTCTCTCCTCCATCTCTCTCCTCCTCTCCCTGTCTCTCTTCAATCTCTCCCCCTCTCCCTGTCTCTCTTTCATCTCTCTCCTCCTCTGTTTGTCTCTCCTCCATCTCTCTCCTCCTCTCCCTGTCTCTCCTCCATCTCTCTCCTCCTCTCCCTGTCTCTCTTCAATCTCTCCCCCTCTCCCTGTCTCTCTTTCATCTCTCTCCTCCTCTCCTTGTCTCTCCTCCATCTCTCTCCCCCTCTCCAGACTCGTCAGTTGGTGACAGTTTGTGACTCTAAGCTGCTGTCCTCTGCCATCCTGGCCCTCTCTGCCGCCCGTCCAGAATACATTTCCCAGAAGGGTACTCCCTCCCCCTCATCCCTCACTCCTTCACCCTCTCCATCCCGCTCTCCCTCTCGCCACACTACCTCCCCCTCTCACCACTCTACCTCCCCCTCTCGCCACTCCATCTCCCCTCGCCACTCCGTATACCAGGAAGGAGAGGGGGGGAGAGACAAGCGCTCCTCCCTACAGGCTGACTGGCATGAGGAGAACTGGGTAAGATGACATTGATATATTTTGTTTAAGAATTGAGAATAACAACAATATTGTATAGAATTTATATAGAAAGTGTATTTCATATTTAATCTTTCATCCCTCTCGCTTTCTGTCGCTTTCAACCCCCCTTCAGGGGAAGGTATGGTTGAATGTGGATAAGAGTCTGGACTGTGTGATCCAGAGGGTGGACAGACTGCTGGCCAAAGACAGGCTGCAGAGTGACAGCAGCAGTGAGGATGTGTTCCTGGACGCTCAGCAGCAGACCAATGTCACTACTAAGAAAGGTAAACACGCACGCACACTTCATACAGTCAAATTAACTGACTGAAATTAGGCAGCTGTTAAAGTAAAATAGGTCAACTGATTGATTGGTTAATTGGTTTATTAATGTATTGTTTAATTAATTGACTGGTTGATTGGTTGATTATTGTATTGTTTAATTGATTGACTGGTTGATTAATGTATTGTTTCATTGGTTGATTGGTTGATTAATGTATTGTTTAGTTGGTTGATTGGTTGGTTGATTGGTTGATTAATGTATTGTTTAGTTGGTTGATTGGTTGATTGGTTGATTAATGTATTGTTTAGTTGGTTGATTGGTTGATTAATGTATTGTTTAGTTGGGTGATTGGTTGATTGGTTGGTTCATGTATTTTTTAATTGGTTGATTGGTTGATTAATGTATTATTTAATTGGTTAATTGGATGAGTAGGTCAGGGGATAAAAGGGAATGTGTGTGAATCCCTTGAGGTATCCATGGAAACAGAGAAGTCTTCTGGATACAGCCAGAATCGTCATCTTCATCTCGTTCTTCTTCTCTTCCTCCATCATCATCATCATCCTCATTGTCATCATTCCCTTATCTGACCATCACATGTCAGTCAAACCATGAAAGACAACAGCACTGTAGGTTCATGTCCAGTTTGACTCCTCCATATTGTAATATTGTTCTGTATTATTCTTTAACTAGCAGACATACACTCACAAATGCACACAGCACTCTGTCTTTAAAATAAATATGTTGTTATTATCTCCCCTTTAGACAGCAGCCCAGATGTAGAAAAGGAAAAGCCCTCCCCAGGTAAGAACAATAGTGTGTGTGTGTGTGTGTGTGTGTGTGTGTGTGTGTGTGTGTGTGTGTGTGTGTGTGTGTGTGTGTGTGTGTGTGTGTGTGTGTGTGTGTGTATACGTATGTGCGTGTGTATAGATATACTGTATAACCTCTCTCCTTTCTCTACCAGGTGAATGGATTGAGGCCTTGTACCCTCTCCTGACTACCCTGTCAGAGTGTGTGTCTCTGATGAGTGACAAGGCTAAGAAGTCCATGGTGTTCCTCCTAATGCAGGACAGTGCTCCCACCATCGCCATGAGCCTCACGCTACAGTACAGGAGAGATGTGGTCTTCTGCCAGACGGTGGGTTTACACACACACACATACACATGCACGCACGCACACACACACACATATACATACACACACACACACACACACACACACACACAGAGAGATGCACAGAAATGCACACAAAGATGCGTTCACACACATACGTACACAGATACGTGTGCACGCGCACCCACACACACAATTATATTAGTATGATTAATGTTCTACATCGGACATTATTATTATTAATGATGAATAGTTGTATTGGTGATGAATAGTTGTATTGGTGATTATATTGGTGATGAATAGTTGTATTGGTGGTGAATAGTTGTATTGGTGGTGAATAGTTGTATTGGTGATGAATAGTTGTATTGGTGGTGAATAGTTGCATTGGTGGTGAATAGTTGTATTGGTGATTATATAGTTGTATTGGTGGTGAATAGTTGTATTGGTGATGAATAGTTGTATTGGTGATGAATAGTTGTATTGGTGGTGAATAGTTGTATTGGTGATGAATAGTTTTATTGGTGATGAATAGTTGTATTGATGATGAATAGTTGTATTGGTGATTATATAGTTGTATTGGTGGTGAATAGTTGTATTGGTGATGAATAGTTGTATTGGTGGTGAATAGTTGTATTGGTGATGAATAGTTTTATTGGTGATGAATAGTTGTATTGATGATGAATAGTTGTACTGGTGATTATATAGTTGTATTGGTGGTGAATAGTTGTATTGATGATTATATAGGTGATGAATAGTTGTATTGGTGGTGAATAGTTGTATTGGTGGTGAATAGTTGTATTGGTGATGAATAGTTGTATTGGTGGTGAATAGTTGTATTGGTGATGAATAGTTTTATTGGTGATGAATAGTTGTATTGATGATGAATAGTTGTATTGGTGATTATATAGTTGTATTGGTGGTGAATAGTTGTATTGGTGATGAATAGTTGTATTGGTGGTGAATAGTTGTATTGGTGATGAATAGTTGTATTGGTGGTGAATAGTTGTATTGGTGATGAATAGTTGTATTGATGATGAATAGTTGTATTGGTGATTATATAGGTGATGAATAGTTGTATTGATGATGAATAGTTGTATTGATGATGAATAGTTGTATTGGTGATTATATAGTTGTATTGGTGGTGAATAGTTGTATTGGTGGTGAATAGTTGTATTGGTGATGAATAGTTGTATTGGTGATGAATAGTTGTATTGATGATGAATAGTTGTATTGATGATGAATAGTTGTATTGGTGATTATATAGTTGTATTGGTGGTGAATAGTTGTATTGGTGATTATATAGTTGTATTGGTGGTGAATAGTTGTATTGATGATGAATAGTTTTATTGGTGATGAATAGTTGTATTGATGATGAATAGTTGTATTGGTGATTATATAGTTGTATTGGTTGTGAATAGTTATATTGGTGATGAATAGTTGTATTGGTGGTGAATAGTTGTATTGATGATGAATAGTTGTATTGATGATGAATAGTTGTATTGGTGATTATATAGTTGTATTGGTGGTGAATAGTTGTATTGGTGGTGAATAGTTGTATTGGTGATGAATAGTTGTATTGGTGATGAATAGTTGTATTGGTGCTGAATAGTTGTATTGATGATGAATAGTTGTATTGATGATGAATAGTTGTATTGGTGATTATATAGTTGTATTGGTGGTGAATAGTTGTATTGATGATGAATAGTTGTATTGGTGATGAATAGTTGTATTGATGATGAATAGTTGTATTGATGATGAATAGTTGTATTGATGATGAATAGTTGTATTGATGATGAATAGTTGTATTGGTGATTATATAGTTGTATTGGTGGTGAATAGTTGTATTGATGATGAATAGTTGTATTGATGATGAATAGTTGTATTGGTGATGAATAGTTGTATTGATGATGAATAGTTGTATTGATGATGAATAGTTGTATTGGTGATGAATAGTTGTATTGGTGATTATATAGTTGTATTGATGATGAATAGTTGTATTGGTGATTATATAGTTGTATTGGTGGTGAATAGTTGTATTGGTGATTATATAGGTGATGAATAGTTGTATTGGTGATGAATGGTTGTATTGGTGGTGAATAGTTGTATTGGTGGTGAATAGTTGTATTGGTGGTGAATAGTTGTATTGGTGGTGAATAGTTGTATTGGTGGTGAATAGTTGTATTGGTGATGAATAGTTGTATTGGTGGTGAATAGTTGTATTGGTGGTGAATAGTTGTATTGGTGATTATATAGTTGTATTGGTGGTGAATAGTTGTATTGGTGATGAATAGTTGTATTGGTGATGAATAGTTGTATTGGTGGTAAATAGTTGTATTGGTGATGAATAGTTTTATTGGTGATGAATAGTTGTATTGATGATGAATAGTTGTATTGGTGATTATATAGTTGTATTGGTGGTGAATAGTTGTATTGGTGATGAATAGTTGTATTGGTGGTGAATAGTTGTATTGGTGATGAATAGTTTTATTGGTGATGAATAGTTGTATTGATGATGAATAGTTGTACTGGTGATTATATAGTTGTATTGGTGGTGAATAGTTGTATTGGTGATTATATAGGTGATGAATAGTTGTATTGGTGGTGAATAGTTGTATTGGTGGTGAATAGTTGTATTGGTGATGAATAGTTGTATTGGTGGTGAATAGTTGTATTGGTGATGAATAGTTTTATTGGTGATGAATAGTTGTATTGATGATGAATAGTTGTATTGGTGATTATATAGTTGTATTGGTGGTGAATAGTTGTATTGGTGATGAATAGTTGTATTGGTGGTGAATAGTTGTATTGGTGATGAATAGTTGTATTGGTGGTGAATAGTTGTATTGGTGATGAATAGTTGTATTGATGATGAATAGTTGTATTGATGATGAATAGTTGTATTGGTGATTATATAGTTGTATTGGTGGTGAATAGTTGTATTGGTGGTGAATAGTTGTATTGGTGATGAATAGTTGTATTGGTGATGAATAGTTGTATTGATGATGAATAGTTGTATTGATGATGAATATTTGTTTTGGTGATTATATAGTTGTATTGGTGGTGAATAGTTGTATTGGTGATTATATAGTTGTATTGGTGGTGAATAGTTGTATTGATGATGAATAGTTTTATTGGTGATGAATAGTTGTATTGATGATGAATAGTTGTATTGGTGATTATATAGTTGTATTGGTGGTGAATAGTTATATTGGTGATGAATAGTTGTATTGGTGGTGAATAGTTGTATTGATGATGAATAGTTGTATTGATGATGAATAGTTGTATTGGTGATTATATAGGTGATGAATAGTTGTATTGATGATGAATAGTTGTATTGGTGGTGAATAGTTGTATTGGTGATGAATAGTTGTATTGGTGATGAATAGTTGTATTGGTGATGAATAGTTGTATTGATGATGAATAGTTGTATTGATGATGAATAGTTGTATTGATGATGAATAGTTGTATTGGTGATTATATAGTTGTATTGGTGGTGAATAGTTGTATTGGTGGTGAATAGTTGTATTGGTGATGAATAGTTGTATTGGTGATGAATAGTTGTATTGGTGCTGAATAGTTGTATTGGTGATGAATAGTTGTATTGATGATGAATAGTTGTATTGGTGATTATATAGTTGTATTGGTGGTGAATAGTTGTATTGGTGATTGTATAGGTGATGAATAGTTGTATTGATGATGAATAGTTGTATTGATGATGAATAGTTGTATTGATGATGAATAGTTGTATTGATGATGAATAGTTGTATTGATGATGAATAGTTGTATTGATGATGAATAGTTGTATTGATGATGAATAGTTGTATTGATGATGAATAGTTGTAGTGATGATGAATAGTTGTATTGGTGCTGAATAGTTGTATTGGTGATGAATAGTTGTATTGATGATGAATAGTTGTATTGGTGATTATATAGTTGTATTGGTGGTGAATAGTTGTATTGGTGATTATTTAGGTGATGAATAGTTGTATTGGTGATGAATGGTTGTATTGGTGGTGAATAGTTGTATTGGTGGTGAATAGTTGTATTGGTGGTGAATAGTTGTATTGGTGATGAATAGTTGTATTGGTGGTGAATAGTTGTATTGGTGATGAATAGTTGTATTGGTGATGAATAGTTGTATTGGTGGTGAATAGTTGTATTGGTGGTGAATAGTTGTATTGGTGATGAATAGTTGTATTGGTGATGAATAGTTGTATTGGTAATTATATAGTTGTATTGGTGGTGAATAGTTGTATTGGTGATTATATAGTTGTATTGGTGTTGAATAGTTGTATTGATGATGAATAGTTTTATTGGTGATGAATAGTTGTATTGATGATGGATAGTTGTATTGGTGATTATATAGTTGTATTGGTGGTGAATAGTTGTATTGGTGATGAATAGTTGTATTGGTGGTGAATAGTTGTATTGATGATGAATAGTTGTATTGGTGGTGAATAGTTGTATTGGTGATGAATAGTTGTATTGATGATGAATAGTTGTATTGATGATGAATACTTGTATTGATGATGAATAGTTGTATTGGTGGTGAATAGTTGTATTGGTGATTATATAGTTGTATTGGTGATGAATAGTTGTATTGGTGGTGAATAGTTGTATTGGTGATGAATAGTTGTATTGATGATGAATAGTTGTATTGATGATGAATAGTTGTATTGATGATGAATAGTTGTATTGATGATGAATAGTTGTATTGGTGATGAATAGTTGTATTGGTGATTATATAGGTGATGAATAGTTGTATTGGTGGTGAATAGTTGTATTGATGATGAATAGTTGTATTGGTGATAAATAGTTGTATTGGTGATTATATTGGTGATGAATAGTTGTATTGGTGATTATATTGGTGATGAATAGTTGTATTGATGATGAATAGTTGTATTGATGATGAATAGTTGTATTGATGATGAATAGTTGTATTGATGATTATATAGGTGATGAATAGTTGTATTGGTGGTGAATAGTTGTATTGATGATGAATAGTTGTATTGGTGATTATATAGGTGATGAATAGTTGTATTGGTGATGAATAGTTGTATTGGTGATGAATAGTTGTATTGGTGATGAATAGTTGTATTGATGATGAATAGTTGTATTGGTGATTATATAGGTGATGAATAGTTGTATTGGTGATGAATAGTTGTATTGGTGATTATATAGGTGGTGAATAGTTGTATTGATGATGAATAGTTGTATTGGTGATTATATAGGTGATGAATAGTTGTATTGATGATGAATAGTTGTATTGGTGATTATATAGGTGATGAATAGTTGTATTGGTGTTTCCCCTTCTGTAGCTATCAGCTCTGATCTGTGGTTTCATCATCAAGCTGAGGAACTGTCTCCATGACGATGGCTTCCTCAGGCAGCTCCACATCATCGGCCTGCTAGTCCAGTATGAGGGCCTGCTCAGCACCTACGGTAACCTGCTGTATGTGTGTGTGTGTGTGTGTGTGTGTGTGTGTGTGTGTGTGTGTGTGTGTGTGTGTGTGTGTGTATTCTTGTGTTTATGTCTTAGAATACACACACAAATATGTTGATTTGAAACCTACTCATTTTCTATACTTTATTTATAGATTTTCAAATATGACAACTGAAACCTACTCTTACCCCTTACTCTCTTCAATCTTAAAGGGGAGGAGCTGGCCATGTTGGAGGACATGAGTGTTGGTGTGATGGACCTGCGAAATGTCACTTTTAAGGTTACCCAGGCAACCTCGGTCTTCGGCCCAGATATGTTGCCTGTCATCACCGGGAACCGGGATGGCTTCAATGTCAGGGTTCCGTTACCAGCAGCGATGTTTGATGCGTTGCCGCGGGAGATCCAGAATGGAATGCTGCTGAGGGTTCAGCCTGTTCTCTTCAATGTGGGAATCAATGAACAGCAGACACTAGCCGAGAAGTGAGTAAACGAGAGAGGAGAGAAGAGGAGAGATGAGAGACAAGGAGGGGAAAGGAGAGTGGGAGAGGTTATAAGAGGATTGAAGGAGATAAGAGCAGGGGCGAAAATCTGATATCAACTTTGGAGGGGACAATTACATGAAATTTTCTCAAGAGCAATTCCTGAGGGGGACACCAAAAGTAGTGCTGTAACACATAGCCTACATTGTAATGTGGTAAATGTATATTGAGGAACCAAAGAAATAAGGTGTTTGCCGTACTCCTAACTACCGGAACCCAAAACTACACAACTAATCACAACAGCAATACCATTGCCTTTAACAAATCTTAGTTCAGTCACCAGTTTAAGTTGAGAGTGGGGCTATCCATGGCATTTTCCAATTATGTTCCTATTTTACAAGTCAAAAAAATTGAGAACCTTTCAGAATGTTGCCAAACAAAGACTCAACAAACTTACCTGAGACTCCCTGTCTCTGCCAGTCTGTCCCTGCATATCTGTCCCCAACTCTGCTGTCTGTGTGGCATCTGTTGCCTGCTCTGCCTAATGACATCATTGTGAAACATTTCCATTAGAATTTCATTTCATTCTTATGAACATTTTATCAACTAGTCTTTGAGATATTAGGCTACTAGGGTTCTTACTTTGCGTTTTGGTGTACTGAAAAATACTCTGATGTCCGTCTTTTATTTTTCTGCCATTTTTCTACCTGGCTGGCTGGCTGGCTGGCTGGCTACACACACACACAGTGTGTAGGTTATTTACAGTAGGAGATGGGCTTCTATCATCTTATCTTTTATCATTCTATTTGGGCTTCGATCTAGAAGGTAGCTAGCAAATGTGAAACGGATTAAAATGACAAGAGTTGACAGCTGTATGAGTTCACCATTTACACAACATATGCTGCAACCTTTTGTAATTGTAATAGTTTGTTTCATATTGGCTGGCTTCCAACAATAGCTGAATTTGCAAAGCTAGAGAGCACCAATTCCGTTTCAGTGGTGTTTGCTATAATCTTTGCTACCCGGGTTAAATAAAGGTGAAATAAAATAAATAAATAAATAAAAGTTCCCTTGCGACAATTTAGCTTTTGCAACGAGACCATTAAATATATTTAAGACAATGGTAGAAGAGAGTGTAGTTCTGTTCAGTTTGGACTTCAGTTTATCGCTAACCTTATCGCAGGGACTTTGAAGCACTAACTTACATCATCTGCATGCTGATCTTGGAATAAATTGATGATAGCAAAGATTCCATCTTTGACGAGGCCACATAAATGGAATAGGTACTAGCTAGCTTAATAGTTAATATTTGCGCGCTAGCTCTGCATATTCAGCTAGTGTGTGTGCGCGATTGACTGGATTAACCTCACTTCAGTTACATTCATTGAGTGCCTTTCAGACAGTAGATACGACCCCTCTGTTACCTTGCCAACTAAGGAACTGGCAGTGGATCAAAACATTGTGAGGCAAAGGGTGGGGGGGTCGCAATCTTTTGAAACTTAAAAACGCGCTATTAAGTGTCTATAATCAGCACAATTGCTTTCATTGCGTATTATTAATCTTATTTAAATTACATAGCTATGTTTCAGTGATATATTGGGGGGGACAAATCATATTTTTCCAAGGATGGGGGGGTCGTGTCCCCCCCGTCCCCCCCAGGTTTTCCGCCCCTGGATAAGAGGAGAGGTGGAGGGAGGAGAGGACAGAAGCACAATGGAAGAGAGAGGGTAGTCAGGAGGTGTGTTACCATGGCAATGGCAGCCAGCTGCCATTTGTGGTAATACCATATAAGTGATGATGGTTACCTCGAATAATCACAAGCGTCTGGTTATTGTGTGTTTTCAAAGCGTGTTTATTAGATTTGCCAGAACAGACTAGAAATGATTGCAAATAATGCTATGGTAATTTCTCAACGATGCCAATGATGGAGACTGTGAGAACATTAGGTCTACTCCCTATAGACTGTAAGAAATTCTGATGTGTTGTAGCTTTGCTTAATGAGCAGTACAATTCCCCCTGAAGAACAATCCAATCTGTCTGTCCATCTGTCCATCTATGTGTCTATAGGTTTGGAGACACGTCTCTCCAGGAGGGGATTAACATGGAGAATATGGCTCGTCTCAGCTCATACTATGACCAGTTTAAAGAGGTCCTACCTGAGGACTGTGAGTCACACAGCATCATCTTGACCTCAAGCTCTAATAAAATGGTTAACAACCTGGTTCTTAAAATGTACGTCAGTGCAATGATACTCCTCTCTCCTCTCTCTCTCCAGGCCTCCCTTGTATCCGTAGTCAGACCAGCCTGCCTGAGCTGCTAAAGCTGCTGAGTCAGAACATCAACGCCAGGAAGAGCAAGAACGTAGAGATCCTGTGGCAGGCAGCGGAGGTAGAGACATTCTCTCCTTCTTCTCTTTCTCTCTCTCCGCAATACACTTCTATCGCTAACTGAATGAATTGAAGTCTTTGCCTGACTCTCTATACTTCCCCATTCCTTCCACTACTCTCTACATTCCTCTCCTCACCCTTTCTCCTCTGCCCCCCTCTTCTTTCTCTCTCTCTCCCTGTCTCTCCCTCCCCAGGCTTGTCGGCGTCTGAACGGAGTGCGTTTTACCAGCTGTAAGAGTGCTAAAGACCGTACAGCCATGTCTCTAACCCTGGAGCAGTGTCTCATCCTCCAGCAGGAGCACGGACTGGCCCCACAGGTCTTCTCCCAGGCCCTTGACTGCATGCGCAGGTCAGCTGGCCACACAACTGCCTGAACAAAACGAGACAAGATGTAGCATTTATCATGTAAAATTTGAGGAAAGGAAGAATTATGTCAATGTTTATAATAACTTCATATTTTCATATACCCTCTAACTCATCTCCTTTTACCTTTTAACCAATCACCCCCTCTTTTCTCCTCTCTTTTCTCTCCTCCCCTCCCCTCTCCTTCTCTCTCCTCCTCTCCCCATTTCCTTCTCTCCTCTCCTTCTCTCTCCTCTACTTTACCCTCCCCTCCTCTCTCTTCTCTCTTCTACTTTACCCTCCCCTCCTCTCTCTTCTCATCTCCTTCTCCCAATAGTGAGGGCTGCAGACGAGAGAACACCATGAAGAATGTAGGATGTCGTAAATACGCCTTCAACTCCCTCCAGCTGAAGGCCTTTCCAAAACAGTACCGCCCACCTGAGGGCACCTATGGGAAAGTAGAGACCTGATTGGACAGACCAGCTGCCCATCTCTTAAAGTAGCCAATAGAAGGGGAAATGGACTAAATAACATCAACAACAACAACATAAAATAAAAACAACATCACAAAAGCAACTACCCCTACAGTGAGGGAAAAAAGTATTTGATCCCCTGCTGATTTTGTACGTTTGCCCACTGACAAAGAAATGATCAGTCTATAATTTTAATGGTAGGTTTATTTGAACAGTGAGAGACAGAATAACAACAAAAAGATCCGAAAAACGCATGTCAAAAATGTTATAAATTGATTTGCATTTTAATGAGGGAAATAAGTATTTGACCCCCTCTCAATCAGAAAGATTTCTGACTCCCAGGTGTCTTTTATACAGGTAACGAGCTGAGATTAGGAGCACACTCTTAAAGGCAGTGCTCCTAATCTCAGTTTGTTACCTGTATAAAAGACACCTGTCCACAGAAGCAATCAATCAATCAGATTCCAAACTCTCCACCATGGCCAAGACCAAAGAGCTCTCCAAGGATGTCAGGGACAAGATTGTAGACCTACACAAGGCTGGAATGGGCTACAAGACCATCTCCAAGCAGCTTGGTGAGAAGGTGACAACATTTGGTGCGATTATTCGCAAATGGAAGAAACACAAAAGAACTGTCAATCTCCCTCGGCCTCCATGCAAGATCTCACCTCGTGGAGTTGCAATGATCATGAGAACGGTGAGGAATCAGCCCAGAACTACACGGGAGGATCTTGTCAATGATCTCAAGGCAGCTGGGACCATAGTCACCAAGAAAACAATTGGTAACACACTATGCCGTGAAGGACTGAAATCCTGCAGTGCCCGCAAGGTTCCCCTGCTCAAGAAAGCACATATACATGCCCGTCTGAAGTTTGCCGATGAACATCTGAATGATTCAGAGGACAACTGGGTGAAAGTGTTGTGGTCAGATGAGACCAAAATGGAGCTCTTTGGCATCAACTCAACTCGCCGTGTTTGGAGGAGGAGGAGGAGGAATGCTGCCTATGACCCCAAGAACACCATCCCCGCCGTCAAACATGGAGATGGAAACATTATGCTTTGGGGGTGTTTTTCTGCTAAGGGGACAGGACAACTTCACCGCATCAAAGGGACGATGGACGGGGCCATGTACCGTCAAATCTTGGGTGAGAACATCCTTCCCTCAGCCAGGGCATTGAAAATGGGTCGTGGATGGGTATTCCAGCATGACAATGACCCAAAACACATGGCCAAGGCAACAAAGGAGTGGCTCAAGAAGAAGCACATTAAGGTCCTGGAGTGGCCTAGCCAGTCTCCAGACCTTAATCCCATAGAAAATCTGTGGAGGGAGCTGAAGGTTCGAGTTGCCAAACGTCAGCCTCGAAACCTTAATGAATTGGAGAAGATCTGCAAAGAGGAGTGGGACAAAATCCCTCCTGAGATGTGTGCAATCCTGGTGGCCAACTACAAGAAAAGTCTGACCTCTGTGATTGCCAACAAGTACGTCATGTTTTGCAGAGGGGTCAAATACTTATTTCCCTCATTAAAATGCAAATCATTTTATAACATTTTTGACATGCATTTTTCTGGATTGTTTGTTGTTGTTATTCTGTCTCTCACTGTTCAAATAAACCTACCATTAAAATTATAGACTGATCATTTCTTTGTCAGTGGGCAAACATACAAAATCAGCAGGGGATCAAATACTTTTTTCCCTCACTGTATATATAGTGCTGCATCCCTGTTGATGATTTAATGTTATCTGTGGTAGATTGTTTGATAGCAGTTCACTCTCTTTTGCGATTAGACACATTACTCCGTTATGTTATGACAACCACTATACACACAACAACAACAACTTAAGAACAGCTTTTCAAATTGTTTTAGTTTTTATTTAGAAAGGGAAAGGGGAAGGGGATACCTTGTCAGTTGCACAACTGAATGCATTCAACCAAAATGTGAGCTCTTATCATAAGGCCCGTGTTCTAACCACCGTCTCTCATGGAACTTCAAAGGGAAAATTCAACTCAAGTACATTTAAAAAGAACAAAACCTTTGTATGCAGAGCATCAAGATCTTACTTGCTCTCACACTCCACTCCTACAACAAGCACAGAGAACTGATGATATACAGAGATCAGACATAGACATACTTGTATCTCTGATGTATGAAGACTTTCCATCTAATGTTGTTTTGTTATCCCTTTTCTATTTGGTAATACATCTCATGGACAGGGTTCGTGTAAAGTAGAGGGCCAGTATCCTGTGTTTTAGTTTTGCAGCAAAGATATTGTGTATGCAAGGCTTGGTAGTCTACTGAGAGGCATATACAGTTACAGTGGTCAAGGTTAGTCTTTTACTTGCCGCTACAAGTTTGTTTAAAGTTTTAGATTTTGTCATTGAGTGCATGGTACAATGCTCCACTATATAAGATGCAAGCATGGATAGATTTTACACACAGCAAACTTAATCCAAAAACAACACAATTAAATTCTATGCTCACACGCGTGTAGATTTTATTAACCTGAAAAGGAATATAGTATCCAAATCTTGTACTCCCCCCCAACCCCTCTCTGTTCATGAAGTTGTTTATATGCAGATCCAGGTTCTAGATGGTAGGCATATTTTCTTTACATCGGACTATAGACTGAGCCAAACTAGAATATTAGCTTAGAGTAAGGAACAGTGTTATAAGAAACATGAAGAAAGTTCCTGCTCTATTGTATGTCTGCAGCTATTCTCTGTGAGTTCATCTCATCTCTTATTAAAAGAGCTCCTGGTTGACTTCACGACAGGACCAAAACACAACACTGGCTTATTCATTTTACAACCAATGGAGTGAAAAGGAAGTGTCTGAATGCATGTAGATAGAGAATCTTACATTTAAAATCTTCACATTATTATTGTACTTTTGGAAATAAGGGACTTTTACACTGCATAAAATGTTTAAAATGGACATTGTTTTGTGTTAAATTGTACTGTGAACCTTTCACTGGCTTCTGTTTCCATGTCTACTTATAGATTTTATTCTCCATTACAGAGACATTCAAAACATTTGTTTAAACGTTATTTTGCTAAATATTCTTGATGCTGATGCACTGAAAATTGCTGAAAAAAGTAGCCAAAATGCTGCCAAAATTTTATTCATTTCATTTTACATTTGTTTTGTCTTTGTATGTAATGAATGTTATTGAACCACACACTTTCAAGTAGGAACATCTGTATAGGTACAGGCTTTGCTGTAAAATGTGCTTTCATTAACTCTCCTTAGTAACTTGAGCTGAGAGCATTAAACTGTTTCACCAATTCCTGTGTGACACTTGTAAAGTATCCCTCGGGTCTCTATCTTCTGTCTGTCTATGTCTGTTTGTCCGCACGCACGCACGCACGCACGCACGCACGCACGCACACACACACACACACACATGCACACGCACACGCACACGCACGCCTCTTTAAAGGGATAGTTCACCCAAATTACAAAATGACACATTGGTTTCCTTACCCTGTAAGCAGTCTATGGACAAGGTATGACAGCAATCGATGATTTGGTTAGTTTACCTGGCACTGTTTCCACATGCTAACGTTTTAGCATATGTGGCATATATGCCATTCAAGTCATGAGACCGATATTAGCATTATTCGTGTATCATGTCCAAATAATCCGAAACGATCTAAAATTGATTGTGAAGTTCCAATAAGTCACTTATAGATGTTTTGACAATTATGGGAGAAAATGTCTTATAGCGGTCCCATGACTTGAATGGGATTTGTGCCAGAAATGCTAAATGGGAATTGTACCACAAATGCATTTGTCCCAGGGAAACTATCCCTAATAAAGCTCCCGGGTCTAGCAATGGCATTGTCATCCAGGAGGCCTTGCTAGCTAGGTACAGTGTTTGATTCATATCAGAAATTTTCTTATAAAACAGCTCAGCTAGTTAGAAAAATTATCATTTGCAACGCTAGCTAACGTTAGCGAGACTCGGGAGCTCATGGGGACATAGCCTTCAGGAACCAGTGGGTTAGATATGATTCCACAATGGGCAACAACAACTGGCTACTAATTCGTTTTCAGCCATCAATGTTCACATCATAGTTTATCCAGTGACCATCGCATTTAGAAGGATAGCTACTGACAGAAATGTATCTGGCTAGCTAGCATGCTTGCTCTCGCTGAAGGATAAATGTCCTTCCATATATACAGTACCAGTCAAAAGTTTGGACACACCTACTCATTCCTGGGTTTTTCTTTATTTTTACTATATTGTAGAATAATAGGGGAATGCTTTTCCAACAGTCTTGAAGGAGTTCCCACATATGCTGAGCACTTGTTGCCTGCTTTTCCTTCCAACTCATCCCAAACCATCTCAATTGGGTTTAGGTCAGGTGATTGTTGAGGCCAGGTCATCTGATGCAGTACTCCATCACTCTCCTTCTTGGTCAAATAGCCCTTACACAGCCTGGAGGTGTGTTGGGTCATTGTCCTGTTGAAAAACGAATGATAGTCCCACTAAGCTCAAACCAGATGGGATGGCGTATTGCTGCAGAATGCTGTGGTAGCCATGCTGGTCAAGTGTGCCTTGAATTCTAAATAAATCACTGACAGTATTTTACCAAATAGGGTTATCTTCTGTATACCAACCCTACCTTGTCACAACACAACTGATTGGCTCAAACGCATTAAGAAGGAAAGAAATTCCAACAAATTAGCAAGGCACACCTGTTAATTGAAAAGCATTCCAGGTGACTACCTCATGAAGCTGATTGAGAGAATGCCAGAGTGTGCAAAGCTGTCATCAAGGTAAAGGGTGGCTACTTTGAAGAATCACAAAATTATAAAATATATTTTGATTTGTTCAACACTTTTTTGGTTACTACATGATTCTATGTGTTATTTCATAGTGTTGATGTCTTCACTATTATACTACCATGTAGAAAATAGTACAAAATAAAGAGAAACCCTGGAATTAGTACTGTATATTTACCAAAAAAAAGGTGGCTGTTCTGTCTTGTATTTAAATGTTGACACCCAGTAGACTGGAGGCGAAAGAAACGCACACCTGTTTAGCTGAGGTGCTGGCTAGCGGAGTAGAACACCTGTTTAGCTGAGGTGCTGGCTAGCGGAGTAGAACACCTGTTTAGCTGAGGTGCTGGCTAGCGGAGTAGAACACCTATTTAGCTGAGGTGCTGGCTAGCGGAGTAGAACACCTGTTTAGCTGAGGTGCTGGCTAGCGGAGTAGAACACCTGTTTAGCTGAGGTGCTGGCTAGCGGAGTACAAGACCTGTTTAGCTGAGGTACTGGCTAGCAGAGTAGAACATCTGTTTAGCTGAGGTGCTGGCTAGCGGAGTAGCACACCTGTTTAGCTGAGGTGCTGGCTAGCGGAGTAGAAGACCTGTTTAGCTGAGGTGCTGGCTAGCAGAGTAGAACATCTGTTTAGCTGAGGTGCTGGCTAGCGGAGTAGCACACCTGTTTAGCTGAGGTGCTGGCTAGCGGAGTAGAACACTTGGAAAGGAAAAGGAGAGCCGCACACTCTAGGAGCTCAGATACAATCATTTAATAACCAACGGTTCAACAGACAAGCTGTCTTCATCAGGGTTATAATGACAAACACTGGGGGTCACTAGTTTATAAGAACACACAGGTGTCTGTAATCATGGCCCAGTGTTTTATTTAACTAGGCAAGTCAGTTAATTAAGAACACATTCTTATTTACAATGACGGCCTACCCTAGCCAATCCCTAACCTGGATGACACTGGGCCAATTGTGAGCCGCATACATTTCATGCATATTTTTTTTTGTGCTGGCCCCCCGTGGGAATCGAACCCACAACCCTGGCGTTGCACACACCATGCTGGCGTTGCAAACACCATGCTCTACCAACTGAGCCACAGGGAAGCCTGCGCTGGCCCAGGTGATATATAAGAGTGGCCAGCCCAGTGCTCCAGTTGGCTTGAGAGATGTAGATAGAAAACACATTTAGTTGACTCTCCCGATTTGATTTCTAAATAAAATTTAAAAAATCCTTTGTGATCTTTCCTGTTATCATTTTGATTTGCTTCCTGTCTTTAAGTTTGGTGTGGATTTTATTTTGTTTGCCTCTTCTTGGGCAAATGTTGTTGGTGCTCATGGTGGGTGACTTAAGCCCCAGCTGTTGTTGCTAGTCAACTTTCAGTGGACACCCCTTGAGTGTCTTTCAGAACCCCTCCTAAAACCCAACCTGTTTCATTTTGCTTGTTGTCAGTGACTCTTTGTATCATGACACAAGGTGAGACCCAGATGCAGACACAGGAGGCAGATGGTTGGAGTCTTAGATGTTTATTGATCCAAAAAGGGGTAGGCAAGAGAATGGTCGTGGACAGGCAAAAGGTCAAAACCAGTTCAGAGTCCAGGAGGTACAGAGTGGCAGGCAGGCTCGTGGTCAAGGCAGACAGAATGGTCAGGCAGGTGGGTAGAGTCCAAAAACAGGCAAGGGTCAAAATCAGGAGGACTAGCAAAAAGAGAATAGAAAATGCAGGCGCACGGGAAATACATGCTTGTTGACTTGGACATAAAAGACAAACTGGCACAGAGAGACAGGAAACACAGGGATAAATACACCGGGGAAAACAAGTGACACCTGGAGGAGGTGGCGACAATCACAAGGACAGGTGAAACAGATCAGGGTGTGACACTTTGTTAGTTCTACCTTCGGTTTGAGTGAGAATTTGGGATTTTCTTGCTGGGGCACACAAGCTACATTAGCCAACTGGTTAGACATTACACCATGGGCAACAATAACTGTCGACTAGTTCATTTTCAGACAAATATATTCAACTCTTCAACTACAGTTTGTCCACTGATCACTGTGTTTAGGAGGATAGCTAATTACTGAAATGTAGCTAGCTAGTTCACTGGCCAGGTAGCAGCCATTAACTAACTATTCATGGACTCATGACCTATTCTTTGATACATTTGGGTTAACTTTCTCATATCGCGGAACACGTACCAGATCGTTTGTGGAAAGGTAAATATAACAATTAGTGGGCTCGTTTTTTGAATGCTCGGACAGTGAAACTAAAATAGATTGGTAGCTAACTGGTGCTTTTGTTTACTTCCCAATTCATTTGGGGATCAAGCTGAAGCTGGGTTTCCCCAAAAAAATCCCAGTCGGAGCTCGTTTTCCTAGTTCTCTTGAAAGCACTGAAGTCTGCACTGCAATTTCCGAGTTCCCAGTTGTTTTGAACACAGCATAAGAACACAGATGGCTCTTTAGAGCATCTGTATGACGTCACACACTCTAGAAGGCTCAACCATTCACCCGAAGGGTTTTTGCGTGGCTGATTGGGCTGCATGACAAGTCGACCAGTGCACTGGTGTTGTATCTATGTGCCTGCCATTTTTCCTCTATTATGAGAAAACACAAGAAATAACTAATATTGATAACCATCTAGATGTCACCTTGATCCAGTATGTGGGGATACCTAGTAGCCTTTCGACACACCTACTCCTTTCCACAAACCCACTTGCCCAGACTCCGGTCCAGTGATGCCATTTTAGCAATTTTGTTGCTAGATTTAGCAACTTTTCAGACAGCATCTAGCAACAAATGTAACTACTTTTAATAATGTATTTGGAACTATTAGCAACTTGTTTAAAGTGACTCAAACGCTAAAATGCTTGCATTTTCCCTCTAAATGACACACGTGCCTGGCTGCAAAAGTGCATTGTGAGTGACGTCACCAGCAGGCGCCCAGCTCGTCCACAGCCAGCAGCAATTTCAGCAAATTGCAAATCATTGTTGGCTGACTGCAGCAGTCGTAAGGGTTCGACGAGCCAAACCCAATGAATATAGTTGGTCACGAATGTTTGATCTTGAACAGAACTTACAACATCAATCAACATGTCTCAATCAAAATTGTACAGAAAAGAGTGGGAGTCTGTACCTGAACAAATGTCAAATCATATTTTTTGCAGGGATACCCAATTAATTTGAGTAACGTTATTGTGTATTATACGTAATGACGCAGAATTACGTCATCACGCAATGACATCACAACGTCATTTAGCAACAAATCAACCTGCCTTTAGCAATTTGCCCTGAAAAAATGTTGGCAACACCGCTCCGGCCGTGAAACTGGCGGTTTTTCACAAGCAGGCTTTAATGTGCTGGGCTTTGTTGTATAAACACAACTTTTCACCTCATAAATGTTTTATTTGGAACAATGGGTCAATATTACATAGAAATAAGATGTTATTTAACCATAAATGGTTCTCGAAAAACATTGTTCTTGTCAGCCAATTGGTGAATAACAGTGGGAATCTATTTACACGGAGAGAATTTATGGAAATATACAACTTTGAGGTTTCATGCAAGGAATATGACACTGTTATTAAAGCTATACCTAGTGGGATAAAAACTTTACTTCAGAATAATGCATATTTTGGAATATCTCCGATTGTAAGCGATATTCAGTTGTATGGCACTGGTCTACTAGATACGAAATTCAACAATCGTTTAATAAGGGATATTTTCTACAGGAAGTCTATTCCCTCTGCGATATTTTGTTGGGCTTCATCGTTTGATGTAAACTGGCGCCGTGCTTGGCTCACTCCACACAGATTTATGGTGACCAATAAAGTAAAGGAGATCTCCTTTAAGATAATCCATAGATTCTATCCATGTAATAGCTTGATTTCTAAATATATATTTGACGTTACCAGTGAATGCAGTTTTTGTGAACTAGAAACTGAATCTATTGAACACTTATTCTGTAATTGTTTATATAGTGAAGTATTTTGGACTGATGTAAAACTATATCTTAGCCGCAAATTGCATACAACCATTGATATTACTAAGTTTGACATATTATTTTACTACACTGATTCCACAATTTAACGTGAGTATGTCATAAATCTCCTTATTTTATTATGAAAATCTTTCATCCACAAATCAAAATTTATGAAGAAAAAGCCCCTTTTCTTAATTTTTTTATCTGATTTGGAACAGTACTTAGAATCTTTAAAACGTATACAAAACAATATGTCAAAAAAATGTATTCGATATATGTCTGTATTTGATTTGATATAATAGTTTTTTTATTTTCTCTAATTTCTTTGGATTCCATCTGGCTGTTATGTTATGTTTATGTTTTGCATGTTACTGTTTTGCATGTTACTGTTATTTACAACAAGTTAAATAAAGATCTGTGGTAAACTTTTTTTTTTTTAATTACAAAAAAAACACCGCTCCGGCCGCCATATTGGGATGCAGCGCACGGATTGCCCAACCCGGAAACGAGAGAAAGGCCTATGACGGCGGCAAGATTATCGAGATTACATGTTGAAGGTGCATTGGAGTGTGTTCATCTTTACCGTAGACATACACCAAGGAGGTTAGCGGAAAGCAGGTGCATATACATTTATTTTGTATTAAAACATTACGAATATTAATTTATAGAGAGGCCTATGGATAGAGTTTATGCCATAACTTTGGGACACAACATCTTTACGTGTCAAAAAAGATATGACACAATTCTATTAGAATGTGGTGTGTGATGAATTTGCACGTGTAAACCAAGCGCCACCACTATCAGTAGCACTGTCAAAGCTGTGCAAAAAAGTAGACTACAAACACACACTGGCCACGAACGATATGTTTACAATACCGCGATGGTAATAAGGCATTTGTTCGACCGCAACTTCTGGGGTAGCTAGCTTTAGCTTGGTACATAGCTAGCACCAATACAACCAGCCTAAAAACAATGACCAGTAGAAACTGCAGTCATTTTCATTATCCTTAACAATGATTTTAGGAATCCTTGTGAGTAAGTATTAACTAGGTTGCCACTTGTTGTTCACCTATTGAAATCCAGTTCATTAAAATAATTAGCTAGTCAGCAACTTAACCCTGTTGCCCAAAGCTAACGTTATAAGCAGCCAGCTGGCTAGTGAGGCTCGCCCGGACCGGGTTGTGTTGTGAAGCTAGATACAATAAGGATTAGGCACAATAGTGGAATTTGCGGTTTGCCTTCAAAATAAAAGTACCTATTTGAAAGTGACGCAGAAGGTTACAATTGGTGAAGTTATGCCATGTTTAGACTGGATAATGTTAAACAAGGTTGGAATGTGAAACAATGAAATGGGTTACCAGTCTACTCGGTGACACCCTCAGAACACAACTGTGAAGAGTTTATGCAAATGTTAGTGTTGTAGCTCTTATCGCAGGACTGTGAAATCACTTCCCCAGTCAGCCTATTTTGTGTATTGACATTCATATTGTACTGTACAGCTTTTCCTAAGGATTGGGGATCCATGAAATGGGGTATCAGTCTACTCGATACCCAATACATTTTTTTTCCCCAAATAAAGGTTAAAAAAAATAATAATAATAATTCAGGTAAAATAACAATTCAGTGTTTTATATCAATGGACAAATTAGCTAGCAACAGCAAGCTAGCTAGCTAAATAGGACAAATTAGCTAGCAAGTGCAAGCTAAATTGCCATACATGTTTAAAGCTTTTCGACCTGTCCCCAAATTAATGTAATTGGTTCAGAGTTTGTAACCTGCGTGTCGTGTAGGGGGCCAAAATAAATGTATGCACGATGGCGCACGCGCGCAGCCGATATGGGTTCCGTGTTATTTGACACGGCAAATATGTATATTTTTTGACATGCAAAGACCCAAATGGTTCCATAAATATTCCCCAAATTCAGAGGCTCAAGTTTAAAAAAATAGCTTGTGTAACATTCGTCTCACTATGCTATTGGATAGAGAAGTCACCACAGCTGTTCACCCCATGTTAGTGGGGAAATGAACAAATCAAAACCCAACCTGCATTTACCCTTTGTGACGCAGTGAAGTTCCAAACTCCGTTTTAGACGAGACTGACTTTATTACCAAAATTATCCAATTTACACTTTATAGTCAATTTTGACACTAGAATAACTGACTCATATCAATGCCACAGGGCGTTTTCAAAGGGATTTGTTGCTTTTTAAAGCCAAGCATTGAAAATAGCTATGTGAATTTGTTCGGTTGCCTAAAAAGTTGCGTATTGCAGCTTTAAATAATATTGATGTGTTTACACAATAAAACTCTATACTGTAGCAGATTGCAAATTATACAGGAATTCAAGCCATTCAGACTTCTGCATGATCATTCATTCAGTCTTGTTCTTCTCTAGTCCCGATTGTGGCGACACATTCGATTTACATAGAAAAAAAACAAATGTTGAATACAATTATATTTGAACTGAAGATTGTCCGTGGAGTTGATCCTTCAGTGGGTCAAAATTTTAGACAAAATATCCACAGGAAAGTATTAATAAACCGACTTCAAAACACAAGTCTCTGTCTGTAGCAATCAAGATGTGTTTGCTCATGACCGAAGGCACATGCACAAGACAGAAGCGCATGCTCCCGATGTATGCATACCGAAGTCTTGCAGGTGTTTACATGGTTTTGCCCATGTGCCAGGTGATACACTACCAGTGGTTAAATAATACTTATCCTGGGGATATTTTGTCTGAAATTTCATCCCACTGAAGGACCAAGCGCTCAGACAACCGGTAGAGTAAGTTGAAATGTCATTTTATTAAACATTCTGTCCTGTAAGGAAACTTTCCACGTTTTTGCAGTGGCTTGTTTAACTGTACACCAACAATTGGTTTCTCAGTCTGATTTATTAGGCAAGTTCTCCTCTAGTTTATAGTCACTGACTTCACTCCTCCCTCTCTTTCTCAACCCTCCTGGCCGCTCAAAGGTTCCCAGTTGCATGTGACGGTCACTTGTTAGCCAGGCCAAGAGGAGTAGCAGCCTGTCCACACCGACACAGCCCAGTCCTATTCTATTCAACTACAGGTAGGCTGTACCTCTATTCTAAGATGTCATGTACACACTTCATATGATTGTCGGTGGGTCCTGTGTGATTATGCTGTCCCACTTCACTGTAATTCTAAATCCCAGGCCACTGAACAATATGGGTACGGTCGATGTACTCTTTATTGCAATTGTGCAACAATACCTGCAGATGATCAGATCTCACAATACCTGGACAGGTGTGAACATATTGAGACACTGCTGAGAGAGATTGTGAGATGCAGGTTTGCTTTTATTGCCGTGAGTCTTGTCCTGGAGGCAGAACTGAGTGATTTTCCTTTTAGATAGGCCAGCTGTAAAGTAAATATTAATGAAAACCAAAATGTTTTCAGATTGTATGACTTTGTGGCTGTGTCAGCTAGTGACCACTCTGCAGTGCTAACCTGCTTGTGAGACAGGCAAAAAGATCAGAGGTTAATGGACTCATACTGGAGCCTAGAACACAGCCTGATCAGAACACAGCGAGACAGCAGTCAGACCATGCATGTAATAAGGAACGTGTGTTGTTCCATTGTCACGTTCATGGTCTGACCATGCTATCCCGTTGGGTGAGAGGTTGTTCAACTTGAATAAATACATCAGTGTATAGATGACAGTACCTCAGTTACCTTTTAAGTTTAAACAAAAAAACATGACTAGGCTACTTATTGAAAGCTTGGATCAGACTGCAAATTGAATATTAATGGGTGTTTCAGTTTAGAAACATTGACCAATTTTAAGATTGAATCCAATATTTCTGTTCCTGTGTTAATGTATCATAGTGGTTAGGTTATACGTTTTGATCTGTCCCTGTGTTAATGTATCATAGTGGTTAGGTTATACGTTTTGATCTGTCCCTGTGTTAATGTATCATAGTGGTTAGGTTATACGTTTTGATCTGTCCCTGTGTTAATGTATCATAGTGGCTAGGTTATACGTTTTGATCTGTCCCTGTGTTAATGTATCATAGTGGCTAGGTTATTTGATCTTTCCTTGTGTTCTGTGTCTCAGGCTCCAGTATGAGTAGTAAGAAGCTGCTGGTGGATGTGGACTGTGGGGTGGATGATGCTCAGGCTATCATGATGGCACTGGCCACCCCTTATGTAGAGGTCCTGGGCATCACCTGTGTCCATGGCAACACCAATGTGGAGAACGTGTGCAAGAACACGCTGCGGGTGCTCCAAGCCTGCAACAGATTGGAGGTATAGTGCTATTAATCTTTGGTAGACAATGTAAGTCCCTTTCAATTAGATTTATATCATTTATTTCGCTAAAATTGTCTTGACATCTTTGTTGAAGTAAACAAGCACCCAATGGGATACAGGGAATGTGCTTATATCATCACAATATATAGAAAGTGCATTTAATGGTAAAGCTTATACATTGTGTACAAAACATTAGGAACACCTGCTCTTTCCATGAGACTGACCAGGTGAATCCAGGTGAAAGCTATGATCCCTTATTGATGTCACTTGTTAAATTCACTTCAATCAGTGTAGATTAGATTAATGGGAATGGCCTTTTTAGACCTTTATTTAACTAGGCAAGTCAGTTAAGAACACATTCTTACTTTCAATGACGGCCTAGGAACGGTGGGTTAACTGCCTTGTTCAGGGGCAGAACGACAGATTTTTACCTTGTCAGCTCAGGGATTCAATCTTGCAACCTTACGGTTAACTAGTCCAACGCTCTAACCTCCTGTTTTACATTGCACTCCACGAGGTTACGCGAATGCAGTAAGAAGCCAAGGTAAGTTGCTAGCTAGCATTAAACTTATCTTATAAAAAACAATCAATCAATCATAATCACTAGTTAACTACACATGGTTGATGATATTACTAGTTTATCTAGCCTGTCCTGCGTTGCATATAATCGCTTAGGTACACGTTGCGCCAACCATAAACATCAATGCCTTTCTTAAAATCAATACACAAGTATATATTTTAAACCTGCATATTTAGTTAATATTGCCTGCTAACATGCTAACTTTTAACTAGGGAAAGTGTGTCAGTTCTCTTGCAAACAGAGTCAGGGTATATGCAGCAGTTTGGGCCACCTGGCTCGTTGCAAACTGTGAAGACTATTTCTTCCTAACAAAGACAGCCGACTTCGCCAAACAGGGATGATTTAACAAAAGCGCATTTGCGAAAAAAGCACAATCGTTGCATGACTGTACCCAACCATAAACATCAATGCCTTTCTTAAAATCAGAAGTATATATTTTTAAACCTGCATATTTAGCTCAAAGAAATCCAGGTTAGCAGGCAATATTAACCAGGTGAAATTGTGTCATTTTGCGTTCATTGCACGCAGTCAGGGTATATGCAACAGTTTGGGCCGCCTGGCTCGTTGCGAACTAATTTGCCAGAATTTTACGTAATTATGACATAACACTGAAGGTTGTGCAATGTAACAGGAACAACGTTTTGTTTTCAAGATGATGGTTTCCGGGTTCGACCATATTAATGACCGAGGCTCGTGTTTCTGTGTGTTATTATGTTATAATTAAGTCTATGATTTGATAGAGCAGTCTGACTGAGCGATGGTAGGCAGCAGCAGGCTCGTAAGCATTCATTCAAAATAGCACTTTAGTGCGTTTTGCCAGCAGCCCTTCGCAATGCATTGCGCTGTTTATGACTTCAAGCCTATCTACTCCTGAGATTAGGCTGGTGTAACCGATGTGAAATGGCTAGCTAGTTAGCGGGTGCGCGCTAATAGCGTTTCAAACGTCACTTGCTCTGAGACTTGGAGTAGTTTTTCCCCTTGCTCTACATGGGTAACGCTGCTTCGAGGGTGGCTGTTGTTGATGTGTTCCTGGTTCGAGCCCAGCTAGGAGCGAGGAGGGGGACGGAAGCTATACTGTTACACTGGCAATACTAAAGTGCCTATAAGAACATCCAATAGTCAAAGGTATATGAAATACAAATCGTATAGAGAGAAATAGTCCTATAATTCCTATAATAACTACAACCTAAAACTTCTTACCTGGGAATATTGAAGACTCGTGTTAAAAGGAACCACCAGCTTTCATATGTTCTCATGTTCTGAGCAAGGAACTTAAACGTTAGCTTTTTTACATGGCACATATTGCACTTTTACTTTATTCTCCAACACTTTGTTTTTGCATTATTTAAACCAAATTGAATACGTTTCATTATTTATTTGAGGCTAAATTGATTTTATTGATGTATTATATTAAGTTAAAATAAGTGTTCATTCAGTATTGTTGTAATTGTCATTATTACAAATAAATACATTTTAAAAATCGGCCGATTAATCGGCAGCGGGGTTTTTTGTCTCTCCAATAATCGGTATCGGTATCGGCGTTGAAAAATCATAATCGGTCGACCTCTAGTGTAGATGAAGGAGAGGAGACGAGTTAAAAAAATTACTTTTAAGACTTGATACAATTTTGACATGAATTGTCTATGTGTCGTTCAGAGGGTGAATGGGCAAAACAAAACATTTAAGTGCCTTTGAACGGGGTATGGTAGTAGGTGCCAGGCGCACCGGTTTGTGTCAAGAACTACAATGTTGCTGGGTTTTTCACGCTCAACACTTTTTGATGTGTATCAAGAAAGATCCACCACCCTAAGGACATCCAGCCAACTTGACACAACTGTGGGAAGCATTGGAGTCAACATGGGCCAGCATCCCTGTGGAACGCTTTTGACAGCTTGTAGAGTCCATGCCCCTATGAAATGAGGCTGTTCTGAGGGCAAACGCAAATGTAGGAAGGTGTTCCTAATGTTTTGTACATTCGGTATATAGACTAATGTATGCATACCCTTACACAGAGGGGAAGAGATGCGATGAAAGTCTGTTGACCTCGCTCTTCTCTTTGACAATACACTTTTGTTCTGTCTCAGACACATGACTGTGGAGCTCTACCCAATTCTAGAGCTCTGGAAACTGAGATCTGATTTGACATAATGTTCTGTTTACAGCAGTAGCACATAGACAGAGCATCATTGTGAAGAGGCTGGAGTTTACATCAAATGTTGCCATGACAAAAACAAAGTAGTTGGTTTAAGAAACAGATTGGCACCCAGACTAGTTTTTGACTCCGTGTTTTGGGATGCCCACTTACATAAGACGGGCTCTTGAATTCATAGCAAGTGAAAGTGTAGAGGGAATACTATAAATGTTGCAATTTGAAACTATTGCATTCAGGGTTCTGACCTCTGTTCTGTGTTCTAGATCCCAGTATTCCGTGGTGCTGCCAAGCCTATCCTGGGGAATGTGATCAGTGCAGGAAACTTCCATGGCCAGGACGGGTTGGGGGATGCTCCAGACCCAAACGCTCCGGGGCTGGACATGCTGCAGATGGAAGGAGCGGTATCTGCACTGATCAGGATAGTCAACGAAAACCCTGGAGAGGTGAGAGAGCAGTAGACGCAGGCTACTGAATATGTGTGTGTCCCTGTTGTAAATACAGGTGTTTCTCCCAGGTATCTCTGGTGGCCACGGCTCCGCTCACCAACCTAGCTCTGGCTGTAAGAATGGAGCCATCCTTCCCCAGCAAACTTAAAGGCCTTTACATCATGGGAGGCAACATAGAGTGTAAGGGCTATGATTTATTTGCTTCAGAAGATCAACTTATCTAGTATACTAATGGTAAATAGATAAATGGGTCGATTGCCATAGGTTTTAATAATGTGGTACCTGTCTTCAGCCAGAGGAAACACCACAGTGTGTGCAGAGTTTAACTTTGCTGCCGACCCGGAAGCAGCTTACATCGTACTGAATGACTTCCTGTGTCCCACTTACATAGCCAGCTGGGAGTTCACCTGCTACAGCAAGCTGCCCTGGGTAACATTCATTTCATGTAATCAATAGATGATGAAACACTACCTTCCACATTATGATTGATGTTGTTTTCCTATTCTGGTTCCACCTGACAGTCGTGGTGTGATGACTGGCTGGCCCAGGAGTCAGAGAAGGCTCGCTTCATGGCCCGTATCTTCCGCCACAGTATGGAGGTGTCGCACAGTGAGCGCGCCCAGGCGGAGATGGTTGACGGCATGGGCTTTGTGTCATGTGACTCCTACGCCATGGCGGCAGCCATCGACAACACCTTTGTCACCGAGAGCGACCACATGGCGGTGAGCGTGGAGCTGACGGGCACACACACGCGTGGCATGATGATCCTGGACACACTGGGCATGCTGAAGAAGACTCACAAGGCCTTCGTCATGAGGAAGGTGAACATGGTGAGGTTTGAGCAGATGATGATGGATGCTCTGAAGTAATCTCTAGGTCTGCTACAGCTAACCACTAGACTGTAGAAGTAAACAAACAACTACGGGAACGCTCTATGGGGACCGTAACCAGGGAAAAGTGACAACTCCAACCTCATCCAGTCACCCCAAGACCGTGGACGTTAAGGCAGCCCCCAACACCTCTCTGATTGAGGGGTTGGGTTAGATGTGGAAGACACATTTCGGTTAAATGCATTCAGTTGTGCAACCCTTTTCCCTTTTACTGTATTGTCAGCTCACACTGATGTCAAGAATCATGCCTTGTCATTTAGATAAACATTTTTAAATAAATCGATTGAATTACAACTCATACCAGCAGTCGTGTGCATTAAACACTCCATTATGTCACAAGCACATTCGCAACACTTCATCCGTTTTATTGATACATTTATTACACCCAGTTGTTCAAAACAGATGCACAATTTAGAAATCTATCTTCAGAGCAGTCAAGGGGGAGGACAGTCCTGGGTGTAATCATTACGCCAATTCTATTTCAAAACGTTTCACAACCGAAACCGTTTAGGAGAGTTTCCATTAGACAAATTCAGGTAGGTCCCTCCCCGTTTCGTTCTGTTACCATTTTGTTCTTAAACTAAACATTTTCCATAAGGAATACACATTTGACATTTTAGTCATTTAGCAGACGCTCTTATCCAGAGCGACTTACAGTAGTGAATGCATACATTTCATACATTTCTTCCCTCCGTACACCCCTGCTTTAGAGTTTCTGGAAGTTTGCTCATTGCAGATCATGGAAGCAGAAGTACAGCCCAGCATAGAGTTCTCCCACACACATGCAAATGTCTTTAGTTGGAATTGTGGTAGGCCTATTCACAGCAACACTTTAGTTTCTACCCATCATGGCAGGAGGAAAAAAGTCTACTAAACATTCTTTGATCACTATATCCAGTGGTAGAAAAGTACTCAGTTGTCATACTTGAGTAAAAGTAAAGATGCCTCAATAGAAAATGACTCAAGTAAAAGTGAGTCACCCAGTAAAATACTACTTGAGTAAAAGTCTAGTATTTGGTTTTAAATATGCTTAAGTACAAAAGTAAATGGAATTTAAAAAATTTACTTAAGTATCAAAAGTAAGAATATGGTTCATTAAGTTCCTTATATTAAGCAAACCTGACGGCACAGGGTTATTTTTTATTGACTGATAGCCAGGGGCACACCCCAACACTCAGGACAATCTATAAACGAAGCATTTATGTTTAGTGAGTCCACCAGATCAGAGGCAGTAGGAGTGTTCTCTTGATAAGTGTGTGAATTTGACAATTTTCCTGTCAAAATGTAACAAGTACTTTTGGGTGTCAGGGAAAATGTATGGTGTAAAAAGTAAATTATTTTCATTAGGAATGTAGTGAAGTAAAAGTTGCCAAAAATATCAAAAGTAAAGTACAGATACCCAAAAAAACGACAATTAGTATTTTAAAGTATTTTTACTTAAGTACTTTACATCACTGACTATCTTCTCTACAGAACAACCTCAATCAAGTTCTCAAGTGAAGTTAGCATAATAAATTACAATCCCCATACTGACCCATTTAAGTCAGTTTAACTACTATTTACAATTAATAATTTCAGTGCTGTCATTGTTCCAGAGATTTCCAACGTTGGTCCATTAGTAGCCTTTCCTGCCCCGGAATCTAGACCTGTTATCTCAAATGAAATTGTATTTGTCACATGCGCCGAATACAACAGCTGTAGACCTTATGGTGAAATGCTTACTTACAAGCCCTTAACCAACAATGCAGTTTTAAGAAAAATAAGTGTTAAGTAAAAACTTCTAGCTGTAGAAAATAGAGGGAGATCAGAAACTAGTCAGTTCCATACATAAGGATTAAGTGTTGAATTAATGTCACTGATGATCTCATCACGGATCTCTTGCACTTCAAGAAATAGGTCTGCAATGCACTACAGTGGCCCTCCTTCAGACACTGACATCTCCCCCTGCAAAAACAGACAACACAGGGTTAGCTAAACACTTCTTTTTTTTACCAAGACTGGTGTCATGTTTTTGATCATTCTCACCGTTTACATTGACCACACAACATATATGCATTAATACAAAAAGCTTACCCACTACTACTACTACTACTAATGACACGTTCAAAACAACTGGGAACTCAAAAATACGATGTCAAATCATGACGTCAGTGATCTCCAGGTCGGAAAGTCAGTGCTCTAGAATTAAGGAATACCAACGTACTTTTTAACAGCATAGGCTAAGAAGCAACATTCTGTTTTCCATCAAAATTATAATTCTTGCGAGTTTAAGAATATGTCACAAGAGAAAAGATAAATCGCCCTTATTAAACACTCCAGATAATTTTACTTGTTTTGACTGCTATGAATAAACAATTAAGCCAGAGGAGGTGGCCAATATACCACGGCTAAGGGCTGTCTTAAGACATAGCCCTTATCAGTGGTATATTGGCCATATAAGACATCCACCTGAGGTGATTTATGACTATAAACTGGTTACCAATGTAATTAAAACAGTAAAAAAAAGTCATTCCCGTGGTGCATGGTCTGATGCTTTCAACCAATCATCATTCAGGGCTCAAACCACCCAGTTTATAATTGCAAACAAATCCTGTCTGCACATGTTCGTAACTACACTCTCCGACAGGAGAGTTTGAGTGATGTTTGTTGGACTGAGGATCTCAAAATCTTTGTTCAAGAAACACTTGGACGAATTTCAAAAAACGAATGTTACGCTCTTTGGGCTACTTTTAAATTGCACCGCGGCCGCAATGACAACCAATACTTTGAAAAATGTATCTCAATTCACAGGAAAAGCAGAACATGGCAACCCTGACCTTTGGTTTGGATTTCAGTCTGATGGAGGGCGGGTTTACAGACGGGTGAGTGTCTAGAAACCTTAGATTGTCCACTTTCACTGGTGTGATAGACGAACAAGCTACATTTCTGCCATTGTGTTGTTGTGATTGGCTATTACGAACCTTCTGTTTGCGATGCACTGCAAAGTGCCGAACGACTTGGGAAACGCAGCAGCTTGATAACCACATTAGTTAGGAAATAAATTATGTTAAAGTTGCGTGAATTCGAATCTGGTATCGGAACAAAATAGTCAGCACATAGTAACTTCTGATTTCTTTGTACTTTAATTAATGCAAACACATTTATGGTAAATATGATGTTTCGTATATACGGGCTCGCTGTGTCACCACGCAGGGCAGACAGAGAACTGGAATAACATCACAAGTTTTTCTTTAAATACTTCTTGACAGACTTAGATCCCTCTCCCTGAGGGCCTGTCATAGTAGAGGCTTGGGTGTGGTTTAGACTTACTCCAGCCTATCGTTGGCGTGCAGGCTGGTCCCAGCCTCTAGACGCATCTTTGTTGCCAGGCATAGTTGTCTTCTAGTTTATCTTCATGTGTGTACCCGAGAGTCAGACACCCAAGGACAGTGCCTGTTTTTATGCTACAGTTAGGACAGTTTCTGTTTTTGTGCTACAGCTATCTTCCATTCTACCAGCCCCTCCCGTACACCTGTCCTTGAGCGGCCCCACAACCAGGCATTGTGTGTGTGTGTCACGAGTCTACTCAGCCTACACTCCTACTAGCCAGCAACCCTCCAGTTAGTCATGTCTATTATATGTTGCTCAATCTATGTTAATACAATATAAACCTCTTAGTGCATTACAGTCCATTCATACTTAGGCCTACATCTACTGTAAATGGTAATGCATCACATATAATAAGTGAAATAAAACCCAACAATTATAATACCTTGCTGCAGCGCTCTATCAACACACACACACCCCTCAAGCCCTACCCACCATTCATTCACTCACTCAGTTACAGCCTGATCACTGCCTCATAGTCAGCAGGTAACAGTGAAATATATAGATTTGTTTTTAAAGAGAAATGGAATGGCGATCGCGGTGCAATTTAAAAGTAGCACAAAAACCCTCCAGCGATACATTTCACCCGCGGCATCGTTTTCAAAGTATCCAATTCTCAGGAAAACCGCGAACGTTGCAACCCTGACCTTTGGATTTCAGTCTGATGGTTGGGCGTGCTTACAGTCTAGACACCTTAGATTGGCCACTATCACTGGTGTGATGGACAAAGTAACACATTCCTACCATTGGCTAGTCGAGCGTTGTGATAGGCTATCACAAGCCTTCTGTTTGCGATACACTGCAAAGCCGTCTGTTGAGTTAGATAATGTAGTTTACATTTTAGTCATTTAGCAGACGCTCTTATCCAGAGCGACATACATTAAATTTTTTTTTTTTTCCCCCCTGTGCTGGCCCCCCGTGGGAATCGAACCCACAACCCTGGCGTTGCAAACACCATGCTCTACCAACTGAGCTATAGGGAAGGCACTTAGTGCTCAACCCGACTACTTGGGATACCCAGCAGCTTGATAACCACATGAATTGGTAAATAAATTATAATAGGTACACTATACCTTGCTCTATCAACGCACACACCCCCCCAAACCCTCCCCACCATTCACTCACTTAGGCAGTCACGTTGAGTGGAATGTACTTGCTAAACTTAGCTAATTACTTATTAGCCAGCAAAACGAAAAGCGGTCAGCTGTTCTAACACCATGAAGAGTCGACTAATTGCAGGCAGGAGACAATATTTTGGGTATTAAGCCTAACGAAGGTCACACACAGCACATGCTTTTTTTTGTAACTATTTGAAAATGCAAAAGGGAATCTTCTACCTTCATCCAGTACATAACCAATCACAAATAATACAATGTAAACTGAATCAGCTTTATTCAACAAATACATTTGCATGTACAGGAACTTGACTGAAAGGGTGCTGCCACAAACAGAATATACAGACAAAAATAAAATATCCACATACAATATGTACACTTTAAACTGCAGGTAGCCTACTGGTTAAGAGCATTGGGCTGTTCTTCCAGTTCGCTGGTTCAAATCCCGAGCAGACTGAAAAATCTGTAGATGTGGCCTTGAGCGAGGCACTTTACCCTATTTTCTCCTGTATGTCGCTCTGGATGCGAGTGTCTGCTAAATGACTAAAATGTAAACAAATATGCTAAATGATGCATATAATAGGAGTGCAAAGAGCAATGTGCAGTTTTGGGATGATAGTCTGTGGATGAATAGTGCAAAGTCCATGGATGAGAGGACCAGGTGGACAGTTGGTGAGGGCCATGGCACAGGGGAAGAAACTGTTCTGTGGCGGGAGGTTTTGCCAGAGGGGAATGTTTGGAAGAGGGGGTGGAGGGGGTCGGCAATGAACTTTCCAGCCCACTTCCTTGCCTTCGAGTCGTGCAGAACAGCCAATGACCCTCTCAGCAGACCAGGCAATCCGTTGCAGTGATGGAGGTGGTCATTGAGCACTGAATCAGTAGACACAGCATTCAAAGGAGGGCTGAGAACAAAACACCATGCATTCACCAAACATTGCACTGAGGAAAACAGATTTTTTAAAATAGTAATTGTCTGATTAGGAACTACTATTATCTATCAATGACAGAATCTAAAATTATTTATAGTTGACATTGGAAGTTTTATTGAATAGTCAGTAATAGAGTCAAATTGCATAGGGAGTCTTCCCTGTAGCCTTCCCTGTAGCTCAGTTGGTAGAGCATGGTGTTTGCAACACCAGGGTTGTGGGTTCGATTCCCACGGGGGGCCAGCACAAAAAAAAAAAATAATAATAATAATAATAATAAAAAGTATGATATATATGAAATGTATGCATTCACTACTGTAAGTCGCTCTGGATAAGAGCGTCTGCTAAATGACTAAAATGTAAAATGAGTCTCATCAGAGCAGATGTTATCAGCAAGCCAGAGCCATCTGAGGAAAGAGCACAAAGTAGAACAAAGATTTACAGTAAGTGCGAACAGAATAAATGTATCATTTGACATAAGATTCCACCTAAAACAATGACATTAGCCCTGTCCCAATGAATCTCTGCTCAACTCTTCACTTCCTTCGCAAAACCCATTGGAGGAGGTCTTAGGCAAGGAACTTTGGGTCATCTCCTCTTATGGGGGTTTTAGGAGGCGGCGCGATGATCAGTCCTTGCATCCATAACGCTATCTATGAATTTGAGAGCGGTTACATTTCTCCAGCCCCATTCCTCAGCTTTTTACTAAACAGGGGCAAGAAGAACGCTTTGTTATTGTTTCAACTGCTGATTGCCGCTTTAAGAAACAAATAAATGAGCATACAAGTATGTTTAAGCATACATGACTGTTGAGAGTGTGGTGCCATACCTTTAACTCCCAGGTGCAGCAGAGCAGACACACAAAAAATGACGTTGCGGCCGATGTCTTGACCACCCTCTGGCTGTCCTCTATAAAGCAGTATCCCTAGAAGGTGTCCCAGGTACTGTTTGTGGCCATGTCACCTCTCAGAACCAGTGAAGATCTCCAGGTTTTCAGTCAGGCATCAGCTTAATCTATAGAGGGCAGAACAACACAGGAGATGGAATTAGATTTAGTATGGAGTAGAGGTCGACCGATTAATCGGAATGGCCGATTAATTAGGGACGATTTCAAGTTTTCATAACAATCGGTAATCGGTATTTTTGGCCACCGATTTGCCGTATTTTTTACAGCTTTATTTAACTAGGCAAGTCAGATGTGGGACGTGACCGTCCCACCTGCGGGACACACTATTCAACAGCCAGTGAAATAGCAGAGCGCCAAATTCAAAACAACGAAAATCTCATAATTCAAATTTCTCAAACATAGAACTATTATACACAATTTTAAAGATAAAATTCTCCTTAATATAACCACAGTGTCTGATTTCAAAAAGGCTTTACGGCGAAAGCATAATATTAGATTGTTAGGACAGCACGTAAACAAGAAAAACCACACAGCCATTTTCCAAGCAAGGAGAGGCGTCACAAAAACCAGAAATACAGCTAAAATGAATCACTAACCTTTGATGATCTTCATCAGATGGCACTCATAGGACTTCATGTTACACAATACATGTATGTTTTGCTCGATCAAGTTCATATTTATATCCAAAAATCCCATTTTACATTGGCGTGTAATGTTCAGAAATGTTTTGCCTCCCAAAACCTCCGGTGAATGAGAACATCAATTTACAGAAATACTCATAAACGTTGATAAAATATAGAACAGTTATTGAAAGAATTATAGATACACCTCTTCTTAATGCAACCGCTGTGTCAGATTTCAAAAAAGCTTCACGGAGAAAGCACACTTTGCAATAATCTGAGTACGGCGCTCAGAGAACAACAACCGCCATTATAGAAAGGCGACATGTTGGAGTCAAAAAAAGTCAGAAATAGTGTTATAAATATTCACTTATCTTTGATGATCTTCGTCGGAATGCACTCCCAGGAATCCCAGTTCCACCATAAATGTTTGTTTTTTGTTTCGATAATGTCCATATTAATATCCAAATACTTCCGTTTTGTTCGCGCGTTCAGACAAGTTATCCAAATGCGCCATGCTCGCGCATTTTGTTGAGACGAAAAGTCCAAAAACTTATACTACAGTTTGTAGAAACATGTCAAACGATGTATAGCATCAATCTTTAGGATGTTTTTATCATACATCTTCGATAATATTCCAACCGGACAAATCCTTTGTCTTCAGAAAGGAAAAAGAATGCCCCTCCCGCTGACGGCCACGCGCATGAATGATCTAATGGCACTCAGCCAGACACCTGGTTGAAATGACTGTCATTCCCTTCCAGGTCACAGTAGAAGCCTGTAACAACGTTCTAAAGACTTGACATCTAGTGGAAGCCTTAGGAACTGCAAAATGACCCCTAAGTCACTGTAGTTTGAATAAGGAATTAATTTAAAAAACTACAAGCCTCAGATTTTCCACTTCCTGGTTGGATTTCTCTCAGGGTTTTGCCTGCCATATGAGTTCTGTTATACTCACAGACATCATTCAAACAGAAACTTCAGAGTGTTTTCTATCCAAATCTACTAATAATATGCATAACCTACATTCTGGGCCCGGGTAGCAGGCAGTTTACTACGGGCACATCCTACCCTAGAGAAGTTAAGAACACATTCTTATTTTCAATGACGGCCTAGGAACGGGGGTTAACTGCCTTGTTCAGGGGGGATTCGGGGATTCGTTTTTGCAACCTTCTGGTTACTAGTCCAACGCTCTAACCACCTGCCTTACATTGCACTCCACGAAGAGCCTGCATGGCAGGCTGACTACCTGTTATGCGCGGGCAGCAAGAAGCCAAGGTACGTTGCTAGCTAGCATTAAACTTATCTTATAAAAACGATCAATCTTAACATAACTAGTTAACTACACATGGTTGATATTACTAGTTTATCTAATGTGTCCTGTGCTGCATATAATCTATGCGGTGCCTACTTCGACAAGCGGTGATGATTTAACAAGCGCATTTGCAAAAAAAGCACTGTCGTTGCACCAATGTCCCTAACCATAAACATCAATGCCTTTCTTTAAAATCAATACACAAGTATATATTTTTAACCCTGCATAATTAGTTAATATTGCCTGCTAACATGAAATTGTGTCACTGCTCTTGAGTTCATTGCCTGGCTCATTGTGAACTAATTTGCCAGAATTTTACGTAATTATGACATACCATTGAAGGTTGTGCAATGTAACAGGAATATTTAGACTTATGGATGCCACCCGTTAGATAAAATACGGAACGGTTCCGTATTTCACTGAAAGAAAAAAACGTTTTGTTTTCGAGATGATAGTTTCCGGATTCGACCATATTAATGACCTAAGGCTCGTATTTCTGTGTGTTTATTATATGATAAAGCAGTCTGACTGAGCGGTGGTAGGCAGCAGCAGGCTCGTAAGCATTCATTCAAACAGCACTTTCGTGCGTTTTGCCAGCAGCTCTTCGCAATGCATTGCGATGTTTATGACTTCAAGCCTATCAACTCCCAAGATGAGGCTGGTGTAACCGATGTGAAACGGCTAGCTAGTTAGCAGGGTGTACGCTAATAGCGTCACTCGCTCTGAGACTTGGAGTAGTTGTTCCTCTTGCTCTGCATGGGTAATGCTGCTTCGAGGGTGGCTGTTGTCGATGTGTTCCTGGTTCAAGCCCAGGTAGGAGCGAGGAGAGGGACGGAAGCTATACTGTTACACTGGCAATACTAAAGTGCCTATAAGAACATCAAATAGTCAAAGGTATATGAAATACAAATCGTATAGAGAGAATAGTCCTATAATTCCTATAATAACTACAACCTAAAACTTCTTACCTGGGAATATAATAATCGGTGTCGCGTTGAAAAATCAATCGGTCGACCTCTAGTATGGAGTCAAAGTCCCAAATTAAAATCCTTGTACAACCCATAGACATTGGTAAAAGGGTAAACAAAAAAGTATGACACTGGAGTTTGAGGAAAGTGGAGCGATACATATGTGCAGAGTTGTTTAATTAAGGCATAAGATGAGTTGGTAGTCACCACCGTATTTGTGAGAGTGCAGTAATTTCTGAATCTTGACATGTAGTACATATTTCTTCAGGTTAACAAAAATATCTTCTCTAATTCATTTAATACGTGCGGGAATGAAGTTCTACTCACTCGTAAACTCTCAAATGTAATTTGCGCGCACCACACCGGTCTACGCTCCCTGAACCCGTCCTCTTCTCGCTCGACTCAAGCGTTTGATCGATGACGTTTCATCTTGCTCACGCGCCCCATCTAGTGCTCGTTCGACTTTTGGCTCGGAAATGACACCATACATAACTAGAATTAGTCAGGCTGGTGCAGAAAGCTGTGCACTTTGCAATGGAAGTGTGGCTTAGCCAACCAACACAATTAATAGTAGGCCTACGCTTTAAAAAAAGTATGGTATACAAGTTAAACTGTCAACGTTAGCTAGCAGCCTGGTCCACATTTAGGCTTTCCTAACGGTAACGTTACCTTTACAACGTAGTCGTGTTGGAGACATGCGTTGGTGTCCTCCCTGATTCCAAAGCATGCATGCCCTACCATCCTCTGTCCTCGTAGCATTTAGGGATTTTGTTGTACTTACATTTAAGACAACTATCGGATCAATTACGCAAGAAATGTATAAGAAAATACTATTTGACACGGTCGTTGTTATGCAAGCCACCATCTTTGATTCGCAAAGTATCCTGGGAATGCGGAAGTGAACTATATGCATGCTGGGAGTGTTTGTAGTTCCTGTAAAAAAAAAATTAAAAAGAAGTTTGGTATTGTAACGTACTTTTTCCAAGTCTACTGCTAGGGGCCACTCAAGGCTCACAGAACACCGAAAGGAGCACGACGGCAAGGAGAATTCAAATATAGCAACTTTGAGTCTCCAACATGTTGATGCCATCTCATTGATTTGAAACTGGCTGGTTCCACATGGATGTGTGGCTGATGGTGATGAGTCATTCTCCTGTCAAAACAGCAACTACATTACTTGAAATAATGAAACTAAGGCAGAAAACAGATGGGCATGAATTGTTTCAACAAGTTTGATTTATTTAAAATGATGAGAATGTACATCCATGTCAAAAGCAGAGGCAGACATACTAATGTACATGAAGGCACATGGACTGATGGGGAGTAGTAGGTGGAGACAGACAGGGGTGGGAGAGCCTTACTGTCGCAGTAGTCTATCCTTCATCCACTCCTAGGGTCTAGGCAGGCATCCTCCATATTGCTTTTATATACAGTCTTCAATAAGCGTGGATGAAGGGCAAAATACAAAGACGAAAGGAACCCAATTTAAACTACTGAGGCACACCCACAGTTTGCGTTCCCCTCTGCCCCAGCCATCCTCCACATGAATGGCAGGAGTTTACTCAGGAAGTCGCAAATACATTTATCTGCAACGCTCTGGCGAAGTAATGTATAGATCTGGCACGATTCGCAGTTCTAGAGTATCAGATCTAAATAATACATTTCTATCCGAAGGTTCTAGAATGTTGCACTCTTTACATAAGCCCCAGGTGTGAGCGAGGATCTGGTTTGACCAGGGGGCTCAGGGGAGGGGCCAGCTCCATGCAAAGGTGGTTGGTTGACCAATCAAATCACACACACACCATCAATAACAAACATTTACAAAGAAGCAAACCTGGTACAAAGTGTCCAGCTTTCGAAAGTTTTGCCCAAATCCCAATAGTGTTCCACAGTATGCGTCATAATATCCATAAAACCTAGCGGTCAAACATGGACATTGTTCCAATCATTTTTCCCCATAGGAAATTTTAGAAACACTAAGGGCTGTGTTTCGTGTAGGCTTACCCTGACGTGACATTTTGATAACAGTGTAAATATCTCTAGGACAAGATGACTTATCAATATATTTGCTTGTGTTTTTACGCCCAAAATCGAAATGCTAATTAGCTGCCAATGTGGCCAACATAAAGAACTACAAATGCCATGATCTGCAAGAGACTGCCAATTCGAGTCAAAGGTAAGGCTCTCTGGATTAACTAATGTTAGCTAAATGTAGTAATGAATACATTTGATTAATTTCTTTAAATGGACAACTCTGAACGGTATTGCGCAAGTTTTACATTTACACAACACCTGTTAGCAAAAGGTATCAGCTAGAGATGACATGCAGGAGCTTACAGAGATTTGTAGTTTTGCGTGACGTCTGTTTTGACGCTAATTATCATTTTCAAATTTCAAAGTAAATAGAGCCTAAATATATTGGAGAAAAAAAAAAAAATCACCTTGGACGAGAAATTTACATGGCTATCAAAACGTCACACCAGGGTAAGCCTATACGAAACACAACCCTTTAAGTGTTTCTAGAATCCCCTATGGGAAAAATTAAATGGTGGAAAAACGATTGGAACTATTTCCCTGTTTGACCGCTAGGTTTTATGACTCCTCCACTGTGGGGCTCTATCGACCCCTAGTCTGTATCCTAGCTAGGACAAAGAAACAAACAAAAAAAGGATTGGGTAGGAATTAGCAATAGCACCACCTTGCTCTTATAGTGTAGATGGGATTTGTTCCTTATAGCTGTCCAACCCTTCTAGATCAACATTAAGTGCTGAGGGGTTGGGGCTAGGGGGATATTTAGAATTGGACGCGTGTGTGCATGCACATAAACCGATCACCATCTTCTCAAACGTGGATGGATTTCTGGTAGAAAAAAATCCTTCATAAAATCTCTTACTATGGAAAAAACAGTTTTGACCTATCCTGAAACAAGGCAAAGAGCATATAGGACGTTTAGACAATGCAAGTTGCTTTTCTGTATATCTACAGTGAATAAGACGCCACTCCAAGTGGAGCCTGGCTGTCTGCATGCAGCCCTCTGCAACAAGATGGCACATAGAAAAAGTACAGCAGTCGACATATCCTGTCCAACAACCACCAGCAGTCTCAGATTGGACAGATTCAGGTGTCACATGGGGTAGAACTCATGAGGATGTCAGAAGTGTGAAATGACATCCATTGGAGATGGTAAATGAGAACACACCAAAAAAAGTATAGAACATTAAACAAATTCAGTGCAACTTTCTAAATAGCATTTGATCATCAGTTTACAGAGATTCCTTCCCAATTTACAGAAAATAAAATGTCCCCAAAAAATATATCCCCCCATTGCTGACGGTAAACATGGGGCACACTGTACAATTGGTGGTGATTTATGGTGGAACCGCTACCCCTGTGTAGCCATCTGTCAATCAAGTATCACGTATTCTGTAAGGACCTATAGCATTTCAAACCTCCAAGGGCGAGTCAACACCCCTATGTAGGACAGAGGAAAGGGAGGGAGTGAAGGGTTTGGAACAGAGCCATTCAGGTTCAGACTCTCGGATGAGCAGGATTTTAAGGCACTTGGGTCTGATCTAGCACAGCCTCGGCCAGTATCTGTGGCTTAAACTTGCTACATCCATTTTTGGAATTATAAATGAATGAGATTATATATATATACACACACATTGATTCGTGAATAATATAACATAAATGCCTCATGAGCTTAGTTCAACAGTCATACCCCATCAGAACCCAACATAAGCTTGTTTTACTCCAATGCTAGTAAACAATGTATTTGTAAACAAACACTATAGCATCAAAACTTGGTTAAATCTATCATTTTGATATATTGGATGGTCAGTCCTCTGTCTATGAATTTGAGAGTGGTTACATTTCTCCAGGCCAATCTCAGCCTTTTAAATTATTTTTTTTTTTTTTTTTACCAGAGGCAGGTTGAACTTAATGTTTCAATTAAGGGTTCTAGCTTTAAGGACTGTTCTGACATCTCTCATTTTAACTTTGACTGTCTAGGAAAGGTCATCCAAAAACGGACTCTGGACCAGCAGTTGGAGCCAACCTCTATCTGAACCAACCAGCAGACAGAGAACATGGAACACCAAGCCGCACTGTGAAAACAATTATTCATTTTCAGAACAAAAAGAGCAGGTGCAGGCACATAACTACTGTAGTATAAACGCTTCACAGAATAAAAAATACAAGTTCTGACTTTTAACCTCTTGTACAAATTATGGATTTATTTCAAATAAATTAATTCACCTTCATAGATCATTGTCATAGTAGTAATAATAATAATAATATCATCAATATAGCAATATCCCTTCAGGTAAGCAAAGTCCAGGCCAAAGTGATTGGTTTACCACTAAAAGGACACAGGTCTTTCAGCCTGGCTTCCTGTCAAACGAAGTAGAATGATAAATATGGTTTCCTTCAGTCACCAAGATTATTCATTTAATAATGAATAGGATTAAACTGTCCCAGACACAGCTCTTAGGTAATGTAGGTTTCAGATTTTTGCCCTAGAATGGTTAGGGTTGGGACCGGGACAGGTAGGCTGACCCTAGATCTGCGCCTACAGGTTACTTTTACCCAGAGCATTCTTCATCAAGAGATAGCTTGGCAGACCTGTCACTTTAAAGATACGGGAACCACATTTTGTTTGCCATCGTCGTTGTAATTCCCTTAAAAGAAAGGCAGTTATCCTCCACCATAAGATGACTGACAACTTACTTGGTCTATTACTTGCTGTTTAGCAAGAACACACAACCCTGTGGAAAACAACAAAAAGCAACAGGTCCGTGAGGCTAATTAGACATTCTTCAGTCACCAGCAGGGGGCTCTACTGTGGCTCCAGTGACAGTGCAATACCCCAGTGTACCAGACCAGAGATGGGGATGGTAGAGAGCACATGGAGCAGTGAGCACCTACTTTGCACCAGTGTTTGGGTGACATCAGGTCAGTCTCTCCGAGTCACAAGCCCTCTGTGTAACACACAGTTACCTCAACTGTTAGAGCTGGGAACGGAATTCTGCAGGACACACCCAATTCCTTCTGATATTTTAAACGTCTCTTTTTTGTACAGTAGTATTCACATTTATGCAAAAAGATAGAGCAAGTGAGAGGAGAGCAAGAGTGAGAGCAAGTGAGAGAGAGCGTAAGTGAGAGAGCGAGTGAGAGATTGAATGAGAGTGTCCTCAGACGGAAGCCCTGAGAGGAGTGGCTCTGGTGCGCTCTGAGGATGTCACTGCTGGTTGCCAGAGGGCCCCTGGTAAGTAAGTTTTAGGCGCGTCTGCGAGCACCCCGGGGCCGGGGGCCTGGATTGTGGCCCCCCGCCTTATGTCAGCCTGGTAGCTTTTTTATGTGGATCTACAGAGACACACAGAGGAACACAGACATGTCACACACATACACCTGTCGTTATACAGGATAACATTACCCTGGGTACATAGAACAATAGATACATTTGATAAAAGACAGATGACGCTGTGTGATTGGCTGACCTCGCTGAGGATGGCCCAGACAGCAGAGTCTTTGATGACAGAGAGACGCAGCGCCACCACCGGGTTGAAGGAGGAGTCTACAGCCCCCTCCGCCACACCCTTCTCAAACTGACCTAAGGAGGGGAGAGAGAGAAGGGGAATAAGAGAAGGGGAATAAGACCTGGAATTGAGTTTGTACATTGTTTATCAGTCTGTGGCAGGAAAAATGCGAGTGGGTAATGGGATCAGGGTGCGTTCTGAGTAGAGAAAGCTAACAGGACAGGAGGGTTGGTGCTTATCCACTCACCGATTCTGTAGTAGCCGTCTTCAGTTCGCTTGTACTTCTCTTTGGTCTTTGGTCCAGTTTCCTTCAGGCAGACATTTTGGGATTATTTGTGTAATGTTCTGCATACACTAGGTAGAGAGCCTTGTTAACGCTAACATACAGAAAACTACACACTGTGCTCATCTCCCGCCTCCTGCACTGATATTGATTGGAGCAGGCAATGCTCATGATCTTGTCAATAACTAAATCGATACACATTGAGTGATCGGTCAATAAACCAAATCAGACAAGTGCCCTGCCTCTGTTTACACATCATTGCACACCGTCATCTGAATGTTGTCGTCTTACCAAGAAGGGCAGTATCTCTACGGTGGTGTTCTCTATCCTGTCCCCAGGGTGTTCCTGGTTCCCACTGCGGAACAGGAACCTGCCAATCACACAACACCTATTAATGCATATTCACGTCCCATGGCACACTCATGAATACGCATACTCACACCTTCCTTACACGCAACACCGTCCTGTCACACAATGTGCTGTGCTTTTAGAACGACACATGTGACAAGTCTAAACTAGCCTGAGGTAGCAATAGCACACGGGCACACACACATCCACCCCTCCACTTAAGCTGTTAATGAATCTTGTCACACATCACATGGCTAACAGGTGCAAATCAAGCCCAGACACCAACACTGGAGAGAGGTCACGGACTGCTGTGAACAGAAACACTACACATGAAACAGTGATGAGTTGGTCTCTCCTTCTGTCTCTCTGAAACTCCCTGACTTCTAACACCTCTATTGCCTCTTTCTTCTCATTCATCCCTTCCACACCCCCTCACCCAGCCCCTTCCTCCACACCCCCTCACCTAGCCCTTTCTTCCACATCCCCTCACCTAGCCCTTTCTTCCACACCCCCTCACCTAGCCCTTTCTTCCACATCCCCTCACCTAGCCCTTTCTTCCACATCCCCTCACCTAGCCCTTTCTTCCACATCCCCTCACCTAGCCCTTTCTTCCACATCCCCTCACCTAGCCCTTTCTTCCACATCCCCTCACCTAGCCCTTTCTTCCACATCCCTTTCTTAGCCCTTCCTTTCACCCTCCAAACCATTCCGCTCTTTCTTTCCGTGAATCTCTCTCCCTCTCCTACGCGGCAGTCCTGGGAATTCTTATTTTAGAACACTCATTAGCACACTGAGCCCCAGAGAGACAGGCACGCTAAAGCTTGTGGAAGAGTGTGTGGGGCACGCCCTCCCTTTTCCCTCTCAGAAATGACACACACAAAGCGTGCGTGCACACAAACTCCCTCCTCACCTCTCTATGCTGACGGGCCTGTCGAACTTGAAGAGGACGTAGTCTCCAACAGTAGGGTTGATGGCCCAGAAGAAGTCTTCTCCTAAGTAGGTCTTGTCTAGCGTGTGGCCCTGGTACACCTACACAGCACAACATTAGCTAAATGCACTCAAAACCTTTCAGTACACTTTGCAAATAATTATACAAATCAAACTTTTAAAACACATTCCAAACACTCAATACCGGACATACTACCTTATTGAAATAAAAAGCCAATAATGAAACAGGCGTTAAAACAATATACATTTTTCAACTCATAAGGCCAAGGTAGACATTTGTGTTTTAACTTAAGGTATAGGGGGCAGTATTTTCACTTTCGGATGAAAATCGTGCCCAGAGTAAACTGCCTAATACTCGGGCCCAAGTCAAATATTTGCATATTATTAGTAGATTTGGATAGCAAACACTCTGAAGTTTCTAAAACTGTTTGAATGATGTCTGAGTATAACAGAACTCATATGGCAGGCAAAAACCTGAGAAAAATCCAACCAGGAAGTGGGAAATCTGATTCTTGTAGTCTTTTCAAGTCATTGCCTATCTAACACCCAGTGACTTAGGGTTAATTTTGCACTTCCTAAGGCTTCCACTAGATGTCAACAGTCTAGAACCTTGTTTCAGGCTTTTGCAGTGAACAGAGAGTGAACAAGAAGGCCGGGAAGTTGGTGACTCAGAAAATGACATGAGTTCAGTGGCGCGCATTCACGTGATGAGGTAGCTGTGTTCCATAACATTTTTCAAGACATTGAAATCGTCCGGTTGGAATATTATTGAAGTTATGTTAAAAAGGCCCTAAAGATTGATGCTATACAACGTTTGACATGTTTCTACAAACGTAAATATAACTTTTTTTGACTTTCCGTCGCGCTTCCTACATTTGGAGTAGCTTACTGAACGCGCAAACAACAAGGAGGTATTTGGACATAAATTATGGACTTTATCGAACAATACAACATTTATTGTAGACCTGGGATACCTGAGAGTGCATTCTGATGAAGATCAAAAAGGTACGTGAATATTTATAATGCCATTTATGATTTTTAGATTACTCCAAAATGCGGGTATCTGTATTGCTGGTTTGGTTTTCTGAGCGCTGTACTCAGACTATTGCAAAGTGTGCTTTCCCCGTGAAGCTTTTTTGAAATCTGTCACAGCGGTTGCATTAAGGAGATGTTTATCTATAATTCTTTGAATAACAGTTTAATATTTTATCAATGTTTATGATGAGTATAAATTGTTGTGCTCATTCACCGGAAGTGTGAGGCAAAATATTTTCTGAACATCACGCGTCAATGTAAAATGGGGTTTTTGGAAATAAATATTAACTTTATCGAACAAAACATACATGTAGTGTGTAACATTGAGTCCTAGGAGTGTCATCTGATGAAGATCGTCAAAGGTTAGCTGTATTTCTGGTTTTTGTGACGCCTCTCCTGCTTGGAAAATGGCTGTGGTTTTTCTTGTTTAGGCTCTGTCCTAACATAATCTAACTTCATGCTTTTGCCGTAAAGCCTTTTTGAAAATCGGACAATGTGGTTGGATTAAGGAGAAGTGTATCTTTAAAATGGTGTAAAATAGTTCTATGTTTGAGAAATATGAATTATGACATTTTGTTGTTTTGAATTTGCCGCCCTGATATTTCACTGGCTGTTGATAGTGTGTACCGCGGGTGGGACGCTAGCGTCCCACGTAGCCCATAGAGGTTAAAGGTGATGTACCTTGAGAGACGTGGACACCTCAGCAGGCGGGTTCACGTGGATTTTATGGAGCAAGGGTTTCAGGAAGTCCTTATCCTAAACAGGAAGAGAGACACCAGCAGAGATGACAGGAAGTGGTCATACCAGGGGGGGAAGTCAGCATGGCCTAGTATAATGGCCGTGAGTTGGTCGGTTGAGGACATATCAGGGTAGTGATTGGGGGTATTTAGGAAATATGGTACAGGAAATTTGATCAAAGGCTGATGCAGGGCGAGTGATCTAGAGGGAGTGTGATAGAGGTTTATGACCCACAGTGAGTTTCTGGATCTTTCCGGCCAGAGAGGAATGCAGCCCCACATGTTGAAAGAGAGAGGGCCTGAACCGCACACGCAGACTCGACTTCTGCCGCTCACAGTGCTTCTGTAGGGAGAAAGGGAAGATGGAGAGAGAGTCAAGAGTTGATTAAGATACCACACACACAAACAACCAAACAGGGTGTGTACGTACTGCGTCTTTCTCCGGGTTACACACTTTGACCCAGAGGATGTGGTCCAGTAGCCAATCAATGGGCTTCTCCTTATAGAACATGAAGATAAACTCTACGATCAGATTGAGATCTGGAGCCTGGAACATCTTACCTGAGAGAAGGAGAAAGGTAGATGGGGAGGGAGAGTGGAAAGAGGAGGGGGGGTATGGGGAATGGAGATCGAGGGAAAGGAAGGTGAAAAAGAGGGGAAGGAGGGAGAGAGAGAAGGAAAACCAGTGGGCTGGCTATTCAAACCTTGCTCAGTTTTTTTTTTTTTTACACTCCAAAAGTCTCCTGATGTTTGTTGACTTTTTTTCATTTTTAACTGACAGTCAGTGTTCGTTAAGGGTCAAGGATTCCTCGTTAAGCTTCAGTGACCGTTCGTTAAGGACCATTAATTGCTGACTAATAGCTTGTTAGAGGGTTGCTAAATGCCCAGAGTTTGTTTGTGTGTGCGTGCGTGTTACCGATGAAGCCGAGCTGGGAGAACTCGAGGATCATCCAGTCCTCGGAGGAGAGCTGCAAGGCAAAGTTCTTCATGGTGGCAAAGTAGTTGGGCTTGGCCACAATGTCATCCTCCAACTGGAGGGAGAGGGGGGGGGGGGGGCTGGTGAGCAGGGGTTCGGCCATCACATCTAGTCATCTACTAATCACACAAACAGCTGACAAACATGGAACACCACACAAGTCTCTCACTAAGCTACTTTCTATATGATGTATGATGTCTACGGCCTACAATAGACTGAACTACACTGTCATTGACAGCATTCAGTACCTCTGCCCACTCCTCCCGAGTGGAGAACACATGATGGAAAATGAAAACAACCAAAACAGAAGGACGACAGAAGGGGTTAATAGAGGATGAGATCCAACGTGTTGATTCATTATACACTGAGTGTACAAAACATTAGGAACACAGGCCTTCCCTGTGGCTCAGTTGGTAGAGCATGGTGTTTGCAACGCCAGGGTTGTGGGTTCGATTCCCACGGGGGGCCAGTATGAAAAAAAATAATAATAAAATACATCAAAATGGATGAAATGTATGCATTCACTACTGTAAGTCGCTCTGGATAAGAGTGTCTGCTAAATTACTAAAATGTAAAAATGTAAATGTAACACCTTTCCATGACAGACTGACCAGGTGAATACTATGATCCCTTATTGATGTCACTTGTTAAATCCACTTCAAATCAGTGTAGATGAAGGGGAGGAGACCGGTTAAAGAACAATTTTTAAGCCTTGAGACATGGATTGTCTGTGTGCCATTCCGAGGGTGATTGGGCAAGACAAAATATTTAAGTGCCTTTCAAATGGGGTATGGTAGTAGGTGCCAGGTGCACCAGTTTGAGTATCAAGAACTGCAACACTGCTGGCTTTTTCACACTCAACAGTTTCCTGTGTGTATCAAGAACGGTCCACCTCCCAAAGGACATCCAGCCAACTTGACGCAAATGTGGGCAGCATTGGAGTCTACATGGGCCAGCATCCCTGTGGAACGCTTTCAACACCTTGTAGAGTCCATGCCCCGACGAATTGAGGCTGTTCGGAGGGCAAAATATTAGGAAGATGTTGTTCATGTTTTGTACACTCAGTGTATGTGTGTTTGTCATCAATGGGAGAGAGGAAGGGAGCAGCAGATGGTATGATAGAAGACATACAACAACCTGTACAGTATGTCTGATCTTTACATTCATTAAGGGAAAAGGGCTACCCAACTCTCACAGACACAGTATGTACACCTTGTACCAACACAGACTGGCAAATGGCCTCGTGCAATGTAAAGAACACGTCCAAATTGGGCACACCCTGTTCCAAACTGCCGGCTCACCAGTGTTTCCGTGGTAACAAACCCTATGATGCTGAAGTGTGTTGGTACAAGGTGTACTACAGCTCTGCCCCAGACAAACACCGCTCCTGCCGGGCACGTTCCAACAGGTTGCCATGGGAACGCAGGTTTAGTAGGGGCAGAATGTGTCTGTGTTCCAAGGACGTACACACCTGGACATAGTAGACTCCTTTGCTCACAGCATACATCATGAGGAAGGAATAGTCCAGATTCTGCTTGGTCCGCCATCTACAACACAAACACACAATGATGAATAATTTCCTCATACCCGGTTACTAAATAACTGGTGACTGGAGGGAGCAGGTCTGCGCACATCACTGCCTGACGAACGGTGTTGGGACCAGCATAAGCGCATACAAACACACACACACCCACGCTAATGAGTTGCATTGTTCTTCATTCCACCTCAGCAGCAGGGATTCCAGTGAGCTTCTCATAAATATTCAATGAGCCCGCAAAAATATAATCAAGCGCTAACAAAGGGCAGCACACAACAAGCACACATCAGACCAAATTCAAAGATTGTTTACTCTCCAAAACATCAGCTCTTCATCAACCCCCACACGCGAGAGCGAGCCGTGCGGCAGAGAGAGCAACAATAGAGAGAGATGGAGAAAGAGGTTTCCACAGCACAGTCAATGTAGGAGGGTGGGGGGGAAGGGGGAGGCAGGGAGAAGGGAAGGAGATAGGGAGGGGTGCAGTCGACCTTGAGCTCACTTTGAGGGATGCCTGTGGAATACTGAGTACCTGGCCCACCCCTTACAGCTCATCCCCCTCTCCTCTCTCCTTCTCCCCGTATTGTCAATGGCAATGCCCACCGGACGTGGCATATCAACGACAAATAACCAGAACAAATCAATTTTGGGGTGTGAGCAGTGGAGAGCGGCTGAAGAGGTACAGACGTGACAGCATGCGGCTGTTATTTGACCGTTTGCCAACGTTTGTCACAAATTGAAGATGAACTTATATGGATTCTTTACAGAATGAAATGTTGATTGTTTTACTTTGTGTGTTTTCTCACCTGACCCGCTCTCTGGAGTCTCCAAAAGTCTCCTTGAGTTCTTTGAGATCTGGGTAGTAGCTGGCAGGAGGAGAGATCAGCTCCAACAGACCTGAACTGAATTCTGTAGAAAACCTGGGATAGACACATGCACACGTTGTCATCCTACTTCTGTTCTCACTAAACCGCCAGTGGGATTATCAGACAGGAAACATCACAAAGACAGGAAGTGATGTCACTCACTCTTTCTCCAGTCCAGTAACCACGCTTTGGACGTATTCCGTGTCCATCTGCAAAGACAGAATATAATATTATTTGCATGTCACAGTGTTTATATATATATGTATATAAATAAATAAATAAATAAACAAACACTGACACATACATACATACAGTTGACGTCGTAAGTTTACATACACCTTAGCCAAATACAATTAAACTCAGTTCATCACAATTCCTGACATTTAATCCTAGTAAAAATTCCCACTATTTTAAGAATGTGAAATGTCAGAATAATAGTAGAGAATGATTTATTTCAGCTTTTATTTCTTTCATCACATTCCCAGTGGGTCAGAAGTTCACATACAATTTGAGTGTATTGAGAGCATTGCCTTTAAATTGTTTAACTTGGGTCAAACGTTTCAGGTAGCCTTCCACAAGCTTCCCACAATAAGTTGGGTACATTTTGGCCCATTCCTCCTGACAGAGCTGGTGTAAGTCAGGTTTGTAGGCCTCCTTGCTCACACACGCTTTTTCAGTTCTGCCCATACATTTTCTATAGGATTGAGGTCAAGGCCACTCCAATACCTTGACTTTGTTGTCTTTAAGCCATTTTGCCACAACTTTAGAAGTATGCTTGGGGTCATTGTCCATTTGGAAGTCCAATTTGTGACCAAGCTTTAACGTCATGACTGATGTCTTGAGATGTTGCTTCAATATATCCACATAATTTTCTTTCCTCATGATGCCATCTATTTTGTGAAGTGCACCAGTCCCTCCTGCAGCAAAGCACCCCCACAACATGTTGCCACCTCCATGCTTCATGGTTGGGATGGTGTTCTTCAGCCTGCAAGCCTCCCCCTTTTTCCTCCAAACATAACGATGGTCATTATGGCCAAACTGTTCTATTTTGTTTCATCAGACCAGAGGGCATTTCTCCAAAAAGTATGATCTTTGTACCCATGTGCAGTTGCAAACCGTAGTCTGGCTTTTTTATGGCTGTTTTGGAGCAGTGGCTTCTTCCTTGCTGAGCAGCCTTTCAGGTTATGTTGATATAGGACTCGTTTTACTGTGGATATTGATACTTTTGTACCCGTTTCCTCCAGCATCTTCACAAGGTCCAATGATGCGGTTCTGGGATTGATTTGCACTTTTCGCACCAAAGTACGTTCATCTCTAGGAGACAGAACGCGTCTCCTTCCTGAGCGGTATGACGGCTGCGTGGTCCCATGGTGTTTATACTTAAATACTATTGTTTGTACAGATGAACGTGGCACCTTTACGCATTTGGAAATTGCTCGCAAGGATGAACCAGACTTGTGGAGGTCTACCATTTTTTTCCTGAGGTCTTGGTTTTCCAATGATGTCAAGCAAAGGGGCACTGAAATACATCTACAGGTACACCTCCAATTGACTCAAATTATGTCAATTAGTCTATCAGAAGCTTAAAGCCATGACATTTCTGGAATTTTCCAAGCTGTATAAAAAGGCACAGTCAACTTAGTGTATGTAAACCTCTGACCCACTGGAATTATGATAGTGAATTATAAGTGAAAAAAATCCGCCTGTAAACAATTGTTGAAAAAATTGTGTCATGCACAATATATATAGTGAGTTGCGAGTGTGAGAATGCGTTTCCCCACACCTCTCCAACGAAGACTATGATGACACAGTCGAGTTTCTCCTCAGGTGAGAGCTTGTCGATGAGCGAGTGCAGAGTCTCGGCCAGGTACGACTTCACTTTCCGCTTTACGGTAGGAATACCCATCACCATGGAGACTAGGCAGATATGAGAGGCCCCGGGTAAGAACAGGGTCAGACCATAGAGGAAGAAACACACAGGCAGAGAACAGGACGTGTTAAATGTGGTAACTCCTAAGTCACATTGTATTACAAGAAGACAAACATTTTCAATTCATGGAGGGCAGAAGTTCAACTAAGGAAAGCGACAGAGAGAGCAAGGGAGATGGGTGAAACAGCAGATTGTTATTATCCTGGCTATCAGTCCTATTGTATGTGTCCTAAATGGGGAATAGAGACGGTTCTGTACCTTAGACAGGGAGATTCACTGAAAACCACACTGGAATGGAAGACTGTAGTACAGACATATCACTCTATTTGTGCCACAGACACAATAGGCCCAGGGATCCCTTTCGCTGGGAAACAGGGGTGTGTGTATGTGGTACTCGATAGCACTCCGCTCTTCATTCTCACTGAGGACCACATTAAATGTACTCCCTCGCTCCCACCCTCTTTCTTATTTTAGACTGGAGAGCGTGGGATGTTCGCCTTCCAAATATTCAAATTGTGGGGCAGAAAAAAAGGAAAACATTCACATGTATTCTTTCTCCCCAAAACAATATCCATTTGCACCAGGAGTGAGAATGAGAACAGGGAGTAACAAACAGTGACTGTAGCACTATGGTACAGAGCCTCACATGCCTACAGTGTGTGGGTGTTCCCATCTCTATTATGGGGCTAATATGGAGAGCAGCTCTAGGGCAAACATGGGAAAATAAGGGGGAACGGTCGGGGAAGACAATACACAGAGACACTGAGATGAAAGAGTGGTGGACTGATCCATGCAGCGTGGCGAATCAATCCTCATTTTGCTTTGTGTCGCTCCACACAGCAGAGAACAGCACAGACACACACAGGACCAGGAAAGTAGGTTGAAGATGAAAGGAGAGAGAGTGGGAGGGAGAGGAAAAAAGACCTAGAAAAGAGTGCGAGGCAGAGAGAGAGAGAGAGGTGATGGTGAGAGGGAGGACACAAGTGCAAAGGGAAGCTAAAGGGACAATGAGGGAGGGGAAACACAAACCATCCCTCCAGTTCTTTCTTCTCATGCCATCACTCAACCCCCCTGAACAGAACCCTGATCATCACATTCATCTGGGCCTCAGCTCCTCTGACAGAGAAGTAAATGGTGATTGGTGAGCTGACGTCTGCGCAGAGACAGAATTGGGGGGGGGGGGGGGGGGGGGGGGGGGCAGTGTGTCCATGGGTGTATAGTAAGGCCTGGTAGAGAGAGGAGTGATGCGTTTGAGTTTAGATCCTAGACAAGGGTTCATCAACTAGATTCAGCCACGGGACAATTTCTTTCTTAAGCGGATGGTCATGGGGCCTGAACATTTCATTTTTGGAACTAAGACAACTTAGGGGACAAAATAAAACCCACCCGTGGGCCGCTACATGGCAATCACTCATTCCCACACAATTATACAAAACGATAGACAAATTTACCAAAATAAAACCTGAACACTTATGAATAGATGTTCCCTATGAGTCATGCCTAAAAGACAGGCTGGAGAGAGAGTCACTCCTACTCCCATTCTCAGATATGATCTCTCTCCTTCTCGCTCTCTGATGTCCCAATTTGCACTGCTATAAATAACCTTAATGTCCCACACCCTCACAAAGAGAGAAATTGAGGAAGAAAACAGAAAGCGAATGAGGAAGGATAGAAAATTAAAAAGACTTACTGAGAGAGGGGGAGATTGAGAGAGGGCGGCAGGTAGGGCGCTCTTGACCCTAAACCAAGTTATTGTTCACTTGTTAGATACTAACTGAATTGTTAGATACTACTGCACTGCCGGCCGGAGCTAGGAACACAAGCGTTTCACTACACCCGCAACATCTGCTAAATACGTGTATGTGACCAATAAAATTTGATTTGTCAGGAGAGCAGCCGCAGAGCAACAAGTTTCCATGCATTATGACCCCCCCCTACACACACACCACGCCAGAACACAGACATATAAACAACTCTGACCCTAAACTAAAATCAGCAAATAACAGCAACAAAAGAACAGTATCTCAACAGACAGTCTGAGAGGATCAGAGCCTCTACCTCAGAGACAAACCAGACAACAAGCCTTCATAAAGACCTGTCTGCATCCACAGAGGACACACAGGTTACACACACAACACCAAAAAACTGTTGTCTTCCTCTGTCTCCGAGTCCGTCACTGGGCTTTGATGAGACAAAGGAGAAACAAAATAGTGTTGTGTGTTTGTTCCAAACTGCCAGCAAGTGCATCCCTGAGTCACCTCTTCACTGTTGACGTTGAGACTGGTGTTTTGCGGGTACTATTTAATGAAGCTGCCAGTTGAGGACTTGTGGAGGCGAAGAAAATTGTATTTTACCAAATCGAGCTAAGTACAAGAAGCGCTCAAATAAGCAAAGAGAAACAACAGTCCATCATTACTTTGACATGAAGGTCAGTTGATAAGGAAAATGTCAAGAACTTTGAAAGTTTCAAGTGCAGTCACAAAAAAACTAAGAGCTATGATGAAACTGGCTCTCATGAGGACAGCCACAGGAAAGGAAGACACAACATCAGCTGTTCAGAGGAGACCGCGTGAATCAGGCCTTTATGGTCGAATTGCTGAAAAGAAACCACTAAAGGACACCAATAATAAGAAGAGACAAGACACACGAGCAATGGACATTAGACCGGTGGAAATCTGTCCTTTGGTCTGACGAGTCCAAATTTTAGATTTTTGGTTCCAACTGCCTGGTTCCTCTGCCTCTCTTTGTGAGAGGCAGAGTAGGTGAACAGATGATCTCAGCATGTGTGGTTCCCACCGGGAAGGATGGAGGAGGTGGTGTGATGGTGCTTTTCTGGTGACACTGTCTGTGATTTATTTAGAATTCAAGGCACTCTTAAGGAGCATGGCTACCAGAGCATTCTGCAGCGATAGTCCTACTAAGAGCAAAGCAGATGGGATGGCGTATCAATAGCTCTTACGCACCTCCAGGCTGCGTAAGAGCTATTTGACCAAGGAGAGTGATCGAGTGCTGCATCAGATGACCTGGCCTCCACAATCACCCAACCTCAACCCAATTGAGATGGCTTGGTATGAGTTGGACCGCAGAGTGAGGGAAAAGCAGCCAACAAGTGCTCAGCATATGTGGGAACTCCTTCAAGATTGTTGGAAAAGCATTCCAGGTGAAGCTGGTTGAGAGAATGCCAAGAGTGTGCAAAGCTGTCAAAGGCAAAGGGTGGCTACTTTGAAAAATCTAAAATAGATTTTGATTTGTTTAACACTTTTTTGGTTACTACATGATTCCATAGTTTGTCTTCACTATTATTCTACAATGTAGAAAACAGTAAAAATAAAGAAAAAAAACCCATTGAATTTATTATTAAACCTTTAACCAGCAAGGGCTCAATGAGATATAAAAATATATTTTTCAAGAGCGTCCTGATCAAGATAGGCAGCACCAAGTCATTACAAAAATTACAGACAAACATGAAAAACTACAAATAATCTAGTAAAAACCATAGAATTCACAAGAGTATAACAAAATCAAAAACAGCAAATGAAAAACATTGACAGGTCAGGGAATCAGTCTCAAGATCATTCATCAGTGATTTAAAAACACCAAATCGGGACAAGTTCTTCCAGTTTAAAAGTATTTTGTAAGGCGTTCCAAGACGATGGCGCAGAGTACATAAAAGCCCTTTCACCAAACTCAGTTCGGACATTTGGAACAGTTAGCAGGATAAAGTCCAGCGAATGAAGAGAGTACCCACCACATTTCTGAACAATAAAAATGCCCAAATAAAATGGTAGTAAACCCAAAATGGCTCTGTAAATAAAAGTATACCAGTGACTGAGCCTACGAGTGACTAGAGAAGGCCAGCCAACCCTGGTATACAAAGGGTTTTGCAGTTTAAAATAAATCTCAAAGTGCCATGGTAAAGGGTGTCAATTGATCTCAAACACTGAGCGGAAGCATTCATATATAAAATATCCCCATAGTCTAGTAAAGGCATAAATGTAGCTGATACTAGCCTCCTTCTGGCTTCAAAAGAAAAACAGGCCTTATTCCTAAAATAAAATCCCAATTTCAGCTTCAATTTTTTTTGTAAGTTGTTGAATATGCAATTTAAAAGAGAGGCCGTCATCAATTAAAATTCCAAGATATATATATATATATGTGGTTACAGTCTCAATCTCAATGCCCTGACAGGTAATAATAGGTGAAAAGTTCAGAGGTCTATTTCTTGCTTTAGAAAACACCATTAGTTTAGTTGTCAGTATTGAGGATAAGCTTCAATTGACACAAGGTATGTTGAACAGTATAAAAAGCAGTTTGCAAGTTCTGGAAAGCTTTTGTAAGAGACGAGGCACAACAGTAAATAACAGTGTCATCAGCATAAAAATGAAGTTGCGCATTTTGGACATTTGTCTAAATTATTTATATAAATAGTGAATAAGAGAGGACCAAGTACAGAGCCTTGGGGCACACCATTACAAACAGACATGAGCCCATCAAATTGAGTGCACTGAGATCTATCAGACAGATAGTTAGCAAACCATGCAACTGCATGCTCTGAAAGACCTACACTCGACAATCTCTGCCTCAGTATATCATGATCAACTATATCAAAAGCCTATGTAAATGTAAAAGCCTTAGAGATCAATAAAAAGTGAGACAGTGCTGTTTTTTGTCAAGGGCTTCAGTGATATCATTTAAAACCTTCATGGCTGCTGTAATTGTGCTATGCTTCTTCCTGAAGCCCGATTGATACATTGATAAAATACAGTTAGTAAATAAAAACTTTTAGCTGTTCACTCACAAGGGTTTCAAGTATTTTCACCAGGGGTGACAGCTTTGAGATTGGCCTATAATTATTTAACAGAGTTGGATCTCCCCCTTTTAAAAGTGGTAGGACAAATGCTGATTTCCAGATCTTTGGAATTTCATTACATTCCAGGGTTAGATTGAACAGATATGTAAGTGGTTCAGCTATGAAATCAGCTGCCAGATTTAAAAAGCAGGGATCCAAAAGATCAGGACCTGCAGGCTTTCTCTGATCTAAGGATTTCAGTAGGTGTGTCCAAACTTCTGACTGGTACTGTATGTGAGCGAGCAAATGTGTATGCGCCTGTATATATGTGTGTGTGTGTGTCTCACCTCCAGTGCGGCCCATGCCCACCTGGACAGCGGGGTGCAGGCTGCCCTCATTGTTGAGCAGGTGAGGCATGTGGTGGTAGATGTTCGGCACCTGAAGGGGCTTCCTACTGGCCAGCTCCTTCAGCAACTTCTGCGTCTCATCTGTCATAACAATACAAGAAGGAATCAGAGTTGGTAGAATAGTTGTTGGTGGTGGGGTGGTTAGAGGTTCATGTTACTTCTAGTCCAGCATTACTAAAGGGCTGGGTAGGATGGAGGTGGACCACAGCCAGAGGGCAGCAGTCAGAGTGAGGGGACAGATACTATTCGATAAGAGAACTGAATGATCCAGTCTACTCAAACCGAGTTCCCAATTAAGAAAAGGGGGGGGATTCGGCTTGCATGTTTCTTGATGTGGGAGTATATTGTGATCAGTGACTTGAAACTAGTGAATGTAGATCCATCCTGTGTGTGTTGTGTGTGCTTGTATTATTATCTTTGTGGGAATCGGAAATCCCCCAAAGTCCCCACAAGGATACTAAAACAAGGAAAATTCTCCCTCGTGGGGACATCTCCCACATCCCCACGAGGGCAAAGGCTATTTTAAGCTTAGGGGTTAGGTTCAGGGTTAAAGTTAGGGAAAATAGGATTTCTAATGGAAATCAATTTTAGATCCCCACAAGGATAGTAAAATATATTGGGTGTGTGTATACATCTACCTGAGAAGTTGATGAGAGCGTCCTTGCTGCCGTTGGTCTCAGCGATGGCCCGTCTGAACTGCTCCAGAATGTTGTTGAGCTCTGAGGAGCGCTGCAGGGTCCGGTGCTCGGCCACACGGAGGCGCTCTTTCAGGGCATGGAACTCCCTCTGGTACGCTACCAACTTCTCTATAGGGACAGAGAGAGGGGGGAAAGATTAGTTTTCTGCTCTTTATTCCAACATTAAATCTCACTGTGTCCCAGTGTAGGCTAATAGTCATGTAACAATTTCTAATACAAAATAGAGCATTAAGTGTTGTAAGACTCTTTACAAACTGTGGGGGCAGTATACATCCCCCTTAGTGCTGTGGTAGTAGACAGTGGTGTCATTTCTAGGAAATACTGAGGTGTTATGAGAAACCCTGTTCCTGGTACTGTTATCTGGACTGGTGAGAGGGAGGAAGGGGGATGTTATGAGGAAATTGAGGGAGGTTGTGGTTGAAAGGAGGAGATTGAGAGGGGTAATTTTACTGGAATTAACCTCTGCTGTTAGAGGTTAATGATGCAGTGCTCATGCCTGGGTTTTACTGAGAAACCAGCCTGTTACACACTGTCTTTGTTTGCGTGCATACACAAAAGTGTGCATTAATATAAAGTTTGTTATTAAGGCACAAGAAAGTTCACATGTTCGAGAAAGCCTTTCTGCCACAAAACTCATTTTGATTTTAAAAAAATGCTTACGTTCAAAACGTCTCTCCTGTGAAGTCGCGACTTGTGACATGCGCCTAGTTTCCTGAAAACGGGTCACACATATGTATGTGTGCGTAAATGCAAGTGTGCACCTCAACCTTCCTAAGCAACACGCGAGGAGGATTAGCTCCACTAAGACAACGCTCTTACAGAATTCATTCAAGAATCTAGATCACACACGGCAATGAGGAAATGTGAACGTCTCAATGTACAGTAGTTATTTGTGCGTGCCTACACAAGTGTGTTCGTGTTCTCTTCTACCTCACTCTCCTTCTCACTCCTCCTAGTACTCCATCTATCCAGCTCTCTTTCCCCCTCTACCTAAGGTTGTTAAAACAGGAAAAAACTTGATGTTAAGCATAAAGTAAAACGTGGTTAGCTTGCCCCTAGTGGGTGGTATTAAAGACATCCCCCGACATCCTGGGGACCAGGACTAACATTGAATACTGAAGTCTATCTGCTTTGATCTTGCTGCAACAGGGGATACAAGGCAGAACGAGAGACTATGGTGCTGAAGCACAAAATCGAGGGTGTATGATAGGCAGCCTAGTCTTTGCAAGTCTGATCTGCAATGGATTTGTTGTTATGTTTATACCAGTCACAATAAACAGTGTGGTAGTCTTTCAACATTTTATTGACTAAAGTTGTGTGCATTAAGGAAACAGACGCCTGGCTCAAATAGAAGCCGATCTCTAATAAACTCCAGTTGTGTTTATAGCCGGTTGTGTTCAGTGATTGAAGCATATAAAACGCCTGGGCTATTAGTGAAAGTTTTACAGTACACAATTAGTCTAGATTCATGACATTGCTGTGTGTATCTGGTCTCACACCCAAACTCACTCCACAACCCTCGCTCTACCTCCCTCTCGTCCTCCCTCCTTCCCCTCCCTGGCCGGTTGTCCCCCTTTAACCCCAGAGAGGAAGCATGCACAGGGGGCCACCCAGGATCAACAGTAAGTGGAATCGCTAAGGAGGAAATGCTGAAGAAACTGCCAGTTCTGAGACGGAGCACACAATGAGAGAACACACCACCCTAACAGACAGGATCAAGTCACTCAGTCTCCTGGAGTTATTCAGTCTCTGATAGGATCAATAACACAACCCCACACCTCTTTGTTGGCAGTGAAGAGAAGAAAAAATATATAAAAAATACCAGGCTTTATGATGTGCAGTCAAAATCACTACCACACATAGGCTACTAGCAACATGAACCACACACTCCCAAAATGCCGTTGCTTACTTTGCGCACCTACTTCCTACTGTGACACTGACCTCGTGTGTGTGTGTGTGTGTGACCTCCATACCCCTCACTGATTTATGCTGCTGACGGTGTGTTCATGAGTGCTGATGAGGTACTTGTGCAGTTTTAGTGTGTGGGACAGTATTTATGTGGGTGGCCGAGTTAACTTCACGCTGAAATGTTCTCACTATCCCTCTCTCCAAGTGTCCTTCATCTTGAGAACCAGGCATCTCACCAAAGTTCTCATCAGGTCAATTGATTCTCAAACCATTTTACACCCCCTCTCCAAATATCTCATCTTAGCCTTCACAGCAACACCCTGTATATGGACAGGAGTTCCCATACAACACGTTGAGACTGGCACAATAAAAATAAATAAAAATCTATCAACACATCCATTATTGCTTTTTTTGGTGGGTCATACCCATTATAGAGTAAAAATGGAGAATGTGTGAAGGGGAAAGCAGTTGACGTGACGCACGTCTGAGTGACTGTCTCCCAGTTGAGGTGCACCTACAACCTCCTTGCCATGCCACAATGCCTTGCGGCTGTGATCTTTCTCCCTGGAGCACGGCAACACGTTCCTAAGCTATTTTCTTAAAGTAGGTCAGTCATTTCAGAGGGAGGAGACAGAAATCTAGAGAGAGAATGCTGAACACAGAAGAGCAGTCAAATCAGTCTCAAAGCCACTTATCCCCAGGTTAATATAATGGAATGTCTCCATCTCATCTGATGTGGAGGTGAAAGCTAAATCAACTGACCGACAGCACAACGGGTCAGTCAATCCCTCTGAGGTTAAAACACACAGCATGAACAGGTTGCCGTTGCAAAACTCGCACAGAAGACACACGTCACACACACTGCAGTAGTTGTGGTTATTGATCTCTGACCGTGTTCCCCTGAGTGTAGAGGTGTGTCGATCCAGTGCGGGCTGATCTTCTGACGCTATAAGTGATACAGCCTATACACGCTGCCACAGAGAATCACCCCCCCCCCCCCCCCACCCCCACCACACACACACACACCTCTACTGTTTCAGCCTCCAAGAACAAGACTCCTGACAGAGCTTAAACCACAGCCCTAAATCTTTCTCTCACCTAGTGCTGGGCGGTATACCGTATTGTACAATCTACCGGTATTGATGCATGGACCGATTTGGGTTTCTACTTTACCTTTAACGGTATTTTAATGTTCGATTTGTTAAATGTGATATGCCGTGTGTAACGTCCATTTTTATTGTTCACTCCACTACGTTAGTCATCCCTCTCTCCATGCCGCTTTCCACACAGACGTAGCCCCGTCCCATCACTCAAGGACCTCTGTTGTTGTTGCTTTAACACGAGACGCTTGCATTCAGTCTACATGGTCAATGCAGCACAAGCAATAATGTTGATGACAACAATGCTGTTTCCACTTCGCTTCTTAACATAAATCCACTAGCTTCTATAATTACACTAGTTTGTTTCTTACATCTGCAAACAGCTATTTTGTATTCTCTTAGCAAGTTTTGGCTAAATCATGTTAGCTAATAAATGTACTGAGTCAGAGCAAACGTATCTAGCTAATATAGCCTGAAACCAGTGCTGGTGTAGGCCTAAATCAGCATGTTTGTACAACGGTATCTTCTAAATCAAAAGAGGAATAGGCGAAGCATGAATATGTTGGCTACTTGAAAATAAATTTAATGTAGCTAAAGATTACAGGGTCCCTTAGGAAACACACCCTTACTTTGGTTCCTAACCTGTCACAATAACTTCTCCCTGGCATTTTGATTCGTTGTCATGTCAAACACTTAAACGTGCGTGTGTACACACACACATACATACATACATACATACATTAAGTGTAGAATTAACGTTCTATTTCCATGACAACAACAGTTCACCCAAGGGTGTGTTTGTATATTCACTCTGGAATGCCAGAGTGCGTAAATTCGAAGCATTTTGCTCTCGGATCGTTCAGAGCACACACTGGACGCTCTGGCCGAGGAGTAGGGTTGATCCGAGTGTTCTGACCTAACAAGGGCAGTCAAGCACCCAAGCTAACTGGCTAAAGTTGGCTAGCTACTTCCAGAATGAGAGTACACCTCACGGACCATTTTACTTACCATGTACTCCAACTGCTTACCACCTCCCTCTGGTTTTCCCCTTAAATATCAACTGTTATCTAGAGCATTGGTGACTAACTTACGTTACAATTTAATTATGTTTTTTTTTACCAACCTTTACTGGCACCGGTCATATCTAACCAGGTTGTGTGTTCGTAAATTCATAACTTATTCTGCGCTCTGGTACACTCAGACAAGAGTGCTCTGAAATCGGAGTAGATAGCCAGAGTGAATTTATGTGGCAGTGTGGAAATGCTCTCAAATGAGTGCAGAAAATGAAGATTTTTTTTTTTTTTGGGGGGGGGGGTTGAATTGAACAGTTTAAAACAAAATCACACACTACTCAAAGCAAATTCCGAACTTTTATTATTCAAAAACATTTAAAAAAGTCAAAGAATTCTGTGACATGATATTTTGCCCATATCGTGAGCCCTCACATGCCCATCTTTCTCAGCAGTTGTTTTGAAAACATTTTGAGCAATGGTCAAATGGTTGAGCTTCTCAGAATCTCTCCCCCTCCTCCGTGCGCACAGTGGGAAGAGGAAGTGAGAGTGGCTCGCTCACACAGCAGCCAACAGCGAAATGAAGACAGGCAGATCATTTTATAGCAGGAATCAACATAATGCATAGGCTATTACTGTTGACCGAATAATGGTTTTAGAACAAAGACATCTGCAGAACTGTTATTTAGCAATTTTTCGGTATATTGTCCCAGCTCTACTTCGCACTCACTCCATCTCTCCCTCTAATCCCCCCATAGATGTGACATGGTTGGCGTGTGCCAGTAATGCCCTCTCGTGTCACCATGCCAAAATCATTTGCCCTTTCAAGGCTGGCGCACACACAAACACACTCAGTAGCCCTCCATCTGTCCCTGCTCCTTCTACACTTCTCACCCTGCTCTCTGTCCCCATCTTACATCTCCCTTCATCCACAAACAAACGCTATACCAGCCAATGGACTTGTGCACTATAAAATGAACATCACCCAGGCGTGACCATGAGTGAGAGGAAATTACTACATCACTATGAGGCAAGGCAGGTCCATATTGCTGATTGAGTAAGATCAGAGACAGGCTAAATAAGACAGAAAGAGAGCAGTAGGAAACATTGACAGTTCAGTCAGGGAGCAGCATTAAAGGAAAGTGGTGGTGGTGTGTGTGTCCAATGCTGCCCATGTAGTCAGCAGGGGACAAGAAAAACCCTAAAACTGTGACAATTGTCCTGTTAGTGGGGAATGCAGAGGCAAATGGGAACAGGAGAGAAGAATGAAGAGCAGACAACCTGGGAAGAGGAAGATCATGAGAAAATGGAGCGTTAGTTAGGCTGAGGGACTGTGGACACTTGTTCATCAAGATTTGAGACCAGTGCATGTAAAAATAAAAAAAACCACACTCAGTCTAAACTTAAAACGAATTAAACCAGATATAAAGTACAGTGCCTTCAGAAAGTATTCACACCCCTTGACTTTCTCTACATTTTGTTGTGTTTCAGCCTGAATTTCAAAATGGATTGAATAGAAAGTGTGTCACTGGAATTATATTTTTTGAAATTCATTTAAAAAATGAAAAGCTGAAATGTCTTCAGTCAATACGTATTCAACCCCTTCGTTATGGCAAGCTTAAATAAGTTCAGGAGTAAAAACTTGCTTAACAAGTCAAATTAGTTGCATTGACTGTGTGCAATAATAATATTTAACTTGATTTTAACCTTTTCATGCACAAGTTCCAAAAATATCTCTAACCGCCACCCCTGTGTGAGTTCTCATGCGCGTGATGTCAGAATGCTCTCACTGTTCCAAAATATGACTGTTATGCAACAGGACAGTTAACCCATGCTGCCCTCAAACCAAGGCACACTGCCTGCTAATTATCTATAGGCTGTTTCAACTTCTCAATTTAAAAATATTTTCTAACAGTTTGAATTGAGGTATGTTCCACCTTCTCGTTAATTCACATAAGTAGCCCATTTCACCGTTGCGGACAATTTACGTTTGAGGCTTTACTGAAATGGAAAACTTCTCTTCAATGAGAGCCAAAGCACTTCGCTAGTGTTTCCCCAGATCAAGTATGAAGACATTGCGCATCTCTAGGCAGAACAGGCCTTGCAAACATTTTCCCCCAGCACATTTTCTGGCTGGCGCCCACATTGCCTTCAGAGTTGTTTTCCTTACAAATTGGACTTTGAACACGTGTGCAATCCTATCAAAGTAAGTGGCTTATTTTCTGTGTATCGTGTTGTCGTTTCTGCTGTAGCACACACGTATGTTGTATGCATGTATGTATGCATGTATGAACTGTGTTATTCACCTTTTCAAGTACTGATGACAAAACATGCATTCCGATTCTTGCATAGATTGCAGTGGACACAGGACACGTGTGTAAAACACTTTTTTTTTTAATGTTGTAATGATTATGATGAGCTAATGCTAAATTATTTAACAGCCATGTGTGGCACCATGCTTGTTGATATCATACAATGCATTCTGGTTGTCACGTAAGTGTCTGTCAGACCAAAGATGTTATAACAAGGGATAGTTCACGCGACCGACTTATGGTGCTTTCAAGACAACTGAAAAATCATGATGTCAATGATCTTCAGGTTGGTAAGTGGACAAGCAAACACCAAAGCAGGAAGCACCAGTGACTCGGTCAATAAAGAAGTAGTCAGATGACACGATGCTAAGCTACAGGAATGTTTTGCTAGCAGAGACTGGAATATGTTCCGGGGTTCTTTCCGATGGCATTGAGGAGTACACCACATCAGTCACTGGCTTCGTCCCCACAGTGACTGTACGTACATACCCCAACGAGCTAAATTACTTCTATGCTCGCTTCGAGACAAGCAACACTGAAGCATTTATGAGAGCATCAGCTGTTCCCGACAACCCTGTTCACTTATGACTGCATGGCCAGGCACGACTCCAACACCATCCTTAATTTTGCCGATGACAACAGTGGTCGGCCTGATCACCAACAATGAGACAGCCTATAGAGGTCGTCAGCGACCTGGCCGTGTGGTGCCAGGATAACAACCTCTCCCTCAATGTGATCCAAGACAAAAGAGATGATTGTGGACTAAAGGAAAAGGAGGACCGAGCACGCCCCCATTCTCATCTACGGGGCTGTAGTGGAGCAGGTTGAGCTTCAAGTTCCTTGGTGTCCACATCAACAAACTATGATGGTCCAATACAGACCAAGTCAGTCGTGAAGAGGGCACAACAAAGTCTATTTCCAATCAGAAGACTGAAAATATTTGGCATGGGTCCTCAAAGATTTCTACAGCTGCACCATCGAGAGCATCCTGACTGGTTGCATCACTGCCTGGTATGGCAACTGCTCGGCCTCCGACCGCAAGGCACTACAGAGGGTAGTGCGTATGGCCCAGTACATCACCGGGGCCAAGCTTCCTGCCATCCTGGACAATGGCAGGAAGGTCAAAGACTTCAGCAACCCTAGTCATAGACTGTGCACTCTCCTACCGCACGGCAAGCACTAACAGAGCGCCAAGTCTAGGTCCATAAAGCTTCTTAACAACTTCTACCCCCAAGCCATAAGACTCCTGAACAGCTAATCAAATGGCTACCCAGACTATTTGCATTGTTCCCCTCCCTATTTTACACTGCTGCTACTCTGTTTATCTATGCATAATCACTTTAATAACTACCTACTTGTACATATTAACTCAATTACCTCGACTACCCTGTGCCACTGCACATTGTACCAGTATCCCCTGTATATAGCCTCGCTACTGTTATTTTACTGCTGCTCTTTAATTATTTAAACACTTATTTTTCTTAAAACTGCATTGTCGTTTAAGGGCTTGTATGCATGCATGTATGTATGTATTTCACTGTAAGGTCTACACTTACACCCCATCATAGCACTGAGACTGCACTTGTGAAGGTGGTAAATGACCTTTAAATGACGTCAGACCGAGGCTCTGCATCTGTCCTCGTGCTCCTAGATCTTAGTGCCGCTTTTGATACCATCGATCACCACATTCTTTTGGAGAGATTGGAAACCCAAATTGGTCTACATGGACAAGTTCTGGCCTGGTTTAGATCTTATCTGTCGGAAAGATATCAGTTTGTCTCTGTGAATGGTTTGTCCTCTGACAAATCAATTGTAAATTTCGGTGTTCCTCAAGGTTCCGTTTTAGGACCACTATTGTTTTCACTATATATTTTACCTCTTGGGGATGTCATTCGAAAACATAATGTTAAATTTCACTGCTATGCGGACGACACACAGCTGTACATTTCAATGAAACATGGTGAAGCTCCAAAATTGCCCTCGCTAGAAGCCTGTGTTTCAGACATAAGGAAGTGGATGGCTGCAAACTTTCTACTTTTAAACTCGGACAAAACAGAGATGCTTGTTCTAGGTCCCAAGAAACAAAGAGATCTTCTGTTCAATCTGACAATTAATCTGGATGGTTGTACAGTCGTCTCAAATAAAACTGTGAAGGACCTCGGTGTTACTCTGGACCCTGATCTCTCTTTTGAAGAACATATCAAGACTGTTTCAAGGACAGCTTTCTTCCATCTACGTAACATTGCAAAAATCAGAAACTTTCTGTCCAAAAATGACACAGAAAAATTAATCCATGCTTTTGTTACTTCTAGGCTGGACTACTGCAATGCTCTACTTTCCGGCTACCCGGATAAAGCACTAAACAAACTTCAGTTAGTGCTAAATACGGCTGCTAGAATCCTGACTAGAACCAAAAAATTTGATCATATTACTCCAGTGCTAGCCTCCCTACACTGGCTTCCTGTTAAGGCAAGGGCTGATTTCAAGGTTTTACTGCTAACCTACAAAGCATTACATGGGCTTGCTCCTACCTATCTTTCCGATTTGGTCCTGCCGTACATACCTACACGTACGCTACGGTCACAAGACGCAGGCCTCCTAATTGTCCCTAGAATTTCTAAGCAAACGGCTGGAGGTAGGGCTTTCTCCTATAGAGCTCCATTTTTATGGAATAGTCTGCCTACCCATGTGAGAGACGCAGACTCAGTCTCAGTCTCAACCTTTAAGTCTTTACTGAAGACTTATCTCTTCAGTAGGTCCTATGATTAAGTGTAGTCTGGCCCAGGAGTGTGAAGGTGAACGGAAAGGCTGGAGCAACGAACCGCCCTTGCTGTCTCTGCCTTGCCGGTTCCCCTCTTTCCACTGGGATTCTCTGCCTCTAACCCTATTACAGGGGCTGAGTCACTGACTTACTGGTGTTCTTCCATGCCGTCCATGGGAGGGGTGCGTCACTTGAGTGGGTTGAGTCACTGACGTGGTCTTCCTGTCTGGGTTGGCGCCCCCCCCTTGGGTTGTGCCATGGCGGAGATTTTTGTGGGCTATACTCGGCCTTGTCTTCGGACGGTAAGTTGGTGGTTGTAGACATCCCTCTAGTGGTGTGGGGGCTGTGCTTTGGCAAAGTGGGTGGGGTTATATCCTGCCCGTTTGGCCCTGTCCGGGGGTATCATCGGATGGGGCCACAGTGTCTTCTGATCCCTCCTGTCTCAGCCTCCAGTATTTATGCTGCAGTAGTTTATGTGCCGGGGGGCTAGGGTCAGTCTGTTTCATCTGGAGTATTCTCTTGTCTTATCCGGTGTCCTGTGTGAATTTAAATATGCTCTCTCTAATTCTCTCTCTCTCTCTCTCTTTCTTTCTTTCTTTCTCTCGGAGGACCTGAGCCCTAGGACCATGCCTCGGGACTACCTGGCATGATGACTCCTTGCTGTCCCCAGTCCACCTGGCCATGCTGCTGCTCCAGTTTCAACTGTTCTGCCTGCGGCTACGGAACCCTGACCTGTTCACCGGACGTGCTTGTTGCACCCTCGACAACTACAATGATTATTATTATTTGACCATGCTGGTCATTTATGAACATTTTAACATCTTGACCATGTTCTGTTATAATATCCACCCGGCACAGCCAGAAGAGGACTGGCCACCCCTCATAGCCTGGTTCCTCTCTAGGTTTCTTCCTAGGTTTTTGGCCTTTCTAGGGAGTTTTTCCTAGGGAGTTTTTCCTAGCCACCGTGCCTCTTTCACATGCATTGCTTGCTGTTTGGGGTTTTAGGCTGGGTTTCTGAACAGCACTTTGAGATTTCAGCTGATATACGAAGGGCTATATAAATAAATTTGATTTGATGATTTGATTTGATTTACACTTGTATTCGGCGCATGAGACAAATAAAAATTGATTCTAGACATCTTTGTAAAGCAGGTCAAGTAAAAAGCTTTTGTTTTATCATAAAGAGGCAGTGTTGTACTTTGAGACAGTCTTGAATAAGCTAAGTAGCCAATAGGCAAATGGTAGCATCATTTGTCTGATTCTCTGAAATGGTTTGAGAACAATAAAGCATTTTATTTTGCAAAGTGGTTTCTTGCATCAAACACCACAACAGTACTCAGTCACCTTGTGTGAAGGACCTGTGGAAAAACATGTGCATGTCAAGCCCTGCGTGTCTGTTTCAAAAGTCTCATGGAATGCAGGTCTACTTTGAACACCACACATTGGTTGTTACTGTAGGCTGAACGATAGAACAGCTATTTCCATGGATTTTCTCCATTGTTTTTGATGGTAGGCGACTCTGGTAGGCATACATTATGATCAAATCGCTACAGTAGCCTACTAAGCCACTGTTAAAACTAACTTAAAGCGGGTACAGCCTCAGTGTCGACAGTAAACACATGCTGGAAGTTGCACATCACTTTCACAATGGTCAAGTGTACGCTCAGCAGACCTGAAATTTGCTCAGTGCCAGTAAAAATTAGAGGGAACATTGCTAATGAGTTTTAGGATAAAATCAATGGAATTGAGCTAAGGACAGGCAAAATCCTAGAGGAAAACCTGGACAATAACCTAAAACACAAGGCCAAATGTACACAGGAGTTGCTTACCAAGACAACATTGAATGTTCGAGTTGTCTAGTTACAGTTTTGACTTAAACGGCTTGAAAATCTATGGCAAGACTTGAAAATGGGTGCCTGGCAATGATCAAAAACCAACTTAATAGAGCTGGAATTTTCAAAAGAATAATGTGCATATGTTGTACAATCCAGGCGTGCAAAACTCTGACTTAGCCAGAAAGAGTTACAGCTGTAATCGCTGCTAAAGGGGATTCTAACATGTATCGACTCAGGGGTGTGAATGATTACATAAATGAGATATTTCTCAAGGCACTGTAGGTGAGCACTGATGCCACCCCCTGACTATTCCTACTGCAGAGGGCAATTCACACCTATCTTGCTAGGGGCAACGCTCACCTGGCTAGTGTCATGTGTTCCCTGGTCAGCCAATCACAGGCTCTACCTGGTGTGGTATACACAGCCCCCAATTCCTGCTTTAGTTTTTCGTAGGAAGTAGGTTAAAAAAGGTTCGGCTAGCTAGTGGATCCAGCTAAAAGTAATCTGTAGAGATTTGCTACAATGTCGAAGATACATTCTTAAATTGTCGCAGTAGCTGCCGACTGCACCGAGCCTCCTAAAACTATGGAAGCCCATCCCCACCATGTGGTGGGGGGGGAATTGTTCCTGGGGCATAGAGTTTTTTCCTTATCTGGTAGTAGGATAACCTAACTCCAGACCGTAGTTGTAGCAATAAATCAGCAAAAAAAAAATAGCCCATATATATATATATATATGGGCTATGATGGGAACAGATTATGTTTCCTAATCAGGTCAGATGGTTAAAAAATAACAAAATAATGAAATAAACTCTTGGCCCAAGAGAGGATGAAACCCCTTTACACAAACAGACAAATGCTATTGGACAAACACTAACTGGGCTGAGCTTGCTGTATGTAGGGTTGCATCGTGTTGGCCATTGCATCTGTAATTAAAAAGATAATACAGTGGTTAATTCCAGTCAATAATATGGGATTAAAAAGGCCTAGGTAGCCTAGCCTACACAATGTTACAGCCTTACTCTAAAATGGATTAAATGTTTTCCTCAATCTACACACAATACCCCATGCAAATGTATTAAAAATAAAAACAGAAACACTTTATTTACAAAAGTATTAAGACACCGAAATTGAGCTCAGGTGCATCTTGTTTCCATTGATCATCCTTGAGGTGTTTCTACAACTTGATTGGAGTCCACCTGTGGTAAATTCAATTGATTGGACATGATTTGGAAAGGCACACACCTGTCTATATAAAAGTCTCACAGTTGACAGTGCATGTCAGTGCAAAACCATGAGGTCAAAGGAATTGTCCGTAGAGCTCCGAAACCCGGATTGTGTCGAGGCACAGATCTGGAGAAGGGTACCAAAAAAATGTCCCTAAGAACACAGTGGCCTCAATCATTCTTAAAAATGGAAGAAGCTTGGAACCACCAAGACTTCCTAGAGCTGGCAACCCGGCAAAACTGAGCAATCGGAGGAGAAGGGCCTTGGTCAGGGAGGTGACCAAGAACCTTAAGAACTAGTCGCGATGCTGCCATCTCCGTCGGCGCTGCTAAAACCCCCGACCATTACTATACTACCTTCCAGAAGGCCTTCCCCCGCCCTCCATTCGGCAAATCGGACAACAATTCCATCTTGCTCCTCCTCTCCTATAGGCAGAAATTCAAACAGGAAGGTGGGGGAGGGCCTAATATGAGGACTAGTCGAGTTTCAGGAAGTGCATAAGAGATGTTGTACCCACTGTGACTATTAAAACCTACCAAACAGAAACCGTGGATAAAAGGGAGCATTCCCGCAAAACTGAAAGCACAAACCACTGCATTTAACCAGGGCTAGAAGACTACAAACAGTGTAGTTATTCCCTCCGCTAAGCAATCAAGTAGGCTAAACATCGGTATAGGGACAAAGTTGAGTCCCAGTTCAACAGCTCAGACACGAGACGCATGTGGCAGGGTCTAAAGACAATAACGGATTATAAAGGGAAAACCAGCCACGTGGCGGACACCGATGTCTTAGATCCACAGACGATGTAATCGCCACCACACTGCCCTGTCCCATCTGGGCAAGAGGCATACCTATGTAAGAATGCTGTTCATTGACTATAGCTCAGCATTCAACACAATAGTACCTTTCAAGCTCATCATCAAGCTTGAATCCCTGGGTTTGACTCCTGCAGTGTTCAACTGGGTCCTGGACTTCCTGACGGGTTGCCCAGGTGGTGAAGGTAGGAAACAACACCTTCACTTCACTGATTCTTAACACTGGGGCCCCACAGGGGTGCATGCTCAGCCCCCTCCTGTACTCCCTGTTCACCCATGACTGCGTGGCCAAGCACACCTCCAACTCAATCATCAAGTTTGCAGACGACAACAGTAGTAGGCTTGATTACCAACAATGGAACAGCCTATAGGGAGTTGGTGAGGGCCCTGGGAGTGTGGTGCCAGGAAAGTAACTGCTCTTAACGTCAACAAAACTAAAGGAGATGATTGTGGACTTCAAGAAACAGCAGAGGGAGTACCCACCATCCACGTCGATGGGACTGCTGTGGAGAAGGTGGAAAGCTTCAAGTTCCTCGGCGTACACATCACTGACAAACTGAAATGGTCCACCCACACAGACAGTGTGCGCAACAGCGCCTCTTCAACCTCACGAGGCTAAAGAAATTTGGCTTAAAACCTAAAACTTTTACAGATGCACAATTGAGCATCCTGTCGGGCTGTATCACCTTCTGGTACGGCAACTGCACCGCCCACAACCGCAAAGCTCTCCAGAAGTTGGTCGGTGGTAAACTTCCTGCCCTCCTGGACACCTACAGCACCCGATGTCACAGGAAGGCCAAAATGACAATCAAGGACAACAACCACGCAAGCCACTGCCTGTTCACCCCGCTATCATCCAGAAGGCGAGGTAAGTACAGGTGCATCAAAGCTGGGACTGAGACTGAAAAACAGCTTCCATCAAGGTCACCAGACTTAAATAGCCATCACTAGCACATCAGAGGCAGCTGCCTATAGACATAGATTAGGAATCACTGGCCACTTTTAGAAATGGATCACTAGCCACTTTAACAATGTTTCGTGTCTAGCATTACTCATCTCATATGTATAAACTGCACTCCACACTATTCTACAGTATCTTAAGTCACTTTTTAAAAAATTGTGTATATATTGTATTCTATACTACACCAGACAGTTAAACAGCCATCTCCAGCACATCAGAGGCTGCTGCCTATAGACAGATTAGGAATCACTGGCCACAATAATGTCTCCATATCTTGCATTCTCATCTCATGTGTGTAAACTGTACTGTAAACTATTCTACAGTATCTTAGTCACTTTAATTGTTTGTAAATATTGCATCACCCATCTCATACATGGATATACTGTACTCTCTTAGTCCAATGCCGCTCTGATAGATAGGAATGGATGAATTATCCAACTTATATTTACATGTTTTTTTGGGGTATGTGTTGTGAAACGGTTAGATATTACTGCACTGTCAGAGCTAGAAGCACAAGCATTTCGCTACACCCACAATAACATCTGCTAAACACGTGTATGTGACCAATACAATTTGAAGAACCAGATGGTCACTGACAGAGCTCCAGAGTTCCTCTGGAGATGGATAAAACTTCCAGAAGAACAACCATCTCTGCAGCACTCCACCAATCAGGCCTTCATGGTAGAGTGGCCAGACAGAAACCACTCCTCAGTAAAAGGCACATGACAGCCCGCTTGGAGTTGCCCAAAAGGCATTTACAAATGCCCAGAGCGCCCTCTGGCACCCCAGATTGAATTCGTAAGATGTCTTAGTAGAGGTCAACCAATTATGATTTTAACGCCGATGCCGATTAAAAAAAATTAATAAATACATTCTAAAAAAACTTTTAAAAAATTTAAGAAATTGAAAAAATAAAAAATGTATTTTAAAAGTAGAAAAAGGAGTAAAATTAAAATACAATAAAACATTTTTGAAAACGCTAAAATATTTAATAAAAAATACAAAATGTAAAAATTAAAAAAGGCAAATTTCTCTTTTATATTTATATATATATATTTATATATATATATATATATATATATATATATATATATATATATATATATATATTAAAAAAATTACAACAATACTGAATGAACGATGAACACTTATTTTTACTTAATATAATACATAAATAAATATCCATTTAGTCTCAAATAAATAATTAAACCTGTTCAGTTGTTTAAATAAGGCAAAAACAGTGTTGGAGAAGAAAGTAAAAGTGCAATATGTGCCATGTAAGAAAGCTAACGTTAAAGTTCCTTGCTCAGAACATAAGAACACATGAAAGCTGGTGGTTCAATATTCCCAGTTCACTACAACCTAAAACTTATTATAGAAATTATAGGACTATTTCTCTCTATACCAATTGTATTTCATATACCTTTGACTATAGGATGTTCTAATAGGTACTTTAGTATTGCCAGCCTAATCTCGGGAGTTGATAGGCTTGAAGTCATAAACAGCGCTGTGCTTCAAGCATTGGGAAGAGCTGCTGGCCAACGCAGTAAAGTGCTGTTTGAATGAATGCTTACGAGCCTGCTGCTGCCTACCACCGCTCAGTCAGACTGCTCTATCAAATCATAGACTTAATCATAATAAAAAACACAAAAATACGAGCCTTAGGTCATTAATATGGTCAAATCCGTAAACTATAATTTTGAAAACAAAATGTTTATTCCACCAGTGAAATATGGAACCGTCCCGTATCTTATCAAACGGGTGGCAACCCTAAGTCTAAATATTGCTGTTACATTGCACAACCGTCAACGTTATGTAATAATTATGCAAAATTCTGGCAAATTAGTTCACAGGTCGCAACGAGCCAGGCGGCCCAAACTATTGCATATACCCTGACTCTGCTTGCACTGAATGCAAGAGAAATGACAATTTCCATAGTTAAAAGAAATTAATGTTAGCAGGTAATATTAACTAAATATGCAGGTTACAAAAAAATATTTTAAGAAAAGGCATTGATGTTTAGGGTTAGGTACATTTTTCACGAATGCGCTTTTGTTAAATCACCCATTTGGCGAAGTTGAAGTAGGCTGTGATTTGATGATAAATTAACAGGCACCGCATTGATTATATGCAACGCAGGACAAGCTAGTTAACCTAGTAATATCAACCATGTGTAGGTAAGTTTAATCTTCACATAATCACTAGTTATCTTATAAAAAAAACCAATCAGAACTAGCTAGCAACTTATCTTGGCTCCTTGCAGCCACAAGGTCCTTTTGATGCTGCACTCGCGTAACAGGTGGTCAGCCTGCCATGCAGTTTCCTCGTGGATTGCAATGTAATCGGCGTCCAAAAAGGCTAATTTTCGATTTTGAAAAATCGGCCCTAATTAATTGGCCATGCCAATTAAAAAAATGTAATAAAAAAATAAAAATAAAAAAATCGGTCGACCTCTAACATTTAGGTAGTCATTTGTTATGCTAACAAGCAAGCGGTTGCATAGCAACAACATCAACTTCTGGTAGACACGCTCAACTGAAAGGATACCGTTTGTCTACAGTACACTAAAATGACCTAATAGTATATACTACGTAGTATACAGTACAGTGGGGGAAAAAAGTATTTGATCTTGTACGTTTGCCCACTTACAAAGAAATGATCAGTCTATCATTTTAATAGTAGGTTTATTTGAACAGTGAGAGACAGAATAACGACAAAAAAATCTAGAAAAACGCATGTCAAAAATGTTATAAAATGATTTGCATTTTAATGAGGGAAATAAGTATTTGACCCCTCTGCAAAACATGACTTAGTACTTGGTGGCAAAACCCTTGTTGGCAATCAGAGGTCAGACGTTTCTTGTAGTTGGCCACCAGGTTTGCACACATCTCATTTACATTTTACATTTAAGTAATTTAGCAGACGCTCTTATCCAGAGCGACTTACAAATTGGATCTCAGGAGAGAGTTTGTCCCACTCATCTTTGCAGATCTGCTCCAAGTCATTAAGGTTTCGAGGCTGACGTTTGGCAACTAGAACCTTCAGCTCCCTCCACAGATTTTCTATGGGATTAAGGTCTGGAGACTGGCTAGGCCACTCCAGGACCTTAATGTGCTTCTTCTTGAGAAGCACATTAAACCTTTGTTGCCTTGGCCATGTGTTTTGGTCATTGTCATGCTGGAATACCCATCCACGACCCATTTTCAATGCCCTGGCTGAGGGAAGGAGGTTCTCACCCAAGATTTGACGGTACATGGCCTCGTCCATCGTCCCTTTGATGCGGTGAAGTTGTCCTGTCCCCTTAGCAGAAAACACCCCCAAAGTATAATGTTTCCACCTCCATGTTTGACGGTGGAGATGGTTACATTTTACATTTTAACAGACGCTCCTATCCAGAGCAACTTACAGTAGTCAATGCATACATTTCATTCATTTATTATTATATATATTTTTTTGTACTGGCACCCCGTGGGAATCGAACCCACAACCCTGGCGTTGCACACACCATGCTCAACCAACTGAGCCACAGGGAATGTTCTTGGGGTCATAGGCAGCATTCCTCCTTCTCCAAACACGGTGAGTTGAGTTGATGTCAAAGAACTCCATTTTGTTCTCATCTGACCACAACACTTTCACCCAGTTGTCCTCTGAATCATTCAGATGTTCATTGGCAAACTTCAGACGGGCATGTATATGTATTCTTGAGCAGGGGGACCTTGCGGGCGCTGCAGGATTTCAGTCCTTCACGGCGTAGTGTGTTACCAATTGTTTTCTTGGTGACTATGGTCCCAGCTGCCTTGAGATCATTGACAAGATCCTCCCGTGTAGTTCTGGGCTGATTCCTCACCGTTCTCATGATCATTGCAACTCCACGAGGTGAGATCTTGCATGGAGCCCCAGGCCGAGGGATATTGACAGTTCTTTTGTGTTTCTTCCATTTGCAAATAATCTCACCAAATGTTGTCACCTTCTCACCAAGCTGCTTGGCGATGGTCTTGTAGCCCATTCCAGCCTTGTGTAGGTCTACAATCTTGTCCCTGACATCCTTAGAGAGCTCTTTGGTCTTGGCCATGGTGGAGAGATTGGAATCTGATTGATTGATTGTTTCTGTGGACAGGTGTCTTTTTTACAGGTAACAAGCTGCGGTTAGGAGCACTCCCTTTAAGAGTGTGCTCCTAATCTCAGCTCGTTACCTATATAAAAGACACCTGGGAGCCAGAAATCTTTCTGATTGAGAGGGGGTCAAATACTTATTTCCCTCATTAACCTCTCTAGGGTAGGTGGCACCAAATCGTCCCACCTACGTAACACCCAGTGGAATCCTGTGGCGCGTTATTCAAATACCTTAGAAATGCTATTACTTCAATTTCTCAAACATATGACTATTTTACAGCATTTTAAAGACAAGACTCTCGTTAATCTAACCACACTGTCCGATTTCAAAAAGGCTTTACAACGAAAGCAAAACATTAGATTATGTCAGCAGAGTACCCAGCCAGAAATAATCAGACACCCATTTTTCAAGCTAGCATATAATGTCACATAAACCCAGAAGACAGCTAAATGCAGCACTAACCTTTGATGATCTTCATCAGATGACAACCCTAGGACATTATGTTATACAATACATGCATGTTTTGTTCAATCAAGTTCATATTTATATCAAAAACCAGCTTTATACATTAGCATGTGATGTTCAGAACTAGCATACCCCCCGCAAACTTCCGGCGAATTTACTAACAATTTACTAAATTACTCACGATAAACGTTCACAAAAAGCAGAACAATTATTTTAAGAATTATAGATACAGAACTCCTCTATGCACTCAATATGTCCGATTTTAAAATAGCTTTTCGGTGAAAGCACATTTTGCAATATTCTAAGTAGATAGCCCGGCATCACAGGGCTTGCTATTTAGACACCCAGCAAGTTTAGCATTCACCAAACTCCGATTTACTATTAGAAAAGTTTGATTACCTTTGGTGTTCTTCGTCAGAATGCACTCCCAGGACTTCTACTTCAATAACAAATGTTGGTTTGGTCCCAAATAATCCATAGTTATGTTCCAACAGCGGCGTTTTGTTCGTGCGTTCAAGACACTATCCGAATGGTAAATAAGGGTCACGCGCACGGCGCATTTCGTGACAAAAAAAAAAATCGAAATATTCCATTACCGTACTTCGAAGCATGTCAACCGCTGTTTAAAATCAATTTTTATGCAATTTTTCTCGTAAAAAAGCGATAATATTCCGACCGGGAATCTGCAATTAGGTAAACAGACGAAAGAAAATAAAGCATGGGGTCGACTCGGGCACGCGCCTGAGCCCTTTGTCCTCTGATCGGCCACTTGTCAAAAGCGATAATGTGTTTCAGCCTGGGGCTGCCTCGATATCGTTCAGCTTTTTCCCGGGCTCTGAGAGCCTATGGGAGCCGTAGGAAGTGTCACGTTACAGCAAAGATCCTCAGTCTTCAATAAACAGAGGCAAGAATACCAACAACTTGTCAGACAGGCCACTTCCTGCATGAAATCTTCTCAGGTTTTTGCCTGCCATATGAGTTCTGTTATACTCACAGACACCATTCAAACAGTTTTAGAAACTTTAGGATGTTTTCTATCCAAAGCCAATAATATGCATATTCTAGTTACTGGGCAGGAGTAGTAACCAGATTAAATCGGGTACGTTTTTTATCCGGCCGTGTAAATACTGCCCCCTAGCCCTAACAGGTTAAAATGCAAATCAATTTATAACATTTTTGACATGCGTTTTTCTGGATATTTTTGTTGTTATTCTGTCTCTCACTGTTCAAATAAACCTACCATTAAAATTATAGACATCCTTTCTTTGTCAGTGGGCAAACGTACAAAATCAGCAGGGGATCAAATACTCCCCCCCCCCCCCCCCCCACTGTATATGTTAGTTTGGATATTCGAACACAGCTATGCTGTTATAGCAACAAACTGTGCTTTTGTCTTGAAGCTAAAATGTAATGAGCATAGACAGAAAATAAACCCTTTAATTGTCTGCACATACATGCTTGTGATTTGTTGCATTATTCAAGAGTAATATGGTTTGGTTGCGTTATTCAATAGTGTACTGTGTTTTAGAAGGGTTGTCATTTAACAGTTTGTGCTTACTGCTGATCAAGAATGTCATGTTGCCAGCCACAGCGAAAGGCAGGGACCTAATGTGAATTGAAAAGTAGAATTTCTCACCACCCCACTCCTCAGACTCCCCTTCATATCTCGCAGCAGGAATAGGGCCTAAGCTTCTTTTACAATTCTCCAGAAAAATGAGGCCCGCCATGCATTTATCAAAACACTTGTTTCCAAAGCTCAAATGATATCGCACTCTTTTTACAGTTGTACTGGAATATTAAATTATGTCAATCAATCTGATTTTTGAAACTTGAACAATCGTGGTGTTGTGGCTATACGTGGCTTATAATTAGTTACAACTGTTTCTTACTATAGGCAGTTGGCTGCCTAGCGGTTGCAACATTGTAACTCTCCAATGTGAATAGTTGGCAACCCAAGTGCTACTGAATAAGTATGTTCAACTGAAATGCACCATTTGCTCATGATACACATTCTAGTCTATCAATCCATTCCAAATCTTTATTACGTGTCGCGCACGTTCTGCGCTGCCATGCCATGCATGACACAGGGGAGGCATATGTTGATCTTGCCTAGAGCTAAAGAAATGGGCGCGCTGGCCCTGGTCAGGGAGAATTGAAAATGAATTTAGCAGTATTGATTGTTATTATGCTTAAGCAAAATAACACTGCGTTAGCCATGGCAAAATGCAAAGAACTGCAGGAAATTAGTTTTAAAACTGCAACATTTTCTCTCATCTTCATGGAGAAATTTGTAGAATTGCAGGAAATTGTCATCAATATCCCCCCCCAAGAAAACCACTTTACACCTCTAAAATGATCCCCCCCAAAAATGTATCAAGCTGCACCGATGGGCCGGCCCACCACTTAAGCCTCATATTGATCCAGAAAAAAAAAACCTGGTGTGTCTGGGTCTACCCTCATCCTAAAGAGCAAGGCAAACACTTCACCAGTGTCTCAGGACCAAGGCTCCGGTCAGCACTCTTCCCCCTCGCAATCCTTCCCTCTCCTTCTCTCCCTCCTATATTCTGGGCCCTTCTCATCACTGTCTCTCTCGCGCTTCCTCTGCATTTGGTCCATCTTAGAAGTTTCTGGCAAGAGTCCCTCTCCCTCAGTCAGAAAATACACCACACAACCCATTACAGACCACAAAAGTACAAAAAGAGATACACAATGCTCTCTCATTCCGTCTCTGCCTCTTTCCAAGGGCAGCACAATTCCTGCCCCCCCCCCCCCCCCCCACACTATCTCCCGAGTCAGTAGCATTCGTTTACCATAACCACGCCTTTCTCCGGCTATTTTGGGACCATTGTGTTTGCAATGAACTGACGAAAGAACGACAGAGCAGCGCTGCTAAGAGAAACATGCCCACAGACGGCGAGAGAGAGACAAGAAAGAGGAGAGAATGGAGGTAGAAAGGTAGAAAGGCAGAGCGGGAGGGGATTTATTTCAACACGATTCCTTTTTATCCTCAAATGTGTTGATAAGCATAATAGTGATGTTTTCCTTCCTGACACTCTTTACTGAAGGACAAAGGTCTTGACAAGAGCCTCCTGTCTCCCAGCCAACTCTAAGCACAGACCCCAGATATCAGCACTCAGACCTGTTCCCACCGAGCACTTGTTCACCCATATGTTCTGCACTGACCTCCATTGGCAAGGTCTCTTCCTACACAATAAGAGACCAATCAATAGAGCAGCAAACTGCTGAGAAGAACTTCTGTTAGAGATCTTGCAGTCCTACATTCAGAGATCTTGCACTGAGAAGTGCACATTCTTGAGGGTCATCCAGTAGGCTGCTTGACTACTTAGACAGCCAATTCTGATTGCAATTACCGACACACACAAAATCAGCAGTCACCAAAATGCTTACACACAAAACACTAAAAAACATAGTCCCCCCCAAAAATCCAAGAAACATAGGCCTAAAGCCACGCATACAGACACAGTTAGCATCAAGGTCTATCCACACCATTCCCACAGTGTTCTCTGCATGCACTAACACTGACCATTCAAACACTTCACTTTCAGAGTGACTCATTGCCTGTGGCTGACTGAACACCCACACTGAAACGGAAATGACAGAAAGTAGCACCCTGAGTGAGAGAGAGAGAGAGAGAGGGGGAGGATGAAAGACACTAGATAGAGGAAAGAGGAGGCCTTGAGATGAAGATAGAGTGATGGAGGCAGACCTTGAGGGGGATGAAGTCGAAGACTAGCAAAAGAGGGCAAGATTCGGCAGAGAAAAAAGATTGTCTCTATAAACCTCGTGTTCAAAGACAGGAAGGGGTGTGAGAGTAAAAGAAGAAGGGATGCATCGTAAAACAAACTCTTTAGGCTTACTTGGATACTCCGTGTATCTACCCTTCACGCCATAAAATGTGACTCGGTTCAAGAAACTAGGCATGTGTCGTACGTCACTTCACAGGAGGCATTTGAACGTAAAAAAGAAATTACAAAAAAAATGAATTTTTGGGCAGAAATGCCTTCTGGAATGTGAACTTTCATGTGCCTTAATAACAAAATTGTATGCCATCTGCAAATATGAATGCAATTGTTAAAATGAGTCTAGTTGGTTTAGCCACGGAAAAATACAGGAACCTTCCCGCTAGCTATGATTGGCTGAGATAATGAGTGGGCTAGACATGCTGAGAGATGAGTTTGGATTGGTCTGCCATGTAGCACGCTTCTGTCTATAACATGAGCTGCTCAGCATGTGTAGGTAATACTTTCTAATGCTGCTCTTTTTAAAGATATCATGAACTCCACAACTCTTGCTCTCCACTTTCTGGAGGACCGAGTTTTGAAATCAGTGGAATGCCTGGTGGAAGCAGAGTATGATAGTTAAGGATATGGAGAAAATGCTGGTGTTTGACTGCAAATATGAGGGAGTCGAAAAGAAAACACAGAAGGCTGTTGTATAAAACGCCTGTCTCGGGATTACATCTTAAAACCAAGGGCAACCATGGCATCCATGACAGAGGGAGAGAAGCGCTCATCCAAGTTAAAGCATACTGTTAGCTAGATAACGTTAAGTGTATGATCTGTGTACTAACGTAATTTATATCTCAGTTCCATTTGCATTGACAGTTATAGTCTAATGTTAGCTATCTTATCATTGAACCTAGTTGTTTATAAAGTTGGTTTTAGTTGCCTGGTTTGCTAGATTGACATATATTAAATTCATTTTTTTAATGGATGGGTTTATTGGTGTCAAAATATACCAGTTAAGTGGCCTTTTGTCCCCAGCACAAGGTGCACCTGTGTAATTATCATGCTTTTTAAATCAGCTTCTTGATATGCCATACCTGTCAGGTGGATGGATTATCTTGGCAAAGGAGAAATGCGCACCAACAAGGATGTGAACAAGTTTGTACACAACATTTGCGAGAAATAATTTTTTTTGTGCGTATGGAACATTTCTGGGATCTTTTATTTCAGCTCATAAAACATGGTACTGACACTTTACATGTTGCGTTTACATTCTTGTTTAGTACAAAGAGCCAAGAAACACAAGGACAAAGTCTCACTTCAGTAGACTTTCATTTCAAGTAAATTAGACCAACTTTTCTGCCTGTGCGCAGCTCTTCATGTGTGCACAACCTCCAGCCAGGCAATGTTGCAGCGCAAGTGGAATAGGGTAATATAGGATTTGTAATTCTTTGACTGTGCGATTAATTTACCAGCTATGAAACAAAAATGGCAGAAATACTTTGAAAACATTTACTGCAGCATTTATTTTACTAAATGTGATCGTACGTAACCATTTTATTCACAATGCGAGTGAAATTGTCTCACTGTGGAGCCCTGACCACCTGCCAACGTGGCTTGTGAAATAGACAGCCTACCCGCCAATGCCAAAATCTACCCGCATTTGGCAGGTGTACATTTTAGGTCTGCTAACCTTACGCATACCAGGGACAGCCACGCTATGGTTCTTCCACCTTGGAGGACCGGCCGCTTCCATTAAAACTAGCATTTCAAAAGAACTTGAAACTAAATGGATGTCAGTGACCCATCTGAGGGACAGGTCAGCAACATTGGGGCAGCAGGTAACCTAGTGGTTAGAGCGTTGGACTTGTAACCGAAAGGTTGCAAGATCGAATCCCCGAGCTGACAAGGTAAAAATCTGTCGTTCTGCCCCTGAACAAGGCAGTTAACCCACTGTTCAAAGGCCGTCATTGAAAATAAGAATTAGTTCTTAACTGACTTGCCTAGTTAAATAAAGGTAAAATAAAAATAAAATCCCGGGGAGTGGTGCTGGGCAGGATGAGCAACACTACTGTAGTACCAAAGCAACAGCCCTCACTGGTCTGAATGTGAGATACACAAGAGACACTGATCCAAAGCACAGCTTTGCTATGGATTCTGACTGTTGGGCCAACGGGAGCAGCCAGCGAGTGTTTATGAATGCAAAGCTTTGTGCCACAACGCTGCTCTTCAACGTCCCGCTGGCTGACATTTGGGGAGACGTTTATCTGCCTGCCCGTCTGTGTTCCTCCTTCTGAAACGCAGACAAACAAACAGTAAACCCACGCATGCCATGCACGCACGAGGTTGGGTGCTTGAGTGGAAGAATGCATGCAGTAATGCAGTTTTATAATCATTCCTCATTCCAGTAACTATGACAACCAAATATTTTAAAACAAAATGCAGTGCATGATTGAGGCCTATTCCTGGGTGTCTCACTCTTAATTTGTGAGGATTTCTGATATTTGTGTGGAATCCCTTCAATATTTCAGAACAGCACCATGTAACATTACAGAGTAAAGAATGAACAACAGTTAAGTTTCTACTGAAGGGAGTGTCTGAACCCCAGAGCTTGTGTCAATAGATGTCTTCACAAACCTCTTCCTCAAAGATGGTGTTTTAGATGGAAATTAACGTTTGCCCGTTCTCTGATCTTAACCCACTGAATCAATGCCTGGTAGATACTTTCTCTTCTAGGACTGCAAAAACATTCCAGAACAAGGAAATACACTAGCATACCACAGACATTAATACAGTCTCATTCTACTTCCATGTATCATACCAACAAATCAGCCTAAACAATTCGTAACACCTCACTGACACTAACTGACTGTGATCACGATAAGTCAGAAAAACCGTGTTAAATTAGGTTTCCTGCTGTTAGAGAATGTCTATTTTTAGTGACACGTCATAACATAAGCTACAGCACATCATGCGTGGGTTGTGTCTTCTCAATGGGAGCACAGCACTTAGGCCTACAGCAGGTTGACATTAGGATCGTTCCACTTTTTGGCATCCCTTTTGATTTAAAAACAAAAAACTGTCAAGACCCATTTGCCTATGGTAGAAGTGGTAAGAAAGTAACTTACTTTATAACTTTAATACTATGACATTCTTCGGACAATTTTACCATTCCGCCAACTTTCCTGCCTTTTCTTAATACTTTTATTTCCGCCAACCAACTTAGTCATGATTGCGGTAATGTATTTAGAAGTCCTGCCAACCCCTCAGTATAAACGTTGCCTTTCACCTTAACGTCTTTGGCACGCATTAATTAAATTTACATTCTATTGTTGTCTGACATCAAACTTGTCCTCGGCAACCACAAAGCGTCACAGAAATGAGCTACATTTACTCTCTCAATTTAAAATTTAAGTAGTTCTGTCCTTGAGCGGTTCTTGTCCATTGTCACAAAAATGCTTTGGCATTTAGCCTGGGGGAATGCAGTGTAGCACACTGCTATTTAATATTTTTTTATTGATTAGGTAAATAATTAAAGGCCCTTATATTTAGCTAATAAATTGCTTAATGTGCATACGTTTAACTTTCACTAGTAGGCCGTCTTCAGCCAAAATAAATGTTGGAGTTTGAAAGACAAGAAAGCGCCCGATGGTGACCACATCCAACATGGATCAAACTCAAAATATGCTATTCTATTCTTTTGAAAATACATTTGATTAGTCTTAATGTTTCTTAGGACCTGTATAAACAACGGACGTCTAGTCAGCTCATATAATTACCAGAACATATCTGACAACGTTTTGAGAAGCAAACTTTTTATTCACAGTAAAAGGAAAACGTAAATTTACAAGTAGGCTATGGCAAGCTGCTTCCTGTTGCAGCTAACTTCCTGTTGTGAATGTGAAGAAATTAAAGCAGTGGAAGGTCTGAATTTAAAATGGTAGGTAGCATAAACATAACATATGGATTAGCATACGCATCAAGTCCCAATGCAAAGTTACCTCACTTTTCAATTGTTTTTGCTCCTGATCAGAACGCCGAAGTCATGTGGGAAAATGGGGTGGTGTAATAAAATAGGATACCCGGCAAGCCAGTCTATTCCCCAAAATGTAAAATGCAACAGAAATAATTGTATAACTTCAATTTAAACCAAAATCAGGGAAAAGTGTCCCGAAGCAACTCCTGTGTCATCTTGGTTGTCTGCTTAGGGTTGTTGTCCTGTTGGAAGGTGAACCTTCACCCCCAGTCTGAGGTCCTGAGCAGGTTTTCATCAAGGATCTCTCTGTACTTTGCTCCGTTCATCTTTCCCTCGATCTTGACTAGTCTCCAAGTCCCTGAAAAACATCTCCACAGCATGATGCTGCCACCACCATGTTTCACCGTAGGGATGGTGCCAGGTTTCCACCAGACGTAACGCTTGGCATTCAGAGCAAAGAATTCAATCTTGGTTTAATTGGACCAGAGAATCTTGTTTCTCATGGTCAGAGTCCTTTAAGTGCCTTTCAGCAAACTCCAAGTGGGCTGTTATGTGCCTTTTACTGAGGAGTGGCTTCCGTCTGGGCAATCTGCAGAGAGGGTTGTTCTGGAAGTTTCTCCCATCTCCACAGAGGAATGGGCAGCCAGCTCTAGGAAGAGTCTTGGTGGTTCCAAACTTAATCCATTTAATATTTATGGAGGCCACTGTGTTCTTGGAGACCTTCAATGCTGCAGACATTTTTTGGTACCCTTCCCCAGATCTGTGCCTTGACACAATCCTGTCTCGGAGCTCTACGGACAATTCCGAAGCTTGGCTTGGTTTTTGCTCGGACATGCACCGTCAACTGTGGGACCTTATATAGACAGATGTGTGCCTTTCCAAATCATGTCCAATCAATACATTTACCACGGGTGGATTCCAATAAAGTTGTAGAAACATCAAGGATGATCAATGGAAACAGGATGAACCTGAGCTCAATTTTGAGTCTCATAGCAAAGGGTCTGAATACTTACATATTATTAAAAAATATTTACACACACACACACACACACACACTAAAACAATTAAGTTTTCGCTTTGCCATTATAGGTGGAAGCCAAGGTGGGAAAAGTTACAAAACTCCAAGCCTACTTCAGAGAACATGCCGAAAAGTTGACAAAACAAAAGGAGCAAACGAGGGACCACCATTACACAATTAGATCAAGAAGGTATAATTTTATTTCGTTTTGAGCCCACGGCAAGAAGGCCACAGAGCATCCCGGGGTTCACACTAGATAACATAGGCACAAAGTCTGAGGAGCATGAGGTGTGGCTAATGTTAGACAGCTTGAGCTAGCATAGAAACTAGGTAGCATAAAGTAGAAATAGTGGATTGTGGGTAGTTCCAAAGATACCCGGAAATGAATGAATAAATATGTTTAAAAAAATAAAACATAACCATGTGCGTAGTAACAGTAACGATCTGGTTACCTAAGTCTTTCTTTGACCACACTGTTGCTACTTGGAATAAAAACATGCTTCCTACCCTTTAAAATTGAGGAATTTAGAACATGCAGCTGTCAGGTTACCATGACAACGGTTGCAACAACAGGCTCCTCTCTCCCCACTGGGATTCTCTGCCTCTGATCCCATTACAGGGGCTTAGTCACAGGCTTGCTCACTCTCCCATGTTGTAGCAGGCTTTTTTATTTTTTTTTCTCTTCTTCACTATACACGACTTGAGTGGGTTGAGTCACTGACGTTATCTTCCTGTCTGTCCAGTTTTGCACCCCCTCGGGCTTGTACAGTGGTGGATATATTCATGGGCTATACTTGGCCTTGTCTCTGGGTAGTAAGTTAGTGGTCTGTTGATATCCCTTTGGTAGTGTGGGGGCTATGCTTTGGAAAAGTGGGTAGGGCTATATCCTGACTGGGTTGGCCCTGTCCGGGAGTAACTTTGGACAGGTCCACAGTGTCACCCGAACCCCCCCCCCCCCCCCCCCCCCCCCCCCCCCCCCCCACCCCCCCCCCCCCCCCCCCCACCCCCCCCCCCCCCCCCACATCATCTGCAATAAGCCCATTGTTTGGGCTAATAGCCTGTCCTATGGTGAATCATGGTTGATTTAGGCTCTCATCTCTCTCTCTCTATTTCTCTATCTCTCTCTCTCTCTCTCTCTCTCTCTCTCTCTCTCCCTCTCTCTCTCTCTCTCTCTCTCTCTCTCTCTCTCTCTCTCTCTCTCTCTCTCTCTCTCTCTCTCTCTCTCTCTCTCTCTCTCTCTCTCTCTCTCTCTCTCTCTCTCTCTCTCTCTCTCTCCTTCTCTCTCTCTCCTCTCTCTCTCTCTCTCTCTCTCTCTCTCTCTCTCTCTCTCTCTCTCTCCTCTCTCTCTCTCTCTCTCTCTCTCTCTCTCTCTCTCTCTCTCTCTCTCTCTCTCTCTCTCTCTCTCTCTCTCTCTCTCTCTCTCTCTCTCTCTCTCTCTCTCTCTCTCTCTCTCTCTCTCTCTCTCTCTCTCTCTCTCTCTCTCTCTCTCTCTCTCTCTCTCTCTCTCTCTCTCTCTCTCTCTCTCTCTCTCTCTCTCTCTCTCTCTCTCTCTCTCTCTCTCTCTCTCTCTCTCTCTCTCTCTCTCTCTCTCTCTCTCTCTCTCTCTCTCTCTCCCATCTGGCCTGATAACTCGTGTCTGTCCCTCTCTCTCTCGACCATCTGGCCTGATAACTCGTGTCTGTCCCTGTCCACCTGGTCATGCTGCTAATCCAGTTTCTGCTGTTCTGCCTGCGGCTATAGAACCCTGACCTGTTCACCGGACGTGCTACCTTGTCCCAGACCTGCTGTTCGCATACCCTACCGCGTAAACACAAACTTTTATTTTCAAATATGTTGTGGCCTAGACCCTATTTTACATAATCTGATGTGTTTGTGTTGTGCCCGCCCTTGGTTGAGACACAGCATACTCTTGAATACAGGCTTGGTGTCTCGCTTTGGATGATAATTGTAAACTTTCAAATGGTATCAAAGATGGTTGAGTCCACACAATGTTGAATTGAATGTGAATATCCGTTTTAAATTATACTGTCAATCCTCTATATTAAACCTATTGAAATCATAGAAATATAAAATTATAGATATTCCTACTTAAATAAAACTTTGACAGAGGGTAAACCAGCAGCCATTATGGTGTTAATAATTGGAAGTTCAATTCAATATTTCAGTGACATACCAGCTGGACTTCGGCGGTATACCGGGGTATTTGGAAATTGCCATGAATGGTTTTGACCAATACCGTCATAACTATTATAATGTGCAGCTCCTTTCTAAGTAAATACCTGCAGTCAACTTGTGCAATACGTTAAGATAAAGCAGACTGTTCTTCAATTCACCGGTCACATTATGAAGCTTACCGTAGTTCCCCAGAACAGATGAGCCAGTCACATGTTTGTAAAGAGCATAACTGGAGAAAGTGGGAACAGGTGAGTCCAACTGTTTATTGACAGGGGTCACGTTATACATGTTCAAACTCACCAAAAATGAAATTTGGTAGCTCCTATCTATAGACACTACCGTTCAAAAGTTTGGGGACACTTAGAAATGTCCTTGTTTTTGAAAAGCAATTTTGTCCATTAAAATATCAAATTGATCAGAAATACAGAGTAGACATTGTCAGTGTTGTAAATGACTATTGTAGTGGAAACGGCTGATTTTTAATGGAATATCTACATAGGCGTCCAGAGGCCCATTATCAGCAACCATCACTCCTGTGTTCCAATTTGCACGTTGTGTTTGCTAATCCAAGTTTATCATTTTAAAAGGCTAATTGATCATTAGAAAACCCTTTTGCAATTATGTTAGCACAGCTGAAAACAGTTATGCTGATTAAAGAAGCAATAAAACTGGCCTTCTTCAGACTAGTTTAGTATCTGGAGCTTCAGCATTTGTGAGTTTGATTACTGGCTCAAAATGGACAGAAAATAACTTTCTTCTGAAACTCGGCAGTCTGTTCTTATTCGGGGAAAAGCACAACAGTTTTCAGCTGTGCTAGCATAATTGCAATAGGGTATTCTAGTGATCAATTAGCCTTTTAAAATGATAAACTTGGATTAGCAAACACAACGTGCCATTGGAACACAGGAGTGATGGTTTCTGATAATGGGCCTCTGCACACCTATGAAGATATTCCTTTTTTTTTTTATTTATTTTTTAAATTTGTATTAATCTGCCGCTACAATAGTCATTTACAACATTGTCCACACTGCATTTCTGATCAATTTGATGTTATTTTAAAAATGGACAAAAAAAAAGTGCTTTCCTTTCAAAAACAAAGACATTTCTAAGTGACCCCAAACTTTTGAACGGTAGTGTATACACGCACAACTTTATGAGTTGTACTGCCTTTCTTTGCTAAAAATTAACAGTTTGCAATCGTTAGCATATTTAGATAGCAGCCTCCATGGAAATATGCTATTACGTGTGCTTATTTTGTTAGCATTCTGGTAATAGAAGCCCAAAGGGTGTTTTTTTTGCATGTTTTGGCACCACCTTACGTACTAAGCCAGTAATACTGTAAATCAGGGGTTGAGAGAAAGACGGTATGACCATATGAAAATCTGGATACCGCCCAACCCTGGTACCAGCTAAACTGCAGTGGTCTGATTCTATTTCTATGATTGAAAAGACACCCACCCTGTATTTAAGAGTATGCCGTGTCTCAACTGATGGCGGGCACAACAAACACCTTAAGATTCTCCATACTCAACTGGTGGACCATGGACCAGATCTGTACCCAGAACGGGATCAATACAGAGCGCAGGTCCCGGGAAAAAAAGAATATTTATATCAACACACACACACACACACTAGAATAATAGTGAAGATATCTAAACACATATGGAATCATGGAGTAACCTCCCAAAAATGTGGAAAGTCCTTTAAGACTGTTGGAAAAGCATTCCAGGTGAAGCTGGTTGAGAGAATGCCAAGAGTGTGCAAATCTGTCAAGACAAAGGGTAGCTATTTTGATTTGTTTAACACTTTTTTGGTTACTAAATGAGTCTTATTTCATAGTTTTGATGTCTTCACTATTATTCTACAATGTAGAAAATATTTGTACTATTTTTTTTTAAACCTTCGGAGTAGGTGTCCAAACTTTTGACTGGTACCGTGTGTGTAATATATATTTTTTTGTACATATTTTGGGCTTTGACCCCTGGTATCAAACACACAAGACATGGAAGAAGGCATAGAATTGCTTTAAAACAGCAACAACAAAAAATCTCTGCCCCATGCAAAATGTGTAGAATTGCGGGAAATTAGCTTTAAAAATGCTACATTTTCTTCCCTCTGGAAAGTGCCTCTGGAAGCAACGTCAGCACAAGAGCTGTTCGTCGGGAGCTTCATGAAATGGGTTTCCATGGCTGAGCAGCAGCACACAAGCCTAAGATCACCATGCACAATGCCAAGCGTCGGCTGGAGTGGTGTGAAGCTTGCCGCCATTGCACTCTGGAGCAGCGGAAACAGTCTCTGGAGCGATGAATCACGCTTCACCATCTGGCAGGCCAACAGACGAATCTGGGTTTGCCAGATGCAAGGAAAGAAGCCATCTGCCCCAATGCTTAGTGTCAACTGTAAAGTCTGGTAGAGAAGTAATAATTGTCTGGGGATTTAAAAAAAAATTATAATTCATGGTTTGGCACCTCATTTCCAGTAAAGGGAAATCTTAGCGCTACAGCATACAAATGACATTATAGGTGATTCTGTGCTTCCAACTTTGTGGCAACAGTTTGGGGAAGGCCCTTCCCTTTTTCAGTATGACAATGCCTTCATGCGCAAAGTGAGGTCCATACAGAAATAGTTTGTCGAGATCGATGTGGAAGAACTTGACTGGCCTGCACAGAGCCCTGACCTCAACCCCATCGAACACCTTTGGGAGGAATTGGAACACCGACTGTGAGCCAGGCCTAATCGCCCAACATCAGTGCCCGACCTCACAAATGCTCGTGGCTTTAAGGAAGCAAGTCCCCACAGCAATGTTCCAACATCTAGTGAAAAGCCATCCCAGAAGAGTGGAGGCTGTTATGGCAGAAGGGGGGGGGGGGGGGGGGCTCCAAAATAATGACCATGATTTTGGAATGAGATGGTTGACGAGCAGGTGTCCACATACTTTTGGTCATGTACTGTGAAAATCATCATTTAGTTTCTTCAATAAATTATAAAATAGTTTAACTGTTTGAAAGCTTTAAAATGGTTGTTTAAATCTAAAAAGGGGTACAGTCATAAGGAGATTGAAATTAAACGGAACAACCCATTTACAAAACAAACCGTATTTGGTTTCACAATGAGCCACACCTCTCATACACGCGATTTGGAATAGCCTGCCCTCTCCATACAAGCTTAATTTAAACAGTTAGGGTGGTACCAACAGAAGCATGAAAAGAGGAGTGGTGCTTTATGATGTACAATCCTTCCTTGTACATAAGAATCCTTAGTATTAGCCTACATCCTTGCTTTGGTACACTACACACCCAATTTGTCCTTCATTTTGATCCAAGCGATGAAACACTGCTGGCCTGACCTAGCTAAGGCAGTAAAAGCACTTGATTCCCTCGAGAGCTGTGTAGCTATGATACCATTGAGCTTATAAAAAAAAACTAAATCACTGTGAGGCCTTGGAATTTATCTAAAAAGGTCAAAATTAAATTTACACTCTGCTGATAACAAGCCGCTGCCACCCATATAACCGTTTTCAGTTCCCACACTGGACTGAGTTAACCTTGGACCAGATACATATTACAGTATTGGATGTGTGTGTGTGTGTGTTTCTGTAACTGAGTTTTGTGATGAGTAACCACAGAAGCATTTAGTTGGAAGGAACACCCCTATGAACCACGTTGCTTTCGTTATTTGCGAAAAGAGAGAGTGAAGCAAAAGAGAAGGGAGGGGGAAACAGAAGACGTAGTATGTTAAGATTCCAGCTACATTTTCACAAACACACACACACCAAACACACTTTTAATGAGCAGCAAGCAGTCATGGCGGAGCATGTAAAATTGCTTCTAATCAATAAATAGACGAGTCAAACCAGGAAATAATTGACTGCTGAATGATAATCTGTCAAAATACATGAGCATTGATTTTGTCCCCAGCACGCTAGCTTGCATGCAAAACTCAATGGCTGTGGATTTTCATAGCTTTGCTGTATCTGGCTTGAATAACCTGCTATTCTTACACAGCTATCCATAGAAATGATCGCGTCTGACTGGCTATGTCCCCCGTGTGATAGTATAGGGATGGTTGCCATTTATAGCCCTTGCACAAAGAGGAACCTGTTACATAGCCATCTGTGTCAATATCCAGTTTTGAATAGGGCTGGGTGGTATACCGTATTTTACAATATACCGGTATTGATGCACGGACCAGTTTCGGGTTTTACTTTACCTTCTTTAAATGGTCTTTTAATGTTCGATTTGTTAAATGTGATATGCCGTGTGTAAAGTCCATTTTTATTCTTCACTCCGCTACGTTTGTCATCCCTCTCTCCATGCCGCTTTCCACACAGACGTAGCCCCGTCCCATCACTCAAGGACCTCTGTTGCTTGACCACGAGACACTTGCATTCAGTCCACATGGTCAATGCAGCACAAACAACAATGTTGATGACAGCGATGCTGGTTTCACTTCTGAATATAAATCCACTAGCTTTCTATAATTACACTAGTTTGTTTCTTACATCTACAAAAAATGGCTAGTTTGTCTTCTCTTAGCAAGTTGGGCCTAAATCTTGTTAGACGCCAATGCAAATCGCTAGTTAGCTGGCTAGCTAAGTAGCTAATAAAATGTACTGAATCAGAGCAAACGTAACTAGCTATAAAGCCTGATAAAACCAGTGATGTTGTAGACCGAAATCAGCACGTTGTTTATGCAACAGTACCTTCTAAATCAAAGAGGAATACGGGAAGCATGAATATGTTAGCTACATGAAGTAGCTAAGAGAAAACATTCAACGCAGCCAAAGATTACAGGGTTCCCTAGGGAACACTTAGGTTTCTACCCTGTCACAATAACTCCTCCCTGACATTTTTTTCATTCATTGTAATGAAAAACACTATTCAAAACACCCACTATCAGGAGGTCGACAGATTAATTAGGGACGATTTCAAGTTTTCATAACAAATCGGTAATTGGCATTTTTGGACACCGATTATGGCTGATTACATTGCACTCCACGAGGAGACTGCGTGGCAGGCTGACTACCTGTTATGCGAGTGCAGCAAGGAGCCAAGGTAAGGTGCTAGCTAGCATTAAACTTATCTTATAAAAAACAATCAATCTTAACATAATCACTAGTTAACTACACATGGTTGATGATATTACTAGTTTATCTAGCTTGTCCTGCGTTGCATATAAATCGATACGGTGCCTGTTAATTCATCATCGAATCACAGCCTACTTCGCCAAACGGGTGATTTAACAAGCGCATTCATGAAAAAAAAAGCACTGTCGGTGCACCAATGTACCTAACCACAAACATCAATGCCTTTCTTAAAATCAATACACAAGTATATTTTTTTAACCTCCATATTTAGTTAATATTGCCTGCTAACATGAATTTCTTTTAACTAGGGAAATTGTGTCACTTCTCTTGCGTTCTGTGCAACAGAGTCAGGGTATATGCAGCAGTTTGGGCCACCTGGCTCGTTGCGAACTGTGTGAAGACCATTTCTTCCTAACAAAGACAGCCGACTTCGCCAAACGGGGGATGATTTAACAAAAGCGCATTTGCGAAAAAAAGCACAATCGTTGCACAAATGTACCCAACCATAAATATCAATTAGTTTCTTAAAATCAATACACAGAAGTATATTTTTTAAACCTGCATATTTAGTTAAGAAATTCATGTTCAGGCAATATTAAACTAGGGAAATTGTGTCACTTCTCTTGCATTCATTGCACGCAGAGTCAGGCTATATGCAACAGTTTGGGCCGCCTGGCTCGTTGCGAACTAATTTGCCATAATTATGACATAAGGTTGTGCAATGTAACAGAAATATTTAGACTTATGGATGCCACCCGTTAGATAAAATACCGAATGGTTCCGTATTTCACTGAAAGAATAAACATTTTGTTTTTGAAATGATAGGTCATTAATATGGTTAAATCCGGAAACTAAGTCTCATATTTCTGTGTGTTATTATATTATAATTAGGTCCATGATTTGATAAAGCAGTCTGACTGAGCGGTGGCAGGCAGCAGCAGGCTCGTAAGCATTCATTCAAACAGCACTTTACTGCGTTGGACAGCAGCTCTTCATGACTTCAAGCCTATCAACTCCCGAGATTAGGCTGGCAATACTAAAGTACCTATTAGAACATCCTACAGTCAAAAGGTATATGAAATACAATTGGTAGAGAGAGAAATAGTCCTATAATAACTACAACCTAAAACTTCTTAGCTGGGAATATTGAAGACTCATGTTAAAAGGAACCACCAGCTTTCATATGCTCTCATGTTCTGAGCAAGGAACTTAAACGTTAGCTTTTTTACATGGCAAATATTGCACTTTTACTTTCTTCTCCAACAGTTTGTTTTTCCATTATTTAAACCAAATTGAACATGTTTCATTATTTATTTGAGACTAAATTGATTTTATTGATGTATTATATTAAGTTAAAATAAAGTGTTAATTCAGTATTGTCATTATTACAAATATATATTTTAAAAAATTAATTGTCCGATTTATCAGTATCTGCTTTTTTTGGTCCTCCAATAATCGGTATCGAAAAATTATAATCGGTTGACCTCTACTCACTATTATATCCTTATTATAGAATTAAAATAATCATTCTACACTGAACAAAAATAAACGTACCATGTACAAGAGTTGATCCCGTGTTTCATGAGCTGAAATTAAAAAAATCCGAGAAATGTTCCATACGCACAAAAAGTTTCTCAATTTGCGCACCAATTTCTTTACATCCCTGTTAGTGAGCATTTCTCCTTTGCCAAGATTATCCATTCACCTGACAGGTGTGGCATATCAAAAAGCTGATTAAACAGCATGATCATTACACAGGTGCACCTTGTACTGGGGGCAATAAAAGGCCACTAAAACATGAAGTTGCGCCACACAACACAATGACACAGATGTCTCAAGTTGAGGGAGTGTGCAATTGGCATGCTGACTGCACAAATGTCTACCAGAGCTCTTGCCTGAGAATTTAATGTTCATTTCTCTACCCTAAGCTGCCTTCAAAGTAATTTTAAAGAATTTGACATCCAACTGGCCTAACAACTGCAGACCACGTGTAACCACGCCAGCCCAAGACATCCACAATATTTCTGTCTGTAAAGCCCTTTTGTGGTTAAAAACTGACTGATAGGCTGGGCATGGCTGCCAAGTGGGTGGGCCTACACTCTCCAAGGCTCACCCATGGCTGCACCCCTGCCCAGTCATGTGAAATCCATTGAGTAGGGCCAAATTAATTTATTTAAATTGACTGATTTCCTTCTATGAACTCAGTAACATGTTTGAAACTGTTGCATGTTAAGTTTATATTTTTGTTCAGTATATCTCCATGATTCCAACAATTTACCCAAGTGTTTCGCTCTAAATTGAAAGCAAAAATCACAATTGCAACAATTAGTAAAAGAATAAAGCCTAGATTGTTTGCCCATGTCGTGCAGCCCTACATGGCAGTGTGGAAATGATCTCAAATTAGTGCAGGAAATGTTTTACACTGTTCAATTCAACCAAAAACAAATCAGAATGGAGAAAGACCATTGAAATTACTTAGAATGTACACTATACACAGTGAATTCGGAAAGTATTCAGACGCCTTTCCTTTTTACACATTGTTACATTACAGTCTTATTCTAAAATGTATCAAATAAAAACCTTTCCTTCTCAATCTAGACAACACCCAACAATGACAAAGTGAAAACCGGTTTAGAAATGTGGCAAATGTATTACAAATAAAAAACAGAAAAATCTTATTTAGATAAGTATTCAGACCCAGTGGCCTCCATTCTTAAATGCATTAAGTTAGGAACCACCAAGACTCTTCCTAGAGGGGGAGAAGGGCCTTGGTTAGGGAGGTGCCCAAGAACCTAATGGTCACTGACAGAGCTCTAGAGTTCCTCTGTGGAGATGGGAGAAACTTCCAGAAGAACAACCATCTCTGCAGCACTCCACCAATCAGGCCTTTATGGTAGTGGCCAGATGGAAGCCACTCCTCAGTAAAAGGCACATGACTCCCCTGCTTGGAGTTTGCTAAAAGGCACCTACAGGACTCTCAGACCATGAGAAACAAGATTCTATGGTCTGATGAAGCAAAAACTGAACTCTTTGACCTGATTGCCAAGCGTCACATCTGGAGGAATCTGGCACCAGTCCTACATTGAAGCATGGTGGTGGCAGCATCATGCTGTGGGGATGTTTTTCAGCGGCAGGGACTGGGAGACTAGTCAAGAATGAGGGACAAATGAACAGAGCAAAGTACAGAGAGATCATTGATGAAAACCTGCTCAGGACCTCAGACTGGGGGTGAAGGTTCACCTTCCAACAGGACAACATAGGAGTGTCTTCGGGACAAGTCTCTGAATGTCCTTGAGTGGCCCAGCCAGAGCCCGGACTTGAACTCGACCTGAAAATAGCTTTGCAGCAAAGCTCCCCATCCAACCTGACAGAGCTTGAGAGAATCTGCAGAGAATGGGAGAAACTCCCCAAATACAGGTGTGCCAAGCTTATAGTGCCATACCCAAGAAGACTCTAGGCTGTAATCGCTGCCAAAGGTGCGTCAACAAAGTACTGAGAAAATTGTATATTTAAGATTTATATTTTCTATAAATTTGCAAAAGAAATCGAAAAACATGTTTTTGCTTTGTCATTACAGAGTACTGTGAGTAGATTGTGGGGGGGGAAATAATTATCAATTTTAGAATAAGGCTATAGCGTAACAAAATGTGGAAAAAGTCAAGGGGTCTGAATACTTTCCGAGGGCACTGAATACACAAAGGTATGTGGACACCTCTTCAAATTCTAGGATTTGGCTATTTCCGCCACACCCGTTGCTGACAGGTATATATAAAAAAAAGTTTAAAATAGCACACAGCCATGCAAACTCCATAGACAAACACTGGCAGTAGAATGGTCTTACTGAAGAGCTCAAAGACTTGGCACAGTCATAGGATGCCACCTTTCCAATAAGTCTGTTTGTCAAATTTCTACCCTGCCAACTGTAAGAACTGTTATTGTGAAGTGGCAACATCTAAAGCAACAATGGCTTAGCGGTAGGCCACACAAGCTTTCCAGATCACCCAACATCATTGTCCAACCTCACTAATGCCCTTGTAGCTGAATGGATGCAAGTCTCTGCACCAATGTGCCAACATCTCTTTTCTCTGTATATATCAATGATGTCGCTCTTGCTGCTGGTGATTCTCTGATCCACCTCTACGCAGACGACACCATTCTGTATACATCTGGCCCTTCTTTGGACACTTAAACCTCCAAACAAGCTTCAATGCCATACAACACTCCTTCCGTGGCCTCCAACTGCTTTTAAACGCTAGTAAAACTAAATGCATGCTCTTCAACCGATTGATGCCCGCACCTGCCCGCCTGACTACAATCACTACCCTGGACGGTTCTGAATTAGAATGTGGACAACTACAAATACCTAGGCGTCTGGTTAGATTAAACTCTCCTTCCAGACTCACAATAAGCATCTCCAATCCAAAATTAAATATAGAATCGGCTTCCTATTTCACAACAAAACCTCCTTCACTCATGCTGTCAAACATACTCTGGTAAAACTGACTATCCAACCGATCCTTGACTTCGGTGATGTAATTTACAAAATTGCCTCCAACGCTCTACTCAGCATATTGGACGTAGTCTATCACAGTGCCATCCGTTTTGTCACCAAAGCCCCATATACTACCCACCACTGCGACCTGTATGCTCTCGTTGGCTGGCCCTCGCTACATATTCGTCGCCAAACCCACTGGTCATCCAGGTCATCTATAAGTCTTTGCTAGGTAAAGCCAAACCTTCTCAGCTCACTGGTCACCATAGCAACACCCACCCGTAGCACACGTTCCAGCAGGTATATTTAACTGGTCATCTCCAAAGCCAACACCTCCTTTGGCTGCCTTTCCTTCCAGTTCTCTGCTGCAAATGACTGGAACGAATTGCAAACAGCACTGAAGCTGGAGTCTTATATCTCCCTCTCTAACTTTAAGCATCAGCTGTCAGAGCAGCTTACCGATCACTGTACACAGACAATCTGTAAATAGCCCACCCATCTACCTCATCCCCATATTGTGATCTTATGCTCTTTTGATCCCCAGTATCTCTACTTGCACATCCTTCACTCCAGTGTTAATGCTAAATTGTAATTATTTCGTACATTTGCACACACTGTACATAGATTTATTCTATTGTGTTATTGACTGTACGTTTGTTTATCCCATGTGTAACTCTGTGTTGTTTTTGTCACAATGCTTTACTTTCGCTTGGCCAGGTCGCAGTTGTAAATGAGAACTTGTTCAACTGGCCTACCTGGTTAAATAAAAAAATAAAATAAAAGAAATGTAGTGGAAAACATTCCCAGAAGAGTGGATGCTGTTATAGCAGCAAAGGGGGGGCCAAACTCTATATTAAATGCCCATGATTTTGGAATGAGATGTTCCACAAGCATGTGTCCACATACAGTACATGACCAAAAGTATGTGGACACCTTAGAGTCACGCACTACTTGTAAATGTATAACTAATTATTAAAAAACATAAAATACCCTCAAACCACCTAAACATTTTTTTGACAGCCAACAAGACCCTCATATGACGTGCCTGTCTGTTCGTCCGTCTATCCATCTCTGTCACTGCAGTAAGTTCAGTTATAAAATGTGTTGCTAGCTAGCCAGCCTGCTTTCCATCTACCAGTCATAAACAGCTGTCAAAAACGTTAGCTAGCTAGGTTAGCCAGCTGTCAGTTATTGACTTACAGTAATCCAGTGGTAGCTAGCCACTAGCTGTTAACACAACAGCATTCGCTTGCTTACCTTTGCCATTCTGCCAGGCTGTGTACCAAGACAGGCTGAGAAACGACGTGAAGAAAATGATAGCAGTGGCAACCGTTCCATTTCTGAGCCTCATCTCATTTCAGCGATTCTCTCAACGAAGCGCGGGGACCCCGGGGCCGGCGTGCCTCTCTCACTGCCTTCAGGGTTTTCAATCCAGGCAGAGGTGCGTACATACAGTACCTCGCCTCGGGTAGGAACGGGGAGAGGAACGGAGGAGGTTTGAGCAGCTGGGCTAGCTTTAAAGGTGGATGATGTCTTTCCTAATCGTTCCCGGTCTGTCGCAATGAGTCCACACTCACAGTGCAGTCTCGGTGAGTGAGTGACTTGTCGAGCTATCGTTCCCTCTCGCTTGGGGGTGGTCAGTCACGAGGCAACCCTTCCTACACCGAGGCTTCTGCTCGTTCTACAATCTGAATCTCCCCGTGATGTGAGCATGGTCGGGCGGTATGCTTATTCACCTCCACTCTGGCAGTCCAAATGATGGAGAAACGGAAGATTAAATATCCTGAACCTTAATGTTGACGATACGCCTCCTTGAACTTCTGCACTCTGGTGATTCTGGGGATGGCAAGAGTAAGCAGAATCAACTGGTTTGAAACTAAGAGAACATCTGCATTCATCTAGATATCGTTCTTTTCCACTTATCAAAGTTAACAAGCCGCAAACACTGAAGAAAAAAAACTAACGTTCTCTCGTTACTGTAGCTGGCACATTTAGAAGCTAGAGGGTAAGAGTTAGGGCTAGTCTTTTCTAGGAACCAGACCAATGTGGTGGCTGGGCTTCTCCATAGACCTTAAACTAGTATCGTATTTACATTTGAGTCATTTAGAAGGCGCTCTTATCCAAGATAAGGTTAAATAGATTCATTAAGACACTGACTAAATTACACCTACACGAGCGGCTGGCAGGCTAATACATAGCTAGCTAAGTTACCTGTCTGATAAGACCCCCACGCTGGTTATACTATTGACGCTTCTTGAACATGAAATGGTTAGCTAACGTTAGCTACGTGATACATTGCTAAATGGCAGTTTAACAATTAAAAACGACGTTTGCTACACTTACCCTCTGGTACACTGTTGCAGTCTGAAATATGTGTATACTCGAAGTTGACCAAATTCGTGTTTTGTCACGAATAATCATTGGTTAGGGGGGAAACTCCTTTATCTACAAAACATTCTGTCAGGCGACGCCAACCGTCTGCCAATGCACGAGGCGCCGCCCACTCGAGGCGCCGTTTGTTGCGGAGTATCAACACACCGCAAACTTGCGCAGCACAGAATTCATGGGATGCGCGAGTAAAACACACGCCTCTCTTCAGCATCAACATGTGAAAATATACCGTTGGTAAAAAAAACGCGACCTTTTTTATAACTAAATATATGAAGCACTACTTCAGGACTGATGGGTCCAGCGTTTATTTTGTGGATTATCGTTTTTTTTATGTCTAAAGAGCGCCACCTTGCGTTCATACGATCATTCTACAGCTGCTAGAGAAATATGCATAATTATGCAGAGCATACCTAAATTAAGTGACCTAATGATTAAAAAAATAGAACACTATCAGCTTTACTGGTAGAAAACACATAAGCACCAAGACACACAATGCTTCAAAAATACAGCGAGTGAAAGACTGAAGACATTTCAATTATTTGACCAAATCATTTGTATTATGTTCCCAACATTGCATGTACTCAGTTTTACAATCTATATCAATGTATCATTAATTAAACTTCTGCTTTAGATCATGCACAATGTCATTGACACTTACATTTTAAAAGCTGTTTTCTTCAGACTCAGCATAAAATAGAAATGTGACTTGACAGTGTGCGGCACTCAACAACATTCAATATCAAAGTCAAGATCTATTGTCCACCAGATGAGTCTACTTTAAGTGGATTGTTGATTTGTCATTGTCTAGCTGTTGAACAGAAGATGGTGAGAAAGCTTGGTGGTAGCATTGGAAAAACATGTTCAAAGCAAATAAATCATTCTGTACATTCAACATCTTTACATAAAGAGGAACAATCTCCAGTGTCTGCTTATAGTCATCTATAGCTACTGGTCTTTATATTCACATTCTGTTGAAGCTTTCCCTTGACATTGTGGAAGCACTTTAATCAGTTAATGCAAACTGGTTGATATGGGGGACATCTTACATTTAGTTGTTACCTCTACATGCACCATGGTTAGACCACACACACTCAGCCTAGAGAAGATCTAGAACTGAACACCCCCACCCCCCCATTTCTCTTCAAAATATTCCAGAACTAGAGCTTTTAGATCCTACCTTTCTGTTATGTGTTTGAGTGGTGATGAATATGGTCAGAGGACAGCTGTTGTGGCACCTAGAGATGCTAACACCCTGTCTTGTATTGGTACACGTGTCATATTTGGCACTGTGCCGTAAATGAATATAAACTGTGGATGAAGTTCCTCTCAGTAGGGTGTGGCTTTAAAGTAGTCTTCCAGGGGAATGAGTGACACCCCTCCAACCCAATCCTGGAGCCAGACCTGTTTGATCTCCAGCTTCATAAAGAACCAGTTGTGTCCCACTGGCCATTTCCTCATTACAGGGTGTCTGGGGGGAGAGGACAGCATTATACACACACACTAAACATGCAGGATATGTGTAATCCCTGACTTCCTTACTGGCGAGAGACAATTGGACAGCCAAACACACACAGAACATGTTCAGGGAGGATGAGTGATTAACATGCACACACCTAGAGAACATGGCCTCCTGGGCAAACTCCACCTCCTCTGGGCCCACTTCCACCATCTTGCCTGTCAGGGTCAGTCTGGCACAGCGTGGGTCCTCAGGATCATACACCTGCTGCCTGTGGGAACAGAGCACAATGTGTAACCGTCACACACAGCAAGACTTGAAATGTGCCACTTCAACCTAGCACTGGGTGGGGATCCAAGATTACCCACCCAAGAAAAGGAGGTGGGTGACACTCAGTCCTACCTGCAGAAGTCTCCCTCTGCCTCTGAAAAGGTGAGGGAGGCGAATGGGAAGCTTCTCAGGTCTGCTACAGAGTTGTCCATCAGAGTGACGTAGAAGTAGACAACTCCTGTACTGTTGTCCATTGGGCCATCACTGACCGAGAATATATTCCCGAAAGGAAGGCCCTTAATCTGAGGATACAAAATAAAGTTGTTATACACAGGTACATACATACAGGCTTCAGACTACCTGGCTGTGGTCTGAAAACAAGGCTTAATAGTACATTGAGTGCTAACGTGCTTCATGGAGCAATTGCAATGCTGAGGAGAGGGCACTTTAAGTAGGTCTACAAGCTTTACTGTACCTTGTCTTGAGTGGAAATGGTGGCGAGATGTCCCCAGTCGCTGTAGTGGGCCATGTATCTGGCGGTTCTCGCCGTCTCCTGATGCGGGGGAGGTGAGGGGGCACTGGCGGGCGCTTTCACTCCCTCCATCCGATAGGAGAACACCCTGGACGCAGATGACACGGGCGCTGCATCCTCCTTTTTCGATTTGACGGTTTCTTTGGGCTTCTCCGCACCATTTCGTAACACGGAGGGCGGGTATGCCTGTTTCCACAGCCCGCTGTTGTCCACTAGCAAAGCGGGGGCGACCTCCTCCTCGGAAACGGCGTCCAGCTCTCCCTCCACCACGACATCGTTGGAGGCGACAGCCCAAGATACTGAGTTTCTGAGAGTGTAGCTCTCACAAAGGCACAGTAGCGCGGCAAATAATGCCAGGGAAAGATGATGTGACTTCATCAAACTGCTGGATATCTACTTTCCTTCTCCAGTTCGTCCTTCTGTCTATGTTTGTGTTTACTGACTCACGTGTGTCTGTGGTGTTTTCATAACACAAGGAGAGGAATGGGCGGAGCCACAAGGTACAACATTGGTAGACGAGAATTGCCACAGCGCCACCCTCTGGCACGCCAAGGAATAACAGGGGGAATGTTGCCCTCCTTTCTGGATTGAGAAATTCTCTCAGGCCAGAACTATTACTATCCTACTCCCCCTCTATGGTATTTTGCAATAGACATTGAACAAGAGTCATACATGCTGCTTTAAATTTGGTTTGGCAAATTTCATATTTCTGTGCATTGACAGAAAACATTTGTAATTTTATTATTCATCATAAACAATTACAGATAAATAGTTAGAACAACACTGGGGCATTTAGTCACATACATAAGCATTTATTAATTTCATAAATATCTTATACATTATTTATTTCTGAGATATAATTAAAATATTATTCAAACAATATATCAATAATATTTTTCCCATCTCTAACATAAGCCCAGTGTTTGGGACAAAAATATGTTTGGATCAAAACCAAGAGAGACAGAAAACGTAAGAATTCAAAGATAGTGAACCATTCTACATCATGGTCATCCCATACGCAAACATACAATACAAAAAAATCACAAACAAAGCAAGCCTGTACATTCAAGGGAAGCAGATTTTACAGCTAACCTATAGCTTTTGCTTCCAAGGTCAATTCAATTCCACTTCAATGACCTCAACATCTCACTTTGTCCTTCACTCGCTCTACATTCCCATCACTACTGTTGTTGCTGTTTCTCTCCCTCTGTCTTGCTCCGTCTCTACCACTCTCACAACTTGCAATTGAGTCATTTTAGCAGACACTCTTGTCTATAGCAACTAACAATAAGTGCATTAAAATAAGGAACTCCCCCTCTCTTTCTGTATCTCTCCCTATCTCTATATTCCCCCCCACCTAACGCTCCCTCTCTCTCTCCTTATCCCTCTCCCCTTTCTTTCTTTCTTTCTTTCTTTCTTTCTTTCTTTCTTTCTTTCTCATTCTATCAGTCCATGGTCTTGTCATTCCAGGCCATTGACTTCCTCTTGGCCAATTCCATCCAAGATGGCTGCCCCCCGCTGTCAGAGATGGTCTGCAGGGGGGATGATGACGAAGGTGATGATGAAGGAGATGACGACGTTGCCATGTTCTTTCTCAGCCATTTGTGCTCTCTGTCTGCAAGCCTGCCTACCACTTTGGTTGGGCTTGATTCTGAGAGAGGAAGACATAGAGAGACGGTAATGACCATAGAAATTAACAAGATCTTAACTATACACAACCGTAGCAACATTTATAAAATGTTGTAACTATAACATATAATTCAGTCGTTTTTTCAACCTATCCAATTTAATTAACATCTCTGTACCTGGCCTCCCATCAAGTTTAGCAACTTTAGTGTCTCTGTGAGTGGGTGGCGTTTTGGAAGGAGCAGCAGATTCAGCTGTGGGCTGAGACTCAGGTGGGGTCCTCGTTCTCCTGAGCTCCACCTGTATGGGGGAGGAGAGTGAGAGTGAAATTAAACTCTGTTTGATTGACACCTCTGTTGTCAGATGATGTGTGAGAGAAGTGGTTACCTTGCTCCCAGCAAGAGGGGTCCACTCCGCCCGTTTCTCCAGAAAGGCTGCCTTCCCTCCCACAGTCCCTGGCCTGTCCCGGTCCACCCACTTCTCTGTTGGCACAGCCGCCTCCTCACTCTTCTCACTCCTCTCACCTCTCCCTAGTGCTGGGACTGTGGCTTGGACTGGGGCTGCGGTTGTTGTTGGGGCTAAGGCTGGTTTGGGCTGAGGGGTAGGGTTGTGACCTCGTGTGCTCCAGGGGGGCTGGCTGGGTGTGGAGCTTGGGCTTGAAGAGAGGGAAGACGAGGCCAGGGGCTGAGTGGAAGTGGCACCTATTGGGGCAGATCGTAGTGTGGCTTGGGCTTGGGTCTGTGGAGTGGAGCGCAGGGGGTGCTGGGTTGCTCGTAGGTTGGATGGTGAGGTCACCCGAGACACAGAACTTAGGGTAGATTGTGCTAGCGGTTGAGGGGCGGTGGTTGGTTGTGCTGCCCGAGTGTTGGTTTGGTTTGACACATGTGTTGATGGTTTTGTGTTCTGTGTTGATGGTTGGGTCACTGTCTGTGGTTGTGTTGTGTTCTGTGTCTGTGGTGTTTTGTCAGTCTGCTGTTGTTTTGTGGTCTGTGTGGGTGTTTGTGCGGCTGTCTGTGGTGGTTGTGCTGAATTATGTGACTGCAGTAGTTTAGCAGTCAGGGGTTGCATTGGGGTCTGTGATTGTGGTTGTGCTGCGGTCTGAGCCTGTGGTGGCATTGTCGTCTGTGTCTGTGGTTGTGTTGCATTCTGTCTCTGAGTTTGTGTCATGATCTGAGCCAGTGACGACGTCTGTGGTTGTGTTGTAGTCTGACATTGCGGTTGAGTTGGGGACTGCATGCCGGTGAACTCTCTGGGTAGACTGCTGGTGAAGAGCTGCTGGAGGCCCCTGGTCTTCCCCCATGCCATGCTCATCCAGGATACGGTAGCCTTGGGGGGTGCCTGGGGGCCAGTCGTGGGGTCCTGAGTGGCTGAAGAGGTAGTGTGGGCTTCCATGGCTGGGACAGGGGTAGTTTGGACCACCTTAGGGATAGCTGGGGTGGTTTGGACCTCTTTAGTGAGAGGTGATGGGGTAGGCTGGGCTGAGGTTACTGTAGACATGGGGTTAGACACATTCACATGATGACACATAGTACTGTCATGGTGTTACAACAAGCACAACGTTCCCTCAGAGAAATAAGTCTATCATTCTGGTGTAACCTGTCATTTTTATTCTAGTGTAGCATATCTCCTTCATTGGTTAACGCCCTTGATAACATAGAGATGATATATTCTGTATAAGTGTAGCTTGGAGACAAAGTCCAGCACTGACATCCCTATCCAGTAAATGCATGACATACTGTATATTATGTTCATTATTTACCCACATGGCTGAATATTCATCCTTTTCAGAGAGGGAGTCTCACCTGGTTCTCTGAGGGAGCCAGCTCTCCCCCTGGGTGAAGACAGTGTTGTTGGGGCATCCCAGGTGTTTGTATGGAGCTTTTTGGGCATTGAGTTGGTTGGCGGGGTGTCCTGTAGCTCCTCAAGCCCGGTGGGTTTTGAGGAAAGGGTGTAAGGGGTAAGAGGGAGAGCACCCACCTCCTGACTTTCACGGTTAATCTTAAGATCTGATTGGCTGGTGGCTGACTCCGCCCGGACCCTCAGAGAGAGATAGGTGGAGCGAAGCTTCACGCCAAATGCCGATTTCTCCTCTTCCTCCTCTTCCTGTGCCTCCTCCTTTGCTTCCACTGCCTCCTCCACTCCCTCCCTGCTCTCCTCCTCCACCTCCTCCCCTTCCGAGACTTTCTCCCCGATATCGTTGGCAGTCAACTCCTCTTCTTTGGGCTTGGCTCCCTCTTGCCTGCCCCCATGCTGCTCCTGCCCCCTCTGGCTGGCGTTTGAGGAGATCAACTTCACCTCTGTCCCCTTCTCCCTCCCCTCCCTCTTCGCCCCAGCCCCAGCCCCAGCCTGCTCCACCACTCCCAAGAAACCACCACTTCCCGTCCTGGGTCTCTCCCGCTCCCTGGCAGAGTTGATGGAGAAGCGGAAGGATCCAGAGACTGGACTTGGCTCTGTCTGACCTGCGTCCTCCTGCCCAGCAGGTGGCTCTGTGGTACCCTGACCAGCAGCCAAAGCCTCTGGTTTCCACCTCAGAGAGGATGTTCTGAGATCCACCACTGAGGCCAGGCTAGCTGCGGGCTGGGCGGCCGGGACTGGGTTTTCTTTGAGGCTACCCTCGGTGCTGGGGGTTGAATCTTTCACACCACTCTTGCTCAGGACGTCCCTCTTGATTTGGGACGGGGCTGAGGGCTTGGGGTCTCCCAGGGACAGTTTCAGGGTCTGCTGTTGTGAAGTGTATCTCAGGTCCTGTACTGTGGTCACAGAGGAGGACTGTGGCTGTTTGCCTGGCACAATTTCCACTGGTCTCAGAGCAACCCCAGGATGGGGTTGCTCCTGTGGAGAGGGCTTGCAGGGCAGGGTTGGGGTGGAGGTGGAGGTTTTTGGGCACCCCTCAGCCTCTATGGGACCAGACTTAAGGGATGTCAGCTCTGGGGGTGCAGTGGGGGTGGTCAATCCCCCTTGCTCCAACTTTTGGATCAGGGTAGAGTGAGAACGTAAACGTGTTTTACCCCCGGTAATAGCAGGCCCGTCCTCTTCCTCCTCTGTCAAGGGCCGATCAAAGTTGTTAAGACTCTCTGAGCGTGGTCTCGATTCAGTCTGAAGAGAGCGAAAGAGAGAGAGAGAGAAAGAAAGAGCAAGACAGAGAGACAGACAGAGAGACAGACAGATAATTGAGCAATAGTGTATCCAGTATTTTGATCTTTCCTGAGCCTTCCTCTATGTGTGAGTTCCAGAGGCAAGGGCCCCATGTGTAGTTGGTATGCCCAGGCAGGACTCACTATGGTCAGCCTTTTGTTCTTGGCACTGGCCCTCTGGTTCCTGGGCTTGATGGACATACGGTGGCGGGCGGCAGAGTTATCCAGGGAGGGGGTGAACTGGGCTGGAGTGCTGAAATCCAAGGCAGGAGAGGCAGGGGAGAAGGCAGAGAGGGGGGCAGATGGGGTGGGGTGCACAAAGCTGGTAAGAGGAGGTTTGGGCATGGGAGAGAGGGGATGGGACAAGGGTTGGGAGGTGGCCTATGAACAAAGAAAACACAGAATAAAGATTTGGATCTATAACGACTCATAGTTGATATCAAGTGATATAGTGACTGACCCGCAAACAGGAATCAGTATTACCTGCTCTTCCTCCTCACTTCCTGTTCCTGCTAAACTCAGAGAGCTATGGTGCCTGGGCGGGGCAGGGAACTGTGGAGGAATGGGGAAGGGTTTGGTTGACACACAATGGCTGATGAGGAATGCAAAGTTCAACTACTGGCACTGCTGGAATGCAAACATACAGTTACATACCGACTCATTGAGAGAAAATGGAGGTATGGAGGGTTTTATGCAGGAGTTTGTTGAGGGTGGAGGTTGGAGAGAGTATGAAGACAGTACCTGAGGATGCGGTGCACAAAGGCTCACCTTGTAAGATGCCCCCCGGGGGTGTCTGTTGTCGCCCATGGAGATTTCGGGAGGGCTGTGGGGCAGACCATCATCCTCTGAGCTGCCCCCCAGGTCCTCTGGACGTTTGATTGGCAGGACCATTGGGGACGGGCCTAGACGCATGTTCTGCTGCTGGAGCTTCATCTGGCCAATCAGAAATAATATAGAAACCTACCTTGAGATCTGCTTGGTAACCCATTGACGTCAATTCCTGATTTACACAGAAAGACGAGGGTTCATGAGGTGTGGGATTCCTTTTGAATGGGGGTTGGGCCTTTAAATGCACATGCATGTGTCTAGATCCAGGGTACACCACGGAAAGAAGACTCACCTGGAGTTCTTTGATCCTGCCTTGGACGTTCTCCTGGGATAGAACCCTGGGCTGCTCCGGATTAGACAGATCCTGGTCGGCCAAGAAGATACTGTCATGTGACAACGCCCGTGATCCCAACACGCCTGAACACCTGGTAGAGGACAGAGAGAGGAGGGAATATGAATGTCATGGAATCAATCATACATTTGTAAATATACACACACACACGCACGCACACGCACGCACGCACACACACACACACACACACACACACACACACACACACACACACACACACACACACACACACACACACACACACACACACACACACACACACACACACACACACACACACACACTTACAGATGCTCAGCTGAGCCCAGCCCCTCCGCCTCAGTGACATCACCAGTAGACTGGCTGAGTTTGGTCTCTCTTTTGGATCTCCCAAACAGACGTGTCTTCAGGGTCTTCAGCTTGGACTTCCTCTTTCCTGGAGGATACAGGCCTTGGTCATGACGCACACATACAGATGCATTCTCATTGATACTCATCCATGCTTTTACCACTACAGATACAGACACATTGTCTACACTCATGCAGACACACACTCTGACTCGCCCACTCCAATACAGATAACGTAACAGATACAGACACACTCTCACACACACTAACATGTGCCTAGTTAGATACACTCTACTCACACTCCTACACACACACTCAGTCCAACCCACTCGAATAGATGTTTATAACAGAGATAGATACACATGTACACTAACTGAGCTTTTACATGCTTTCTGAACATTATCCATGTTTTCCAGTGCCTCACCTCCTGTAAGGTCATCAGCGCTGCCCTCCGCATCTCCTGCAAAAGACTCCATCGCTCTTTCCTTTCAACCACTGCAGGAGGAATATATAGAGAGAGAAAGAAAGGGATCAATAGAGAAAACAAGGAAACAGAGAGACAGACAGACCAACAAATGGAAGCAGAGATAGCCAGAGAAGCCAGCAGTCAGAGAAGAAAGAGCGACGCGGAGATGTTGTAACATACAGAATGTCCTTTCTACCATGGAGTGAATGCTCAGACTCAGTACTCTCTGGCCATGCTTTAGTCTCTGTGAACACGCTTCTATGCTGCACATGTATGAGTCTGATAGAACACACCCAAACAGGACACTATCTCTCACTCCACCTGAGCGCAAAGGTTTATTGGCACTTAGACTTTACCTTCAGCTAGTCAGGAAGGTGGGGTGAGAACACACTCTACTTCTCCATACCTGGATGAATCACTGTTTATAACGTATAGCAGATGGACAAATGGTTAATGGAACTCTAATAGATGGGGATGGAAAAATCTATTAAGTTAACACACACAGGTGCACACACACAAAACCCACCACACGTACAAATGCAAACACACACACACACACGCAGGCACACAGACAGACACACATGTGTCAGTGAAGTACAGTCTGTGATGACCCAGGTAACACACCCTCTATGTTGGTATTAGAGGCCTATAACCTGGCTCTCTAGTGAAGTATTGAAGTCTACACAGTGTGAGCTGCTGGTCGATGGCCAGAGGCTGATAAGACAGACAGCATGAAGCTATGAAGTAACATGCAAAGTTCAAACTGCTCCTGAGTCCCCATTGAGACTCAGGGAGTCTTCATGAGCTCAGTTGACCTATGGGTCAAGTTGAAAAACACTACTGTTGCATAGTCAAAGGAGAGGCTACGGGGGAGGCTATGTCCCAAATATAACATTGAATATGCTTTAGAGAATAGGTTGATATTCAGTATTTTCACAGACCGCCAATGTAACAGCTGCTGCCTGCATACACTGTGTAAAATGGAGTTTGATTAAAAAGTGGAACAACTCGCTATACCACAAGGCCCCTGAGAAATATGGTCAAAAGAAACCATACAGATCCTCAGAGAGCCGTCTAATGAGCCCAAGGAAAGCAGCACCAGAAAATCAAGATAATCTGCAGGATTATTGACATTGCATAGAGATCCCTACGATTTCACAACCCCACAATTCCACAACAGTAGATGAATCCCCAACGTTCAACGTCCCAGAACCAGCGACACAAAACTTAGCAGAGATGCATTGATCATACAAGCACACAGACACAGACTCACGCACAGTCGTACACAAACCCACACATAGAATATTGGCTAGTATTTGAACTCATGATGTACATAATGTACTGCATACTGTACACTGTACACATGCTGTACCTTGGCAATTAGACACGGTAAGCCAAAGTCAATTTGATGGGGCAACATAAGCCCATTCTCAAATATAAGTGCATTTAATAATGCATCTCTATCTAAAAGTACTTATCCTTGAAATAATGTTACATTGTTACACCAAATCTCCTCAGGGTCTAACATTCCTGTGTTTACTTACCCAGTTCTACCAGGCTCCCTTACTGCACTGTATCTATCCCTCCCTCTCTCCTTCTCTTCCTTCTCTCCTCTACTCTCTCCCACAGCGTTGTGTTCTCACCCTCAGCAGAGGCTTTGTCCTTCTTTAAAGCCTCAGGCTGCGGTCCTCCACACCTGCAGATAGAGGGAGGGAGAGACTGAGAATAAGGACGGAGTGAAAGGAGAGAGCAAGTAAAAGAGAGAGTGAGTAAGAGAAAGAATAAAGACAGAGAGAAAGGCAGGGACAGAGAAGGTCAAGCTATGCCGAGGGCAGCATATGCAGAAAAGGAGACAAGAGGACAGAGCGGGGGGAGAGAGAGTGAGAGAGAGAGAATGAGAGAGAGAGAATGAGAGAGAGAGAGAGAGAGAGCGAGAGAGAGAGAGAGAGAGAGAGAGAGAGAGAGAGAGAGTGACCGAGAGAGCAAGAGAGAAGCCAGAGACTATTACATTAGTAGCACACTGTGGCCCACTGCGCTAAGCTCCTTATGAAACACTAACCTGATTTTAGGCCCAGAAATGAGGAGAGGGAGAAAAAAATAAAGCTGCAGACGGAAATAGTACATTTACACATTACCACCACAAGACCACAATGCACTGGGGTTGGCTGGGCCAAACGTAGACAGACACAGGGGTGTGATTTGAAGAAAAATAGAGTGAGTGCGTGTGTGTGTGTGTGTGTGTGTGTGTGTGTGTGTGTGTGTGTGTGTGTGTGTGTGTGTGTGTGTGTGTGTGTGTGTGTGTGTGTGTTGTTAAAGGCTTCAGGGAAGCCCTGTGCTGTTAACAGTTAACAATGAGAAGCTTTCAGCTGAGTTTAAAGTTCCCTCCTTGGGCTAGCGTCATCAACACCTGGAGCCCGTACTTTTCCACTTCATTTGCCAAGGGCTATTGACTTAACTTCTACAGGTGCGTCAATTTAAAATGAACTCCAATTGAGCCTGTAGGAGATTTAACCTACTGAACTGTTGTCATAGCTAGGACAATAAATAGAGGCGCTGGGGATTTGCATGTCCACGCGTCAATCGCTCAGAGCTTTTGCATGATCTTTCAGACCTGATAAAACAGTTTAGTTATTTACAGTTACAGTAAGCACAGTCCATATCAGTGTTGTGGCCAAGCCACTGTGTTGGGAGGAGAGAAGAGGGGAGGTCCACCCTATGTTGCCTCAGCCCTATGTTCCCCCAACCTATGTTCCCTCAGCCCTATGATCCCTCAGCCCTATGTTCCCTCAGACCTATGTTCCCCCAACCTATGTTCCCTCAGCCCTATGCTCCCTCAGACCTATGTTCCCCCAACCTATGTTCCCTCGGCCCTATGTTCCCTCAGCCCTATGTTCCCTCAGCCCTATGTTCCCTCAGCCCTATGTTCCCTCAGCCCTATGTTCCCTCAGCCCTATGTTTTTCTAATTTGGCACACAGAAACTTGAGGCCATGAGTAAAAAAACGTAGTAAAAAATAATGGCACCAATTGGCCTATAGGTGGCACTGTTATAAGGTGTCTCACTTAAACCCTCATATCCGCCACACTGTTTGACCTAGAGACTTGAAACGTTGTATGTACAGTTGAAGTCGGAAGATTACATACACCTTAGCCAAATATATTTAAACTCAGTTTCACAATTCCTGACATTTAATCCTAGTAAAAATGCCATGTCTTAGGTCAGTCAGGATCACCACTTTATTTTAAGAATGTGAAATGTCAGAATAATAGTAGAGAGAATGATTCATTTCAGCTTTTATTTCTTTCATCACATTCCCAGTGGGTCAGAAGTTTACATACACTTCCGACTTCAACTATAGGTGTCTTTCCTCATGCTGAACAAATTTGCCCCACGGACCGATAAGGTACGTGAGGATAGATTTCCCTCCATCTTTTGGAAAACTTCTCATGAACCATAAGTACAAACAACACAAAATTCAGTATGTACAGTTGTTCCATGGTACATCTCTTAACTCAGTTTAATTTACGTGTCCATTGAAATCCTTTGTAAATCCTCTCCACAATGGCCTATCAACTTGAAACATTTTAGGGTCATCAGAGACATTACCATGAGGAACCATGTTACGTTTGGCATTGATATCTTAACAAATAAGGAAACTATTAAGCATTCACTATTTTGACTATGTAAAGCTAACACTTAAAATAATCATAACAAGCTTCTTCTCATGGACTAAAAGTCAGATTCACTCCAAGTTTGGACTCATCACAATAGTCTCTAAAGTGTTTGTGAAAATAACAGTGATGTATTCAAAGCTAAAAATATGCAAAAAATACTTTAAAAATCTTCCTTACATGAACCATAGGACCAAATGACACCAAATCTGGAATGTAGGCACATGATATATGTCTTAACTTAGTTTAAGAAAATCTAAGGGATTGGTCAGATGGCTGAGTTACTGACAAATCAAAAATCAGATTTTACATGTCTATTTATACCACTGTGAATCCACTTTACAGTGGCCTATCAACTTGGCACTTGTCAACACTATCATGGATGTCCATAAGATTAATCACACTGAATTTGGTATTGATATCTCAAAAAACAAGCTATTAGCAACTAATTCTTTGCCTATGTAATGCTAATGCTCATAATCATCTGTGATCATCTTCTCCTCATTAACCATACGTCAGATTCACTACAGATTTTGTATTTAGACTCATTTCAGCATTCTTTAATGGTTTTGAGAAGAAATAGTTGCTGTATTCAAATATTTCCGCACTGTACCTATAGATGCACTTTAGCACATACGCTAACGATAAAAATACTTTAAAATCTTCTCCTCATGAACCATTAACCAGATTGACTCAGATTGATATTCTCTAATGAATTTGAGAATGATTCAAAGTCGGCCACGCACCATAGCACCATATCACACCAGGGCTATAAAAACTGAACTGATAGACATGCCAATGATTACCTACTGCATTCAAAGATAACCAACCTACAGCACTAGACTAATCTTCACTTGCGTCATCCTTCTGGTATTGTGAGATAAACATGTTAATGCATTCACCTGATTGCACATCAAGCAAATCAAAATCAAATCCCCCAAAATATTAGCATAAACATATTTACCAGATGTTATTGCGGGTGTAGCAAAAATGTTTGTGTTCCTAGCTCCAACAGTGCTGTAATACAGTTGAAGTCGGAAGTTTGCATACACTTTAGCCAAGTACATTTATACTCAGTTTTTCACAATTCCTGATATTTAATCCTAGTAAACATTCCCTGTCTTAGGTCAGTTAGGATCACCACTTTATTTTAAGAATGTGAAATGTCAGAATAATAGTAGAGAGAATGATTTATTTCAGATTTAATTTCTTTCATCACATTCCCAGTGGTTCAGAAGTTAACATACACTCAATTAGTATTCGGTAGCATTGCCTTTAAATTGTTTAACTTGGGTCAAACGTTATGGATAGCCTTCCACAAGCTTCCTACAATAAGTTGGGTGAATTTTGGCCCATTCCTCCTGGCAGAGCTGGTGTAACTGAGTCAGGATTGTAGGCCTCCTTGCTCGCACATGCCTTTTCAGTTCCGCCCACAAATTTTCTATAGGATTGAGGTCAGGGCTTTGTGATGGCCACTCCGATACCTTTACTTTGTTGTCCTTAAGCCATTTTGCCACAACTTTGGAAGTATGCTTGGGGTCATTGTCCATTTGGAAGACCCATTGCAACCAAGCTTTAACTTCCTGACCGATGTCTTGAGATGTTGCTTCAATATATCCACATCATTTTCCTCCCTCATGATGCCATCTATTTTGTGAAGTGCACCAGTCCCTCCTGCAGCAAAGCACCCCCACAACATGATGTTGCCACCCTTGTGCTTCACGGTTGGGATGGTATTCTTCGGCTTGCAAGCCTCCCCATTTTTTCTCCAAACATAACAATGGTCATTATGGCCAAACAGTTCTATTTTTGTTTCATCAGACCAGAGGACATTTCTCCAAAAAGTACGATCTTTGTCCCCATGTGCAGTTGCAAACCGTAGTCTGGCTTTTTTATGGTGGTTTTTCTTCCTTGCTGAGTGGGCTTTCAGGTTATGTCGATATAGGACTCGTTTTACTGTGGATATAGATACTTTTGTATCTGTTTCCTCCAGCATCTTCACAAGGTCCTTTGCTGTTGTTCTGGCATTGATTTGCACTTTTCATCTCTAGGAGACAGAACGCGTCTCCTTCCTGAGCCGTATGACGGTTGCGTGGTCACATGGTGTTTATACTTGCGTACTATTGTTTGAACCTAGGCTGTCATTGAAAATAAGAATTTGTTCTTAACTGACTTGACAAGTTAAATAAAGGTAAAAAACAATAATAAATTGCTTGTCAGAAGCTTCTAACGCCATGACATAATTTTCTGGAATTTTCCAAGCTGTTTAAAGGCACAGTCAACTTTGTGTATGTAAACTTCTGGCCCACTGGAATTGTGATACAGTGTATTATACGTGAAATAATCTGTCTGTAAACAATTGTTTGAAAAATTACTTGTGTCATGCACAAAGTAGGTGTCCTTACCGACTTGCCAAAACTATAGTTTGTTAACAAGAAATTTGTGGAGTGGTTGAAAAACGAGTTTTAATGACGCCAACCTAAGCGTATGTAAATTTCCGACTTCAACTGTAGCTAACAATGCACAACAATTCACACAAATCTAAAAGTAAAAGAAAAGATTTAAGAAAAATATCAATGTATTACGATGAGCAATGTCGGAGTCCGGAGAGTATGTATACAATACCAGTCAAATGTTTGGACACACCTACTCATTACAGGGTTATTCTTTAATTGACTATTTTCTACATTGTAGAATAATACTGAGGACAACTAAACTATGAAATAACACATATGGAATCATGTAGTAACCAAAAAAGTGTTCAACAAATCAAAATATATTTTATATTTGAGATTCTTCAAAGTAGCCACCCTTTGCCTTGATGACAGATTTGCACACTCTTGGCCTTCTCTCAACCAGCTTCATAAGTAATGCTTTTCCAACAGTCTTGAAGGAGTTCCCATATATGCTGAGCACTTGCTGGCTACTTTTCCTTCACTCTGCGGTCCAACTCATCCCAAACCATCTCAATTGGGTTGAGGTTGGGCGATTGTGGAGGCCAGGTCATCTGATGCAGCACTCCATCACTTTCCTTCTTGGTCAAATAGCCCTTACACAGCCTGGAGGTGTGTTGGGTCATTGTCCTGTTGAAAAAAAAATGATAGTCCCACTAAACGCAAACCAAATGGGATGGCGTATTGCTGCAGAATGCTCTGGTAGCCATGCTGGTTAAGTGTGCCTTGAATTCTAAATAAATTACAGACAGTGTCACCAGCAAAGCACTTCCACACCATCACACCTCCTCCTTGTTTCATGGTGGGAACCACACATGCGGAGATCATCCATTCACCTACTCTGCGTTTCACAAAGACGCGGTTGGAACCAAAAATCTCAAATTTGGACTCATCAGACCACAGATTTTCACCAGTCTAATGTCCTTTGCTCATGTTTCTTGGCTCAAGCAAGTCTCTTCTTCTTATTGGTGTCCTTTAGTAGTGGTTTCTTTGCAGCAATTCGACCATGAAGGCCTGATTCACACAGTCTCCTCTGAACAGTTGATGTTGAGATGTGTCTGTTACTTGAACTCTGTGAAGCATTTATTTGGCCCTGGAATCTGAGGTGCAGCCCAAATAACTCTAATGAACTTATCCTCTGCAGCAGAGGTAACTATGGGTCTTCCTTCCTGTGGCGGTCCTCATGAGAGCCAGTTTCATCATAGTGCTTGATGGTTTTTGCGACTGCACTTGAAGTAACTTTCAATGTTCTTGAAATTCTCCGGATTGACTGACCTTCATGTCTTAAAGTAATGATGGACTGTTGTTTCACTTTGCTTTTTTGAGCTGTTCTTGCCATAATATGGACTTGGTCTTTTACCAAATAGGGCTATCTTCTGTATACCAACCCTACCTTTTTACAACACAACTGATTGGCTCAAACACATTATGAAGGAAAGAAATTCCACAAATGAACTTTTAACAAGGCACACCTGTTAATTGAAATGCATTCCAGGTGAATACCTCTTGAAGCTGGTTGAGAGAATGCCTAGAGTGTGCAAAGCTGTCATCAAGGCAAAGGGTGGCTACTTTGAAGAATATAACATATTTAGATTTGTTTAACACTTTTTTGGTTACTACATGATGCCAAATGTGTTATTTCACAGTTTTGATGTCTTCACTATTATTCTACAATGTAGTAAATAGTAAAAAATAAAGAAAAACCCTGGAATGAGTAGGTGTGTCCAAGCATTTGACTGGTACTGTATGTGCGTGTGTGATGGGATGTATAGACATCATGGACAGTATATGGATAGAATGTGTAGTATATACAATGAGCCGGTCATAGCGATGTAACAAATGTCATCAAGCTTTCATGGCTGGGATAGTCAGGATAGTCTCGTTGAGAAAGATGTACGTTCCTCTCAAGATCTTGGCTCTTTCCAGAACAGCTTCCTTGTCCTTCAACCACAGGAACTTGACCACTATCGGCCTGGGCCTGTCACTTTTCAGGTCCTGGAACTCTGGTCGGGTCATCCATTATTTTATTAGTTGACTCCACCAGTATTTGGACACAATACTTGAAGCTATTTTCTTTTTGATTGTTTAAAAGATCCTTCAGCTGTGATAGAGAGACACCACTGTCCTCAACGGTACTCCCGCCAGCTTTGGTCTTTGTCATGGTAGCAACGTAGGTTACGCTGTTACTCCTCGCAGTTGCAGACAGGGCAGGTCGCAGGGAAGATAGCTATCCAACTGATCTTATCTCTTTTCTGTCATTCTGTGAACCCCATACCAATACTTAGCAACACTGCTACCTGGCAAAAAAGTAATTAGCTACTGGTAACAGAAGCAAGATTTAAATATATACTTAACAAAAATATTAACGCAACATGTAAAGTGTTGGTCCCATGTTTCATGAGCTGAAATAAAATACATTTTCCATACACACAAAAAGCTTATTCTCTCAAATTTTGTGCACCAATTTGTATACATCCGTGTTAGTGAGCATTTCTCCTTTGCCAGTATAATCCATCCACCTAACAGGTGTGGCATATCAAGAAGATGATTAAACAGCCTGATCATTACACAGGTGCACTTTGTGCTGGGGACAATTAAAAGCCACTCCAAAATGTGCAGTTTTGTCAAACAACACAATGCCACAGATGTCTCAAGTTTGAGGGAGCATGCAATTGGCATGCTGACTGCAGGAATGTCCACCAGAGCTGTTGCCAGATAATTTCTCTACCATAACGTTGTTTTAGAGTATTTGGCAGTACGTCCAACCGGTCTCACAACTGCTGACCAAGTGTAACCACGCCAGCCCAGGACCTCCACATCCAGCTTCTTTACCTGCGGGATGATCTGAGACCAGACACCCGGACAGCTGATGAAACTGTGGGTATGCACAACCAAATAATTTCTGCACAAACTGTCAGAAACCATCTCAGGGAAGTTCATCAGTATGCTCGTCGTCCTCACCAGGGTCTTGACCTGACTGCAGTTTGGCGTCGTAACCGACATAAGTGGGCAAATGCTTACCTTCGATGGCCACTGGCACCCTGGAGAAGTGTGCTCTTCATGGATGAATCCAGGATTCAACTGTACCGGGCAGATGGTAGACAGTCTGCATGGCCAGGATCTGTACACAATTCCTGGAAGCTGAAACTGTCCCAGTTCTTCCATGGCCTGCATACTCATCAGACATGTCACCTATTGAGAATGTTTGGGATGCTCTGAATCTACGTGTACAACACCGTCTTCCAGTTCCCGCCAATATCCAGCAACTTTGCACAACCATTGAAGAGGAGTGGGACAAAATTCCACAGGACACAATCAACAGCCTGATCAACTCTATGTGAAGGAGATGTCGCGCTGCATGAGACAAATGGTGGTCACACCAGATATTGACAGGTTTTCTGATCCACGCCCATACATTTTCTTTTAAAGGTATCTGTGACCAACAGATGCATATCTGTATTTACAGTCATGTGAAATCCATAGATTAGGGCCTAATTAATTTAACTGATTTCCTTATATGAACTGTAACTAAGTAAAATCTTTGAAATTGTTGCATGTTGCGTTTATATTTTTGTTCAGTGTAGTTCAACTACCACCAAGCTACTGCAAAATGTAGTTCAACTACCACCAAGCTACTGCAAAATGTAGTTCAACTACCAGCAAATGACTGCAAAATGTAGTTAAATAACTAGTTGAACTACATGTAGTTCACTACATCCCAACTATACCCCCCCCCCCCCCCCCCCCCCCATCAGAGTCAAAGACAAATCTCATCTGTCACTCAAAGATTTGTGGTGTTTTCCATGGGATTATATTTTCCTTCATTGCAGAACCCTGATGAGTACCACGCATATCAAGATTAAGGTCGATTATGGATTTTAATCTATTTTCTGCAGGAACTCATGCGGATGTTTCATTGAAACAAATATTTTCAAATCAAGCATCGGACGTGAAATTACGCACTCAGTGCATTCGGAAAGTATTCAGACCCTTCCCATTTTTCAACATTTTGTTACGTTACAGCCTTGTTCTAAAATGGATTAAGTAAAAAAAAAAAATCCTCATCAATCTACACACAATACCCCATAATGCCGTTCAAAAGTTTGGGGTCACCTTGAAATGTCCTTGTTTTTGAAAGAAAAGCACAGTTTTTGTCCATTAAAATAACATCACATCAAAGCCTTCATTTCTCAGAACAAAAATAGACTGACGAGTTTCAGAAAAAAGGACGTTGTTTCTAGCCTTTTTGAGCCTGTAATCGAACCCACAAATGCTGATGCTCCAGATACTCAAACTAGTATGAAGGAGGCCAATTTTATTGCTTCTTTAATTAGCACAACAGTTTTCAGCTGTGCTAACATAATCGCAAAAGGGTTTTCTAATGATTCATTAGCCTTTTAAAATGATAAACTTGGATGAGCTACAACAACGTGCCATTGGAACACAGGAGTGACGGTTGCTGATAATGGGCCTCTGTACGCCTGTGTAGATATTACATTAAAAATCAGCTGTTTCCAACTACAATAGTCATTTACAACATTAACAATGTCTACAACTGTATTTCTGATCAATTTGATGTTATTTTAATGGACCAAAAAATTTGCTTTTCTTTCAAAAATAAGGAAAATTCTAGGTGACCCCAAACTTTTGAAAGGCAGTGTATACATTTTTTGTTAATAAAACGTGTTTATTTAAGTATTCAAACCCTGCTATGAGACTTGAAACTGAGCTCAGGTGCATCCTGTTTCCATTGATCATCCTTGAGATGTTTCTACAACTTGATTGGAGTGCACCTGTGGTAAATTCAATTGACTGGACATGATTTGGAAAGGCACACACCTGTCTATATAAGGTCCCGCAGTTGACAGTGCATGTCAGAACAAAAACCAAGCCATGAGCTCGAAGGAATTGTCCGTAGAGCTCCGAGACAGGATTGTATCGAGGCACAGACCTGGGGAAGGGTACCAAAAAAATGTCTGCAGCATTGAAGGTCCCCAAGAACACAGTGGCCTCCATAATTCTTAAATGGAAGAAATTTCGAACCACCAAGGCTCTTCGTAGAGCTGGCCGCCTGGACAACTGAGCAATCGGGGGAGAAGGGCCTTGGTCAGGGAGGTGATGGTCACTCTGACAGAGCTCCCGAGTTCCTCTATGGACATGGGAGAACCTTCCAGAAGGACAACCATCTCTGCAGCACTCCACCAATCAGGCCTTTATTGTAGTGGCCAGACAGAAGCAACTCCTCAGTAAAAGGCACATGACAGCCCACTTGGAGTTTGCCAAAAGGCACCCAAAGGACTCTCAGACCAAGAGAAACAAGATTCTCTGGTCTGATGAAACTAAGATTGAACTTTTTGACCTGAATGCCAAGCATTATGTCTGGAGGAAACCTGGCACCATCCCTACGGTGAAGCATGGTGGTGGCAGTATCATGCTGTGGGGATGTTTTCCAGCGGCAGGGACTGGGAGACTTGTCAGGTTCGAGGGAAAGATGAACGGAGCATTAATGTGTCAGCATCGTTATGTTTTCATGTCCAGACGCTGTCCTATCCTGTTCCATGTCCGTTGTTAATGAAATGCTCACTCCCTGTACTTGCTTCTTGTCTACCAGCATCAATCCTTACATGGAATGCACTTCAATTAACAGGTGTGCCTTGTTAAAAGTTAATTTGTGGAATATCTTTCCTTCATAATGCGTTTTAGCAAATCAGTTGTGTTGTGACAAGGTAGGGGTGGTATACAGAAGATAGCCCTATTGGTAAAAGACCAAATCCATATTATGGCAAGAACAGCTCAAAAAAGCAAAGAGAAAGGACAGTCCATTATTGCTTTAAAACCTCTACAGGATCCGTGGTTCCCCCGCGGGACGGTTGAGCTAACGTAGGCTAATGTGATTATCATGAGATTATAAGTAACAAGAAAATTTCCCAGGACATAGACATATCTGATGTTGTCAGAAAGCTTAAATTCTTGTTAATCTAACTGTGCTGTCCAATTTACAGTAGCTATTACAGTGAAATAATACCATGCTATTGTTCAAGGAGAGTGCACAGTTATGAACTTGAAAATGTATTAATAAACTAATTAGGCACATTTGGGCAGTCTTGACACAAAATTTTGAACATAAATGCAATGGTTCATCAGATCAGTCTAAAACTTTGCACATACACTGCCGCCATCCAGTGGCCAAAATCTAAATTGCTCATGGGCTGGAATAATACATTATGGCTTTTCTCTTGCATTTCAAAGATGATAGTACAAAAACATTTAAAAAAAGCATTTTTTTCCCTTTGTATTATGTTTTACCAGATCGAATGTGTTATGTGTTATATTCTCCTACATTAATTTAACATTTCCACAAACGTCAAAGTGTATCCTTTCAAATGGTATCAAGAATATGCATATCCTTGCTTCAGGTCCTGAGATGTGGGTATGTCATTTTATGCAAAACATTTTTTAGAGGCAGATCTGACATGAAGGTCAATCAGGAAAATGTCAAGAACTTTGAAAGTTTTGTCAAGTGCAGTCGCAAGAACCATCATGCACTATGATGAAACTGGCTCTCATGAGGACTGCCACAGAAAAGGAAGACCCATAGTTACCTCTGCTGCAGAGGATAAGTTCATTAGTTACCAGCCTCAGAAATTGCAGGCCAAATAAATGCTTCACAGAGTTCAAGTAACAGACACATCTCACTGTTCAGAGACTGCGTGAATCAGGCCTTCATGGTCGAATTGATGCAAAGAAACCACAACTAAAGGACACCAATAATAAGAAGAGACTTGCTTCGGCCAAGAAACATGAGCAATGGACATCAGACTGGTGTAAATCTGTCCTTTGGTCTGATGAGTCCAAATTTGAGATTTTTGGTTCCAACTGCCTTGTCTTAAAGAAAAACCCTTGAATGAGTAGGTGTGTCCAAACTTTTGACTGGTACTGCATGTAAATGCGATATTTCCATTTTTTAATTTCAATACATTTGCAAAAATGTCTAAAAAGTAGTATTTGCTTCATTATGGGATATTGTGTGTAGATTTATGAGGGGGGGAAACAATTTAATCAATTTAAGGCTGTGGAAAAAGTCAAGGGGTCTGAACACTTTCCTTATTCACTGTACATATGAAATGTACTACATTAATGATCTATGTGTACTAGAACTCTAATTATCCTCATTATACCTTCACATTTTAAATAGAGCATTTGGAGACCAATGTCTAGACTGTTCAGTCAGTTCAGTTCACCTTGATGAAAGTTGGCCATATGGTAGGTAATGTCAAGCTCATGAAACACAAGAAGGTAATTTATCTGCAGATGACTACTTGGTACCCTATTTGAATGGGATAAAGTAATTCAGTTTGGGATATACAGTATGTATTTTTTTTTTATAGAGAAGGTATATGTTTTCTTTACTTATTTGCATTTATATATTATGGCAACCAAAAAGTAGTTATCATACGGACGTGGCTGGTGTTGAAGATGAATATCATACTATTAGTGGAGCCTGGATGGGAGCTCATAGCTGTGTCACTGGCAGTTCACGACCTACACTTCGAGGCTATAGCATAATAGCATACTAGTACTGCTTGCGAGCGACCACTGCTGTCCTCTGTCCAACGTTTACTATTCTCCAATCCTAACAGGACTAACCCTTAGAGTCTACTGCAAACAATGTCAAATCAGATCGACCAACTAATTATAAACTGATCAAATCCACCAGTCTAAGCACCAGGACAAATTATAAATAATGAAGGATATTAAGTTATCATAGGTTAACACACAGGGATTATATTTTGGCTTCCCTCTAGTCTAAAATATCATATCAATGTAATATTTTTACAATTCCAGGGTTATTGTAAGGTGAACGAACTTCAATGTCCACTAGATGGTGCCATGTACAGTACCAGTCAAAAGTTTGGACACACCTATTCATTCAAGAAAAGAAAAAGAAAAAAACCCTATTCATTCAAGGGTTTTTCTTGTAACTATGTTCTACATTGTAGAATAATAGTGAAGACATCAAAAATATGAAATAACACATATGGAATCATGCAGTAACCAAAAAAAGTGTTAAACAAATCAAAATATATTTTATATTTGAGATTCTTCAAAGTAGCCACCCTTTGCCTTGATGACAGCCTTGCACACTCTTGGCATTCCTTCAACCAGCTTCACCTGGAATGCTTTTCAAACAATCTTGAAGGAGTTCCCACATATGCTGAGCACCTGTTGGCTGCTTTTCCTTCACGCTGCGTCCAAACTTTTGACTGGTACTTTACGTTCACAAAATGAAATGAAAACAATCAGTTTCAAGAAATTCTGAGAATTCTAAATGTTATGTACACTTTTAAAGAATATGCATATGTTTAATTAAAAAAAAACAGGTTAAGAAAAGATTCAGAAACGACCAAACTATCATTTGGATCCACCATTCAAGTCCAATGTCCTCAGATACACATAATAAGCATTAGGAGCCCCCAAAAAACAACCCCGTCAGACCAAACTACATGATTGATCATGTAGACTTAAAAAAGGCACTTGGTATGTATTTTACAGGTACACACAGACTGGACAGAGGGGGAGACATTTAGAAAGAGAGCCCCTCTGTTCCAATAGGCCTATCCACACTTGCATTTAACTTACAATAGAGCAATGTATTGGACATGGGTTCTAAGTGGTATGCTACTGTGCATAATGCAGTGTAGCCATAGACTCCAGTTCCAAAGGTGTTATAATGTCTTAGTGTGTTTGCTGTGAAAGATATCCACTGTGGTCTCCTGGCACTGCCTCAGGTCATAGTCACAGTAGCCGATGGAGAAACGACCCTGGGGGAGAGAAAAACCATTGAATAAATACGACCGGATTATTATTCTGTTGGTTCTATATTTTTGACAATATAAAGTGAAGACTGAACATAGAGGGGAGAAATATCCCTAGTTGAAGTCTTGCCTTTGGTTTCTTGAAGTAATCCAGTCCTCTTCCTATCTTGATGATCCAGCCGTTGTCAAACCTTAGGGGATCATCATCATCATCACGTTTATAAAACCTACATAAATCAAAGACTATAATGTGCATGCGCCATATGGCGCATTAAAGACCTCATCCTAAGCCACTGATGCTAGCTGATGCCACTGATGCATTCTGGGTGTGGAAATGGGTTAATTGAAATTGATGGTGTACCTGATCTCCCTGTCGTGAAAAGTGGAGTACTGGAGGTCCAGACACACATCCTGGCTCTGTAGACTCTGTTTGAGCTCTGACAGAGCACTGGCCTGCTGAGAAGAATAGTCCCCCTGCAACACACACATAGACAGGTGGATCAGGAAAACAACACGAGATACAGTAGCTTGGCATTTTGAGTAGGTTTATAACTGTACAATAAATAGCCCTAAAGAAAACAAATGGAGCAACTAAGCTATAAACCTCTTACTACCAGTTCAAACTTCTGCAATACAAATACTCAATTGATAATGATATCGATGCTATTGGTACTGTATCTGAGTGTTTAACATCTTTTCTGTCCTCAGAGTTGGTCATTTTAGGGGATTTTAATCTGGATTGTCTACCCCCGGCCTCAGATCAATTTAAGAGTATATGCATTGATTTTAACCTGACTCAATTGAACTCAAAACCCACACGGATAAATGTGAAAAACCCTTTTAACTCTTCATTGATTGATTTAATTCTTACTAATAACCCCCATAAATACTGGTCTAGTGGAGTATTTGCATAGGATCTCAGTGATCATTGTCCCATAGTATGGATTAGAGATACGAAACAAAACACTGATCCTTGTTTAATTAAGAAGATACATTTTTAAAAGTTCTGCTCAAGGGTTTTTACATGACATGTTCTACTCTGATTTAGCAGCTGTCTCCTGTATTCCTGACCCGGAGTTGGCTCTAGAAAATGTATCTTCCATATTTATTCCTCTGGCAGATAAACATGTCCCTTTTAAACAATTCAGAGTCAAAGATAGAAAACCAAGGATTCAATCTTCTGCGTTATCTGAGCTCAATCAGATGCTTTTTATTTGAGAGAAACGGTGGTGTAGTTGACCCTGGTCTGTCAATCAACTGCTCTTCCCTCTGCCAGCCTTTAGCTGACTTGACGGTTAACCCATCAACTTCTAGTGAATCTTTGTTTTCATTTCAACATTTTACTATTTGTGATGTGCTAGATGCCTTGCTTAAGATTGACGTAAAAAAAAATCCACTGGAGCTGATTTGCTTGATCCATTATTGCTGCAGCTCTCTGCCCCCCTGATCCTGAATCATTAACCCATATTTTTAACCTGAAGATTATCTGTTGCTATCCCCAAGGTTTGGAAGGAGGCCCACGTACTCCCCCTTCACAAAAGGCGGTGACCCTTGTGACCTAAATAAATTAATCAGCCTATTTCTAAACTTTCTTGCCTAGCGAAAATATTAGATTCCTTGATTAATTCTCAGCTAAGCTCTTTCTTTTCTTTGAAATGTATTCTAAATGTACATCAGTCAGGTTTTAGAGGGGTGGAACAGAAAAGGCTTAGTTAGTTAGTAGGCTAGTGGCCAATCCTCTAAAAGGGATTCAGTTTTTGAGATACCCCTACCCGAGGAACTGTATAACAAAGCACAACCATGTTTTTGGATGGTTTTATAAAAATATTTGACTGAAAAGGTGGTTAAATTCATAGATTGTGACACACCCTCTTACATTTACATTTAAGTCATTTAGCAGACGCTCTTATCCAGAGCGACTTACAAATTGGTGCATTCACCTTAAGATATCCAGTGGAACAACCACTTTACAATAGTGCATCTAAATCTTTTGGGGGGGGGGGGTAGAAGGATTACTTTATCCTATCTTAACTCAAACAGTGCAGCATAATGCCTTGTGGGGGAGTGGGGCCACATAAGCTCATGTAACCCAATATTGCAAGTTCTGATATTGCAAAAAATGTGTTTCTCTATGGATTTGATATGTTTAGCTCCTACTCCTGCAATTATGTTAAGGGGGCCCTCTAGATTTGACTCAAAATCCAACATGGCTGCCACATTACCATTAAATGGTGGTTTAATCACCTGTATATGTACACATTTTAAATGAGACATTTTTCAGATTTGACCTGACTATTTTTGTGTACTTCAACTATGTTACAAATCCAATATGCCCACCATATACACTCAAACGCCTTTGTCTGAGTATATAAAAAAGGCAACAGACGGCTTGGCATGGCAACACCAAGTATTCCAAGTCACACGACTCTTTGAGGATCAATGAGGCCACTGGGAGGTTCCAAATAAAGGAAAGAGAATCCAACCCTGGACTCTGACACCTTCTGCCATGCTCTACAATTTCCCACTGCTGTGGTATAACTTTCCCTTCCAGGGTTGGGCTCTTAAGTCACCTCCTTATCATTTAGAAATGAGCTTTGATTCATTGCTAGTCCAATACTTCCACCTGAATCCAACCAACATGACCTTCCACTGGCTCACTGCATTTGTGATGCAAATTGGGATGCTCCAGTGCACTCTTATCCTGTTCAGGTTGAGCTGCCACATTGCTTCTTCCAGAAAATCATGTCCACCATCATGGCTGTCTGCCCTGGAGTTACCGTATATGTTGACATTTATGGTGTACGGGGAGGATGAAACCACACATGACAACCGCATAAAGAAAGCTGTTCACCACCATGAACCAACAACCTGACACTCAATGACTAGAAATGCCATCAGTGGGCCTTCACATGTCATATGAATTGCACCTCTCTAATATCAATGCCAACCTGAATCTCCCAGAAGTGTCCTTGATAAGCCTACTCCACCATCAGTCCTCCCCTAAGGCAGTTACTAGAGACAGAGACACCATGGAACTGGACTGTCAGGAGGCCATTCAACAGCCAAAATGCCATCTGGAAATTGCTGGTGTGCAATGCCTTCATATGTAACTATTTTGCTACCAACCATGGCTGGCCAGCCCATGTGACACCTGAACTGGACTTGCATGTAAAGAATGAGCTTTCCTGCTGGGGTGACTCATGCACTGGTCTGGGAAACGGTGCAGTAATGTTTAGCAATTTTATTTATTTTATTTAACCAGGTAGGCTAGTTGAGAACAAGTTCTCATTTACAACTGCGACCTGGTCAAGATAAAGCAAAGCAGTGCGACACAAATAACAACACAGAGTTACACATGGAATAAACAAACATACAGTCAATAATACAGTAGAAAAAAAGTATATATACAGTGTGTGCAAATGAGGTAGGATAAGGGAGGTAAGGCAATAAATAGGCCATAGTGGCAAAATAATTACAATTTAGCAATTAAACACTGGCGTGATAGATGTGCAGAAGATGAATGTGCAAGTAGAGATACTGGGGTGAAAAAGAGCAAAAAAATGAATAACAGTATGGGGATGAGGTAGTTGGATGGGCTGTTTACAGATGGGCTATGTACAGTTGCAGTGATCGGTGGGCTGCTCTGACAGTTGGTGCTTAAAGTTAGTGAGGGAGATATGGGTCTGCAGTTTCAGTGATTTTTGCAATTCGTTCCAGTCATTGGCAGCAGAGAACTGGAAGGAAAGGCGGCCAAAGTAGGAATTGGCTTTGGGGTTGACCAGTGAAATATACCTGCTGAAGCGCCTGCTACGGGTGGGTGCTGCTATGGTGACCAGTGAGCTGAGATAAGGCGGGGCTGCACCTAGCAAAGACTTGTAGATGACCTGGAGCCAGTGGGCAATGAACATATGCCAAACAAAAGGCACCTTAGGATGGTAAAACTTGCTGTATGTGATCGTTTATGGTGGCTGGGGATTGACTGTGAGATAGTGGTCTTTGTGCACCATGCTTGATCTGCTCCACCTCCTCTGCAACCCATTTACTGTCCATCAAATCCCTGGGATCATCTTCAAATGTATGCGTGTGTGGATCTGTGTTACGTCCCTCACAACGAACACTTCTTAGTTATAGTCTATGACCTAGCTATACTAAATAACCTCTACCGTAACCTGAGGTCAGTCTCCACATCTCCTGCTGGTGCGTGCCCCAGTCCATAATCAATGCCAACCACCCACAGTTAATGTTGGCCAAATTATCATCCTAACTGGCTTCCAAGTGAATATAAAAAAAATATGTAGGACATTCAACATAAACAACTCTGCCCACAGGTCAATTATGTGTTGGAAAGGTCTAAAGGCAAGTCTGTTTGTGACAGCCCTTTCACAGACTCCCCTTCACAACCAGACAACCAACCATTCCACTACTGGAGTTACCCCAGCATCCTTCAGGCTGAGATAACATTCCACTACTGGAGTTACCCCAGCATCATTCAGGCTGGGATAACATTCCACTACTGGAGTTACCCCAGCATCATTCAGGCTGGGATAACATTCCACTACTGGAGTTACCCCAGCATCATTCAGGCTGGGATAACATTCCACTACTGGAGTTACCCCAGCATCATTCAGGCTGGGATAACATTCCACTACTGGAGTTACCCCAGCATCATTCAGGCTGGGATAACATTCCACTACTGGAGTTACCCCAGCATCATTCAGGCTGGGATAACATTCCACTACTGGAGTTACCCCAGCATCATTCAGGCTGGGATAACATTCCACTACTGGAGTTACCCCAGCATCATTCAGGCTGGGATAACATTCCACTACTGGAGTTACCCCAGCATCATTCAGGCTGAGATAACATTCCACTACTGGAGTTACCCCAGCATCATTCAGGCTGGGATAACATTCCAGGCAGTCAATGGGTCTCTTTGGTATGCAAGCTGCATCTGCTGACTGCCTATAGCTGCATCTGCTGACTGCCTATAGCTGCATCTGCTGACTGCCTATAGCTGCATCTGCTGACTGCCTATAGCTGCATCTGCTGACTGCCTATAGCTGCATCTGCTGACTGCCTATAGCTGCATCTGCTGACTGCCTATAGCTGCATCTGCTGACTGCCTATAGCGAACTGTAGAAATGGAAAGTGATCACACCACAGCTCCAATACCCCACCAGCCATACAGGAAGAATACTGGCCTTGTCGCTGCAGCTTGCCCAGAATGGCCAGTTGGCTGTGCAAGCTGGTCAGACCCCAGAACAACAACCACCACTGGCTACTTTGTCTCCTCACCCTGTAAGGACACTCACGTCCTGGTCACCTCAAAGACTGAATCAACATTGCACACTTAGTTTTAGTTGGGAAAAGAGGGTTGTACATATACAATACTAGAGTAGCTGACTGTTGTATTATGGTTGTGTTCCTGTAACTTGGTTACGCTACGGTGTGCTTGTGTCGTAAAAGGCTTGTTATTAGTTTTGTGGAATTGCCCAATGTTGATATGTTGTGTTTGAATGAGATTAAAACATGAACACATTCAAAAATGAGTTGGCTTTGGCTATTCAAACCAACAGAGGCATGGCAGTGACACTCAGTCCTAGATATACCAAGAGCCTTATGAAACCATTTTAAAGACAGAATAACACAGTACAAAATGAACAAGGGCTACTTGTTCGCAGGCGAAGGTGATTGAGTGTAATCATGTTGGCCATATTGGATTCAGAATCAAACTGATTCACAACAGTCTTTATAGGCATGAGTGTTGTACACAACTCTGAAAAAAGGCCTAATTTACAGGTGATTTAACCTCCATCAAATGTAGCCATATTGGATTTGAGGCAAAATATAAAGATAATCTGTGATGGCCCCCTGACTTAATTGCAAGAATAGGGGCTAAAGATAAAAAAAATCCTTTAAGGAACCTTGGACACCAAAAAATATAGATTTCGATGTCTGAGTCCACATGTGTTCCTTAGAGCCAATTACAATAGCCACAACATCAAATAAATGTGTAACTGTATGCATTTAAATCAGGCAGGACCATACAGCACTGAATGAGTGCACATTTATTTGGCTTGGAAAGTTGTCTATTGAACAGAGACCAAAAAGTGTTTATTATAAATATTCATAGTTAATATTTCCGCCTATCGCATCTGTGTGTTTACAGATCTACATTTTCAAAATGCTTTAAGATATCCTAATGTTGTGTGTTTCTGTATGTAGGGCAGACAATTGACAATTTGTATTCCAAATTTGAGCAATATCAGAGCTTGCAATATTGGGGTACAGGAGCTTATGTGGCCCCACTCACCCTCGAGCCAGGCATCATTCTGCACTGTTCTGAGTTAAGGGGGTTTGTCACAATATCTATCAATTTAACCACTTTTGCAAGGAACATATTTTTATACAACCATCCATTTCATATATGGGACACCTAAGAGATATGGAAAAACATGGCTGTGTTTTGTTACACCTCGGGTAGGGGCATCTCAACATTTTGTGGGCCTTGCCACTAGCCTACAGTTAGTTACCTCTTCCTGAGAGGTCAGCAGGTGAATCCTCTTCACCTGACAGCTGGCCTTCAGCAGCATCTCACAGAACCTCAGGAAGTTATACAGCTAGGAGGGAAGAAGGGTCAAAGTCAAGACCTCATGACTAAACCAGCATGGCAATGGCATCCAATGCAGATTCCACAATCATATTAATAGACAAACCAGCTTTTGAGGTAGCAGAACACCCAAAGGTAATAGTACCTTTCTGCAGTATATCATCTGGTGAATGTGTTTGATAGTGTACAGGTAAATTACCTGGTGAATATGTCGGATGTAAGGGTCCTCCACCCAGACCTCAGTCAGCCCCTCGGTGACGTAAGGCCTGAACAGAACCTCGTAACTATAGCCTGTAGCATCTTCTGCTATCCTGATTTGCTCATGGTACTTCCCCTCTGAGTGGGAGAGGAGTTGAGAGAGGAGGGATAAGAAGGGGAAGAGGCAGAGATAGGCAGTATTTCTGTTACATGCATTTGAAATACACTGAACAAAAATATAAATGCAACATTTTAAGTGTTGGTCCCATGTTTCATGACCTGAAATAAAAGATCCCCGAAATGTTCCATTCACACCAAAAACCTTATTTCTCTCAAATTGGGTGCACAAATTTGTTCACATCCCTGTTAGTGAGCATTTCTCTTTTGCCAAGATAATTAATCTCCCTGACAGGTGTGGCATTTCAAGAAGCTGATTAAACAGCATGATCATTACACAGGTCCACCTTGTGATGGGACAATAAAAAGCCACTCTAAAATGTTCAGTTTTGCCACACAACACAATCCCACAAATGTCTCAAGTTTTGAGGCAACGTGCAATTGGCATGCTGACTGCAGGAATATCCACGAGAGCTGTTGCCAGATAATTGAATGTTAATTTCTCTACCATAAGCTGCCTCCAATGTCATTTTAGAGTTTGGTAGTTCATCCAATCGGCCTCACAACCGCAGACCACGTGTATGGCGTTGTATGGGTGAGTGGTTTGCTGATGTCAGTGTTGTGAACAAAGTGCTCCATGGTGGCAGTGGGTTTATGGTATCGACATGCATAAGCTATGGACAACAAACACAATTGCATTTTATCGATGGCAGCTTGAATGCAGAGAGATACCGTGACGAGATCTTGAGGCCCATTGTCGTGCCATTCATCTGCCGCCATCACCTCATGTTTCAGCATGATAATGCCCGGGCCCATGTCGCAAGGATCTGTACACCATTCCTGGAAGTTGAAAATGTTTATGTTCTTCCATGGCCTGCATACTCACCAGACATGTCACCTATCGAGAATGTTTGGGATGCTCTGGATCGATAAGTGTGTTTCAGTTCCCGCCAATATCCAGCAACTTCACACAGCCATTGAAGAGGAGTGGGACAACATTCCACTGGCCACAATCAACAGCCTGATCAACTCTATGCGAAGGACATGTCGGGCTGCATGAGGCAAATGGTGGTAACACCAGATACTGACTGGTTTTCTGATACACGCCCCACCTTTTCTTTTAAGGTACATGTGAACAACAGATGCATATCTATATTACCAGTCACGTGAAATACATAGATTTATGACCTAATGAATTTATTTCAATTGACTGATTTCCTTATATGAACTGTAACTCAGTAAAATCTTTGAAAGTTGCATGTTGCGTTTATATTTTTGCTCAGTATATGTATTTTAATTACTCCTGAGTATTTTGTATGCTAAACTAAACTCCAATGCATTTTGTAACAAGATCCTTTCAAAAGCTGCAATTTGTATTTTCAAAATAACAAAATACTATTCTATACCATTTCTTTATAGCGGTTCACAATTTTGTGGCCCCCTTTCACCCTACATTGGAAACAAAAAGTCTGATGGCACTATGGTGTGATGAGATTGTCTGCTAAATAAACGAAATGTACATGTAAAATTGAACAATTGCAAAGCAAGCTCAGTATTACTCTAATGAGCTAGGCCCCGTAAAATGGTCAATGACAATACCCAGTGTGCTTTGCAGTTGTTCACTTTCACATACATTTTGGCAATTTAGCAGACACTCTTATCCAGTGACAGTGCATCCAACTAAGGTAAATAAACAACAACATATCACAGTCATAGCAAGTAAGACGTTTGTGTAAATTTTACTGAGAATGTTGTTGATGTTCGGCCGGCTACCTGCAAATGTATTTGTGTATTTTCAATTACAAAATACATGTATTTTAATACATTGGTCTTTAGGCTATTTTGTAATTAATGCTCATCCCTGGAAGGAGGAATAAGAGGAAGGCAGCAGTAAGGTGCAGGAATGATTCCTTTGGGAAAGTGACATCAGTTCGCTGAGATCTATTACCTTCTTTTAGTTGGTTGACGTGGACTTTGATCTGTTCTGCTCGGTCCATGTAGCTCTTTATCTTCTGTCTGTAGTGGACTTTCTTTGAGTCATCTTTCACAGCTGTGAACAGATGAGTAGATCAGTAAAACAGATGTCACCCTCATACCCCTGTGACTGTGAGTGTGTTACCTTTCAGCACGTCCATCAGTAGCTGGATCCCCTCCTGGTAGCACACTAGCGACTCCTGGAAGCGCGAGCTCTGGTCCAGCTCCACGGCTCGTTTCAGGACGGAGATGGCAGAGGTCTCCATACCAGGGACTTGCGTCATGGTTCACTATCTGGTAACAATGGACTGAGATTTTGAGTTCAATGTGTCAAGTTGTGGATATTTGTAATTCACCTGGTTAGATGGCAAAAGAGTATGCACATGCTTCGTCCGTCCACAGCTCAGCGACAGGAATATTACATTCGTCTGAGTCAGCTTGAGGTATCAAGTCTTCTTTGGCACATCTTCAGAGGCAATACAATGCATCAGTAGACCCTTCTTAAACTCGTATAGCCTTGTTTAAACTCCTCATGCTTAGATTATATCTAAATTGGATGACGAGATTTCATTTCATTAATTCAAACGTAAATCTGATCAAAATCATCCTCTGATGGCACTAACTTCCTGATGTTGGTTTGTCTGCTGGCCCGTATAAAGGTACGCATGAATAATAATTCCCCTGAGCAACATATCCACGGAAGTGAAAATGCCTAAATTAAATATGAGTGAATTATGAAATACACATGTAAAAAAAAAACATGTGTCAAACCATATAGTTAATCATACAATATCACATTGTAAAAAAAAGCGACGTTTTTTCACAAAGTAAATTGAAACAAATGAAAGCCATGCAGGAACGAAATTACCAAGTTTTGAAGTAGCACGGTAACGTTAACAAGTGACTGCTATACTGACGGCTTCCGGTGAGTGTAGTAAGCGCTGAAACACTCTAGCTTTTCAGTTTGCGTTTATTCAGCTGTATTTTGATGTTTGTTGAAAATATAATTTAAATAAAATATATTGACATTAGAGTAACAACACTTTATAGCTCGGTAGAATCACTATTTCCTCGTCGAATTCGCATTTAACAGTTTTTGCATTATAACCTTGGCTTCCCTGCTTTAGACTTATCAACCAATAAGTAAATATGGCAATGCTATGTCGTGGTCTTCACATACCTTCCCCAATTCAGGTAAGGAGTCTAAATTATTAAAGGCAGACTATCTTCCTGGCAGACAGTTGTAACTCAAATTAAAGCTGTCAGTCAGAACTGGTTGTTAGAACAACACATTTTTTAGAATCATCCGACTGTGTGTTCCTCCATAGTTAGAATAACACTCACTTACATTGTTTTTTCTTATTCTCTTCACGCCTTGCATATTTGATTATGTGTCTGTGCATTCTTGCAGGCTTTAACAGAAACTACGCCACTGCCTTGGTTAATTTCATTCCGAAGCAAGTTCACCAAAGCACGGATCCCACAAGAGGTAGGGTGCTGCAGACTTTCATCAAGGGCAGGCCCATACAATCTAAATGCAATGAATACCTCAACTCAAAGCAAAAGTTTCTTACCGATGTCCTTAACCCTAATTGCTCCAGTGTCATCGTCAATGGCTGATCCCTGGCCATTATCCCACTCTCCGAGGGTGTTTCAGGGGGAGTGATATGCATGTCCATTTCACACCACACACTTTATACTAAGGTTACACACTTGTACATGTGTGGAACAGGACAAATATAAGCACTAGAGGTCGACCGATTAATCGGAATGGCTGATTAATTAGGGACGATTTCAAGTTTTTATAACAAATCGGTAATCGGCATTTTTGGACACCGATTATGGCCGATTACATTGCACTCCACGAGGAGATTGCATTGCAGGCTGACTACCTGTTACGCGAGTGCTACAAGGAGCCAAGGTAAGTTGCTAGCTAGCATTAAACTTATCTTATAAAAAACAATCAATCTTAACATAATCACTAGTTAACTACACATGGTTGATGATATTACTAGTTTATCTAGCTTGTCCTGCGTTGCATATAATCGATGCGGTGCCTGTTAATTTATCATCGAATCACAGCCTACTTCACCAGACGGGTGGTGATTTAACAAGTGCATTCGCGAAAAAAGCACTCGTTGCACCAACCAAAAAGATCATTATCAATGCCTTTCTTAATAAATTCAATACACACGTATATATTTTTAAACCTGCATATTTAGTTAATATTGCCTGCTAACATGAATTTATTTTAACTAGGGAAATTGTGTCACTTCTCTTGTGTTCTGTGCAAGCAGAGTCAGGGTATATGCAGCAGTTTGGGCTGCCTGGCTCATTGCTAACTGTGTGAAAACCATTTCTTCCTAACAAAGAACGTAATTAATTTGCCAGAATTGTACATAATTATGACGTAACATTGAAGGTTGTGCAATATTTAGACTTAGGGATGCCACCCATTAGATAAAATACGGAACGGTTCCGTATTTCACTGAAAGAAAAAACGTTTTGTTTTCAAAGTTAAAGTTTCCGGATTTGACCATATTAATGACCTAAGGCTCGTATTTCTGTGTGTTATTATATTTAAGTCTATGATTTGATATTTGATTGAGCAGTCTGATTGAGCAGCAGCAACAGGCTCATAAGCATTAATTCAAACAGCACTTTCCTGCATTTGCCAGCAGCTCTTCGCTGTTATTCAAGCATTGCGCTGTTTATGACTTCAAGCCTATCAACTCCCGATTTTAGGCTGGCAACACTATAGTGCCTATAAGAACATCCAATAGTCAAAGGTATATGAAATACAAATGGTATAGAGAGAAATAGTCCTATAATGCCTATAATGCCTATAATAACTACAACGTAAACCTTCTTACCTGGGAATATTGAAGACTCATGTTAAAAGGAACCACCAGCTTTCATATGTTCTGAGCAAGGAACTTAAACGTTAGCTTTTTAACATGGCAAATATTTCACTTTTACTTTCTTCTCCAACAGTTTGTTTTTGCATTATTTAAACCAAATTGAACGTTTCATTATTTATTTGAGACTAAATTGATTTCATTGATGTATTATATTAAGTTAAAATAAGTGTTCATTCAGTATTGTTGTAATTGTCATTATATATATAAATATATATATAAATATAAATCAGCCGATTAATCGGTATCGGTTTTTTTGGGTCCTCCAATAATTGGTATCGGGGTTGAAAAATCATAATCGGTCGACCTCTAATAAGCACCCTCTATTATATAACACTTTGGTCATATCCTAATGGCAATGATCATGGAAATTACATTTTTAAACAAACCTTTGCGACTCCTTTGAATCCGTAATAAATCTGTCTTTCTGTGTCTACAGATTTTGGACGAGCGGTCTCAAGAGCATGAGAAGTATGGTGGAAACCAGGAGCAGCCCCATAAGCTGCACGTGGTGACGCGGGTCAAGAGCACTATGCGCCGGCCCTACTGGGAGAAGAAGCTAGTGGAGGGACTCTGCTTGCAGAAGGTGGGGCTCCTATCAGCTTGGATTAATAACCTCACATCTGAGGGGATAGCCTAGTGTGTGGCAATCTTACCCTGTGTGAGAGCAGGATTTTGCTCCAGCCAAACTGTAACACACCTGATTCGACTAATTGAAAGTTGCCCACCCCTAGGCTTTCCTCTAGCAGAGCCGATAGGACTTGTATTGAGTTCAGTTGTGTGCTGTGCTTGCTCTTGCTGTAGTATCAAGTTATAATAATGATTCTGATTGCTAACTTGGTTGCACTGTAATTGTTCTTTGCTCCTTCTCTCCTCAGGCGTATGTACCTGTAATTCACAAGAACATCCCTTCAGTCAACAACCAGCTGAAATTCATCAAGCATCTTGTGAGGTAAGGCTGCTCGGGTTTGCGAGACCTGTCATTACTTTGTTAGCGCAGGGCTATTATTAAATACATCTGTTCATTCCTGTCAAGTGTATGCTACTGTTTTCCAATTGAGTGCGTGGTTGGTTGATCCTGACAACTGAAATCCAATAGATTAACTTTGACCACTCTTCCATCTCATCTCTCCTCCGTCATTCTCTCTGTTCAGGATCCAGCCACTGAAGCTTCCCCATGGTCTCCCTGCTGAGGAAGACATGGCCAACACCTACCTGAACAGCAAAGGAGAGCTGATCGTGCGACGCCTCCTCAAACCTGTAGAGTCCAAAGCCATCGAGTCATAGCCAGCACTACTCTATACCCAAGCCATTTTGTCAGTGGTCCTGTTTGAATACTGAAAATGCATCCTCCCTTCCTCAAATTAATCACTGACATGACTGGATTGGCTGTGTAGTGGATCCTGTGCTTTCACCTATCCAATCTGTATAGAACACAAATGAATGGTTTTACAGTCTGGCCTACCAGAAATCAGCTGATTCAAATTACTGTGTTAGTGAAATCCCTGTACGTGTGTTCATTCTAAACCTGGACTGAGAAACACTTCTATAGCTCACCCCTTTGTATTATATTTCAAATAAAAACATAACATTAACATGTATAGAATAATACATCCATGCAATCGAGGAAGTCAGAGGAAAATACAAAGTGCCAGTGATGATCAGCTTATTTTTATAGAAAACCTCAAACCTGTGCTACCAATCACACTGACAACACAAAGGAGGCGGCTGTGGAATGCAGCTGACCTTGGCACTTGGTTGTTGCTCATGAAAAGCTAGATTGAAGTTTTCCCCCACAAATCGGGTTGACAAATAACATGGATCGATGTTAATTTAGCTAGCTATAGTGTTAGCGAGGATGATTCTTTATAATGTTAAATGGTAACAGCATCAGGTCTGAGGGTTTCCAGTTCTAGACTACAATTGGAATCAAGAGGAGTCAGTCAGGGCAGAAAGTTCATTGGTTCAGATAGGTATCCTTTTATTTGCAGGTTGGACATAAACAACCAAAAAGCACTTGAATGTAATTAAATATGAACTCATGATTAAGTCCACACACACACACAAAACAAAAAACAAAGCATGGAAGACTGGGATAAATAGGAAAATTATAGAAACATGGGAAAGGAACAAAACAGGAAGAGATGGTTCTGCCGGTTAGTGGTTAGTAGCCCAGCGAGAGAGATGGAAATTGAAGGCTGACAGGGTCTTCTAGTCGTCTTCAGAGTCTGAGTCGTGTCCTCTCCCCCTGATGGTCTTCTTCTCCACTTTGGTGAACTTTGAACCAGATTTCTGTGTCAGGGTGGGGGGCTCCATGAGGTTACCACTGGGAGAGAAGACAAAGTGTAGGGAGGGGTGTTACGAGACTTGATCTGAACTAAGTAGAACTGTTAATGTCTAATCAGCCTGTGTTTGTGCATGAGCTGGTAAGGCTTTTTATTCCTTTTGCAAATGAACCAATGGCCTCAAATGCCTAACAGGAAATACCTAGACAGATCATCTTTCTATCTAGAGGTGTGATTATCTTTAGGAAATCAGTCCTGTCTGTGTACCTGTAGTTGATGATGTCGGAGCAGCCCAGTCTCCACTCCAGCACCTCTGTGGGGAACTCATCTGTGTTTCCTAGGTCTGTGAAACCCACTATGTAGTCCTTGGTCTTCCCGTCCTTTACCAGCGCCAGCGTGGGAATCACCTTGATCCGCAGCCTATCTGTCAGGAATGGAGCCTTGTCCACATTCAGCTTGATGAACTTGGTCTCCAGGTGCTTCTTGGCCAGGACACTAAGGTGCTTGTCCAGGATCTTGCATCTTTAGAATGCAGGGGAGAGGAGACAGCAGGGTTAGCTCCTGGTAGAAGCTGCAATAAAGATTTCCTGGGCAATGAACCCCTTTCTAATCCTTTTCTTAGGATTTAGGAGGATAAGCTCACCCCGGATCTCAATGAATTTGCAGCAATAAAACAGCAATAGGTTTTTGGCCTGTAATGGCAGGAGAAAAAAACAGGTAGAGAAGAAAACATTGCTGTGTTGCAAACCTGAAGGTGGAGTCTCTGTAGAAATGGCAGACCACTCGATTGCTCTCCTTCACCTCAGGGAAAAAGTCTTTCTCGCTGGGAATCTCCTTGTACTCCCCATGCCCTTTACCCAGCCACTCCTGAGGGGACAGAGCACAAACATGCCATGATGAGTGTTACTGGTATGAAAGAACTGGATGGACTAAATAAAATGCTTGTTTGGCATCCACCATATGGCTCAGCCAATGTGACCACTCTGTCTTTCCCTCCTACCTGCTTTTGTTTCTGGGATTTCTTGAGGGCCTCCATCCTCCTCTCCTTCAGCTTTTCCATCTCATCATCATCCATGCGCTCCAGCTTCCCCAGCTCTGCATCCAGCTGCTCCTCCACCATCCTGGCTGACTGCAGCACCTGCTGCTCCAGCGCCTTGGCCATGATCTCCATCGACTGACTCGCCATGATGAAGAGCCTAATGAAACTTCCGACACTCACTCTATATTCCTGAAGGAAGGGAGAATGGTGATGAGGAAGGGGAAGAGTAGAATAGAATGATTGCATTTCAGAGATTTAATTTATATGGTTGGCCAATGATTAAGGCAAACTAATACCACAGATAGAACAATGAGACAGATATTTCACCTGATGTATAAATGTGCAGCATCCACTTGACGTTTCCAAACACTGCCAAATATGGTAGAGAGAGGTAGCCCAATGGCCGGGCTGTTGGAGGAGATGGATTTTCTCATCATTAAACTTTTGATCTCAATACAGTTTTCTGTTTCCAGAACTAGAATCTGTTATTAACAGATTATACTAAGTTTTGTAGACTGTTTTGCCAAAATCGCGTTATTTACAAGGAGTGCAAAGACGAAATGAGTTAATGCACACGCGCTCTTCACAGAGTAGGCTAAGTGAAATTTGAAGATGTATGCTTGAACAGGCCAATAGGACTTCCATAGTTCCTGCTTGGCTCTGCCCTCTATGACTCATTTGTTCCCATTGGAAACGACATATCTGTCATATCATATCTTGGTTTAGTTAAACAAATCTTTGCTAATACTGTAACCCTGGCTGTTGACCATGGTAACGACACACCTTGATCAAAGATATTTGTGCCTGGATGTTTTCAATAGATGAAAATAGCTAGTTAACCAGCTAAAGTTTTCCCATTTAGAAAGTTAGTCTTAAAATCATTTAGAAAGTTTTTCCATTTGATTAGTGACCCACCACTAACAAATTACCATTGTCTGTTAACTAACCACTATAGCGAGAAAGCTAAATTAAAGTCCGAGTTCAAGCTAACGTTATGTTTGTTAACTAGCTAAATTACTGTAGCCTACTATTAATCGCATCATATTTCAGACAAAGTTGAGAAATAGAAAGTGTTCCACAATGAACAAAGGTACAATCACTGGAGTCGTTTTAGCCTAGCTTGCGCCATCAAGCCTGACCTGCCGCAGGTAGAGCTGCTAGGCTAACAATAGCTTCGATGCAACCAAGAGAGTTTTTACATTGTGCTGGACTCTTTAAAACTTTCTTGGTTGTATCGAAACTAGACTAACAGCTGCGCGGCCAGAGTCAGAGAACGCTAGCTAGCGAGCTGTCAAAACGACCAAGACTTCACTCACACACTGAAGCCATACGTCCATGATAAGATCACAACCTCTTATATTAATATTATTTTAATAGGGCCTACTGAATGTATTATTTGCACATGACTTTATCAATATTATCACACTAACAAACTGGCAAGCCTACTTACCAAAAGCGGTCCGTGCAAAAAGGCAGAATGCACTTTCTGCAGAGACTGCAGCGCGCGCAAAGACTACGCAGTATTACCGAGGTTTTACGTCACAGGTAAATTAATAAAGGCTCGTTGCACTTTAAACACCTTTAATCAGTAGTACCTGAGTTGCATTCCTTATGTTGTATTTTATTGTGTAAAGACCAAACCGTTGTGGTTATTATAAGCAAGTGCTAGCTACAAGATGTCCACTGTCATCCCTGGGCCCAAGAAAGGGACAGTCACCGTACGTTTCGACCAGCAGAAGCTTGACAACTCTTCTCTACAGGTTGCCGCTTAATGGGCGTGAACCTATTCTAGTAAATAAATACATTTTCAAAATGTTAAAAAACTATGTATTATTAGTTAGCTGGCTAGCTACAGCAGGCCACTGTGTGTAGGCCACGGGGGGAGGCCTACGAGACCGTTTGATCAGGCCCCCGAGCCAATTCATTAATCTATTTTTTATATACATTAACAAAAAAGCAATAGACAACTCGTCATCATCGAGCACCTGTACGTCAGAAAAATTGCTACAGTAAATAAAATTAAAGTAGATCCGCAGTGTCGCGTTTTCCAAGACAATTGTATTTTTGTCGAAGTGTATTCCTAGTTTGTGGGGATGCACTTGCAGTAATGAGAAAGGCACATTTGGAGCGTCGTTACAGCTCGAAACATGCTAAACTGAATGAGTTGCAATGACAACTTCGTGTGGATAAAGTAATTGCTCTGCAGCCGGGTTTGGGTGAGTAACAAGCCGCCTTTACGAAACTTCGTTTGGATGGAGAAAATGTTATGCAATCAAGTGTTGTGGTGAGCGAGTTTAGCAAAGAAACTAAAGCCTCATTTGGAAGGAGAATTTGTAAACGAGTTGTTAACACCAGACAAAGTTAAATTGTTCCAAAGTGTTAGTTTGCCTCGAATAATCGTCACAGAGCGGATAACTGGCATGCCACAAGATATCGAAAAAACATTTTAGGACTCCGCAAGTAATGTCGAGTTTTTCCTCTTTGGCATGTGATTAAGCAACTGACTATAAATACGGCCCAATTTGCCATTTTTGTGCGTGGGATTACCGCGGAGTTTGACACAAGGGAGGAATTGCTGTCTTTGGAAGTTATGCATGGCACCACCAGAGGTGAGAACTTGTTTGAGACTTGTCTCGGCAGTGAGCAAATTTGAGCTACGGTTTGAAAAATTAAGTGGCCTTACTACAGTTGGAGCGCCAGCCGTGGTTGGCTTGATAAAAGGGCTTAACCGTATTAGTGAAAAAATAAATGAGTTGTCTCAGTCTTGATCCAAGTGATTTAATTGTATGCAACTGCATCATACATGAAGAAAGTCTGTGTGCACGGTCCCTGAAGCCGAACAACGTAATGGCAACTGTAGTGTCGACCATCAATTTTATCAAAAGCAAAGGGCTGAACAACCGCCAATTTATGGAGCTATTGAGTGATCTTGAATCGGAGTATGGTGATCTGGTTTACCACTGTGAGGTGCGATGGTTGAGCACGGACTGAAGGATGAAGTAAAACAATTCATGGAGATGAAGGGGAAACCTGTCTCGGAACTGAGTGATGACAAGTGGATGTGTGATTTGGCCTTCATGGTGGACATAACTGTTGGGGCTGCGTCAATTCAATTCTGGTATCAGAACAAAATTTAACACTAGGCTACTGAATATATTTTCAGCTGTTTATTAATAGAATTAGTCAAGCAGAATAAATGGTAAACGCAATCTTCGTATATACGGGTTCACTGTAACACCTCTCAGGGCAAACAGAGAACTGAGTGACACATCCTTTGCTTTTCATTAAATACTCTGACAGAGAGTTCCCGCTCACTGCTGGCCTGTCAGAGGGAGGATGAGCGTGGTTTAAACTTACTCATCCTATCGTTGGCGTGCAGGCTGGTCCCAGCCTCTAGACGCATCTTTGTTGCCAGGCATAGTTGTCTTCTAGTTTATCTTCATGTGTGTACCCGAGAGTCAGACACCCAAGGACAGTGCCTGTTTTTATGCTACAGTTAGGACAGTTTCTGTTTTTGTGCTACAGCTATCTTCCATTCTACCAGCCCCTCCCGTACACCTGTCCTTGAGCGGCCCCACAACCAGGCATTGTGTGTGTGTGTCACGAGTCTACTCAGCCTACACTCCTACTAGCCAGCAACCCTCCAGTTAGTCATGTCTATTATATGTTGCTCAATCTATGTTAATACAATATAAACCTCTTAGTGCATTACAGTCCATTCATACTTAGGCCTACATCTACTGTAAATGGTAATGCATCACATCTAATAAGTGAAATAAAACCCAACATAACCAAGTATCTGTCTGACTTGAACGTCAAGCTCTATGTGCCGAACCAGCTTCTCAGCGATCTGCTCTCAAACGTGAAATCGTTAGAAGCGAAATTAAAGCTATGGCAAGTCCAACTAGAAAGGGGTAACACAGTACATTTTCCTACTCTGCAAGGACAAGAGCCTGAGATTACGTCGGAATATGCCGGTGAGTGGAAAGCTCGCGAAGGCATTTTGTGAACGGTTTAAGGATGTGAAAAGTAAACAACTGGAGTTGAACATATTTGCAGCCCCGTTTAACGTCGAACCAGCGGATGTGCCGGGTGGCCTACAACACGAAGTCATTGAGCTCAAAGCCAAGTACAACAACCTCCCTCTCATTGAGTAATACAAAATGTACGTTAGCGATGAGCATTTTCCTGTTCTGAGAAGACATGCACGTAAATGTGCATCTGTGTTATGGACGACCTACTGCTGTGGGCAGTTATTTTCCAAACTGACTCTTGCAAAGACTCGATTCCGCTCAAGACTGACTGGAACCTGGAAAACCAGCTGCGAGTAGTCATCTTCACTGACAGCAAATGCCTCGTCAAATATAAGCAGTTTCAGCCATCGCATTAGAGGTGAGTTTGAACAAGTAATCATAATTACAATGACAGCATTATTTACAATACTAACATTTATTTAAATAGGACTATCACTTTTCTAAATACTCAAGGACACAATAAACATCATACAAGTCATATATAAACTATAAAACCATGTCAGTGATTAAAGTCACATTAAAACATGAATAAAGCAGAAAATAGCACATTTGTAATAATACGGCCCTAATGGCCAATGATGGCAAAAAGGTTTCACACCCCTGGTGTAGGCGAATGAGTTGCTTGTTAGCTAGCTAGCCAGCCATCTTACATGCAATAGCTAAGTGAAATATCATCAGCTAGATAACTTCATATTGGCATGGTATCTTGATGTAGGCCTATTTATCATTGTGAATTAAAAACTCATGCTCCAAATGGATTTGTAGATAACGGCAATGGAAGGGTTATGGGTTTTCTACTCCAGCTGCCAGAAAAGGGAGTAGGTGTACTATTCTGAACAAAAATATAAACGCAACAGACAATAATTTCAAAAATTGTACTAAGTTTCAGTTCATATAAGGAAATCAGTTGATTGAAATAAATAAATGAGGCCCTAATCTATTGATTTCAAATGCCTGGGCAGGGGTGCAGCCATGGGTGAGCCAGGCCCAGCCACTCAGAATGAGGTTTTCCCCACAAAAGGACTTTATTACAGACAGAAATACTCCTCAGTTTCATCAGCAGTACGGGTGGCTGGACCCAAGATGATCCCGCAGGTGAAGAAGCCGGATGTGGAGGTCCTGGGCTGGCGTGATTACATGTGGTTGTGAGACCGGTTGGACGTACTGCCACATTTTCTAAAACGATGTTGGAGGTGGCTTATGGTAGAGAATTGAACATTAAATTCTGTGGCAGCATCCCTGGTGGACATTCCCTCAACTTGAGACATCTGTGGCATTGTGTTGTGGCCCTTTATTGTCCCCAGCACAAGGTGCACCTGTGTAATGATCATTATTTTTGATATGCCACAACTGTAAGGTGGATGGATTATCTTGGCAAAGGAGAAATGCTCACTAACAGGGATGTAAAACATTTTGTGTACAGAATTTGAGAGAAAAGTTTTTTGTGCATATGGAACAATTCTGGGATCGTTTATTTCAGCTCATGAAACATGGGACCAACACTACATGTTGAATCTATATTTGTGTTCAGTGTAGTTAGATAGGGCAGGTTCTGGTATGACATTAAATATTCTCCAGTTTTAGTCCCTAGTGAGGAAAACTATGAAGACCGAGAGAGATAGTAGCCAGGGCTGTCTAATTGTAATAAAATTAAGCCTGTTTTGTGATGTCTGTCCTCAGATATGGAGAGCTGCGAAAGTCTGTCTTCAGATGAAGAGGTCCCAGTGAATGTCCCAAGAGACTGCAGGCACATCCTTGTATGCCATGGATTGTATGTGTACTTATGTTAGCAAATGTTGTATACAACAATACAGTTAAGTCATACACAGTGTAGGCTACAAACGCATTACAACTGTAGCAGGTCAGTCCTTCTGGAGGTATGCTGAGTGTGCCGGCTTCTGTTCCAGCCCACCACTAACACACCTGATTCAACTTAGCAAACCTAATGAGTTGATAATGCTGTGTATTATTGCTGGGCTGGAATAGAAGTCTGCTCACCCAGTAGATCAGGGAGAGGAGCAAGGTTGGCCACCTCTGGTATGGACTTTTTCGTTCACCCGAAATTATGCTTTAGTAATAATAGCCTATACTACAAAGATGTACATTTACAAACATTAGATTATTTGTACATTTTGAAATTATATTTTGATTCATTCAATGTTGATTCATTGAAGTGTTTAGACTTGTTTTAATGACTTAAAAACATTATTTAAGATGAACAAGTGTCAATGTCATTCATCACAGATCACAATTCTGCAATAAAAAGGTGTGAAGAGGAGTGACGCAGCGGTTTAAGGCACTGCATCGCAGTGCTTGAGGCATCACTACAGCCACAGGTTCGATCCCAGGCTCTGTCACAGCCGGCCGTGACTGGGAGACCCAGGAGGCGGCGCACAATTGGCCCAGCATCATCTGGGTTATGGGAGGGTTTGGCCGGCCGGGATTTCCTTGTCCCGTTGCGCTCTAGCGACTCCTTGTGGCAGGCCGGGCACCTGCAAGCTGATTTCAGTTGCCATTTGTACGGTGTTTCCTCCAACACATTGGTGTAGCTGGCTTCTGGGTTAAGCGAGCAGTGTCAAGGAGCAGTTCAGCTTGGCAGGGTCGTGTTTCGGAGGAAGCATGGCTCTCAACCTTCGCCTTTCCCGAGTCTGTACCGGAGTTGCAGCGATGGGACAAGACTGTAACTACCAATTGGATATCACAAAATTTGGGAGAAAAGTACTAAAATAAATACATTTAAAAAAGGTGTGAAGAGGATCTGTCTCTAATGTTTCTGTGTTGCTTTCTGAAATGAAAATGACATTTTTGTCCATTTGTGAACTCTCCAATCAGTTTTATTTGATTGTCACTCTGTCTCAGCATATCTGCCATGTGAGCCCATTTTGCAGCTTATCATAATGGCATGCATCACCAATACAGCCATAGGCCTACAGTATGATGGCATAACTGGCCTAAAGGGCATGGGCAATCAATTTGCTCCTTGTCAATCAATCAAATGTATTTATAAAGCCCTTCTTACATCAGCTGATGTCACAAAGTGCTGTACAGAAACGCAGCCTAAAACCCCAAACAGTAAGCTATGCAGGTGTAGAAGTACTGTGGCTAGGAAAAACTCCCTTGGAAGAAACCTAGAGAGGAACCAGGCTATGGGGGGTGGCCAGTCCTCATCTGGCTGTGCCGGGTGGAGATTATAACAGAACAGGGCCAAGATGTTCAAATGTTCATAGATGACCAGCAGGATCAAATAATAATAATCACAGTGGTTGTACAGGGTGCAACAGGTCAGCACCTCAGGAGTAAATGTCAGTTGGCTTTTCATAGCCGATCATTCAGAGTATCTCTACCGCTCCTGCTGTCTCTAGAGAGTTGAAAACAGCATGTCTGGGACAGGTAGCGCGTCCGGTGAACAGGTCAGGGTTCCATAGCCGCAGGCAGAACAGTTGAAACTGGAGCAGCAGCACGACCAGGTGGACTGGGGACAGCAAGGAGTCCTCAGGCCATATAGTCCTGAGGCGTGGTCCTAAGGCTCAGGTCCTCCGAGAGAGAGAGAGAGAGAAAAATAAAGAATTAGAGAGAACATACTTAAATTCACACAGTACACTGGATAAGACAGGATAAATACTCCAGATATAACAGACTGACCGTAGCCCTCCCAGCACAAACTTTTGCAGCATAAATACTGGAGGCTGAGACAGGAGGGGTCGGGAGACACTGGCCCCGTCCGACGATACCACTGGACAGGGCCAAACAGGCAGGAGAGAGAGAAAAAGAAAGCACAGCCCCCACACCACTAGAGGGATATCCTCAATCACCAACTTACCATCCTGAGACAAGGCCAAGTATAGCCCACAAAGATCTCCCCCACGGCACAAACCCAAGAGGGGGTGCTAACCCGGACAGGAAGATCACGTCAGTGACTCAACCCACAAAAGTGACGCACCCCTCCTAGGGACGGCATGAAAGAGCATCAGTAAGCCAGTGACTCCGCCCCCGTAATATGGTTTGAGGCAGAGAATCCCTTTGGAGAGAGGGGAACTGGCCAGGCAGAGACAGCAAGGGCGGTTCGTTGCTCCAGTGCCTTTCCATTCACCTTCACACCCCTGGGCCGGACTACACTCAAGCATAGGCCCTACTGAAGAGATGAGTCTTCAATAAAGACTTAAAGGTCGAGACCAAGTCTGCATCTCACATGGATAGGCAGACCATTCCATAAAAATGTAGCTCGATAGGAGAAAGCCCTGCCTACAGCTGTTTGCTGAGAAATTCTAGGGACAGTAAGGAGTCCTGTGTTTTGTGACCGTAGCGTACGTGTAGGTATGTACAGCATGACCAAATCGGAAACATAGGTAGGAGCAAGCCCATGTAATGCTTTGTAGGTTAGCAGTAAAACCTTGAAATCAGCCCTTGCCTTAACAGGAAGCCAGTGTAGAGAGGCTAGCACTGGAGTAATATGATCACATCTTTTGGTTCTAGTCAAGATTCTAGCAGCCGTGTTTAGCACTAACTGAAGGTTATTTAGTGCTTTATCCGGGTAGCCGGAAAGTAGAGCATTGCAGTAGTCTAACCTAGAAGTGACAAAAGCATGGATTTATTTTGTCATTGTACGCCCCTTGTCATTGTACATCTGAAGCAGAGAATAGCTCAACTCAAATTTGTTGGCAAATTAAAAATAGCAAAAAAGAAAATAATGTGGCATGGGAAGCGTTGTAATTCTACTTTGTTTATTTGCCGAGAATGATTTTAGAATACAGAGACAAAATCAGAAAGTCAATGGCATGGAGGAGGATTGGTGTTGATGGTGGGTAAAGATAGATTTGCCACAATTTCCTTTACATAAATTACCCATTCATGTGAATGTAGGCCCATGTATTTTACAGAATGTAAGCTATAGTCATCAATGTCATGACAAGTATAAAGAGCCATAAGCTATAATATATGACAATCATAATGTTAAGATACTATAATCCAATTGGTAGCATATTACATGGGAAATTCATGCTTAGTATATCATTTACAATGTTATAATGCGTTACTTGAGGATTTTTATCCTTTGTTGGGGAAATTTCACAGTTCAATTTACTCAGCACATTCACAAATTGGTGGCTTTGATCACAGTTTTGAGGTTTAGGTTGCTTGATGTTCATAGCTAGCTAGTAGCACAAGCAAACATTGTTGTGCAAATCTCTCTTCACCCACCATCAATCTCTGCAATCCTCCTCCATGCCATTGACCTTATGATTTTGTCTCTGTATTCTAGCAAAGAAAAATCATAAATAATTGGAAAATGAGAAACAGCGTTGTGCTTGCCCGGAACTAATGACAAGCGGAACTATGTTTCATAAACGGAAGATTTTCAAGCAAACATCTGCTCCTCACCTAATTGGTTAACGGCAGCTGTGGCCTCGTGCAATTTGCATAACGTAGAGCAGAGCTGAACTTTTTATATCGCTCCGCTAGCATGGTTCCTGCTGCTAACCTTCCAACAATCCGCATGCTCCTGTTGAAAATGAATGGGGGCGGAACTTCATCTGGTGAATTCAGAAGTGGTGGAAACCTACGTATGTTGTCTCGATTATGTGCGCTATTGGATCACTCCATTATGGTATCCTTCCGCGCGGCAGGGTACATTCCGAGGAAGAATGTTAGATTATTCCCGTGTACCGGGTAGTGCTGCGGCTGACCCCCTTAAATAGCTACCACCGCACTACTTCCGCCTCGTGTCCTTTTCGAGGTTCAGTAGATTACAGAAAAAGAGGATTGGAGTAATTAAATAGCTCACGTAACCGTGGTTACATACATAACCTTCGTTATGTAGCACTATATTGGACCAATCCAATATGGTATCACAATACCAGATTCATCGGTGAACTAGGTAAGGGCCAGACAGAGAACAAAGTCCCGTAGGACTGAGCTCAGGGGAGTCAAAGTTACTAAACGCAGCAAAAAAAGAAACGTCCTCACTGTCAACTGAGTTTATTTTCAGAAAACTTAACGTGTAAATATTTGTATGAATATAACAACATTCAACAACTGAGACATAAACTAAACAAGTTCCACAGACATGTGACTAACATAAATGGAATAATGTGTCCCTGAACAAAGGGAGGGGGTCCAAATTAAAAGTAACAGTCAGTATCTGTTGTGGCCACCAGCTGCATTAAGTACTGCAGTGCATCTCCTCCTCATGGACTGCACCAGATATGCCAGTTCTTGCTGTGAGATGTTACCCCACTCTTCCACCAAGGCACCTGTAAGTTCCCGGACATTTCTGGGGGGAATGGCCCTAGCCCTCACCCTCCGATCCAACAGGTCCCAGACGTACTCAATGGGATTGAGATCGGGGCTCTTCACTGGCCATGGCAGAACACTGGAATTCCTGTCTTGCAGGAAATCACACACAGAACGAGCAGTATGGCTGGTGGCATTGTCATGTCAGGATGAGCCTACAGGAAGGGTACCACACGAGGGAGGAGGATGTCTTCCCTGTAATGCACAGCGTTGAGGTTGCCTGCAATGAGAACAAGCTCAGTCCGATGATGCTGTGACACACCGCCCCAGACCCTGACGGACCCTCCACCTCCAAATTGATCCCGCTCCAGAGTACAGGGCTCGGTGTAACGCACATTCCTTCGACGTTAAACGCAAATCTGACCATCACACCTGGTGAGACAAAACCGCGACTCGTCAGTGAAGAGCACTTTTTGCCAGTCCTGTCTGGTCCAGTGACGGTGGGTTTGTGCACATAGGCGACACTATTTAACCAGGTAGGCCAGTTGAGAACAAGTTGTCATTTACAACTGCGACCTGGCCAAGATAAAGCAAAGCAGTGCGACACAAACAACACAGAGTTACACATGGGATAGGCAAACGTACAGTCAATAACACAATAGAATAAATCTATGTACAGTGTGTGCAAATGTAGTAAGATTAGGGAGGTAAGGCAATAAATAGGCCATAGAGGCGACATAATTACAATTTAGCATTAACACTGGAGTGATAGATGTGCAGATGATGATGTGCAAGTAGAGATAATAGGGTGCAAAGAAGCAAAAAAAGAATAACAATATGGGGATGAGGTAGATGGGTGTGCTAGAGGTAGATGGGTGTGCTAGACTCACATTAAGCATCTCCAATCCAAAATTAAATCTAGAAATGGCCTCCTTCACTCATGCTGCCAAATATACCCTCGTAAAACTGACTATCCTACCGATCCTTGACTTCGGTGATGTCATTTACAAAATAGCCTCCAACACTCTACTCAGCAAATTGGACGTAGTCTATCACAGTGCCTTCCGTTTTGTCACCAAAGCCCCATATACTACCCACCACTGTAACCTTTATGCTCTCGTTGGCTGGCCCTCGCTACATATTCGTCGCCAAATCCACTGGCTCCAGGTCATCTATAAGTCTTTGATAGGTAAAGCCCTGCCTTACCTCAGCTCACTGGTAACCATGGCTAATGTTAATGCTAAATTGTAATTATGTCGCCTCTATGGCCTATTTATTGCCTTACCTCCCTAATCTTGCTACATTTGCACACACTGTACATAGACTTTCTATTGTGTTAGTGACTGTACGTTTGTTTATCCCATGTGTAACTGTGTTGTTGTTTTTGTCCCACTGCTTTGCTTTATCTTGGCCAGGTCGCAGTTGTAAATGAGAACTTGTTGTCACGTCCTGACCAGTAAAAGGGGTTATTTGTCATTGTAGTTTGGTCAGGGCGTGGCAGGGGGTGTTTGTTTTGTGTTTCGGTGTTTTTGGTTTAGGTTCTATATTTTCTATTTCTATGTGTATATCTAGTTTTCTATTTCTATGTTGTGTTTTTGACAATGACCTCCAATTACAGGAAGCTGGTTGTTGTTGTCTCTAATTGGAGGCCATATTTAGTTGGGTTTGTTTTCACTTGTGTTTTGTGGGTGGTTGTTTTCCTGTATAGCCTGTGTTGCCTTACAGAACTGTTTCGTCGTTTGTTTATTTAGTTTAAGTGTTTTCTTTAAATAAATTAAGAAGATGAGCACTTTACCCACTGCGCCTTGGTCCAATCCTTTCGACGTCTATGACAGAACCACCCACCAAAAAAGGACCAAGCAGCGGAAGAAGGAGCAGCAGGAGAGATATTTGGAGTCATGGACATGGGAGGAGATTTTAGACGGAAAGGGACCCTGGAGGCAGGCTGGGAAGTACCGGCGACCGAAGGAGGAACTGGAGGCAGCAAAGGCAGAACGACGTTTCTGGGAGAGGAAAGTAAGGGAGCAACATGAGGCCGAGAGGCATCCCCCAAAACATTTTGGGGGGGGCACACGGGGAGTTGGGCAGAGTCAGAGTGGAGACCTGAGCCAACTCCCTGTGCTTATTATGAAGAGTGACGGATCAAGCAAGCACCTTGTTACGCAGAAATGCGCACGGTGTCGCCCATAAGCACACACAGTCCGGTACGGCCAATAAGGGCTCCGCAGCGTTGCCGGGCGAGAGTTGGCCGGCAGCCAGGAAGAAGTGTGCCGGCACAACGGATCTGGTCTCCAGTGCGTCTCCTCGGCCCAGTTTACCTTGCACCTGCTCTACACACGGCAGCCCTCATTCCCCAGCACAGCCCGCCCGTGCCGGGCTACAATGACCATTCAGCCAGGACGGGTTGTGCAGGCTGTGCGCTCCAGACCTCCAGTGCGTCTCCAAGACCCAGTGTACCCTGTGCCTGCTCTGCGTACTCTTCCTCCAGTGCGCCACCATAGCCCAGTACGTCCTGTTCCTGCTCCCCGCACTAGCCTGAAGGTGCGTGTTACTAGTCTGGCACCTCCTACGCCAGCCCCACGCATCAGGCCTGCAGCGATGCTCCTCAGCCCTGAGCCTCCAGTGACGCTCCTCAGCCTTGAGCCTCCAGCGACACTCCTCAGCCCTGAGCGTCCAGCGACGCTCCTCAGCCCTGAGCCTCCTGCGACACTCCCCAGCGACGCTCCTCAGCCCGGAGTCTCCAGCGACGCTCCTCAGCCAGGAGCCTCCAGCGACGCTCCCCAGCCCGGAGCCTCCAGCGACGCTCCCCAGCCCGGAGCCTCCAGCAACGCCTCTCATCCCGGAGTCTCCAGCGACGCCTCTCATCCCGGAGTCTCCAGCGACGCCTCTCAGCCCGGAGTCTCCAGCGACGCCCCTCAGCCAGGAGCCTTCAGCGACGCCCTTCAGCCCGGAGTCTCCAGCGATGCCGCGCAGCCCAGAGTCTTCTGAACGGGAGCTACGCCCAGAGCCACCTCCGTAGTGGGAGGATTGGGAAGGGGGGGTGTAGCATAGGGACAGTCGTTGACGGTGGCCACTCTCCCTTCCCTCCCTTTAAGTTTGGGGTTGTTTTTGTGGGGTTTTTTGTTTTTGAGGTGCATTCGGGGTCTGCACCTTTGGGGGGGGGGGGGGGGGTACTGTCACGTCCTGACCAGTAAAATGTGTTATTTGTCATTGTAGTTTGGTCAGGGCGTGGCAGGGGGTGTTTGTTTTGTGTGTTTCGGTGTTTTTGGTTTAGGTTCTATATTTTCTATTTCTATGTGTATATCTAGTTTTCTATTTCTATGTTGGGTTTTTGGCAGTGACCTCCAATTAGAGGAAGCTGGTTGTCGTTGTCTCTAATTGGAGGCCATATTTAGTTGGGTTTGTTTTCACTTGTGTTTTATGGGTGGTTGTTTTCCTGTATAGCCTGTGTTGCCTTACGGAACTGTTTCATCGTTTGTTTATTTAGTTTAAGTGTTTTCTTTAAATAAATTAAGAAGATGAGCACTTTACCCACTGCGCCTTGGTCCAATCCTTTCAACGTCTATGACACTTGTTCTCAACTGGCCTACCAGGTTAAATCAAGGTGAAATAAAAATAAATAAAACAACAGAAAACTAGTAACCCCAGCAAGACCACAGAGTAATAGCTGCAAAGTGAGTTTCCAAGGGAAACTAGGATAGTTACTGTATGTAGCCTACTGTAAGTAATGCAACAGACAAATTATAGTAAACCCAGCTAAACACTGTTAAAAAAGAAAACTGTGTATTAGAGCTGTCAGTTTATGGGATAGTTCCTGTCTGTACTATCTGTGCTGTGAATTAGTACAACAGAACTATAGTAAACACAGCTACACACTGAAACCCGGTGTAATAGAGCTGAGATGTGAGGTTCCATGGGAAACTATGATAGTCACTGTCTGTACTGTAAAATAGTGTAAATAAAACTATCGCGACCCAGCAACTGTGAAAGAAACAACAGTGTAATCTCACTATGGTTGGTCTAACATAAACTCAGCCTAATACTGGAAAATAAAGCCAACAGTGTAATATTACTGTGTCTATAGTATACATTGCACAATACTGTATGATACTATAGAATGGGACCAACAGTATCAGCCTTAGTCTCATACAGCTATCTGAAGGAGAGGAGACATGAATGGCTATCTTTTCGTTCTGGAAAAAATGAAGCCAACAGTGTAATATATTATGTTTATAGTAAACGCTGTGCAATACCGTATAATAGTAAAGATTACTACAGACCCAGTATCAGCCTTTGTCTCATACACTATCTGAAGGAGAGGAGACATGGATGGCTGTAGCTTTTCTTTGTGGAAAAACTATTAAGTCAACAGTGTAATATACTATGTCTATAGTAAACACTGCTCAATACTGTATAATAGTAAAGATTACTATGGACCTACAGTATCAGCCTGTCTTGTACACCATCTGAATAAAAGAGAGGAGACGTGAATGGCTGTAGCTTTTCCTTGTGGAAAAACTATTAAGTCAACAGTGTAAACTGCCTGACTGTGAAGGGGCCGGACATTCTACCTCACACAAGGTTATAGCTTTTTTGTGGGTCGGCTTATCCCTGGCTATATACGTGGGGGTTAAGGTTGGCAGGACTTAAGGGAAACTGTGTTTATAACTGTGCTTTGTCCTGCAATGGTCACCTCTCGTTAAGCTATCTACTTTACATAGCTCGTTCCCGGTGGAACACACAAGAGTCTAGGCAAGATGGCTGCGCCCTGTGAGAGACGACCAGTGGGTCACTTCGCAGTCTCCCGATATTGCGGGGTTGACGCGGTCCTCGAAACCCAGGAGGGTTCAGGTGGACTGAAGTCACACAGACAAGGATAGTATTCTGGAGGGGAGGCCAAGATGGCGGCTTGAACAGACGCTTTTTTACCGAGCTCCGCACCAAACTTCAGAAAGATTGTGAAAAAAACACGTTTACAGTCATTACTATTACTGTTTTTCTTTGTTCAAGATATAAGAACTTTCCTGTGACTGGAATAAGAATTGGATCATTTATTATTTCGGCATGTCCATGCGAAATCGTGACAAAAAAAGAAAGGAAGAAGCTAGCCGTTCTATTGCTTATCAACAAGAGAGAAACGTGCTTATAGACAACTGCCATAACTACGCTTGCCCTATGGATAATATCATGCTTTCGAATGCTGTTGAAGATGACGAATTCCCCTCTTTACAGGTTACTCCGTGAAAACCTCCACCCTCCAACATGAACTCTGACATCGTGGCTACCCTCTCCTTACTCATCAACTCCAGGTCTGACGCCATTGAGAAAATGGTAGGCGCAAACACCATGGTTAACGAAGGCTTGAAAAATACTGTGGAGTTTGCATGTGGTGAAATCAAGGATGTGAAAATGAGAGTGGCTAAAGTTGCAAAAGGTGTGGAAAAGAATAACAATGTCTACCATAGACGTCTCACTGATCTGGAACAATACACAAGATGGAACCTGAGACTCTACGGCGTGCCAGAGGTGGAGAATGAGGATGTGCGAGGAGAGGCTATCCGCATCTGCCAAGAAGTTATGCCTGCAGAGAAGAACAAAGTTGGTGATACCATCGACGTTGTGCATCGCCAAGGAAAGAAGCAACAGCAAAACGATTCAAGATCAAGGGGTATCATCATCCTCTTCACTGCCAGATTCTACAGAGATGCTGTCTGGAAAGATGCTAGGGAGAACGCCTTCCTTCAGAGCCATGGTCTGCGTTTCGCCGAGCATCTCAGCCCGGAGGACATAGAAAGAAGGAACAAGTTGTGGCCAACGATCAAGAAAGCACGAAATGAGGGAAAGGCTGCTTACTTCGTCGGAGGACGAGGCTTCATCAACGGTTCAGAAATCCGTATTCCTCCCTAGAATCTCACCAGAAGGAACAGATGGATGGTTTCGGCCATGATATTCTCATTTTCCTTGTATTGATTAACGTTACCTAACAAGCATCAGGTGACTATTTTTCGGAATACTCAGGTATCTCAATTTAATAGTTTGTTCTTGTATGACCCGACCAGAAGGCCTATTTTGTTAACAAAGTTACGAAGAAGACTGAAAGTTGTATTTATTTTTTATGTATACAGTAACTAAGATACTATTTTAAAGGGCATACAGGTCTGCTCTGACTTTACACGGTTATTGTTCTATTTAGTTATTAATACTTATCTCCAAGTGAAAAAGGTCTTAGGAACGTGTATATGTAAAACATTTTTTTTTAAATTTTTTTAATGATCAGATTTCATGTGCACTTACAATAGTAGGTACCCTTTTAATAAAATTATTATTTTGTATTCTATTTCTCAGAATTGTTCCTGATTACACTAAAGAGGGTTTTTTAGTCTCTCTTACTACAGAGAACCCTTGGTTTGGTCTTGAACAGAATTTTCTGTTGAATTTCAAAAGCCGGATAACAACTAGCTCAGAGTTTATGGTATAACCTATTTTCACTTTAAGTTGACTTAAATGGTGCAGATCTCGGTTCCTTATCGCTTACGTTCACTGCTGCTACGTTTTTCATCCTACAGTTTATACTTTTATATAATCTTTGAAGTTTGTCTTTGTCTATAGTTTCTCTTAATGCTAGGAGGTTATGAAACAATGTGAAGCGCAAGGCCTTATTTTTATTTGCTAAACAATTTCGAACAGATTCTTGCTTTTTTCAAGTCTCACTCAATTTCGGCTGATGCCCTCTTCTGGAGGTCACAGTGGGGCAACAATATTTGGTTTTCCCATGGATCTGAACGCTCCGCTGGTGTCACTACAATGAAAAATACCTTTGGTGGTAATATTCTACACTCGGATGTGACCCCTTTGGCCACTTTATTTGTCTTGTGATCAGTAACAATGACATTACACTCATTACTGTAAACTTCTACGGGTACAACACCAAACATGAGAATGATGAGTAGCTTGAATCTATAGAGAAACATATACTTCATTGGTTATCTAAATTTCCTAATTTGTTATTATTGATAGGAGGGGACTTTAATATTACTATAGATAATTCAACTGATAGGTGGCCCCCAGGTAGGCCAAACAATCAGAATTTGGGTTTAATACTTTTTATGGAAAAGTTTGATTTTACTGATATATGGAGAGAGGTTTCCAGTCGACAGATCATTCACTTGGAGTAACAAAACAGGTTCCAGACAGTCCAGAATAGATTTTTGGCTTATATCCAAATGTATTGATAGTGAATGTGTTACTACAAATATTTGTACTACTCCCCTCACAGACCATAGGGCCATCTACATTGATATCAAAATATTTACCCCTGATACTAAACTTGGTAGAGCATCCTACTGGAAGCTAAATAGCCCATTATTAAATAATGATATACAGTGAAGGAAAAAAGTATTTGGTCCCCTGCTGATTTTGTACGTTTGCCCACTGACAAAGAAATGATCAGTCTATAATTTTAATGGTAGGTTTATTTGAACAGTGAGAGACAGAATAACAGCAACAAAATCCAGAAAAACGCATGTCAAAAATCGTATAAATTGATTTGCATTTTAATGAGGGAAATAAGTATTTGACTCCCTCTCAATCAGAAAGATTTCTGGCTCCCAGGCGTCTTTTATACAGGTAACAAACTGAGATTAGGAGCACACTCTTAAAGGGAGTGCCCCTAATCTCAGCTTGTTACCTGTATAAAAGACACCTGTCCACAGAAGCAATCAATCAATCAGATTCCAAACTCTCCACCATGGCCAAGACCAAAGAGCTCTCCAAGGATGTCAGGGACAAGATTGTAGACCTACACAAGGCTGGAATGGGCTACAAGACCATCGCCAAGCAGCTTGGTGAGAAGGTGACAACAGTTGGTGCAATTATTCGCAAATGGAAGAAACACAAAAGTACTGTCAATCTCCCTTGGCCTGGGGCTCCATGCAAGATCTCACCTTGTGGAGTTGCAATGACCATGAGAACGGTGAGGAATCAGCCCAGAACTACACGGGAGGATCTTGTCAATGATCTCAAGGTAGCTGGGACCATAGTCACCAAGAAAACAATTGGTAACACACTACGCCGTGAAGGACTGAAATCCTGCAGCGCCCGCAAGGTCCCCCTGCTCAAGAAAGCACATATACATGCCCGTCTGAAGTTTGCCAATGAACATCTGAATGATTCAGAGGACAACTGGGTGAAAGTGTTGTGGTCAGATGAGACCAAAATGGAGCTCTTTGGCATCAACTCAACTCGCCGTGTTTGGAGGAGGAGGAATGCTGCCTATGACCCCAAGAACACCATCCCCACCGTCAAACATGGAGGTGGAAACATTATGCTTTGGGGGTGTTTTTCTGCTAAGGGGACAGGACAACTTCACCGTATCAAAGGGACGATGGACTGGGCCATGTACCGTCAAATCTTGGGTGAGAACCTCCTTCCCTCAGCCAGGGCATTGAAAATGGGTCGTGGATGGGTATTCCAGCATGACAATGACCCAAAACACACGACCAAGGCAACAAAGGAGTGGCTCAAGAAGAAGCACATTAAGGTCCTGGAGTGGCCTAGCCAGTCTCCAGACCGTAATCCCATAGAAAATCTGTGGAGGGAGCTGAAGGTTCGAGTTGCCAAACGTCAGCCTCAAAACCTTAATGACTTGGAGAAGATCTGCAAAGAGGAGTGGGACAAAATCCCTCCTGAGATGTGTGCAAACCTGGTGGCCAACTACAAGGAACGTCTGACCTCTGTGATTGCCAACAAGGGTTTTGCCACCAAGTACTAAGTCATGTTTTTCAGAGGGGTCAAATACTTATTTCCCTCATTAAAATGCAAATCATTTTATAACATTTTTCACATGCGTTTTTCTGGATTTTTTTGTTGTTATTCTGTCTCTCACTGTTCAAATAAACCTACCATTAAAATGACTGATCATTTCTTTGTCAGTGGGCAAACGTACAAAATCAGCAGGGGATCAAAAACTTTTTTCCCTCACTGTAGTTAAGTTTGAGGTTAAAGATCTGCTTTCACACTTTTGGGAAAGGGCTTGTGAAGAAAAATCTAATTGAAAGAACTGGGAGCTCTTTAAATTTGAGGTGTCCAAGTGCCTTAGAAAATGTGGTAGTAATCTTGCTAAGACCAGAAGAGCTGAGGAGGAAAAGCTGATCATTAAGATAAGATAACTTCCCTTTCTCAGAGGTCCCCAGCTGGCCTCTTGGGGGAGAAGAAGATGGAACTGATTGAGTTACAAAATAAACGTGATAATATATAGAGATTAAATAAACTGGATAATAAATATAGAATAAATAACCTGGATAATATATATATAGATTAAATAAACTGGATAATATATATAGATTAAATAAACGGGATAATATATATAGATTAAATAACCTGGATAATATATATAGATTAAATAACCTGGATAATATATAGAGATTAAATAAACGTGATAATATATAGAGATTAAATAAACGTGATAATATATAGAGATTAAATAAACTGGATAATATATAGAGATTAAATAAACTGGATAATATATAGAGATTAAATAAACTGGATAATATATATAGATTAAATAAACGGGATAATATATATAGATTAAATAAACTGGATAATATATATAGATTAAATAAACAGGATAATATATATAGATTAAATAAACTGGATAATATATATAGATTAAATAAACTGGATAATATATATAGATTAAATAAACGGGATAATATATATAGATTAAATAAACGGGATAATATATAAAGATTAAATAAACAGGATAATATATATAGATTAAATAAACGGGATAATATATATAGATTAAAAGCAGAAGAATCCTTTATTAGATCTAGGAAAAAATGGATTGAGGGAGAACACAATTCATCCTATTTCTTTAGACTTGAGAAATGTCACTCTACAAATAACACTATCCATAAGTTAAACATTGATGGTGTTATTACAGATGACCAAAAATTAATCGCTAAATACTGTAGCAATTTTTATAGGAAATTGTATAGATCTACATACTGTCAGGACTCCACAGATACGTTTTTTGAATCACTGAATAATGTTCACTCTATCAGTGATATAGAATCTAAACAGTGTGATGAACCCATCAAAGTTGAAGAGATTGTAGAGTCTATCAAACATCTAAAGAACAATAAATCACCAGGTGTTGATGGGATTACTTCAGAATTTTACAAATTATTTTCTGAACAAGTAGCTCCCTTCCTATTTGAAGTATTCTTAGAGAGTATTAAAAACAATGTTCTCCCTCCTACAATGAGTCAGGGGTTAATAACACTGAAACCTAAGCCTAAAAAATAAGTTCTGCTCATCGATAACTGGTGTCCAATTTGTCTTCTTAATAATGACTATAAGATATTAGCCTTACTACTTGCAAAAGGAATTAAAGAAGTCCTGGATGCAATCATTGATGAAACACAGTCTGGCTTTATGAGGAACAGACATATTTATAACAATATCAGACTAGTATTAGACATACTTGACTACTCAGACCTAATAACCGAGGATAGCTTCATATTTTTTATTTTATTTTTATAAAGCCTTTGACACAGTAGAGCATCAGTTCCTCTTCCACTCCCTTGAGAAATTTGGCTTTGGGGATTTCTTCTGTAAGCCTATTAAGACTCTCTATACAAATGGTAACAGCTCTATCAAATTGAAATATGGCACCTCACCTAGATTTGAGTTAAAGAGAGGAATTAGGCAAGGTTGTCCTATCTCTCCGTACCTGTTTTTATTAATCACCAAACTGCTTACAAATTCTTTAAATAATAGTCCTGTACAAGGTATTTCCATAGCTGGTAAAGAAATTATTATAAGCCAGCTGGCTGACGATACAACACATTTTCTGAAAGACGCTAACCAAATTCCCATATCAATCAATGTGATACAATCCTTTTCCAAAGTGTCTGGTCTATATCTTAACATTAATAAATGTGAACTCATGGCTGTCAAAGATTGTGTGACACCTTCATATTATGGTATTCCAGTAAAAGAAAAACTTTATATATTTAGGCATAACCATTACAAAGGATCAGAAGTCTAGAGGCTTATTAAATTTTAACCCTCTTATTAAAAAAAACCCAGAAGAAGCTAACTCAATGGCTACAGAGGGACTAATCTTTAAAAGGAAGAGTCCTAATAACCAAGGCTGAAGGTATCTCTAGACTAACATATGGCGCTCGATCTTTATATCTTGACGGTAAAATAAGCAAGGAGATAGACCAGATGCTTTTCAAATTTCTGTGGAGAAAACATACCCATTACATGAATTTTCTGGACTTTACTACCTTAAATAATAATTTTAAGATCAATTGGATAAAACAATTCCTAAGAAGACCCACTTCTATGTGGAATTTTATTCCTCATCATGTCTTTTCTACTTTTGGTGGCCTTAACTTCATGTTGGTCTGCAATTATAATATTGACAAAGTTCCAGTGAAACTTCCTGCTTTTCATTGGCAGGTTTTCTTGTCATGGTCCTTAATTTATAAGCATAATTTTTCGCCACACAGGCATATGGAATATATATGCAATAATCGGGACATATTGTATAAAAATACTTCTTTTTTTTTAGAATATTGGTTCCGAAATAATATCCTATTGGTGAGCCAACTGATAAATAATATCCTATTGGTGAGCCAACTTGTAAATGCAGAGGGTTTTTTACTTAGTTATAAGGAATTCTTATCACTTTACAAGGTCCCTGTAACACCTAAAGATTTTGCAATTGTTTTAGATGCCTTTCCCTCAGGTGTTGCTTTATTATTCAGGAACGTGTCAAGACCTGACCCTCAGAGCCTACCTTCTATTGACCCTGTTGACTCATCAGTAGGAAAGATTTGTTTCTCTTTTGGTTCATTCAACAACAGAGCGATACGAACCTTGTTTCAGCAAAATGTTGTATCTATACCTTATGTCATGCCTTATTGGAACGGATTTATTGATCATATCTGTTGGGAAAAAGTTTGGATGTTGCCATACACATACCTACTTGTTAACAAAATAAAGGAAGTTTCCTTTAAAATTATTCATAAATATTAGCCTGCCAACCAGTATATGAAGAAGTTTAAGGAAAACATAAACTCTAATTGTACCTTTTGTAATCATTGGCGGAAATCTGATATCAACTTTGGAGGGGACAATTACATGAAATTTTCTCAAGAGCAATTCCTGAGGGGGACACCAAAAGTAGTGCTGTAAAACATAGCCTACATTGTAATATGGTAAATGTATATTGAGGAGCCAAAGAAATAAGGTGTTTGCCGTACTCCTAACTACCGGTACCCAAAACTACACAACTAATCACAACAGCAATACCATTGCCTTTAACAAATCTTAGTTCAGTCACCAGTTTAAGTTGAGAGTGGGGGTATCCATGTCATTTTCCAATTATGTTCCTATTTTACAAGTAAAAAAAATTGAGAACCTTTCATAATGTTGCCAAACAAAGACTCAACAAACTTACCTGAGACTCCCTGTCTCTGCCAGTCTGTCCCTGCATATCTGTCCCCAACTCTGCTGTCTGTGTGCCATCTGTTGCCTGCTCTGCCTAATGACATCATTGTGAAACATTTCCATTAGAATTTCATTTCTTTCTTATGAACATTTTATCAACTAGTCTTTGAGATATTAGGCTACTAGGGTTCTTACTATGCCTGTTGGTGTATTGAAAAATACTCTGATGTCCGTCTTTTATTTTTCTGCCATTTTTCTACCTGGCTGGCTGGCTACACACACAGTGTGTAGGTTATTTACAGTAGGAGATGGGCTTCTATCATCTTCAATCATTCTATTTGGGCTTCGATCTAAAAGGTAGCTAGCAAATGTGAAACGGATTAAAATGACAAGAGTTGACAGCTGTATGAGTTCACCATTTACACAACATATGCTGCAACCTTTTGTAATTTTAATAGTTTGTTTCATATTGGCTGGCTTCCAACAATAGCTGAATTTGCAAAGCTAGCGAGCACCAATTCAGTTTCAGTGGTGTTTGCTATAATCTTTGCTACCCGGGTTAAATAAAGGTGAAATAAAATAAATAAATAAAAGTTCACTTGCGACAATTTAGCTTTTGCAACGAGACCATTAAATATATTTAAGACAATGATAGAAGAGAGTGTAGTTCTGTTCAGTTTGGATTTCAGTTTTTCGCTAACCTTATCACAGGGACTTTGAAGCACTAACTTACATCATCTGCATGCTGATTCCATCTTTGACGACGCCACATAAATGGAATAGGCACTAGCTAGCTTAATAGTTAATATTTGCGCGCTAGCTCTGCATATTCTGCTAGTGTGTGCGCGCGATTGACTGGATTAACCTCACGTCAGTTACGTGCATTGAGTGCCTTTCCGACAGTAGATACGACCTCTCTGTTACGGTGCAAGCTAAGGAACTGGCAGTGGATCAAACCATTGTGAGGCAAAGGGTGGGGGGGTTGCAATCTTTTGAAACTTAAAAACGCGCTATTAAGTAGTAGAAAGAGGAGGAAGGGAAGCGCTACTAAGGTACACAATAGTAAATGTTGGTAGACAGAAGGTGCTCTTTGGTAAAAGGGTTGAGTTGGTCTTCAAAAAGAAAGGAGGACTAAGGCACTCTTCGTATAATTAATTAAAATGCCTTTATTAGTATGGCATGTTCAATAGAAACAATGTTTTTAAAAAACCGACGCGTTTCGGCTGCATGGCCTTCATCAGGGTGTACAAAGAAATAATACAATGTTCTCTGTTTAACAGCTTTTCCAATTAACCCTAATTAGAAGGGGGAGTGGTTAAAATTGATTGGACACACCTAGTAAGCAATAGTATACACACTTTAAAGTGAAATGCTGTAGCTATGTTATCATAAAAATGTAACTCCAAACTAGAAGTATCAGAACACTTAGAAAGGTAGTTCTAACCTTAAATATGTCTGGGCGAAGTGTCAAGAATAAGAAAGCAATACATTCCATAGTACACTAGAACACAGCAAAACATGAACAACAAGAGTCTAAACATAGCTGAGGGCAATTGAGCAAAAATATCCACTAGATGACAGCAAATGTACCCATCACAACCCTACAGGAAGGGTGAGAAATCCATATCTTCATTTAAACCCGGGTATTTAGTGGCCTGTAGTTTGTAAATCCAAAAACTTTCCATTTGGTTTAACTGTTTAAGGCGGTCCCCTTTTCTAATAGAGGCCGGGATATGATCAATACCCATAGCTTGTAGGGAGGCAGGGTTGCCATGGTGTAAGGACTTGTAGTGCCTTGCCATGGGGTAGTCTTCATTGCCTACCCGTATGGCGTACTTGTGTTCCGCTAGGCGATCTTGAAGGCGTCTCTTTGTCCGTCCAATGTAGAACACCTTGCACTGTGGACATTCCAATCTATAGATGACATGAGTGGTTTTGCAGTTAATGAAATGCTTGACGTAATACTCCATTTTGGAAGCTGTATCAACAAAATACTTTTTCTGTGCAATATTTCTGCAATGGTTGCACTGGTTACATTTAAAAGAGCCCTTGGGTTTGTGGCCAAGCCAAGTTTTTTGAGAGTCACCCGGAAGATAACTGTGGACTAATTTGTCCTTTAGGGTAGGACATCTCTTAAAGCTTATGACTGGTGGCTCAGGAAAGACTTGGCGTAGTAGCGTATCACTTTGGATGATTCCCCAATTATTTTTAATGATTCTTTTAATGTTCTCTGCTTCAGTGCTGTATTTTGTAACAAAATACACTCTCTCTGATGCATCACGAGGCACTCCCCTTCGCAACAAGTTCTCTCTGTCAAGTAATCCAGCCCTTATACCTGCATCTTTCAGGACCTGGACGCTGTAGCCCCGATTCAAGAAACGATTCTCCAATTCAGCAGATTTGACAACATAGTCTGTTTCCTGATCGCAAATTCTGCGGACTCTTTGGAATTGGCCATATGGAATATTCTCTTTTAGCCTTTTGGGGTGAAAGCTGTCTGCCCTCAGAATGGTATTCCCATCTGTAGGCTTCCTAAAGATTGATGTGTGCAAACAACCTTTGTCATTTTTACTGATGTCAAGGTCCAAAAAATGAATGTTATCCTTGCTATACTCCATAGTTAGTTTGATGTTAGGGTTAATGCTGTTAAGGTATTGGTGGAAGGAAATAAGTTCATCTTCTGAGCCGGACCAAAAAAGGCAAACATCAACAATATAGCGTCCCCACCATATAATCCGGTCAAAGAAATGGTTATTAGAAGGATCCAAAATGAAGTCATTTTCCCATTTACCTAAGTACAAACCAGCATAGGAAGGGCTATAGCAAGCTCCCATGGCACATCCTTTGACCTGTTTAAAAATACGGTCCTGAAAGATAAAGATGTTATGATTAAGAGTCCATTCAGTCAGTGAGACAATGAATTCTGTAGGAGGCATCTCAGTTTCAGGTCGGGTACTCAAGAAATGGTGCATAGCTGCCAAACCTTGTTCATGTTCAATGGTGGTGTAAAGAGACTCCACATCCATGGTGACTAAAAAGGAAGCTGTACCTATATTATTCAATTCCTTAATTTTGTTCAACACATCTGTGGTATCTTGAAGATAGGCTGGGAGTGACGTCATTGTCTGAAATGTAGCCATTCTCCTTAGCTTCTGTGAGGATCCCTTTCAACTCAATTTTTAGGTTCTCTGTAGGGTTGAAGCTAAGAGATTGGTAGAATTCATCATTGTCTAATTGACGCGCTATTAAGTGTCTATAATCAGCACAATTGCTTTCATTGCGTATTAATATTATTTAAATTACATAGTTATGTTTCAGTGATATATTGGGGGGGACAAATCATATTTTTCCCAGGATGGGGGGGTTGTGTCCCCCCCGTCCCCCCCGGGATTTCCGCCCCTGTTTGTAATGTCCACCCAGAAACGGTGTTGCATCTTTTTGGGCATTGTATTCATGTAAGGAATCTGTGGCAAGACATCAGTAGATTTATAACTGAACACATTTATGGAGATTTTACTCCATTGTGGAGAGATGTACAGCTTGGATTCTTTACCTACGATAGAAAGAAGCTGAAAGCATTTTATGTAATTCATTTCGTTATTCTTTTGGCCAAATTTCATGTTCACAAATGTAAATTTACAAACAAAACACTACATTTTCTTACCTTACAAAAAGAAATGTAATTGTATTTTAAGACAATTAAATACTCTACTAACAAAAAAGCTGTTAGAATTATAAGTGTATGTATGTCCCTTAAGTTCCTTGTGTAATGTGATATTGTACCCCCTAGCCCAATTATCATTTTGTATATATATACTTGTGTTCCCACATGTACTTCCTGTATTGATTTGTTAATAAAAAAATATTATTCAAAAAAGGATCGTATTCTGCCGCACGGAACGATACGGTATTGGAGTGATCCAATATAGTGCTACTTAACTGAATGACTACCGACCCGTAGCTCTCACTTCCGTCATCATGAAGTGATTCGAGAGGCTCGCCAAAGACCACACCTCCTCCCTTCGCGACATACTCGACCCTCTCCAATTTGCCTAACACTCCTTTCAGATCCACGGACGACGTAATCTCCTCATACACGAGTTTATGGACATGATATAGTAGATATAAATGCAAAACAAGCTGTGAAAAAGAATATTGTGGAATATACAAGAATATACAGGTGCAGTTAGGTAGAGGGGAAATAAAAACATTGAGTCGGAAAATGGGTTAGATTGATGGTAGAGACAATGGGATGAAAGTAGTAAGGGCAGACATTTGTAGTACAGGGAAATCTGTTGGGAGATAGTGTCATATAATAGCATCTACCTCCAGATCACCAGGCACCCCGTTAGATCTAAAGTCATGAAGTCGGTACATAGATCCTTGTCCTCACAAGAAACACATGTGCCACGATGGATTTCTCCCGCCATTTAGAATTTTGTGAAAAACACTCAAAACGCTACTCTTCTGGCACCGAATGATCGATCTGCACAAACTTGATATGTGGCATCTACCCTTTTGAAATAAATTGCTGTCAGAGTGTACTGCAATACAATGTAGTATAACTGCAGTATGCTGCAAATACTGCATCCAAAATAACAAAATAATTTCATTGCAGTAATTTTGCAGTGTAACTGCAGTTACAGTGCAGTATAACTGCAGTTCAACTGCAGTACACTCAGTGGCGACCTGTCATTCATTGCAGGTGGGGCAGAGCAAACAAGTTTGTAAACAATGTAAGAATAAATAAAAATAGTTAATAAAGCTGCATACAAATATGGTCTCTTTTGCTTTCTTGAGTAAAGCAGCTCCAAAATGCAGGTGTGTCAGCCAAGCTCAGGGCTTTCTGTGGTGGTGGTGGGGCAGCCAGCGAAAAATACAGAGCGTAGGGGTGGTTGCTAAAATTCTGTAGTTGCGCCGTGATTGGCTCAGTGTTCTGTCACTCATGGGGACACTACATCACCGCAGAATCTACAGGGAGAGCCCCAAAATTCAAGCCCCTTGGGTGCTGCTATAGAGTTACATTAGAAGTGCCCATCCAAGAAGGGTTAAGGTCATTGGCCACAGATAAAATTGTCAAATCACGTTATATCTACAGTAACTTTGACTGGACTGATCATGTCAACATCATACTTTCAATAACTTAGCTAGCAGTCATTATGAATCAAGTCGACAATCTACTGGCAAATCCTTTTCTATCCTTGTCATATGAAGAGAAATGATGAAGCGAAATTAAAGATAAAACGTATCGGTGCTCATCGGCCATTACACATAAACATTACACAACAAGTTGTAAATCGCAAACTCAACTGGATTGGGTGTGTGGTCCAAGTCGAGGTTTAAGGGTCTCTTTTACAAGCTTAAAAGGATAAACATTCACCATTGGCCATGCTGTCAATCCAGCATGACTTCTGCCACGTTCAAAACAACTGGAAACTTGGAACTGGGAAATCTCAGACTTCACTGAGTTCAAGACAAGTGGGAACTTGGGAAAAAAACAAGCTCCAACTGGGAAAATAAGTTTTGAACTGTCATCCACTCGGGAATTCAAAGTCGGGAACTCGGGCCTCTTTCTAGAGCTCCGACCTGAAGATCACTAACGTCATGATTCGACCTGTTTTTTCCCCCGAGTTGCCCATGAAGGACTGCCGCGCCACCTTCCTGGTCAAGTGAGCACAGCACAACAAGGTGAGTCCAAAAATGTATTGTATGCTGCTGCATAAATTATGTTATACGCCAGGGAGATATGTATACTGTAGCTAAGAAAGTAATACTAAGTGTATGTTGTGTAGTTGTGTAGTAAGCTGTTAGTAGCCCATCTTCCTCACCCTAATAATTTGGTCCTTTTCCCCCTCATAATTTACCCTACTGTTCTGACTTGCTGGTGCACATGTAGCCTATAGCCTGTGTCATGACGTTGGCCTGAGGGGGGAGGTTTATGACCCCCATAAATACCTTTCCCCTTTTTCCTCTCTCTACCGATGTGACTATTGAAAATCCCTTTGTTAACATTGAGAGAGAGTCTGGTGACATCAAAAGATGGGAAACGGAACCATATTTCGGTAATCCAACCAGTTGAAAATATGCGTTAAGACTTAATGAATATGATGTCAGTTCAGTTGACGTCTGAGACATTATTACTGATGATAGGACAACATAAACTGTATTTTGGAAAATCTACACATTCTAGTTATCAGATTCACATGGAATTGTTGTGCAATTTAAATGTTTAAATATGAAACAAATTGTGAAAAGATTAAATGTAATTTTAGCTTCTTAATGAGAGACCGGTTTGTCAGAAGAACACCACTCTGCTCACTCAGAGGCCCCGCCCAAGTGAACAGACATGGGTTGTAAACTATGAAACACGCCCTTCTTTCACCACTATATAAACCCGTTTACGAAAATGTGACTTTCTGTTCCAAGGACGTGAGGACTTACCATCCCCACGTTTAAAGGACAAAGACAACCTCAGCAAGAACCTAACGAAATTGGCATCGAATTTCAATGTGAAGGTGACGACCTACACGGCGGGAGGATGAATTTCGACTATACCAGCCAGAATATAGCATGAGCTTAAAGTATGGCAACTTAGTATGAACTTTGATCTCTTATCACTAAAGAAGTGATACCTCCTAGTCGTCGCGGCAGCGCAGTAACTGTAGACGTAGACTAGGATGACGGACAGAGTATCTATCTACCACAAGACGACAGTACTACCAAGTATCCATTTTACCACCAGACATTCTTCAAAGGACAACCCGGCCTCCCATCTACGACCAACCAATTGAAGCGCAGCTCAGAGTAAATATTTATTGCATTTTCATTTTCCAAATGGGCGGTTATTTAGAATGCATAAGATTCTGTATTTACGATAGAGTAGCTGCCTACGGCCCGATAGACATAGCTTCTCCATTTGTTCCTCAGTCTTCCCGCTCTTTCATTCAAAACTCCACCCCCTTTCTTTGTGTAACGAGCTGGCATCTGTTCTGTCCGCTAGGGACGTTTTCCTTTGACATAATTTGTAATCAATGTATGATACATTCTGTGTATATGTAATTGTGTGATTATTTAGTAAATAAATAATTAAACCAAATTTTGTATTGCTGATTCAACTTGTTTGCCAGGGTTCGTGAAGATAACCAAGAATTTACAACTTTCAGATGAGACTAAACAAAGTGACGATTAAATATTGACTGCTATTAATGTAAAAGATTACTAGGTCTTTAAGAGTTTATTCGGAAGATAACAGCTCTATAAACATTATTTCGTGGTTCCCCGACTTTCTAGTTAATTACATTCACCCGATTAGCTTAATCAGGTAATATTAATTACAGTGAATTTATTTTATAGAATAGCATGTCATATCACTTAATCCGGCATAGCCAAAGACACAACACCTGTTTTAGAGAAATGTCATTGAATATTGTAAGAGCTTCATTGTCTGCTTATATGCCTCATTTATCCTACGGTTCCGACTTGGTGTACAGGGAGAATACTGGAAGAACTGCCCATGTTCTGAATTCTGTCACTGTACATTTCAAAAGTGCTTAACAAATAGTTATATTGACTATGTCCGTCCTAGCTCGCTCATTTTCTTAATCGAAAATACGGATTGCCTCTTATCCGCTTGTCATCCACTTATGCCATAGTTTGTACATCTCATTTGTCAATAGAAACCACATTTGTTTAAGCAAGTCAGCCATATCAGCTTAGTTTTTTTTAAAGGCAGTAATGAGGCTGAATTAACTGTTTCGCTGCCAGACAAGGCTCCACTGATTGCCATGTGTGGTGGTGGTAAGGTGTTGGGACAGCTTTATGTAGGCCCTAACAGTTTGTGGGCACCATTTGTCACCGTTATAGTCCAATTAATGTGTGGTGGCTTTGCTGGCTTGCATCAAACATAAATATTTTTTAGCCCCACCAAGATTTACATGCTAAAATCGCCAGAGTACTCTGCAGTTATTGCGTCCAAAATCCCAGTCGACTGCAGTTACTGCACTTTTACTGCAGTTTCAAAATGGCAATCTTTTTTTTGTAAAGGTATGGACAAAATTCTTTCAATGCAATATTTTCCAAACTAGTAACGAAAACATGGCCACTATTGACCAATAAATATTCACGTGGGTGTGGTCCGACACACAAACGCATATAAATCAGTCAAGGATATCCATATTGTAACAAAACTTGGTACACATGTAGCAAACATTTTCAAGACTCAACATATGCAAGGACATTCATATCAACCTCATGGTGGCGCTATAACGTGCATGTTTATATCTCTTGATCTGTTTGACTCGAGTGATGAAATTTGGCACACACGCTCAGGGATAGGAGTCTGCGCAGGTTAGCCAATCTCAGACACCACTGACCGATTTTGACAAAACTTGGGTGAATGATGCGTCTTGCCATAGAGATCCATCATTATTTACAAAAATACACTGATTAGCCCAAGGGGTGGCACTATAGAAATCAACTGTATGCATCTTAGTCACACACACATTATCTCAGACACCAGTGGCCCCATTTTGACAAAACTTGGTTGAATGAGTCTTGCCATAGAGCTGTCATTTACAAAATTACACTGATTGGCCCAAGGGGAGCACTGCATCATTTGTGGGGATGACACATTTAACTTGTTTAATCATTTTTTCAAAGGATCATTACACCAACTCCAAATCACACACCAAATTAAAATCAAGAATTTTACAAGTTCCAAGTTTATTGTCAAGTTCTTAGAAAACATACAAATGATGTCACAGCTTCAGGTCTTCAGGCACGGGTCAGTCGTGATAGACAGGTACACTGACCAATGAGATAATTCCTTCTGGCCCTTCCCTTTTGTAGAGTTAGGGCAGATGAGAGGAAAAGTGAGTATTATACATTCCCTCAGAGACCACAGCATACAAATTCTAAAGGAAATAAACTCAGAATCAAAGGGTTGTCTGTCTGTCTCCTGTGTTTAGAACTACATTCATTTCCCCAGCATACTCACCGTTATATGATCAGGTACAGTAGAAACCATTTCATAACCACCATGTCATCCACTCTGCTGATGTCACAATGAGAGAAAACGGTCAGTTCTTTTTTTTGCAACAAATGTGTGTTCTCTTGAACATTTATATCCCGCGATGTCACAATAAGAGAACATTTAATTCTGCAATGTCACAAAAAGGTGTGACATTGTTGTGAGGTCATAAGCAAATATTATTTCATTTGATGTCACAGAGTATTGACAGCTCATAAGGAGAGTGGGTGCCTCACAATCGCCTAAAATGGCTTCCTCTCCTCACCATCTGCACGTCACATAGTAGCTATCCAAAGCGATATAGTATTGCTTTCTCCTATATTTTCCCATCAGTGTAGTTGAAGGAGAGGAAGCCACTTCACACCATTGCAATTCTGTGTCAACCTATAGAGGTTGCATAAAAAACATAAGTGCTTTGGCCAAATTTTGGTTTCCATCCCGTCACACACACACACCCACGATGAAAGAGCAAAAGAGAGAACTAACAACAGTTAATAACACACTATTTGTAACCAATACAAGAGAAAACATAATGTCTATATAGAAACACGTTTCTTTCTTTTGAAACTTAACAAGAGGTGTTGAAAACACCATTTACATGCCATAACAAGGTTTGGCACTTTTTTGCAGAGGAAAGGTACAAAAAAATTGCTTGCTTTTTAAAAACAATCTCCCAAACAGGATGTTTTTGCATCTTTTTGCTACCATGTCAGTTTGCAGATACTTCTGAGGCTATGGTGGCAGAGCTTAGAGTAACAGAACGACTGGTGAAAAGCAGAGAGAGAAAAGAAACAGAGCCAGGAAAAGTGGATGTCTATGGTTTCCTTCTTTCTGCCTCCAAACCCTGGATGTCACAGAATAGGAGGGAAGGGAGGGGGGGGCAGAGTAGACCGTAGAGAAGGCAAGGGGATTCCATGGCCACCATCTCTAGGCATCAGACTGTGATATTTGGCATATTCATACACCTAACGGCCGAGTCAGCCATCACTCGTGAGATTCAGTGGGTCCTGACCAACAGGGGCTACAGGAGGAGTGTTCCTGTCCCCCCCCCCCCCCGGCTCATGGAAGGTTGGACAGTGCGTGTTGGGCCACGTTGATTTTCAGGCTGCTGAAGTGTAGTGCAGCCGATTCCTGTGCTGTGTTCTGCTGATGCGTGTCATAATGATGTCGAAATAGAACGCAGGTCAGTGAGAGAGAGCTTGTCATATAGATCCTATTATTACTAATTCTATGGAGCTTGCAGAGCTGATGTCACAGAACTCTTTCACTGTGATGTCACAAGAAGAGAACACAGCTCCTCCCGTCAGGATTATGATGTAATAGTTCGATGATGTAACAGTGGCACAACAAACAGAACACTGATGCAAAGTGTGTGGAGGAGCAAAACTGGATCTCAAATGGCATCCTATCCCCCACATACTAGTGACCAATGCACTATATGGGGAATAGGGTGTGATTTGAGACTCGGCTAGAGCCTGCCGTGTCCTCTCCTATGTGATCTTCAGAGTGCTGCCGTAGGTCTGCTGTACCACCACCTGCACGTTGTCCAGGATGAAGTCAAAGGCCATGCTCCACACAGACTCCACAGACTGCTGCATCAACCTGCAATCACATAGGATACGTGAAAATAAATACGTGGGAACAGGAGAAAACTGAAAAGTACTAACCTTGGCCCAGTGGTCCCTGACTGTCAGACTGAGTAGAGAGTTGAACCATGAGTGGACCGTACCTCTTCATGTACTTGATGACCAGGTCAAGTTTCTCCAGGTCTTTGTCCTCGATCAGATCAGTGCAGTACTTGACCACCTGCAGAATGTCCTCCTCCATGGGTTCTGAGGGGATGGGGAAAGGACAAAGACCTTCACACACAACCACATCATTAACAAACAGTCAAAAACACAACTACTACTGTATGACAGCAAACGTCCCCTTATTCCCAGAGGTGGTACTGACCGACCCACTCCCCCCTCTGTACCCGAGTTGGTACTGACCGACCCACTCCCCCCTCTGTACCCAAGGTGGTACTGACCGACCCACTCCCCCCTCTGTACCCAAGGTGGTACTGACCGACCCACTCCCCCCTCTGTACCCAAGGTGGTACTGACCGACCCACTCCCCCCTCTGTACCCAAGGTGGTACTGACCGACCCACTCCCCCCTCTGTACCCAAGGTGGTACTGAACGACCCACTCCCCCCTCTGTACCCAAGGTGGTACTGAACGACCCACTCCCCCCTCTGTACCCGGGGTGGTACTGAACGACCCACTCCCCCCTCTGTACCCGGGGTGGTACTGAACGACCCACTCCCCCCTCTGTACCCGGGGTGGTACTGAACGACCCACTCCCCCCTCTGTACCCGGTGGGTACTGACCGACCCACTCCCCCCTCTGTACCCGGGGTGGTACTGACCGACCCACTCCCCCCTCTGTACCCGGGGTGGTACTGAACGACCCACTCCCCCCTCTGTACCCGGGGTGGTACTGAACGACCCACTCCCCCCTCTGTACCCGAGGTGGTACTGACCGACCCACTCCCCCTTCTGTACCTGAGATGGTAGTGACCCATTCTCTGAGTAGTGTTCGGATGTCCGTGAAATCACAGGCTCCAGCCAAGGTGGGTTCAGGGCGAGGGGTGAACTTAGACAGAGTCTCTGGGACATCCTGCTTTAGGGAGGATGTGGAAGGTCCATTCTCCAGCTGGTTGGGGGTCAGTTCAGGCCAATCATTAAGCATCACTACAAATCCATTCAGAAAAAATTCAAACTGGCCTTGGGTGTCTAAGTGTCTAGGGCTCACCTTGAGGCCGTTGGATAGGTCCCTCGGTCTGAGCGGGTGCTGTAGGGCTTTGGCAGGGCTGTTTCCTGGTGGGTGGGGCCTCTTTAGAGGGGAGGGGCCTTTCTTAGTGGGGCTGGAGTTGGCGTTCTTCTTCTTGTAGCGCCTCTTCACCCGACCCGCTCCAACCTGCTTCAGCTGCAACAGGGGGTTCCTCTGCTCTGCTACAGAGAAAGAGGGGTTGAGAGAGGAGGGAGAACAAAGGAGGCGAGGAAAGGAGATGGAGAAATAAGGGGGTAATGCAAAGAGGGTTGAATTTGATCATTAGTCGAACATCTACAGTTCTTTCCAGTGTATTGTATGGATATAGTGTATTCTGCTCTACATCTCTGGTCTTACCCATGATGATCCCTTGTGCCTGGGCGGTCTCTCTGCGGCCGTACGCTGAACGCAGTTCCTCCTGGAGCTCTCTGGGGAGCGCTGCAAACACCTCCGGGTCAACCTACAGAGAGACGGAATATATGTGTGTGTGTAATGGGGGTATTGCCGTTAATGTGAATGTTTGTGTGTGTAATGGGGGTATTGACGTTAATGTGAATGTTTGTGTGTGTAATGGGGGTATTGACGTTAATGTGAATGTTTGTGTGTGTAATGGGGGTATTGACGTTAATGTGAATGTTTGTGTGTGTAATGGGGGTGTTGGCGTTAATGTGAATGTTTGTGTGTGTAATGGGGGTATTGACGTTAATGTGAATGTTTGTGTGTGTAATGGGGGTACTGGCGTTAATGTGAATGTTTGTGTGTGTAATGGGGGTATTGACGTTAATGTGAATGTTTGTGTGTGTAATGGGGGTATTGACGTTAATGTGAATGTTTGTGTGTGTAATGGGGGTATTGACGTTAATGTGAATGTTTGTGTGTGTAATGGGGGTATTGACGTTAATGTGAATGTTTGTGTGTGTAATGGGGGTATTGGCGTTAATGTGAATGTTTGTGTGTGTAATGGGGGTGTTGGCGTTAATGTGAATGTTTGTGTGTGTAATGGGGGTATTGGCGTTAATGTGAATGTTTGTGTGTGTAATGGGGGTGTTGGCGTTAATGTGAATGTTTGTGTGTGTAATGGGGGTGTTGGCGTTAATGTGAATGTTTGTGTGTGTAATTGGGGTACTGGCGTTAATGTGAATGTTTGTGTGTGTAATGGGGGTACTGGCGTTAATGTGAATGTTTGTGTGTGTAATGGGGGTATTGAAGTTAATGTGAATGTTTGTGTGTGTAATGGGGGTATTGAAGTTAATGTGAATGTTTGTGTGTGTAATGGGGGTATTGACGTTAATGTGAATGTTTGTGTGTGTAATGGGGGTGTTGGCGTTAATGTGAATGTTTGTGTGTGTAATGGGGGTGTTGGCGTTAATGTGAATGTTTGTGTGTGTAATGGGGGTACTGGCGTTAATGTGAATGTTTGTGTGTGTAATGGTACTGGCGTTAATGTGAATGTTTGTGTGTGTAATGGTACTGGCGTTAATGTGAATGTTTGTGTGTGTAATGGGGGTATTGACGTTAATGTGAATGTTTGTGCGTGTAATGGGGGTATTGGCGTTAATGTGAATGTTTGTGTGTGTAATGGTACTGGCGTTAATGTGAATGTTTGTGTGTGTAATGGTACTGGCGTTAATGTGAATGTTTGTGTGTGTAATGGTACTGGCGTTAATGTGAATGTTTGTGTGTGTAATGGGGGTGTTGGCGTTAATGTGAATGTTTGTGTGTGTAATGGGGGTATTGGCGTTAATGTGAATGTTTGTGTGTGTAATGGGGGTATTGACGTTAATGTGAATGTTTGTGTGTGTAATGGGGGTATTGGCGTTAATGTGAATGTTTGTGTGTGTAATGGTATTGACGTTAATGTGAATGTTTGTGTGTGTAATGGGGGTGTTGGCGTTAATGTGAATGTTTGTGTGTGTAATGGGGGTATTGACGTTAATGTGAATGTTTGTGTGTGTAATGGGAGTATTGGCGTTAATGTGAATGTTTGTGTGTGTAATGGGGGTGTTGGCGTTAATGTGAATGTGTGTGTGTGTAATGGGGGGTGTTGGCGTTAATGTGAATGTTTGTGTGTGTAATGGTACTGGCGTTAATGTGAATGTTTGTGTGTGTAATGGTACTGGCGTTAATGTGAATGTTTGTGTGTGTAATGGTACTGGCGTTAATGTGAATGTTTGTGTGTGTAATGGTACTGGCGTTAATGTGAATGTTTGTGTGTGTAATGGTATTGACGTTAATGTGAATGTTTGTGTGTGTAATGGTACTGGCGTTAATGTGAATGTTTGTGTGTGTAATGGTACTGGCGTTAATGTGAATGTTTGTGTGTGTAATGGGGGTATTGGCGTTAATGTGAATGTTTGTGTGTGTAATGGGGGTATTGGCGTTAATGTGAATGTTTGTGTGTGTAATGGGGGTGTTGGCGTTAATGTGAATGTTTGTGTGTGTAATGGGGGTATTGGCGTTAATGTGAATGTTTGTGTGTGTAATGGGGGTACTGGCGTTAATGTGAATGTTTGTGTGTGTAATGGGGGTGTTGGCGTTAATGTGAATGTTTGTGTGTGTAATGGGGGTGTTGGCGTTAATGTGAATGTTTGTGTGTGTAATGGGGGTGTTGGCGTTAATGTGAATGTTTGTGTGTGTAATGGGGGTGTTGGCGTTAATGTGAATGTTTGTGTGTGTAATGGGGGTACTGGCGTTAATGTGAATGTTTGTGTGTGTAATGGGGGGTACTGGCGTTAATGTGAATGTTTGTGTGTGTAATGGGGGTGTTGGCGTTAATGTGAATGTTTGTGTGTGTAATGGGGGTGTTGGCGTTAATGTGAATGTTTGTGTGTGTAATGGGGGTATTGGCGTTAATGTGAATGTTTGTGTGTGTAATGGGGGTGTTGGCGTTAATGTGAATGTTTGTGTGTGTAATGGGGGTGTTGGCGTTAATGTGAATGTTTGTGTGTGTAATGGGGGTGTTGGCGTTAATGTGAATGTTTGTGTGTGTAATGGGGGTATTGACGTTAATGTGAATGTTTGTGTGTGTAATGGGGGTGTTGGCGTTAATGTGAATGTTTGTGTGTGTAATGGTACTGGCGTTAATGTGAATGTTTGTGTGTGTAATGGTACTGGCGTTAATGTGAATGTTTGTGTGTGTAATGGTATTGACGTTAATGTGAATGTTTGTGTGTGTAATGGGGGTGTTGGCGTTAATGTGAATGTTTGTGTGTGTAATGGTACTGGCGTTAATGTGAATGTTTGTGTGTGTAATGGTACTGGCGTTAATGTGAATGTTTGTGTGTGTAATGGTACTGGCGTTAATGTGAATGTTTGTGTGTGTAATGGTATTGACGTTAATGTGAATGTTTGTGTGTGTAATGGTACTGGCGTTAATGTGAATGTTTGTGTGTGTAATGGTACTGGCGTTAATGTGAATGTTTGTGTGTGTAATGGTATTGACGTTAATGTGAATGTGTGTGTACCTGGGAGAAGTCAGGCAGTTCCAGGATGATGCCCGTGGAGCCGGGCTGTCCAGGCTGGTTGGGGATCTGAAGCACCAGTGTTCCTACAGGAAGGGCAGCAGGGGGAGGAGGAGAGGAGGGGGAAGAAAGAAGGGAAGAGGGGTGAGGGCTAAAGGGGCGGTGGTGTGACCCGTTGTGGGATCGCTTTGTCTCTCTGTGGGTCCATGAGCGCTCCACCTGTTCTCTCAATTCCGCAGGCAAGGCGTCCAACACTGACCTGTCCACCTGACACACAGACACACACGTAAGGGCGCTTTCAAACTGCTGAAAACGATGCATCAAAAACATAGCCAACCCAATGGATTTTTAATGACAGCAATGTGCTGGTGAACTAGGAGGAGAACCTGTGAAGGAGAGGGGACCTCGATGCTGAGGTTGAGGCGCGTCCGAACATGGTTAGGTGTGCGTGTAGTGGGCAGCGGCTCTTCTTTACTCGTCCCTGGGATTGGATCAGCAGGTGAAGGAGGGCGGAGAGTGGAGAAGGGGGGCGGGACTTTGGCAGAGGAACTCTTCTCTTGATTGGTGGTTGAGTCAGCAACAGGAGCATCAGGTAGCAAATCTGGAGAGAGCGAGCAGAGGTTGATGTATGGCTTCTTGAGGTAATCACTAACAAGATCTCACACACACACACACACACACACACACACACACACCTGTGTGGTTGTGTTGGGCGGGGGGCCGCTGGGCCAGAAGCATGTCTCTGATGGAGCGCGTTTTAGGGCCGGAGGGGTCATGGGGGGCTGAGTGGGCCCCATCAAGGAGCTGCACCTGAAGGCCCACCCCCCTCAGGTCCTGCACCTCCAGCCTCATTGCGTGGAACAGCTTGATGACCTCACTGGCTATCAGCTGACCACTGTCTGTCGACTGGGCCAGGGTCACTGACCTGAGAGAGGAGGGGACAGAGGGAGAGAGAATGACAGAGAAATGGATAAGGAAAGAGGTGAGTGAATTATGTCCCCTCAGTGTGTAACCCTGTCCATTGCTCTCTCACCTGGCCAGATTGTCACAGATGCCGTGACCACCATATTTGGATGGCTCCACAGGGGCCCCCACCTTACGCACCATGACCTTTAGGGTCAGTCTGCGACCCCTGAGCCCCGCCCCCTGAAGACGCTTCTGCACCTCCATGGACAGGTTGGTCAGGAACGACTCCGCCTCGTCCACCTGGTGAGAGAGAGAGAGAGAATATGGAAAACGACAGAACGGAGGAACAGAAAAGCCTCGTACCTTGAGTAGTTGAAGAACATCGGTTCTACACAAAATATTCCATTCTGAACGAGTATTCTGCCTCCTTGAATAAGCCTTGGTTCTGACCAGTATAAACCAGTAATGACCTGTGTGAAGTGGACCAGATTAAACCAGTTCTAACCACTGGAAACCAAATCTGGTCCTTACCTGTGTGAAGCGGATGTTGTAGTTCATCTCGGCCGAGACAGACTTCCTCTCCTTCTCGCTGCGGACGGGCCGGTCGTCCAGACCTCGGCAGAACCTGAAGAGGGTCTGCCCGGTGCGAGGGCCAAACTCCTTCTGCAGTTGCTGTAGAGACACCTGCTGCAGGTCCCCACACGACCTCACACCCAGAGACGCCAGCTTTGCGCCCATAGACCGGCCCACACCTGAGATTGGTGAGGGGAAGAGAGATGGGTAGAGGTGGTGAAATGCACCACCAAAAAGATGATCAGTTGCCGTGTCCACCAGGTGGTGCTGTAGTGTCCTCACCTGGCAGGCTAGTGACCGTGTGGTCCCTGATGAAGTCATCCACTTCCTCTGACCTCAGGAGGTACTGTCCGTCCGGCTTGGCCTTCCGGGTCGCCATCCTCGCCAGCAGGATGTTGGACCCTGGAGAGGTCAGAGGTGACAGGTCACAAGTGTGACTGAGTGGGAGGGAAACTATGCTTAACAATGGCAGTCAACTCCCCTCACTCCCCTAGAAGTTCAGGGTCATGTTCAGCAGAGCACAAGCACACTGTAGCAAAACATTTTGAAGTGGATAATGAAAAGGACCATTTCTTATTGGACAACCCCAGATAACAGTGAGGGACTATTTCTCTCTGTTTTCTGCATAATAAACACAACCTAGGCAGTAGTGCACGCTCCGTTTGCAAATGTTTCCTCCCGTTGTGCCTACAAAACGTTACCCAGGGGTGGTAGAGGAAGGCGTGGCACCACTCACCCATGCCCACCGAGGCAGTGCACCCGGTCCTCTCCCTGACATCTGTCCGGATGGCGCTGGCCAGCTCTTCAGGTGTAGCACCCAACTCAGCCAGCAGGGCAGAGCCATCCACCAACGCCTCATCACAACTCAGAGCTTCAATGTTGTGAGTATAACTACGGGGGTTAAATAAATTTGTTGTTTATCAGATGATTGTGCTACAATCCTAACAAGTAACAAAGGAATCAGAAAAGTCAGAGGTCATGACTAACAGCAGATGAGGGAAGTGAGGATCTGTACATCCGTACCTGGCGAGGGTCTCGTACATGGCCAGGGCCACCTCCTTGTAGGCCTGGAAGTCGTAAGGGACAGACTGCAGGGAGGGACACAGCTGTTTGGCCTGGCCAAAAAACATCCCGTTCCTCACTCCTGCCTGCCTGACAGAAGAAAATACAAAAATGTAAATAAAAAAAGAGACCAGATTACTATAGGGTAGAGGGTGTGTATGGAACCTGGCCTCGTTGGAAAGCACTTCTGACCCATCAGGAATGCACAGAGGACATTAGATAGGCACACTTCCAGATACCAAAGAATATATCCCTTTTCCCTGGAAACAGTGTTAATATACCATTTTAAACTTAGTGCTTAGAACATCCAATTATATTTCCACCAACCATTTCATTTGTTTGGCTTCTTTTTGACGGTCTTAGGGTCAATTTGAGGGTTAAACTAATGCATCCTGGGAAATGTAGCATTTTCCCCATGTTGTACTAAATTAAAATAATTTAATATATATTTAGAATATTTGCATACAGGTTTTTTCCCTTGATCATTAATTTAAAAAAAGTTTGTCCTGAAAATCAATTGTTTCAACATTATTTTATATGCATGTATATAATGACATGATTGATGTTTTATGTACAAGATGTTTATTTGTATAGACTACACCCAATATAGAATAGAAGAGGAATTTGAATTTCACCAAATTAAATTAGATTTCCTTTAATTCAAACAATTCTGTATCATATTTACTTCTTCAATTCAAATTCAAAAAAGCATTCACAATTAAATTCTGAATTGAGCCCAACCCTGAGTGAGTATGGGTGTGAGAGTGTAGAGAGAGTTACCTGGCCTCGTAGCTACAGGAGGCAATCTCAGCCATAGAGAGGCAGGTTGTGTCCGGGTCCACACCATTTCCGTGGGAGACGTGACTCTCGGCCGAGGTCATGTCCTCCAGGTCCCCATCCTTCCTCTCTGAGACACCTGCATGGGAGTATTTCCTCTGGTAGTACTGCAGCTCCAGCTGGCGGTCAACACCAGGCCTCTGAGCGACTCTGCCTGGACCACGGTTACTGGTCACAGCTACTGGCTTCCCTGGGGGGAGGAGAGGAGGTGGGTGGTTAGTGGGCACTGGGAAGTTAAGGACTAGATTTGAGGCATAACAACAATACATGAGAACGTGTGCGCGCCTATAGGTGTGGGACTGGTACAATTACCGTATAACCGACGGTTATGCATGAAGGTCGTCAAGAAAATAAAATAACTGTCATAACCCTTAAGAAAAAAAAGAGGTGGAGGCCACTGTTGTCATGACATTGGCCTGTGGGTAAGGTTTATGACCCCCCCATAAATACCTTCCTTTCCTCTCTTGACTCTACTGAAGGACTCTTGAAAAGCCTTTGATAAACATAGAGAGTTGGGGAACATCAAAAGGTGGGGGGAAAGGAACCATATTTCAGTAATAGAACCAGTTGAAAATATGCGTTGGTACTTAATGAATATGATGTCAGTTCGGTTGTCATCTGAGACATTCTTATTAATGATAGAATGACAAACTGTATCCTGGAAAGTCTACACATTATAGTTATCAGATTCACATGGAATTGTTGTGCAATTTAAAATATGTTTAAATATGAAACTATTTGTGAAAAGATGAAACGTAATTTTAGCTTCCAAATGAGAGAATTGGGTTTTCATAAGGTTAGAGCCCTGCTCAATCAGTGGCCCGCCCCTGTGAAGAGACATTGGTTATAAACTATGAAACACACCCTTCTCTCCCTCCACTATATAAGCCCTTTACGAATATATAACTTTCTGCTCCGGGTACATTAGGGCGACGGTCCGATGTCAGAAGGATTCAGATAATAAGCTGTTCCGAGGACGTGAGGACGACGGTCCCACGTCAAAAGGACTAACATGTCAACTACAGAACTAAGCCAACCTCAGCGTGTGCTTTGGTTGCGAATGGTATGAACTTTGAACTCTTATTCACTACAGAAGTGATACCTCCTAGCCATTGAGTTAGCAACGGCCGCTGTAAACTTGGGCTAGGAAAGGACGGACGACGGATCCAATCTAACACACAACGACGATACTACAAAGTATCCAGTTTACCACCAGAGACATTCTTCCGAGGACAGGAAGATCTCTGTTGGGCAACACGGCCAGCATCTACGACCAACCTACCGAAGCGCAGCTCAGAGTAAACATTTATTGCATTCTCCTTTTCCAAATGGGCAGTAATTTAGAATGCATAAGATACTGTATTTACGATAGCATAGCTTCTCCCTTTGTTCCTCAGTCTTCCCGCTCTTTCACTCAAACCCAACCCCCTTTCCTTTGTGTAACCAGCCGTCATGTCGGCTCCGTCCACCAGGGACGTTTTCTGTATGACATAATTTGCATTCTGTGTATATGCAATTCTGTGTGATTATTTTGTAAATAAATAATTAAACCAAAGTTTGTATTGCTGATTCAACTTATTAGCCAGGGTTCGTGAAGATAACCAAGAATTTACAACTTTCAGATGAGACTGAAATAAGGTGACGATTAATATTGACTGCTATTGATGTAAAATATTACTAGGTCTTTCAGAGTTTATTCGGAAGATAACAGCTCTATAAACACTCTTTCGTGGTGCCCCGACTTTCTAGTTAATTATCTACCTGATTAGCTTAATCAGGTAATATTAATTAAAGATAAATGATTTTATAGAATAGCATGTCATATCACCTAATCCGGCATAGCCAAAGACACGACACTGTGTTCTTGGGGACCTTCAATGCTGAATATATTTTTTGGCCCTCTTCCCCAAATCTGTGCCTCGACACAATCGTGTCTCGGCGCTCTACAGACAATTCATTCAGTTGACAGCACTATCAAATCATGTCATATCAATTGAATTTACCACAGGTGGACTCCAATCAAGTTGTAGAAACATCTCAAGAATGATCAATGGAAACAGGATGCACCTGAGCTCAATTTCGAGTCTCATAGCAAAGGATCTGAATACTTTTTTCTCTTCATCTAAACTATGAAATAACACATGGAATCATGTAGTAACCAAACAAAAAAGTGTTAAACAAAACATATTTGATATTTTAGATTCTTCAGTAGCCACCCTTTGCTAAAAGTGTGCAAAGCTGTCATCAAGGCACTTTTTTGGTTACTACATGATTCCATATGTGTTATTTCATAGTTTAGATGTCTTCACTATTATTCTACAATGTAGAAAATAGTAAAAATAAAGAAAAACCCTGGAATGAGTAGGTGTCTTAACTTTTGACTGGTACTTTTGACTGAGACACACATATATATAAAAACTGGGTGGGTTCTAGCCCTGAATGCTGATTGGCTGACAGCCGTGGTATATCAGACCGTATTACACGGGTATGACAAAACACTTATTTTTACTGCTCTAATTACATTGGTAACCAGTTTAAAATAGTAATAAGGCACCTTGGGGGTTTGTGAGACATGGCCAAAATACCATGGCTAAGAACAGCCCTTAGCCGTGGTATATTGGCCACACCTCCTCGGGCATTATTGCCCATATATGGGCTTTTCTCCCATTTCTTATGGAGACTCTTCGGGTACGCTCGCTCAATATAAATGGCGCCAGAGAGGCGGGAAAGAGGAGTCTGTTGGGTGAATACACTACCATTCAGAAGTTTGGGGTCACTTAGAAATGTCCTTGTTTTTGAAAGAAAAGCAATTTTTTTCCATTTAAAATAACATCAAATCTATCAGAAATACAGTGTAGACATTGTTAATGTTGTAAATGACTGTTGTAGCTGGAAATGGCAGATTTTTTTATGGAACATCTACATAGGCGTACAGAGGCCCATTATCAGCAAGCATCACTCCTGTGTTCCAATGGCACGTTGAGTTAGCTATCAAATCAAAGTTTATTTGTCAAGTGCGCCGAATACAACAGGTGTAGACCTTACAGTGAAATGTTTACTTACAGGCTCTAACCAATAGTGCAAAAAAGGTAAGGTGAACAATAGGTAAGTAAAGAAATAAAACAGTAAAAAGACAGTAGCGAGGCTATATACAGACACCGGTTAGTCGGGCTGATTGAGGTAGTATGTAAATATGGTTATCTAATCCAAGTTTATCATTTTAAAAAGGCTAATTGACCATTAGAAAACCCTTTTGCAATTATGTTAGCACAGCTGAAAACTGTTGTTCTTATTAAAGAAGCAATAAAACTGGACTTCTTTAGACTAGTTGAGTATCTGGAGTATCAGCATTTGTGGGTTTGATTACAGGCTCAAAATGGCCAGAAACAAAGAATTTTCTTCTGAAGAAATGAGAGAGAAATGAAGGCTATTACATGCGAGAAATTGAAGATCTTGTACACTGCGGTGTACTACTCCCATCACAGAACAGCGCAAACTAGCTCTAACCAGAATAGAAAGAGGAGTGGGAGGCCCCGGTGCACAACTGAGCAAGAGTACATTAGAGTGTCTAGTTTGAGAAAGACACCTCACAAGTCCAACTAGCAGCTTCATTAAATAGTAATCTCAGACTGGCAAAAAAATTAAAAAGATTAAGATGGGCAAAAGAGCACAGACACTGGACAGAGGAAGATTGGAAAAAAGTGTTATGGACAGACAAATATAAGTTTGAGGTGCTCGGATCACAAAGAAGAACATTTGTGAGAGGCAGAAAAAATGAAGATGCTGGAGGAGTGCTTGACGCCATTGTCAAGCATGGTGGAGGCAATGTGATGGTCTGGGGGTGCTTCGGTGGTGGTACATTTGGAGATTTGTACAGGGTAAAAGGGATCTTGAAGAAGGAAGGCGATCCCTCCATTTTGCAACGCCATGCCATACTCTGTGGACGGCGCTTAATTGGAGCCAATTTCCTCCTACAACAGGACAATGACCCAAAGCACAGCTCCAAACTATGCAAGAACAATTTAGGGAAGAAGCAGTCAGCTGGTATTCTGTCTATAATGGAGTGGCCAGCACAGTCACCAGATCTCAACCCTATTGAGCTGTTGTGGGAGCAGCTTGACCGTATGGTACGTAAGAAGTGCCCATCAAGTCAATCCAACTTGTGGGAGGTGCTTCAGGAAGCATGGGGTGAAATCTCTTCAGATTGGCATTCTAGTTGTCAATTTGTTGAGGCAAAGGTCTGCAAGGATGTAATTGCAGCAAATTGAGGATTCTTTGACGAAAACAATTATTTCAATTAAAAATCATTATTTATAACCTTGTCAACATCTTGACTATATTTCCTATTCATTTTGCAACTCATTTCATGTATGTTTTCATGGAAAACAAGGACATTTCTAAGTGACCCCAAACTTTTGAACGGTAGTGTGTGATACACACAGTTGAAGTTGGAAGTTTACATACACCTTAGCCAAATAAACTCAGCCTTCACAATTTGACATTTAATCCTAGTAAATATTCCCAGTTTTAGATCAGTTAGGATCACCACTTTATTTAAAAAATGTGAAATGTCAGAATAATAGTAGAGAGAATTATTTATTTCAGCTATTATTTCTTTCATCACATTCCCAGTGGGTCAGAAGTTTACATACACTTAATTAGTATTTGGTAGCATTGCCTTTAAATTGTTTAACTTGGGTCAAACGTTTCAGGTAGCCTTCCACAAGCTTCCCACAATAAGTTGTGTGAATTTGGCCCATTCCTCCTGACAGAGCAGGTGTAACAGTCAGGTTTGTAGGCCTCCTTGCTCGCACACGCTTTTTCAGTTCTGCCCACACATTTTCTATGGGATTGAGGTCAGGGCTTTCTGATGGCCACTCCAATACCTTGACTTTGTTGTCCTTAAGCTATTTTGCCACAACTTTGGAAATATGCTTGGGGTCATTGTCCATTTGGAAGACCCATTTGCGACCAAGCTTTAACTTCCTGACTGATGTCTTGAGATGTTGCTTCAATATATCCACATAATTTTCCATCCTCATGATGCCATCTATTTTGTGAATTGCACCAGTCCCTCCTGCAGCAAACACCCCCACAACATGATGTTGCCACCCCCGTGCTTCAAGGTTGGGATGGTGTTCTTCGGCTTGCAAGCCTCCCCCTTTTTCCTCCAAACATAATGATGGTCGTTATGGCCAAACAGTTCTATTTGGTTCATCAGACCAGAGGACATTTCTCCCAAAAGTACAATCTGGCTTTTTATTGCAGTTTTGGAGCAGTGGCTTCTTCCTTGCTGAGCGGCCTTTCAGGTTATGTGAATATAGGACTTGTTTTACTGTGGATATAGATACTTTTGTACCGGTTTCCTCCAGCATCTTCACAAGGTCCTTTGCTGTTGATCTGTGATTGAGTTGCACTTTTCGCACCAAAGTACGTTCATCTCTAGGAGACAGAACGCGTCTCCTTCCTGAGCGGTATGACAGCTGCGTGGTCCCATGGTGTTTATACTTGCGTACTATTGTTTGTACAGAGGAACATGGTACCTTCAGGCGTTTGGAAATTGCTCCCAAGGATGAACCAGACTTGTGGAGGTCAACAATTATTTGGCTGATTTCTTTTGATTTTCCCATGATGTCAAGCAAAGACGCACTGAGTTTGAAGGTAGGCCTTGAAATACATCCACAGGTACACCTCCAATTGACTCAAATGATGTCAATTAGCCTATCAGAAGCTTCTAAATTCATGACATAATTTTCTGGAATTTTCCAAGCTGTTTAAAGGCACAGTCAACTTAGTGTATGTAAACTTCTGACCAACTGGAATTGTGATACAGTGAATGATAAGTGAAATAATCTGTCTGTAAACAATTGTTGGAAAAATTACTTGTGTCATGCACAAAGTAGAAACGAGTTTTAATGACTCCAACCTAAGTGTATATAGACTTCCAACTTCAACTGTATGTATGTATGTATGTATGTATGTGTGTATGTATGTATATTTTGTGCTATTCAAACGGTTATTACGGTGACTGTGGTCATTTGGCTGACCAATAACTGTCACCCAAAATTCCATGACCGTCACGGCCCTGTGTGTGTGTGTGTGTGAGAGCGTGCGTGCCTTTGAGGTCGGGCCTGTGTCTGATCCCCACAGAGACAAAGAAACAGTCCATGTCCACATGCAGGATACAGGACTGAGGGCCAGGAGCAGCTGACGAACCTGAACAACAAACACAGACAGACAAATCAGGAGAGAGAGACAGACAGACTTGTAACATACACAGAATAAGAAACACACACACACACACACACACACACACACACACTAACATGTGCAGTCAGAAGTAAATGTACACACAGCTACTCCTGTAATCAGGTCAGCAAAACGCTCAGACTCACCCTTCCATTAAACGACATTAACAACATGCAGAATGTTTCCACTGACATTTGAGAGACATGACTGGACTGAGTAATCAGAATTCACATGCCATCACACAGAGACCATCCAATCCAATGCCTCCCATCCAAACACACACTCCTCTTCCTTACCCTCTCTCCTCTGGCGTTTGAGCCTGTCTCTCCCGGGGAATGTGGCGCCCCCTGTGGCCCTCCTCCTGCTCTGCAGCGTGTTGACATACTCAGAGAACTCACTCCTCCATGTGGAGATGTGATGTAGACGAGAGTGGGAGTAGAACTCTGAGATGATCCCCCCTGTCTTCGCCAGTGCTGATTGGTGGTCGCTGTCTGGAGGGGCGGGATTTGAGGGAATAGCTGATAAGTTGTTGGTTTCAAGAGGGGCGGGGTTAGGAGCAAAGGCATTGTGGTGACTGCCATTCAGACGGACAGGGGAAGGGGAGCGGTTTGGGTTATCAAGGGGGAGGGGCTTCTCAGGAGGGGAATCTGATTGACGGGGCTTCGGAGGTGGGAGATCGAGGGGGCGGGATGCCAAGGCAGCCGTCGCCTCCTGATAGGTGGGCGGCGGGGGTTTGGGTCTCTGTTCATTGGCCAGTTGTGCGTGGTGTCTGTGGTGAGACACAAGGGGAGGGGTTGCGTTTCTGGGGGGGCTCTGGAGAAGTTTGGGGGGGTCAGATTTCAAAGGGGAGGTGGATAGGGGGCTGGCAGGATGCAGGGACACAGACCCCCCCGTGGACTTCCTGTCAGGGTTCAGGAGTGTGTCTGTGGGTCGTGTGGGGTTGGGGGAGAGATCCAGAGGCTTTAAGGCACCATTCACAGGGTGGGCGTGACCGTTGGTCAGAGGGGGGTCCGTTGCCCCTCTGGTGGGTCTGACAGGACAGGGGTCCTCCCCGCCCCCCTCTTGCACCCAGTTTATTTGGGCGGTCCTCGTCTTGTCATAGGAGGTCAGTAATGATCCATTTCTATAGGACAGAGAGAGAAGTGGGAATTCAGAATCACAACCTGGAACCAATGTTCTTTATGTGCACCCTACTTTTCTATGTTATTATGCCAGCACCAATATACATATATCAATACACACATACACAAAACACACTCACAGTCTGAAGTCCAGATCCCGGTAGCTGTGCTGGAGGTGGCTGGAGAAGGAGAGGCTGGACTGAGGTTGCGCATGCCCAGGTTTAGAGTGCTCATGGCTGGGGTGAGCTGGGACGGGACCGGGGGTCTGTAAGTGGGTGTCGGCTGGAGCAAGAGGCCGGATGCAGCCTGGCTTGGGCTGCCCTTGGCTGGGTGGGTGATGGGGGATGTGTCCTGGGTCAGAGTAGATGTGATTGGAGGAGTAGGGGCTAAGGAGGCAGTGTCCTGGGCTAAAGTGTCTGGACTGAGGGTTGAGGTGACTGGGGAGGGGGAGGGGGAGCGAGGGGCTGGGCTGGGGGTTGAGGTGACTGGGGAGGGGGAGCGAGGGGTTGGGCTGGGGGAGGAGATTGTCTATGTGTAGATGACTGTGGCTGGATGTGGGAGTGTGTTGGCTGGATAGGGGCTTCCCAAGGCTGGGGGCTGGGTTGTTGAGGCCAGGTATGAGGTTATTGAGACTGGGTACAGGGAGGCTGTGGCTGGGTCCTGCTGCCTCCTGGCCCTGGCGAACACACACACTGGGGAAGCTCAGGCCTTTCTGCTTGGCATAGAGCTGGTACTGCAGGTAGGACAGGAGATGGCCAGCCTTGATACTGAAGGTGGGAAAGAGGAAAGTTCAAACACTATACGTAGATTACATTACACAACACACAACCCTACACCCACCTGTCAGTGATCCACTCAGGCCGGACCACCTTCTGGGCCCTCAGCTCCTGTATCTTGCTGTTGGGCAGGTTGGTGGCGATTATGTGGGTTGTCTTGGAGCGGGAGTAGTACATGTGAAACTGACCCCCATGCAGCATCATCAGCCTGCGCAGCTCGTCCGCACTGGGGTCTAGGTATAGAAATAAGAAATAGAAGAATTGGACTAGCGCTGATATCCACATTCTACTCTTTATAATTCTATGCTCACACACAGTCAAAAGCCAGAGAGGAAGAACAGGAACAGACATCAAAGAGCAGGGTAAAGCATACACACATTTAGTACCAGTCAAAAGTTTGGAAACACCTACTCATTCAAGGGTTTTTCTTTATTTGTACTATTTTCTACATTGTAGAATAATAGTGAAGACATCAAAACTATGAAATAACACATGGAATCATGTAGTAACCAAAACAAAAAAAAGTGTTACACAAATAAAAATATATTTTGTATTTGAGATTTTTCTAAGTAGCCACCCTTTGCTTTGATGACAACTTTGCACACTCTTGGCATTCTCTCAACCATCTTCGAGGTAGTCACCTGGAATGCATTTCAATTAACAGGTGTGCCTTCTTAAAAGTACATTTGTGGAATTTCTTTCCTTCTTAATGCGTTTGAGCCAATCAGAAGATAGTCCTTATTATAGCAAGAACAGCTTAAATAAGCAAAGAAACGACAGTCCATCATTACTTTAAGGTCAGTCAATCATCAAAATTTCAAGAACTTTCAAAGTTTCTTCAAGTGCAGTCGCAAAAACCATCATGCGCTATAATGAAACTGGCCCTCATTAGGACAGCCACAGGAAAGGAAGACCCCGAGTTCTCTGCTGCAGTCTGCTGTCCTCACATGCTTCAAGATGGCCACCATTGTTCCTGGACCTAAGAAGGCAAAGATAACTGAACCTAAATGACTATCGCCCAGTAGTACTCACTTCTGTCAACATGAAGTGCTTTGAGAGACTAGTCAAGGATCATGTCACCTCCACCTTACTTGTCACCCTAGACCCATTTCAATTTACTTGTCCTAATAGATCCACAGACAATGCAATCACCATCGCATTGCACACTGCCCTATCCCATCTGGACAAGAGGAATACCTATGTAAGAATGCTGTTCATTGACTATAGCTCAGCATTCAACACCCTAGTACCCTCCAAGATCATCATCAAGCTTGAGGCCCTGGGTCTGAACCCAGCCCTGTGCAACTGGGCCCTGGACTTCCTGACGGGTCGCCCCCAGGTGGTGAATGTAGGAAACAACACCACTTCGCTGATCCTCAACACTGGGGCCCCCAGAAGGGTGCGTGCTTCGCCCCCTCCTCTACTCCCTGTTCATTTACATTTACGTCATTTAGCAGACGCTCTTATCCAGAGCGACTTACAAATTGGTGCATTCACCTATGATATCCAGCGGAACAACCACTTTACAATAGTACATCTATATCTTTTTTTTGGGGGGGGGTTAGAAGGATTACTTAATCCTATCCCAGGTATTCCTTAAAGAGGTGGGGTTTCAGGTGTCTCCGGAAGGTGGTGATTGACTCCTCTGTCCTGGCGTCGTGAGGGAGCTTGTTCCACCATTGGGGTGCCAGAGCAGCGAACAGTTTTGACTGGGCTGAGCGGGAACTGTGCTTCCTCAGAGGTAGGGAGGCGAGCAGGCCAGAGGTGGATGAACGCAGTGCCCTTCTTTGGGTGTAGGGACTGATCAGAGCCTGAAGGTACGGAGGTGCCGTTCCCCTCACAGCTCCGTAGGCACGCACCATGGTCTTGTAGCAGATGTGAGCTTCAACTGGAAGCCAGTGGAGTGTGCGGAGGAGCGGGGTGACGTGAGAGAACTTGGGAAGGTTGAACACCAGATGGGCTGCGGCGTTCTGGATGAGTTGTAGGGGTTTAATGGCACAGGCAGGGAGCCCCGCCAACAGCGAGTTGCAGTAATCCAGACGGGAGATGACAATTGCCTGGATTAGGACCTGCGCCGCTTCCTGTGTGAGGCAGGGTCGTACTCTGCGAATGTTGTAGAACATGAACCTACAGGATCGGGTCACCGCCTTGATGTTAGCGGAGAACGACAGGGTGTTGTCCAGGGTCACGCCAAGGCTCTTAGCACTCTGGGAGTGTTCACCCATGACGGCGTGGCCATGCACTCCTCCAACTCAATCATCAAGTTTGCAGACGACAACACAGTGGTAGGCTTGATTACCAACAATGATGAGACAGCCTTCAGGGAGGTGGTGAGGGCTCTGGGAGTGTGGTGCCAGGAAAATAACCTCCCTCTCTTAACTTCAACAAAACAAAGGTGGTGATCATGGTCTTCAGGAAACAGCAGAGGGAGCACCTCCCTTTCCACATCGATGGGACCGCAGTGGAGAAGGTGAAAAGCTTCAAGTTCCTCTGCGTACACATCACTGACGATCTGAAATGGTCCACCCACACAGACAGTGTGGTGAAGGCGGCGAAACAGCGCCTCTTCAACCTCAGGAGGCTAAAGAAATTTGTGTTGGCACCTAAAACCCTCAAACTTTTACAGATGCACAATTGAGAGCATCCTGTCAGGCTGTATCACTGCCTGGTACGGCAACTGCACCGCCAACAACCGCAGGGCTCTCCAGAGGGTTGTGCGGTCTGCCCAACGCATCACCGGCGTCAAACTACCTGCTCTCCAAGACAACTACAGCACCTGATGTCACAGGAAGGCCAAAAAGATAATCAAGGTCAACAACCACCTGAGCCCCTTCCTGTTCACCCCGCTATCATCCAGAAGGCGACGTCAGTAGAGGTGCATCAAAGCTGTGACCAAGAGACTGAAAAACAGCTTATATATCAATGTCATCAGACTGTTAAATAGCCATCATATGCACATTAGAGGCTGCTGCCCTATATACATAGACTTGAAATCACCAATAAGAAGAGACTTGCTTGAAACACGAGCAATGGAGATTAGACCGGTGTAAATCTGTCCTTTGGTCTGATGAGTCTAAATTTGAGATTTTTGGTTCCAACCGCCGTGTCTTTGTGAGATGCAGAGTAGGTGAACAGATGGATATCAGCATGTATGGTTCCCACCGTGAAGCATGGAGGAGGTGGTGTGATGGTGCTTTGCTGGTGACACTGTCAGTGATTCATTTAGAATTCAAGGCACACTTGACCAGCATGGCTACTACAGAATTCTGCAGCAATACACCATCCCATCTGGTTTGCGCTTAGTGGGAGTAATCATTTGTTTTTCAACAGGACAATGACCCAACACACCTCCAGGCTGTGTAAGGGCTATTTGATCAAGACGGAGAGTGATGGAGTGCTGCATCAGATGACCTGGCTGCCACAATCACCCAACTTTTTGGGTTACTACATAGTTTATGTCTTCGCTATTACTCTACCAGATAGAAAATAGTAAAAATAAAGAGAAACCCTTGAATGAGTAGGTAGAGAGAGGAGATTATTTCCATGTACTCCCCTGTGATACTCTTAGAAATCATTTACATATCCAATTTATATTTCCTGTAGGTTAAAAGAAAGAGGAGATGGAAGAAGAAAGACAAAAGCTAAATGAGGGGAAAGAGTGAAAGGTGGAAAGAGGAATGAGAGAAGAAATGGGGTAAAAATGGAAAAGTGGAGATGAGGGGGAAAGAGAAAATAATGAAAGATAAGAGATTGGGATAAAAGGAGAGAAGGGAAGGCAGTGTGGGAAAATAGAATACAGAGGTAGAACGTGTCGACCGCACAGCAATCCCAACAAAGCCTTCTATGGCTTACCTAACAACTGAACCCCATCTATTGTACGGTCCACACGCACAAAGTCCATACATTGCAGTTACACACCCGCCCAGTCTTTCTAGAGAAATAATTGCAATCAAAGTAAAATTGCTTAGAAAGTATAAATGGGTTACTAGCTCCATTAAAGCATTAAGGACTGTATTTAGTATCCATAGAAGGGATAAGGATAGAATCAATGGGAGAAGGGTGGGTATGGTGTAAAGGCGTGCACATGCTTCCCATCCCAGACAGATAGGAACAGTTTGGGTATATATTATGACGACATTTAGTGACGTTTTTGTTCATTTTGATCCTCGGAAGGGTTTTTTCCGGCTGTTCATGCACACAGAAAATGATCGAGGCAAGCTGAAGTCGGTAGCCGAAGTCAACGCCCCTTCGACGGTGATTGGTCAACCGAAGGGATTCTTCAATTAAGTGTTCGTTGTCAATCAATGAGATGTGCATGAAAACGAGGCCTATTTTTCCACTTGAGAAATACTGCACCAAACATCTTAGTTAGATGCGACTTATATCTCTGCAAAAACATCAGAATAAATGACAGATTTCTTGATTTATCTTAGATTAATTCTGACTATTTTGAGGAAGTGTATGCTTGCTACAGCATCTCAAGATGGACAAACAGTACTATTGCCGCTTTGTCTCATTTTTCAAGCGAAGGTCTTTTCAGGGAGTAGGCGAGTGCACTCGTTCGGGTGGCCTAGCCAGACCATGCTGACGCCTTAACGGCCATGTGTCTCACCTGTGTACCCGTTGACATAGATGGCCACCCCAGTGAAGATGCTAGGGCAGGCTCCATCTTTCTGTTTCTCTCTGGGGGCGTCCATCTTAAACTGCTCATCCAGCTTGGACACCTTAGCAGCCATGTAGCCACCCTACACACACATTTTACATTTAAAGTCATTTAGCAGATGCTCATATCTAGAGCAACTTACAGGAACAATTAAGGTGAAGTGCCTTGCTCAAGGGCACAGACAGATTTTTCACCTGATCGGTTGCTAGCCCAACGCTCTTACCGCTAGGCTACATGCCGCCGGTACACACACACACATTTTAGAATTTGTTCTAACAAGAAACCCTGATATTCTCACTGCAGACTGATAGTCACACATGCAACAGGCCTCCAGGCCTCCAGTCAATAAAGTGGCAAATTAAGGAGGCAAACCTGGGTTGGCTTATCATGCATGACATACACAGAGAACTACCATAAAATTCTTAGCCTCTCCTTTCTCATCAGCAGTCATAAGTATACATAATCACACAGGTATCAACCTAAGTTGTTTGCACAATTCATTATGCTCTAGCAGTACCATATTATCCCACTGAGCTAAAGTGAGCCAATGTAACGGATAATGCCACGCTCATGGGTCTCCATGGCAACGGAAACAGGAAGTTACTCACCCTGGAAGCCCAACCGTTGTCATCCCTGTCCCTCTTCCTCCGCCCATCTCGACTCATACTGAGAAACACCTGGGAGAGGACGAGACAGAGAAGAATAGTCTGTTTTAGGTAGCCATCTCTATGACGATGAGGCAGTCCGTGTAAGAGAATCCACACAGATACACTTTGTTATCAGGTTTTTAGGTGATTGATCAGCCAACTTCAGTACACTAATTAGGCTTGTATTGTAATTAGTGATCGATACCGGGAGATTTACATCAGGCCCCGCCCTAGAAGAACAGTACAACAGTGTGTGTGGGAAAGTGTGGTGACCAATGCTTACTTACCATACCATTTTACCTTCCTTGGTCTGTCATTTTGTCCCTCAAAACACACACTCTACAACATGTGGGTGCCTCTATCTCAGATGGTGTGATTATGATGAAACAATCCTCATCCTCTCCTCCTTATTACATTATTCTAATTATCCGTCTGGACCCTTCAATTCTGGCCTTGAGCATTGTAGCTCTCATCTCAAAACAGATGTATCTTCAAACCCCCTTCTATTGGGCTTTCTGAGTTCAATCCATCAGACTGTTGTCCAACTTCACATGAGGGTGTTTCCTAGCTCAAGGAGAGATCAGAAACTTTTGATTTTGGAGTGTACTCTCCCTTTAGCACTGACCCTAGCCTCGGTCTGTGACCCATGTCTCAACCGGAGGGAGTGGCCCAGTAAGCCTATTAGTCCTAATCTAGGCCCTGAGAGAGGGAGCCTGAACGCCCACCATCAAGAAACCCAAAGCAGAGAATGGCACATCTGTTGAATGAATAGGCAGACACAGTCAGGTTTGACACTGATTGTCTGTGTTCCCAATCTGCTCATCACCTGTAGCTGGCTGCCATGATTACAGCGTGTGACTTATATCCTGCCAGGGCCAGGTGCTCCAATCATGCAAATGAGCATGAGCAGGAAGAACACACTCAGGTCAGTTCAAAGGGAGGTGACATCAAACATTGGGAGAATCTTAATTGCATACTCCTCACATCCTCACCTTCTCAAAAGCCATTGGATGAGAAAACCCAGAGGTCCCAACCCTTTGCCCTTCTCCTCCAATTGGGTTTTTGAGAAGGAGGCGAGAGGACACAAGGAGTATGCAATTGAAATTCTCCCAAGAAAGAGAAAATGAAGGAAGCCGAATGAAAAAAAGGATGGATGTAGCCTTGGGTAGAAATGTTATGGACAAAGGCACATAAAAAAGGATGACGGGGGACAGAAAATTACATCTGCAGATAACCTATACGGAGTAGAAAGCAGTAAGGAAGAGGTGGAGATATGGGGTTAAATCTAAGACTACATCCCATCCATGGACAGGTAATCAATCAGACAAAGCATCTGAGAAAGATTGACTATCCTACGCCTGTCTGTCTTTTTATTCAAGCCCTGCAATATTTGCTGGGTTAGGATCAGCTTTATCTGGCGCTGTTATGACCTTTAACATTATGAGCTAAAAATACACCCGTCTCCAGAACAGTTCTAACAGGCCTCCCGCTGTATTACTACTACCTGGACTCTGCAGCAGCATATAAGCAGTGTGATGGCTGGACCATAGACATAGATAGAGGACTCATCTTTGTATCTGTGCCATTATAGTGTTTGTGACAGCTTGGACAGCGCCATTGAGGTTCCATTTTGAAGTAGTACATTTTCTTCTTCAAGATTGTCTGATCGTGCCTAATGACATGACTCCAACGGGGTCACCAGGAGGGATCAGCTAATAAAATTGTAAGTCCCATCCAGTTGACTACATTACAATAGTGGAAGCCCTCAATGGTGCTGCCCATGCTAATACAGCCTTTTGGCCACTAGAGGGCTCTATCATTCTCTATGGGCTGGACACCTGCCAGACCGTCTGTCCTGCTGTGCCACGCTCAAATGAGTCCCCACAGAAGCACAAATGGCCCACAGCTGGTGGACTGCAGGTGTCACAGTGTAACCTGGCTCCAAAGTATTGTGGTACAAAAGGACCAAATTGGTTCCTGCCTCCAGGAAGGAGTCCATCTTAAGTCAACTCCAAAGGCTGGTACCAAGAATTCATCAGAGGCATAGACAGTTAGATATGAGAGAGATGCTGGGGGTGAGAGGGGACAGAGAATGTACTTACTAAAGCAGGCAGTCAGAGCAATTATTGCTGATTTCCATTACAAAGAAAATGAAAATTAGTACAAAGAGCAGAGCAGCAGACACCAGTCTAACTGCAGCCTCTTTTTGAAAGAGGGCTGTTATGGAGCATGCTTTGTACAGTGCCACCACTGCTCTCCTCGCTGACTGTACTTACTGGACTGAAAATTCTAAAGTAAGCAGGTTGCAGGAGTCATACTTGCTAGAGTTGGCTACAGGTCTAGCTAGCCCCCCTCCCTGCTCCCTCCCTCCTCGAGCAGAACACAAACAAAGATTTGTGGTCGACCTGCATGGCGAGCACTGCCTGGACACACGAATGGGCTTGATTTTACTTTAAGCTAGATATAGCTATGCATACGGACTAGCATTGACGATTTCCTAAATGAAAAGACAGCTGACCCCAATCACGTCCACTATGTGTGTAGCTAAGCTTGTTAGCTAGATCCACGCCTGGTTCTGTGTGGGAAATGTATTGCTTGCTTCGTCATGTCTGTTAGCTAGTGTGGTCCCATGTGATTTTGACTACCACAGACCTAAAAAACTCAACTAGCCACGTTACTCTCGAATGAAGACTGTCAAAAAAAAGGCAAGCAGAAAGACAGATATTAAGCAAATCAAGCTAGCTGCAGAGTTAGCTGGTAAATAACAAATGTAACCGAATGAATCGTGTCGCAGCGCTACAGAGTATAATTTCAGACTGTGCACAGATTCTGTGTGCAGTGAGGACACGTTGCTTATGTCGAAATGATGTTACATAATTGTCCAACAATGAATAAACAGTAGGTGCACGAGTGTGTGCTACAAAGTGTCCACACTGTACTGTTCCCATTGTAAAAGCGGAAGTCACTTTGCTACTCACCTTCTCTCTTTTACTGACTTGATCTTGTGCTGAAATCAAACAGCTAAATGTTGTTCTCGCAGGCTGGATTCTTCTTCTAAATGGGTCTATGCGGTGGAGTTATTCCCTATTTTGAGTTTAGTGTAACTGTTGTGGTCTTCCTATTTTGACATGCTCTTGAATAATCTCCGATCACCTTTCTCCGTGTGCTCTCCATTTTCAGCAGCCCGTCTGCTTTTTCTCTCTACCTCCCTTCTCTCCCTCCTTCTCTCCCTCTCAACTCCCTGGCTCCTCCCCTCACTGTTTAGCGCCTGAACGCGTCCTCCCTGTCGGGTCAGTGACAGCTCCCATTGCCGCTGGCTGTGGTTATCGCGCCACCCCGTGGCGAGTCAACAACACTACACTTGACGCAGCGCTGTGAAAGGCCACGTCCCATTTCATTGCCACTTTCCCCTAGCCTTTATTAGCTCGTCGGCCTCCACCGCATAAAGGAGTAGTTATTGCGCCACTTAAACTGGAGAAGGGTCTGAAAATTGAAATGGAATTGGGTCAAAGAGGTTAGGGACGACGGTATGTTGTGGGCTACTATCTCACGCCCGCACGTCCCTGGTTTTAATGTCTATGGCACGTCCTCATTGAGTTGGCCATAGAGGAAGTGTCGAACATGTCAAAAATAAGCCTAATGCGTTTGTATGGGCTTATTTTGGACCTGCGTGCTTTCCCGCCTTTGGGACAACGACTCCCATTGTTAAGGCGGAGACACGAGCTCTCGTCATTATATACAGATCTCTGACTGGTCTTTTACTGTTACTGCATCCAGCATACTGGCCCCCGAAAACACGCACACACACAAATTACCTCGACTAACCTGTTCCCCCGCACAATGACTCGGTACCCCCTGTACACTACAGCCTCGTTTTTGTTATTTTATTGTGTTACTTTTTATTGTATTTTTTACTTTAATTTATTTAGTTAATATTTTCTTAATTATATTTACTGAACTGCGTTGTTGGTTATGGCAGTGGACAGTGGTTAAGGGCTTGTAAGTAAGCGTTTCACGGTAAGGTCTACACCTGTTGTATTCGGCGCATGTGACAAATACAATTTGATTTGGAAACTGAAAAACGCAATACACAATCTGCATATAATATATGGTAGCCATGTCTCTCGGGCAAAAGAAATCCATGCAGGCAGCCAAGAAGAGGACTAGAGTCGCAGAGTCCAAATATAGGGCTGCGTGTAGACTAGGCCGAGTGTGTAACAGATAGTGCGACAGAGAAATAATACTTTTAAAATCTTTTGTCTCGTGCATTGATGCAGACTGGCCACTAGCCAGTGTCCTCAGAAACCCTAGCCCAACCAGACAGCAGATGGCGCTATTATTCCAGCACGTGTACAGACTACACACAATGACGCACGGGCGACATACATGCGGAGAATACCGAAACGCCGTGGAGCTATGATACTTCCGTTCAGTCCAGTGTAGGCCTACCGACACTGGGTAGGTAAACCGTTATCTCAAAAGTCTCTGTTGTAACCGTGTGGCAATATATATTATCAGCCGCTGAACATTAGTGGGCCTATGATGATTGGCCCTAATATTTTAGTCTATCCAATATTATGCAGATGTGAATAGCAACATCTAAACATCTCAAAATCAGTTCAATTACAATCTCTGCTCAAGTGATCTCACTGAATGGATGGCAATTTGGTCCCACGCACGTCATCGGGTGCAATGCCCATTCGTTATTTAATGTATAAACCCGTTAACCCCACAGAGGCGCAGTCCAGGAAATCCGATGCATGAAGTCAAAGCATATGTGATATTTCAGGTTTGTTCCACTGTCATGTTTCATCTACAGTAGCCAAATCTAAATATAGACTGTCTGATGCTTTTTAAAAATTCCTCTCTGGGTCTCATTGCGTTGCACCTGTCACGCGGACAGATGTAGGCTAGGCTACATCCTCCCCAGTCTCATTGGCTATTCCGAGTTGTTGCTATGGTTCCAGACAGCGGATGCTGAGGCTTGCCATAACAGTCTTCCTATTGGTGCAAAGGGCATCAGGGTAATAAGTGATGTCGAAAAAAGAACTAGCTCCATCAGACAACCTACTCAGAGAAAGAAAGACAGAAAGATGGGGGAGAGGGAAGGAGCAGAGAGGCTACCCACTGGGCACACACGTCAATTCAACACCTATTCCATGTTGGTTCAAAGTCATTTCGTAGAAATGACATGGAAACAACTTGATTCAACCACTGTGCCCAGTGGGTAGGGAGTCAGTCAGACAGGGAGAGATGAAGGAGAGAAGCACAGTCTGATCACAAATACATTTAACTGGAATACACACACACACACACACACACACACACACACACACACACACACACACACACACACACACACACACACACACACCTTCATCTAAATATTGAAAGTTGAGTGGGGACACTAATAGAATTTAGGAAATATCTGAGCGATTACTAGGTGTCAGTAAACATGTTCTATTTGGGGATAAATTAGACTTTAGGAGGTCATATACCAACATTGCTACAACAAACATGGAGATGCATACAAATTGCAATATCAAAAAGACATTTATGAAATACAATTCGGTATGCAACTTTTGATAATTACATTACACCATATTATAAATAATAATTTTGCATAGACAGGAACATGAATGCTGGCCCATCCACTTGGCAAAAAATCCAAATCAAAACCCATTGTTTTGGTATTTTTGTTAAAAACAAATAATCTGACACACCTATTGCACATAAAAAGACATCAAAAGGTGAAAGGCATCTCAAAATGTTCTCAAAAGAGCCATCTCACAGTGTAGTCATACAGAAAAGCTACCAGACAGTCCAAAATAAAACTCAAAATCCCAACTTCACCTTTCCCCTACTGAAACCATTAGTCCTGGTAAGGCCCATGGGAGATGTAGTCCAGGTCGTATGTCTGTTGTCCTTTTGTACAATAGACAAATCATGAAGTCCTCACAGGTGCACTGTACGATGTTTCTCTTCCATTTCCTTTTTAGACAGTTTCTGTGTGTGTTTTGTCATTACATATCTGGCACGTTTGGTAAAGCAGCGAGTTTGAAGGCATTGAATCCATGTGGATCTTTAAAGATCTGCACAGAGAATCCCAAGCGGAAGAGTAAAGATATACTAAAGCAGTTCCTTTGCCTTTGTAGGATTAACAACACCTTCCCCCTATACAAAGTGAAGCACTTTGAGCACCAGGAAAGGTGCTACTGTGTATAAATCCAATCCATAATTTATGATACATGCTGAGAATTGAAGTATTAATTGAAGTACTAATCCTTAAAACATAGAATACAGGTGGAATCCTCCATTTCTAATCACTTGTGTTCCTGTCTCCCTTCTTCCCTTAGACCAGGTTGTTGGGTCTCACCCATAAAGAATGATAGAGGCCTCCAGTGGCCAAAAGGCCGTGTTAGCATGGGAGCACCATTGAGGGCTTCCACCATTTTAATGCAGTCAACTGGGTGACAGTCAACTTCCTGTTGGAGTCATGTCCAATCGGCTCATCAGGAGGGATCAGCCAATTGTGAAGAATAAAATTGACTACTTAAAAATGGAGATGGCGCTGCCGGTGCGCTCACAGACGCCATAATGGGAACTATATAGGGATCCTTTCTCTATCATTCTCTATGGTCTCGCCCCTCCCTCCACTAACCCACATTGGCACTGATGCGTATCCACTGTAGAGCCTGTCTGGTGTACTGGACTGCATGAGCAATACTACTGTGGAGGGTCAACGGCCCCGACAGGGTGTTCAAGTAGTTAAAGAACTCTGGAAAGAGAGAGAGAGAGGGAGGGAGGGAGAGAGAGAGAGAGAGAGAGAGAGAGAGAGAGAGAGAGAGAGAGAGAGAGAGAGAGAGAGAGAGAGATAGAGAGAGAGAGAGAGAGAGAGAGAGAGAGAGAGAGAGTGAAAGAGATAGAGAGAAAGCGGGGGTTAGATCACATCTAATAAAACACTGAAACCTAGTCTCAACAAACTGATCTCTCTCTCTCTCTCTCTCTCTAAAAAAACCCCAAAGAGGTCATTTCAGTCCATTTATTCATTTGCTAATAAAGAGGTAGCCTCTCTTACCCTTGTTGTCTCTGGCAAGGCTATCTGCTACCTCCCAGTACTCATAGCTGTAGAGGACACTGTTGGTGATGTTGAGGTGGTTTGCTGCCATCTGGTGGATACGTTGGGGAATGCTGATGAGGGAGGAGGGGGAGCTGCCAGTGTGAGAGCCCAGGGTGAGGGCTGAGGGGCTGGGGGAGAGGGACGAGGGAGGTCCCCCTGTGCCCCTGTCAATGAGAAGAACACAATGATACTTCACTAAGGAGAGTCAAATCAACGTAATACTACGTTCACAAATACATTTGAGTGATTGAGAAAGAGAGCGAGGGGGAGAGGGGATAAGAGAGACAGAGAGCGAGTCTTTCTTACTTTCCCGAGTCGCTCCAGATTGGGGGAGTAGTAGGCACTTTTGGAGAACTCTGGGACGACAGATAAAACACATTTACAATCTAACCAATCTAATCTAACATGTCTGCTTTTAATTGCATCACACTAAATCCAGCAGTTAAGATAGCTGCTGGTGAGGTTTGTACCTTAAAGTAGTCCAATAAAGCTTTGGAATACTTCAGGGCGTGATCCTTCTTTAAACGAAACATCTGCCAGTATAGGAGAGCAAGGCACCGGAAACTAGGGAACACACACACACACACACAGAGAGAGAGAGAAATGCCCAGTAAATAAATACATAATCCACATCCCATAGGTGATTTATTTTCTAGGAGGGTAATAATAGACAAGAAATGACAAAGAGAAAGTGACATTAGCAATGTGCATGCCCCGCCCACCTCAGGATTCTCCCACCATTATTCCTCTGTTTTTGTGAGGTGTAAATTCACTTGTCAAATAATTGTTGCTGGACCGATTTATTTAAAAAGAAAAGCAACGCACATTATAATTCTTGCTTGTTTTTTTTAAATATATTTGTACCTTTTTATTTCACCTTTATTTAACCAGGTAGGCCAGCTGAGAACAAGTTCTCATTTACAACTGCGACCTGGCCAAGATAAAGCAAAGCAGTGCGACACAAACAACACAGAGTTACACATGGAATAAACAAACGTCCAGTCAATAACACAATAGAAAAAAAACAAAAAGCATTTCCCTGTTGATGTTATGATTGTGCATTATGCTGGCTCAAACACAAGCAAGTCCCCTTCAAAATGTCAGCAACGGCACATAGTGTTTTTTTTGTCTGAATCTATTCAATGCTGACGCTTGGACGCCCTCTGACGAACCATCAAACAGGCAAAGCATCAATACAGGACTAAGATCGAATCCTACTACACCGGTTCTGATGCTTGTCGGATGTGGCAAGGCTTGCAAACTATCACGGATTACAAAGGGAAACTCAGCCACGAGCTGCCTAGTGACACGAGCCCACCAGACGAGCTAAATGCCTTGTACGCTCACTTCGAGGCAAGCAACACTGAACCATGTGTGAGAGCACCAGCTGTTCAGGACAACTGTGTGATCACGCTCTCCGTAGCCGATGTGAGTAAGATGTTTAAACAGGTTAACATTAACAAGGCCGCAGGGCCAGACGGATTAAAAGGACGCATACTCAGAACATGCGCTGACCTGCTGGAAAGTGTCTTCACTGATATTTTTAACCTCTCCCTGACCCAGTCTGTAATACCTACATGTTCAAGCAGACCACCATAGTCACTGTTCCCAAGAACACCTAGGTAACCTGTCTAAATTACTGTCTCCCCGTAGCACTCACATCTGTAGCCATGAAATGCTTTGAAAGGCTGGTCATGGCTCACATCAACACCATCAACACCATCATCCCAGACACCCTGGACCCACTCCAATTTGCATACCTCCCCAACAGATCCACAGATGACGCAATCCTTATTGCTCTCCACATCGCCCTTTCCCACTTGGACAAAAGGAGCACCTATGTGAGAATGCTGTTAATTGACTACAGCTCAGCGTTCAACACCATAGTGCCCTCAAAGCTCATCACTAAGCTAAGGTTCCTGGGACTGAACACCTCCCTCTCCTGACGGGCCGCCCCAGGTGGTGAGGGTAGGCAACAACACATTTATCACACTGACCCTCAACACGGGGGCCCCTCAGTGGTGCATACTTAGTCCCCTCCTATACTTCCTGTTCACCCATGACTGCGTGGCCTCGCACGACTCCAAAACCGTCATTAAGTTTGCAGACGACACAACGGTGGTAGGCCTGATCACAGACAACGATGAGACAGCCTATAGGGAGCAGTTTCGAGACATGGCAGTGTGATGCCAGGACAACAACCTCTCCCTCAACGTCAGCAAGATAAAATAGCTGATTGTGGACTATAGGAAATGGAGGGCCAAGTACACCCCCATTCACATCGACAGGGCTGTAGTGGAGAGGGTAGAGAGCTTCAAATTCCTCGGTGTCCACATCACTAAGGATCTATAATGGTCCAAACACACCAACACAATCGTTTACAGGGCACGACAACGCCTCTTCCCCCTCAGGAGGCTCAAAAGATTTAGCATGGGCCCTCAGATCCTCAAAAAGTTCTACAGCTGCACCGCTGAGAGCATCTTGACTGGCTGCATCACCACTCGGTATGGCAACTGCTTGGCATCCGACCGCAAGGCGCTATATCACTGGGGCCGAGTTCCCCGTCATCCAGGACATCTATATCAGGTGGTGTCAGAGGAAGGCCCTAAAAATGGTAAAAGACTACAGCCATAGACTGTTCGCTCTGCTACCGCACGGCAAGCAGTACCGAAGTCTGGAACCAACAGGACCTTGAACAGCATCTAACTCCAAGCCATAAAACTGCTAAATAGTTAGTTAAAAAGTTAACCAAATAACTACCCAAACTATCCGCATTGACCCTTGTTGCAAAAACTTTTGGGACACATCACATACGCTGCTTCTACTGTTTATTATTTGTCACTTTATCCCTAGTTATATGTACATATCTACCTTATTTACCTCGTACACCTGCACATCATCTCGTTACTGGTACCCCCTGTATATTGCCAAGTTACCGTTACTCATTGTGTATTTATTATACATTTTATTATTGTGCTTAACTTTTTTATTATTTCTCTATTTTATTTCTCTCTACATTGTTGGGAAGGTATGTAAGCGTTTCTCTGTTAGTGTACACCTGTTGTTTAAAAAGCATTTAACAAATAACATTTGATTTGATTTGACAGGGATTAAATGCACAAACAATATTTATATCACAAGAAAGACAAGAAAGCGATTGTTGCACAGGTGGGTGTTAATTTTTGTAGAATTTGAAAAAGTTGAGATTTAATGTTTACAAATTAGGCCTAACTCAGCCACAATGGAAGCGCTCCCAAAAATGAACAATCAACATCAACTATTTCTGTGCTTGAAAATTCTAGAGCAGGGCATTTAGGTTAGGTGACTATCCTTTTCTCAAACACAGTCTCCATCTAATGTTGAATATGCATGAGGATTTGACAAAAACAATCATGATTATGAATCAAAACCTTGGTGAAAGCTGGGAGATTGTGAGGGGTTGGTAGGCCTACCATAGAAATATGCTGATTGTATAGAGAGTAGGCCTACTTTTATGCTATTCTTTTTAATTTTGCCCAAATTAGTTGGTATTTCCAGAAGTTTACTCCATCAATGTAATCACAAAATACATAAATAGGCCATATATGGTTTAAAGAAATGTTGGCATGGTTGTTTCAAAGAAGAAAACATTTGATATTTAACATTAAATTGAAATTGCCGCCTAAACTGTCTGGATTACATAGATTTTCTGGATCTCATTAAACAAAGGTTCAGTCAATGTTTCTTGGGTTTTTAAAATTCAAAACGCATTGAGTATCTTACCCCATTATGCAGCTTTTACATTGATCAGAACTTTATTTTTGACCTTTCACCAATTTGGACAATCGTTGCTAGTGACATACCACAGTACGGCCAACTGTTGGTCTTCCTGTCTGGCCCCTGGGCCAGAGTGGTTCTTCAGCTTCATGGCGTACCTGACAACCACAGAGGATCACTGTTACAGTGTGTGTGTGTGTGTGTGTGTGTGTGTGTGTTTGTGTGTGTGTGTGTGTTTGTGTGTGAGAGTGTCTGTGTGTGCGTGTGAGTGTGTGTTTGTCTCACCTGATAAGCTCTACTGTCTCTGCGTACATGGTATAGGGGGACTTGGCCTCCAGTGGTCCCTCCTCCATAGCTTTTCCACACTCCATGAAGGAGAGAGCAGCATCCACATAGTTCACTGCCTTCCCCAGCTTATCCACCTGAGACAGAGAGAGAGAGATACTGGGTAAGTGAGATAGGAAATGAATGAATTTGTAAAAGGGTCCTTATCATTTTAGCCAACTTATCTTAAAAATGTTACTGATATCTTTGAAACAGTCTTAAAGTGGCAATATGTAACTTTTTGGGCGAACCGACTAAATTCACATTCGGTTTGAAAGTAAGTCTAAGAAGCTGCAGATCTGTTCGATATGCGCTATTTCTATGCTTCCTGGTCTTAAGTTTTGTTTTTGCTTCTTTCCCTACCGTTTTTATTACACCAGCTTCAAACAACTGAAACAACAATATCTTTGCTTATGAAAAATATCTATTTCACAGCGGTTTAGATGGTACAATGATTCTCTACACTATACTAACTAGGTTGTTTTACATTTACATTTACATTTTAGTCATTTAGCAGACGCTCTTATCCAGAGCGACTTACAGTAGTGATTTTGTCACATAAACTGAAATTAGGCGAACTATCAGAGTTTTAGCAACCAGAAAATGGCGGAGCGATTTTTAACATTCCTAACTCAGTGTTAGAACAGTCCTTCTGGTCCTAATCCAGTCCTGAACCAGTCTCACCATGGCATCTGCACGGTGCTTCATCCTCTTGGCTTCATGCATGTAGTACTCAGCATGATGTGGGCTACAGAGGGATGGAGAGGGGGAGGAAGTCAATAGGAAAGAGCATATTATTAGGTGGTAGCTACTGACTGCTTCTGATGGTCTAGGTTGGGCTGTAGAATGTGGTCTTTAAGACTGACAGTGGCCTTATTTTTCAGTCAGGCACTCACGGTTCATGGTTGGTTACGGTTCCTCTCTGTCCCCCTGCCCGTTGTAAAGGAGGTCCCCATGGTTCACACTCGGGCTGAGGCTGCCCTGATACCCCAACACAACACTCAACCTCCATCTTAGGCTCTGGGTTCTGTGTTTTGATGGGGGGCTTGGTAGGGTCAGGGGTGTCAGAGAGAGGGGACATTGGCCTCTTACTGCCCAGATAGTCCTCCAAGAACCTGCTCACACATACAACCCCCCGGAAATACACAGTCAGTACGTTTTACAGTGTTTATGTATGCATCAGCGTGTGTATATATACTGCAGTTTTCACCTGGATTCACCTGGTCAGTCTATATCATGGAAAGAGCAGGTGTCCTTAATGTTTTGTACACTCAGTGTATATATGTGTGTTTGTGTGTATGTGTGTTTGTGTGTGTGTGTTTGTGTGTGTGTGTGTATTAGAGTGTGTATAAGTGTCAATGAGAGTGTGTATGAGAGTGTGTATACGTGTGTATGAGAGTGTGTGTTCCAGTCTCACCCGTTGTGTCTGGTGTCTGAGTGAGCGTCTAGACGTCTGTGTGTTGTAGACTCTGTGTGGGCAGAGGGGCCGTTGGTCTGGGAGTTGCTCCTCTTACTCTCTCTGTGGTGCTGGACTCCATTCTCTGACTAGGAGGAAACACGGATATTATGGCAGAACCACGGACACCAGGCTATTGTAGTTGTGAAGTAACAGTGACTTCAGGTCTCAGTAAAGGATGACATTAGTATTCCATGATAAACTAGCTACAGTGCAACTATCTTGTTTACACTGGAGGTCTATAGAAAAAAAGGAGTGTGTGTGTTACCTTGCGTTTCCTCTTGCTGTCTCCTCTCTCTGTCTCGGGGATGCACAGGTGTCTCATGGCTTCTTTCTGCTTGACAGAGGCAGAGGAGGAGGAAGAGTGTTTGTGAGAGGCTGGGGTGCCTGTCGTAGTATCAGGCACTCTGTTGAGCAGGGAGAGGTCTATCTGCACCACCAAGTTTCTCAGGCCTCGATGGGAGGCTGCGGCCAGCTCACGACGTCCAAACGGGACCAGGGTGTAGAGTTTCTGCTTCCCCTGGATTTGCTGCCCCTGGCCTGGGTTGGATGTGGTGGTGCGCCTGGGGTAGAGCACTCTGGGCCTGCTATCCGCGGGCCTCCCCGGGCCCTGGTACCCTCTCCTGGGGATGGGACGCTGGCTTGATGTGGAGTCAGCCGGGACTTTGGAGACGTTGGGAGGCAGATCGGGCTCCGAGTCGGACTCTGAAGAGGATGAGGAGTCCGTGGGTAGGACGACAGGAGTGGGGGAGGAGGGTGACGGTGGAGGGGAAGGGTCCGGCTGAGACTGTCTCTCTTCCTCCTCCTCACTCTTCCTCCTCCTCTTTTTCTTGGTCCCGTGGCGGTGGCGTTGTGGGTCGATGGGATGGTGGCGGCGCTCACTGTTGGTGTGAGGTCTCTGCTTGGGCTGGACCGCTTGCCATTCACCTCTCTGCTGCTGCTGCTCCTTCCACCTCCTCTTGCGCTTCTCCTCCTTCTCTCTCTCCTCCCTTCTCCTCTTTCTCTCCTCTACGTCCTCTTCCTCCTCTTCCTCTGAGCTCTGGACCCAGGGGTGTCTAAGCAACTGCTCCTCCGCCAGTCTTCTCTCTCCCTGTCTCTCCCCCTTTCTTTCCTTCTGTTTCTTCCCCTGCCTCTCTCCTTGTTTTTCTGTCTGTCTCTCTACCTCATGTTCCCCCTTTCCCCCTGTCTGCCTGTCTACCTTCCTCTTTGGTGCATGGGTTTCTCTCCGGTTGTCCACCTCCTGTTCTCTCTCCCTGGATTGGGGTTTCCTCTGTGGAAGCTTTGAGTGGGGAGCAGGGGCCCAGGACTTGACTTTGGGTCTAGGGCTGGGGCTGGATTTAGCGCGAGGCTCAGAACTAGCTTTGGAGTTAGGCAGAGAATGTGGCTTTGGGCTGGATTTGGAACAGTGACCAACTCTGCTGCTGGTCTCTCTGCTAGGGTCTGTGGTGGGTAAGTGCTTGGCCCTGGATGTGGGACTGAGACTGGTACTGAGTCTGGTTGTCAAACTAGGCCCATTACTGGGCCTGGGGTTGGAGTTGGAATTATGGCTGTGTCTGCTACTCTCCTTGGGCCTTTGTCCAGAGATTGATAGGTGTTGGCTTTTGGGGGCTAGAGTGCATGCGTGTTTCAAGCTAGGCTGAGAATGAAGCTTGGGATTCGAGTTGGGACTAGGCCTGGATCTGTGTTTGTGCCTGTGGCTCAGCTCAGCGCTCAGAGCAGGGGCTGCCTTGGCTGTGGTCTTGGGAGTGGGAACAGGCTGGCTCTGTGTGGATGTAGGCCTCGAGCTGTGCTGAGGCGGAGGCTGAGGATATGGACTGTGTCTTGGCTTGCTCTTGTGCTCAGTGCTGGGTACAGGGGCAATCCACGGCCTGATTTTAGGTCTATGGCTCGGGCTGGTTGTTAGGCTAGGCCACGTGGGAGGCCTGAGGCTTTCCTGATGAGGACTCCGAACCTGAGGATAGTGGCGGGGGCTAGAATGAGTAAGGCTAGGACTAGGACTCCTAGGGGGGTGCTGGGGAATGGAACTAAGGCTGCAGGTGGCTCTGGGGCTTGGGAAGGGGCTCGGACAGACACTGGGGACCGGGCTAGGAATGGGGCTGTGTCTTGGGGTGGGGCTAGGACAAGGACTGGAACAGGGGCTGGGGCTGGGGCAGGGGCTGTAGCCAGGGCTAGGCCGAGGGCTATGCCTAGGGCTGTAGTTGAAGCGCGGGCTGGAAACAAGGCTCTGGCTGGGGCTGTAGTCCTCTCGGATCCCCCAGGGTCTGGATGGAGATGGGGCTCTTTGGGGGTCTGGGGAGAGCGACCGGTGCTCTGTAGCTCTCTGGGTGTGGTCGTGATTGCTGGGATCCTGGTCGCAGGAAGACGATTCTTTGGGGACTTTTTTCAGCCACTTATCCAGCTGCCACTGAGTGGTGGAGGGGTGATATATCTGAGAAAACAGAGAGAGGAAGATGAGAGGATGGAGACGGATGACAGATTTAAGGAGAGAGGGATGAGGGGAGAAACAGGTATGCTCAACAACGGAGAGGAATCATGTGATACAGGTTGACTTTGATATATCCACATTGGTTTTAAATACTAACTTGCACTATAATTAACTTGCAGAAAGTGCTTGGACTATATTCAATCAAAACAGATAACCTGGTCTTGGGGTTAAGCCAAAAACAACAATCGTCCTGATCAGCGAGAAAAATACTATTTATATATATTTTTTAATTTATTTATTTCACCTTTATTTAACCAGGTAGGCTAGTTGAGAACAAGTTCTCATTTACAACTGTGACCTGGCCAAGATAAAGCAAAGCAGTTCGACACAAACAACAACACAGAGTTACACATGGAATAAACAAACATACAGTCAATAATACAGTAGAAAAAGTCTATATACAGTGTGTGCAAATGAGGTAGGATAAGGCAATAAATAGGCCATGGTGGCAAAGTAAATACAATATAGCAATTAAACACTGGAATGGTAGATGTGCAGAAGATGAATGTGCAAGTAGAGATACTGGGGTGCAAAGGAGCAAGATAAATAAATAAATACAGTATGGGGATGAGGTAGGTAGATAGATGGGCTGTTTACAGATGGGCTATGTACAGGTGCGGTGATCTGTGAGCTGCTCTAACAGCTGATGCTTAAAGCTAGTGAGGGAGATATGAGTCTCCAGTTTCAGAGATTTTTGTAGTTCGTTCCAGTCATTGGCAGCAGAGAACTGGAAGGAAAGGCGGCCAAAGGAAGAATTGGCTTTGGGGGGTGACCAGTGAGATATACCTGCTGGAGCGCGTGCTACGAGTGGGTGCTGCTATGGTGACCAGTGAGCTGAGATAAGGCGGGGCTTTACCTAGCAGAGACTTGTAGATAACCTGGAGCCAGTGGGTTTGGCGGTGAGTATGAAGCGAGGGCCAGCCAACGAGAGCGCACAGGTCGCAGTGGTGGGTAGTATATGGGGCTTTGGTGACAAAACGGATGGCACTGTGATAGACTGCATCCAATTTGTTGAGTAGAGTGTTGGAGGCTGTTTTGTAAATGACATCACCGAAGTCAAGGATCGGTAGGATAGTCAGTTTTACCAGAGTATGTTTGGCAGCATGAGTGAAGGATGCTTTGTTGCTGTCACATCCTGACCAGTATAAGGGTTATTTGTTATTGTAGTTTGGTCAGGACTTGGCAGAGGGTATTTGTTTTATGTGGTTCGGGGTGGTGGTTTTGTAGAAGGGTATTTGATTTATGTATTCCGGGGTTTTTGGGCACTGTTCTATGTTAATGTATTTCTATGTTTAGTCTAGTTAGTTGTATTTCTATGTTTAGGTTAATGGGGGTTTGGACTCTTAATTGGAGGCAGGTGCTTTCTCGTTGCCTCTGATTGAGAGTCCTATATATGGGTATGTGTTTGGTTTAGTGTTTGTGGGAGATTGTTTCTTGTTTTGCCTGTGTGAGCCTTACAAGACTGTTTTGTTGTTCGTGAGTTCTTCGTTGTTTGTTATTTTGGTGTTCACTTTATTTGAAAATAAATCAAGATGTGCATCCACATTCCTGCTGCGTTTTGGTCCTCCATTCCAGACGACAACCGTGACAGTTGCGAAATAGGAAGCCGATTCTAGATTTAATTTTTGATTGGAGATGCTTAATGTGAGTCTGGAAGGAGAGTTTACAGTCTAACCAGACACCTAGGTATTTGTAGTTGTCCACATATTCTAAGTCAGAACCGTCCAGAGTAGTGATGCTGGACGGGCGGGCAGGTGCGGGCAGCGATCGGTTGAAGAGCATGCATTTAGTTTTACTTGCATTTAAGAGCAGTTGGGAGGCCATGGAAGGAGATATATATATATATATTCAGATAAGCTTTTTCCCACAAAAATATTGATATGTTGAATGAAGGCCAGTGCAATAAAAAAAATCCTTGAAAATACAAATGTTTATAAAGTGTGTAGGGAGGAACAGGATGAAAGAAAGATGAGGAGGGTCTGTCTTATGGTCACACTGTTCTGTGAAGAGAGAGACTAAGGGGGAGGGAGCGATAGAGTGATAACATGAGAGAGAGAGACTAAGGGGGAGGGAGGGATAGAGTGATGGAATGAGAGAGAGAGAGAGAGAGAGAGAGAGAGAGCGAGACTAAGGGGAAAAGAGCAAGTTACAGTGACATGACAGTACATCACTGGGGCCAAGCTTCCTGCCATCCAGGACCTCTATACCAGGCGGTGTCAGAGGAAGGCCCTAAAAATTGTCAAAGACTCCAACCACCCTAGTCATAGACTGTTCTCCCTGCTACCACACGGCAAGTGGTACCGGAGTGCCAAGTCTAGGTCCAAGAGGCTTCTAAACAGCTTCTACCCCCAAGCCATAAGACTCCTGAACATCTAGTCAAATGGCTACCCAGACTATTTGCAGTGCCCCCCCCCCCCCCACCTCCCTCTCCACACCACTGCCACTCTCTGTTGTCATCTATGCATAGTCACTTTAACTAACTCTACCTACATGTACATACTACCTCAACTAACCGGTGCACCCGCACATTGACTCTGTACCGGCACCCCCCTGTATATATTGTTATTTTTTACTGCTGCTCTTTAATTACTTGTTACTTTTATCTCTTATTCTTATCCATATTTTTTGAAACTGCATTGTTGGTTAGGGCTCATAAGTAAGCATTTCACTGTAAGGTCTACACCTGTTTGATTTGATTGATTTGATTTGATGAGTAAACGATAGATTCCTTGAAAACCAGGACACACATTGGACTATTCCAAAACACTCAACCCATAGAACAAACACTACCAACACACATTACTCACTCCCAGTCCCGGCTTCACTCTTACCACCACAGTCAAAACTACACTGTACATGTGGAGTACTTTGAGAAAACACTGTACATGTGGAGTACTTTGAGAAAACACTGTACATGTGGAGTACTTTGAGAAAACACTGTAAAAACGGCCACTCGTTCAACCATAGTCTAAGAAGCTCAAACTTTGAACAGTGCCCTTTAAATTGACTACTTCTTCAACCCACCTTCATTTCCTACTACCACTGGAATCCACACACATCTGCCCTGACATTTCCTTCTACCACTGGAATCCACACACATCTGCCCTGACATTTCCTACTACCACTGGAATCCACACACATCTGCCCTGACATTTCCTACTACCACTGGAATCCACACACATCTGCCCTGACATTTCCTACCACCACTGGAATCCACACACATCTGCCCTGACATTTCCTACTACCACTGGAATCCACACACATCTGCCCTGACATTTCCTACCACCACTGGAATCCACACACATCTGCCCTGACATTTCCTACCACCACTGGAATCCACACACATCTGCCCTGACATTTCCTACCACCACTGGAATCCACACACATCTGCCCTGACATTTCCTACCACCACTGGAATCCACACACATCTGCCCTGACATTTCCTACTACCACTGGAATCCACACACATCTGCCCTGACATTTCCTACTACCACTGGAATCCACACACATCTGCCCTGACATTTCCTACTACCACTGGAATCCACACACATCTGCCCTGACATTTCCTACCACCACTGGAATCCACACACATCTGCCCTGACATTTCCTACCACCACTGGAATCCACACACATCTGCCCTGACATTTCATACTACCACTGGAATCCACACACATCTGCCCTGACATTTCCTACTACCACTGGAATCCACACACATCTGCCCTGACATTTCCTACTACCACTGGAATCCACACACATCTGCCCTGACATTTCCTACTACCACTGGAATCCACACACATCTGCCCTGACATTTCCTTCTACCACTGGAATCCACACACATCTGCCCTGACATTTCCTTCTACCACTGGAATCCACACACATCTGCCCTGACATTTCCTTCTACCACTGGAATCCACACACATCTGCCCTGACATTTCCTACCACCACTGGAATCCACACACATCTGCCCTGACATTTCCTTCTACCACTGGAATCCACACACATCTGCCCTGACATTTCCTTCTACCACTGGAATCCACACACATCTGCCCTGACATTTCCTACTACCACTGGAATCCACACACATCTGCCCTGACATTTCCTTCTACCACTGGAATCCACACACATCTGCCCTGACATTTCCTTCTACCACTGGAATCCACACACATCTGCCCTGACATTTCCTTCTACCACTGGAATCCACACACATCTGCCCTGACATTTCCTACCACCACTGGAATCCACACACATCTGCCCTGACATTTCCTTCTACCACTGGAATCCACACACATCTGCCCTGACAGAGGCTAAAGCCCCCTCCCATTTATCTAATGACTCACACACTGGCTGTTTATTCTGCCTAACAATTCACTCAGTAACCCAGAAAGGGAAGAAGAGAGTTTTAAAAAGAAGAGGATATACTCACTGCTTTCCTGCTCTTTCTCTTTTCTTTATGTTTCTCTCCTCCCCCTCTATCTCCCTCTCTCCAGTAGCTGACCAGAGTTATTTAAACCTCTACTCCTCTACTCAAACACTGCCCCCCTTCCCTCATTCCCTTTTCCAGAGAAGACACTGCGTCTCTTGTACCCTCTCTGCCTCCTGCCTCCCTCCCTCCCTCCCTCCTTCCCTCTACCTGGAACTCTGGAGCACTCTTTCCTACCCCCCTCCCCACCCATCCAAAACATACCCGGTTGAAACCCTAGTTCGAATTGGATCATCCATAGATAAGATCTCTCTTGAGCTCGGAGATGGATTCTATTTCAGTTGAGGAAGGAAACTCCCAATGTTCTTTGCATGATTTTCAGGACCTAGTTTGTCAATTCTCAGTTTGTTCTGGCTTGGCACTATTTGACAAGAAGGCAATAGAAATCAGTAAATAAATATACTCCCTTACGCCCCCCCCCCCCAGCCTCACCACCTCTATTGGGGCCTGATATACTGCATGTACAGTAATAGACCCAGCTATGGTCATACACAGACACATAGGGCCTTCTATTCATACAGGCAGTAGAAGCAGGTTTCCCCTACTCAACTCTCTCTGCATAGCTAACCTAAACCCCCAACTACTGTCCCCCTATTTCGACAATATCCCCCCACCACCAGCTCCTCCTCAAATAAAGACCTATTATTCACCACTGTTTATAAACAGACCACTCTTTCTCTCTCTCTCTCTCTCTCTCTCTCCACTGTGCATTTACATGCTTGTAACTCAGTGCCAATGAAACTGCTAACCCATTCCATTTGAAAGCTTCCCTTACCTTTAGTTTAGCTTAGTTGGGCGTAAGCTGGCGTAGCATAGAGGGTCTGCAGTTGGTTATTAGTGTGGGAGACTGTCATGCTAACTGCTAATGAAATGTTAGCGTGAAACTGAATCTCCGGGACTCCCACCTCCCGTGGGCTTTCCTATTTGGGACTGGGCTTGTTGACATGACACCCAGACTCTAATTCCTACAGCAACTCCCCTCCGCCTTCCTCCCCCTGCATACCCCTCCCCCTGCTTCCTCCCCCTGGTCTCACCCCCTCCCTAGAGTAGCTCACGTGCATTCCTAATTCCTGCCTCCCCCTCCCCTTCCCCAGATAGATTTCACTGGCTTTGGCAATGTAAACATATGTTTCCCATGCCAATAATGCCCTTTGAATGGAATTGAGAGAGAATCTGAAATGAGAGGAGGCAGAGAGAAAAAATAGAGTAAAACGGTATAAGAGGCTAAAGGGTATAAGAGGCCAAAGGGTATAAGAGGCTAAAGGGTATAAGAGGCTAAAGGGTATAAGAGGCCAAAGGGTATAAGAGGCTAAAGGGTATAAGAGGCTAAAGGGTATAAGAGGCTAAAGGGTATAAGAGGCTAAAGGGTATAAGAGGCTAAAGGGTATAAGAGGCTAAAGGGTATAAGAGGCTAAAGGGTATAAGAGGCTAAAGGGTATAAGAGGCTAAAGGGTATAAGAGGCTAAAGGGTATAAGAGGCTAAAGGGTATAACAGGCTAAAGGGTATAAGAGGCTAAAGGGTATAACAGGCTAAAGGGTATAAGAGGCCAAAGGGTATAACAGGCTAAAGGGTATAAGAGGCTAAAGGGTATAAGAGGATAAAGGGTATAAGAGGCTAAAGGGTATAACAGGCTAAAGGGTATAAGAGGCCAAAGGGTATAAGAGGCTAAAGGGTATAACAGGCTAAAGGGTATAAGAGGCTAAAGGGTATAACAGGCTAAAGGGTATAAGAGGCTAAAGGGTATAACAGGCTAAAGGGTATAAGAGGCTAAAGGGTATAAGAGGATAAAGGGTATAAGAGGCTAAAGGGTATAAGAGGCCAAAGGGTATAAGAGACTAAAGGGTATAAGAGGCTAAAGGGTATAACAGGCTAAAGGGTATAAGAGGCTAAAGGGTATAAGAGGCTAAAGGGTATAAGAGGCCAAAGGGTATAAGAGGCTAAAGGGTATAAGAGGCTAAAGGGTATAAGAGGCTAAAGGGTATAAGAGGCTAAAGGGTATAAGAGGCCAAGGGTATAAGAGGCTAAAGGGTATAAGAGGCTAAAGGGTATAAGAGGCTAAAGGGTATAACAGGCTAAAGGGTATAAGAGGCTAAAGGGTATAAGAGGCTAAAGGGTATAAGAGGCTAAAGGGTATAAGAGGCCAAAGGGTATAAGAGGCTAAAGGGTATAAGAGGCTAAAGGGTATAAGAGGCTAAAGGGTATAAGAGGCTAAAGGGTATAAGAGGCCAAAGGGTATAAGAGGCCAAAGGGTGTAAGAGGCCAAAGGGTATAAGAGGCCAAAGGGTATAAGAGGCTAAAGGGTATAAGAGGCCAAAGGGTGTAAGAGGCTAAAGGGTGTAAGAGGCCAAAGGGTATAAGAGGCTAAAGGGTGTAAGAGGCTAAAGGGTATAAGAGGCCAAAGGGTATAAGAGGCTAAAGGGTATAAGAGACTAAAGGGTATAAGAGGCCAAAGGGTATGGGTATAAGAGGCTAAAGGGTATAAGAGGCTAAAGGGTATAAGAGGCTAAAGGGTATAAGAGGCCAAAGGGTATAAGAGGCCAAAGGGTGTAAGAGGCCAAAGGGTATAAGAGGCCAAAGGGTATAAGAGGCCAAAGGGTATAAGAGGCTAAAGGGTATAAGAGGCCAAAGGGTGTAAGAGGCTAAAGGGTGTAAGAGGCCAAAGGGTGTAAGAGGCTAAAGGGTATAAGAGGCCAAAGGGTATAAGAGGCTAAAGGGTATAAGAACCTAAAGGGTATAAGAGGCTAAAGGGTGAGAGAAAAATCTCTAAAAGAGAGAGATTGAGAAATACCATGAAAGAGAGGCAGCTAAAGAGAGATATGGTGTAGAGACAGAGAGACAGCAGTGTGACAGAAAGTGAGCGTGGGGGTACTACCTCCTTGGTGCAGCCAAGGGCCTGAGCGTCGGTGGGTGTCCCAGGATCGGAGTGTGTTTCTGGGCTTGGGCTAAGGGAGCGCTGGCTACTGCTCTCCTCCTCCAATTCACTGTAGGAGTCTGAGCCTGAAGAGTCTGAGCTGGAATGTCTCACCCTCCCACCATGTGTGTGTGTGTGGTGCTCCGACAGACTGTCAATCAACACACACACCAGAGGGGTCAGATTACACACAGATACACAAACACACAGATGCATGAACACACACACACACACACAGAGAGAGAGAAATGCCCAGTAAATAAATACATAATCCACATCCCATAGGTGATTATTTTCTAGGAGGGTAATAATAGACAAGAAATGACAAAGAGAAAGTGACATTAGCAATGTGCATGCCCCGCCCACCTCAGGATTCTCCCACCATTATTCCTCTGTTTTTGTGAGGTGTAAATTCACTTGTCAAATAATTGTTGCTGGACCGATTTATTTAAAAAGAAAAGCAACGCACGTTATAACTCTTGCAACACACACACACACACACACACACACACACACACACACACACACACACACACACACACACACACACACACACACACACACACACACAATATGTGGGCATTCACACTTGTAGGCCCTCTTCATTTATCATTATCAGTGTGTGTGTGTGTGTGTGTGTGTGTGTGTGTGTGTGTGTGTGTGTGTGTGTGTGTGTGTGTGTGTGTGTGTGTGTACGTGTGTTTAAGAGTGACCAGGAGAGAGAAATCCTCCAGCTGTCACATTTCACACATCCTGACCTTTCATATTGCTTCCACACACACACACACACACACACACACACACACACACACACACACACACACACACACACACACACGTAATGCAGTAGACACATCTAGTACCTGTTGTTACCAACCCAGAGGGCTGACTGTTCAGGGCCCTAGTAGAGAGATGACAGAGAAGGGAGGTCAAAGAGACTGATGTCATTCATTATGTACAGCATGATCTTCATTTCACCAGTATTGTCGAGCAAAAAATACACCTTCAGCAACATGAGTTGAACATTTAGTCCATAATGTTGCTTGATCGATGGCTATGCTATTAGCCTGCCAAAATTAGATTACATATACTGTTATACTGTTATACTGCAATACTGTTACTATAACCATGTGTTAGTGCGGGTTTTCAGTTAATTTATGTAAATCAGGAAGCTCATCTGCATTTCCTATGGGGCAGGAGCATTTATCCACAACACAAGAGTGATCTGTCAACAATAAGCAAGCAGTGGAACTCCTGTGCTGCTCATATTGAAGTGCTATTGGATAGGTGAAAACAATATGGCAAAAGCATGCCAGACGATTTCAGCTTCCAGTTCTATCAAATCAATACAGATGGAGAAATGGAAACAAGAAGGGGACGTCACTTTGGACGTGCGTGTGTGTGCGAAATGCGTCTCCATTCTAACAAAGAGAGCACAGACAGCTCCCTCAGAAAGCAACTATTCCAACTCTCCAGCCTCTCTCTCTCTCTCTCTCTCTCTCTCTCTCTCTCTCTCTCTCTCTCTCTCTCTCCTTCCAGGTTTCACTCCAGCCCTGGCCCAGAACCACACTCACTGCAGGGAGCCCCTCTCACTCTTCTCCCCCCTCTCTTCCTACCAACCCTTGCAACTAACTGTTTCTCTTCTCTTCTTCTTATGTTGTTCATACAACTTCAAATAAGAGGTGTAGCCAACTTACTCATTTACAAAGTCCTGTTACTAGTTACCCCCCAAGATATTTTGGCTTCCTTTTTTTGTTTAACTGTGCAGTAGGATGAACATAGAGAAGGGTTGGAGGGAGCAGAAAGGAATGGTGGAGGGAGGAAGGGTGGAGGGGAGGAGGGAGGAAAGAGAAAGGGCGGATGGAAGTAAGGAAACATTTAGCTCAGGTCATGAGAGAGAGAGAGAGAGACATTCTGAAATGTTGTAAACATTTTCGAAAAGGTTTGTAGAATGTTCCTGGGCTTCCCTACCTTGTCAGCATCATCATCGTCACTGCTGAGCTTCAAGTCATCAGCGAGCATGCTGGGAAAAATGAGAAAAACATATGTCAAGAGAAAGACCAAAGTAAAGTAATGGTACTCTAAAGTACACTAAAAGTGAAGTCTGAAGTACAGTATACAAGGGCTATAATGTCTAGTTTTGAGGGGTAATGAGGTACATGCCACCTCTGAGTGAGAAAGAGGATATAAAGAGTTAATAAGCTAGGAGACTCTTTGTTCTGCTACTGGAAAAGTTCACACAAATGTCAGGTCACCTTTGGCCTGGTGTTTTTACGTCATGTTTGTTGCACAACTAAAATGGACAGATTAGGACTATTTCCCCTCTGTGTGTGTGTGTGTGTGTGTGTGTGTGTGTGTGTGTGTGTGTGTGTGTGTGTGTGTGTGTGTGTGTGGATTACAGCCCCGGCACTGTTCGGGGACCTTAGGTAGAATATATTTCTCGTGTCCCACTTACGATTTGTGAGGCACCAGGTGAGGGTGGGTCATCCCCCCGAGCTGCAAGAGAGAGGGAGTGAGGACACACACACACACACACACACACACACACACACACACACACACACACACACACACACACACACACACTGGTATGACAAACATATTCATTCTTATAACATAATCCTGAGCAGCCTGACAGAGAATGGTTACAGACACACACACACAGATACACCCACGCACAAATACACACACCTTAGACTATGAATACATACGTTGTTTGTGCTGAGTAGCGTGCTGCTTTGCGTCCTAGAGAGAGAGAGAGAGATAGATTGATAAGGTTTAAAGACCCCCCCCCCACACACACACACACACACACACACACACACACACACACACACACACACACACACACACACACACACACACACACACACACACACACACACACACACACATAGGCCTACTTTAGGGTTGTAGAGGAAGCACTGGGCCTGGCCTCCTCCTGAGGGTTGCTGGGACAGCCAGCAGTGGTTCATGTCCTGGGGGTATGAAGGTTAGAGGTTAGAGGTCACAGAGATTGGATAGACTTTACTAACATTACTGACAAGCATCTGCACACGCACACACTTACACACACTTACACACACACACACACTTACACACACACACACACACACACACACACACACACACACACACACACACACACACACACACACACACACACACACACACACACACACACACACACACACACAGTATAAGAATTTGAGTTTTCTGGGGTTGACTCATGGTACAGGCTTAAGTGCCCTATGAGGATATTTTTGCCAATAGAAGGTGAATGGCACTAGAGGGAGTGCTGTGCTATTTATCATGACTCATGACTCCCTCTGAAACAGTGGCTCAGATGACTCTCTACTTCCCTGATTACAGTGGTGTAAAGTACTTACCGTTTTTTACGATTGCTTACACACTAAAATGTAACTTTTCCCACAATTAGCAAAACCTTACACTCAAGGAGCAAAACACAAGGCTAGATTTGCACAACTGTCAGCTTCACACTACTTACAAAACATTACACACAGTGATTTGTAAAACACTAAACACACTTGTATACATCAGACGCAGAAGTATATCATGATGTCACTTCCTTGCAATTCCAAAGCACTGACTGTCAAATTACCACACCTATGAGCCAATCTGTTAAACACAGCCATCAGGTGCACAAACACATGATTGCTAAATTGTAGACACACCAATCAGGTTTAAGCACTATAAAAATGCAGCAGGTAGGTTCACCAGCCTTCAACCAAAATGGAAGGAGTCAGAAGAAGAGTGAGGGTGAGAGGAGGAGCACACAGAGGAGGAGAAGGAGGTAGAGGAAGAGGCAGAGGCTGAGCCAGAGGTCGAGGAAGACCTGAAGCAAGAGGAGAACATGCACAAAGAAGAAGAGGACCAAACTTATCAAATGATATTCGTGCAACACTAGTGGACCATGTTGTGAACCACCGATTGACGCTGAGGGAGGCTGGACTGAGAGTTCAGCCAATTTTTAGCAGATATACAGTGGCATCTTTGACAGGAAAACAGGTAAAAGAAGATCTGTCTACAGTTACAGTAATCAGCCGCTTATTGTATGCACCATATCAGCACTTGTGATACCCCTTCCTGTGACATTGTACAGTAAGTTACATGTATTATTCTCTACATAGGATTGAGGGTCGGGAACGACAAGGAGGAAGGGGGCCCATATTCACACAAGACCAAGAGAGAGATAATAAACATGGTTTTGGCCAATAATGCTATCAGGCTCAGAGAACTACAAGCCAACATTATCGGTGACCATGCCATTTTCAATAATGTCCATCAGGTCTCTCAGTCAACACTGGCACGCGTCCTGAAAAGACATCAGGTTGAAATGAAACAACTTTATACAGTGCCTTTTGAGCGGAATTCAGAGGGTCAAACGGCTGCGGCATGAGTATGTGGAGGTTTGTATTATTCACTTTAGCACTGTGATGTTGCATACTGCACACGACTTTTTTACATTGACTGTATACTAGACCTATCCTGAACTACACAATCTTGTCTTTCACTGTATTTCAGGGAGTTTTGCAGATGGATGCTGAGGAAATCCTGCATGAATTCATATATATTGATGAGGCAGGGTTCAACCTCACAAAAGCAAGAAGGAGAGGCAGAAATATCATTGGCCACAGGGCTATAATCAATGTCCCAGGGCAACGTGGGGGTAACATCACCCTTTGCGCTGCCATTTCACAGCATGGGGTTCTCCTCCGTCATGCCAAAATGGGCCCTTACAACACACCTCACATTCTCGCATTTTTGGACCGATTGCACCACATCGTCACAGCAGGTAATGAAATGCACCAGATGCAATACACTGTCATCTGGGACAATGTGTCATTCCACCGCTCTGCTTTGGTCCAGAACTGGTTTCAACACATTTTTACATTTACATTTTAGTCATTTAGCAGACGCTCTTATCCAGAGTGACTTACAGTAGTGAATGCATACATTTCATACATTTTTTCTCCGTACTGGTCCGTACTGGTCCCCCATCCACAGTTGCAAGTACTATACCTTCCACCATACTCTCCGTTTCTAAACCCTATCGAAGAGTTTTTCTCTGCATGGCGGTGGAAGGTTTACGATCTCCAGCCCCAGGCTCAGGTACCCCTCATTCAGGCCATGGAGGACGCCTGTGACCAAGTCGACGCCGCAGCTGTGCAAGGATGGATTCCACATTCAAGACGGTTCTTCCCGCGTTGTCTTGCTAATGAGGATATTGCTTGTGATGTTGATGAAATTCTCTGGCCAGATCCAGCTAGGCGACGTATAGTATGTTTACTGTAGTATTTTCTGTACAATATTGTACGTTTTTTTCAGATTATTTTATGTTTGTTGTTGTTATTTACTGTAATTGTAACCTGTACTGGATACAGTATTTTACGTTTGTCTGTTTGCTGAGCTAACAGTGTTATGCACACTACTGTAGTAGCAAGAAAACCAAGATGCAGCAGAGGTTGTGGATTCATTATAAATATTTAATAAAATGAACCACTAATAACAAAACCTCAAACAGCAACGAAAGCTAACAGTCCTGTCTGGTCAAAACGAACGAGACAGAAAACAAAACCCAAAGGAAAAACCTGCTCCTTATGTGTGACTCCCAATCAACAACAACGAACTTCAGCTTTGCCAGATTGGGAGTCACACACGGCCCAAAACAAAGAAATACAAAAAACCTAGAAAAAGAACATAGAACGCCCACCCAATGTAACACCCTGGCCTAACCAAAATAAAGAACAAAAAACCCCTCTCTATGGCCAGGGTGTTACAGTTGTCATGAGAACTGGGACATGTTTTGTTGTGATTCTCCATGTTGACATGTTGACTGATTTGGGTATATGGAGAGAAATAAATGATATTTTCCTCAGTCTGCAGCATTGGTCTTGTGTAGTGTTTGTATAGTTGCACTTTCTCTGTGTACTTCATTTACAGTACTCTAATCACTGACAATTAGACTTGCTAAAAGTGTTTTAGGTTAGCAACAGCAGTGTGTAACTGGTTCAAAAAGATTGAAGTCATATGAAATGTGTTTCGTATGGTAACAAAATATAGTTTTTATGAAGTTGTGTATAGTTTTGACAAAAGTGTTCCATTTTGCAAATGATCTGAAGTGTTGTGCTACTTTGGTGTAGGGTTGTGCTAATTGTGTGTAGTGTTCTGACAAACCGGGCCCTGTTTTCAAAATTGTGCTTAAACAATTGAAGAAAAGCTGCAAGTAAAAATACTTTAAAGTACTACTTAAGTTGTTTTTTGGGTATCTGTACTTTACTATTTATATTGTTGACAACTTTTACTTCACTACATTCCAAAATAATGTACTTTTTACTCCATACATTTTTCCTGACATCCAAAAGTACTTCTTACATTTGAACGCTTAGCAGGACAGGAAAATGGTCCAATTCACACACTTATCAAGAGAACATCCCTGGTCATCCCTACTGCCTCTGATCTGGAGGACTCACTAAACATAAATGCTTCGTATGTAAATTATGTCTGAGTGTTGGAGAATGCCCCTGGCTATCCGTACATTTGTGTTGTCTGGTTTGCTTAAAATAAGGAATTTGAAATTATTTATTATTTTACTTTTGATACTTTAGTGATTACATTTACTTTTGTTTTAAGTATATTTAAAACCAAGTACTTTTAGACTTTTACATAAGTAGTATTTTAAAGGGTGACTTTTACTTGAGTCATTTTCTATTAAGGTATCTTTACTTTTACTCAAGTATGACAATTGTCTACTTTTTCCACCACTGCCTGCTTCTAGCCTGGACCACATCACTATGGGCTTCAGTTCATTGCCAGGACTATCATTGGCTAAGCTAAAGAACATGCAGATCTAACTCTAGCCATTGAAAGACATGAGGGTGAGGGATGGGGATGGGGGTTGTAGGGTGTCTGTGAAAGACATGAGGGTGAGGGATGGGGGTTTTAAGGTGTCTGTGAAAGACATGAGGGTGAGGGATGGGGATCGGGGTTATAGGGTGTCTGTGAAAGACATGAGGGTGAGGGATGGGGATGGGGGTTATAGGGTGTCTGTGAAAGACATTAGGGTGAGGGATGGGGATGGGGGTTGTAGGGTGTCTGTGAAAGACATGAGGGTGAGGGATGGGGATCGGGGTTATAGGGTGTCTGTGAAAGACATGAGGGTGAGGGATGGGGATGGGGGTTGTAGGGTGTCTGTGAAAGACATGAGGGTGAGGGATGGGTATTTGGGATGTAGGGTGTCTGTGAAAGACATGAGGGTGAGGGATGGGGGTTGTAGGGTGTCTGTGAAAGATGTAGGTTGTGATAAATTGTCCATGATCTGTGTGTATGTCTATGTCTATGTGTCTGCGTGTTTGTGTGTTGTCGGTGTGAATTCAGAGGTGTCATGATACAGCCTGTACACAGTGTGAAACAGGTTCTTAGTCTATTGTGGCTGTGACGTGTTTTGAGTGACAACCTGTCTTTTGTTCCTATCGCTTTGTGTATATTGTACATCAACTTCTGTGTATTTTGTGCATATTTGTAGCTGTCTTTGTGATCTCTCTTTTGTTAGTGTCTTTGTGTGTGTGTGTGTGTGTGTGTGTGTGTGTGTGTGTGCGCGCGCACGCACGTGCGTGCGTGCATACTTGCTTGCGTGTGTGTTTGCAAGTGATGTCCCTGAAGCATTGGTCTACCAGAGGGAGGACAGGGGTTTTGATGATCCAGGTGATAATCGTCAGGGTGATTATGAGACAGTGCCCAGTGAACTATCCTATCTGCTATCTGTTATCTGCTCTATCTGAGTACAGGAGCCCAGCTCTGAATAGGAAGCCAGCCAGAGAGAGAGAGAGAGAGAGAGAGAGAGAGAGAGATCTTTGCACCAATCCTCATCGCATACAAATGATTAGATTGACTGACAAAGACAAGTCACAGCCATGTTAGAAGAGCAATAATACAGTTGTTTAGTATGGATTATTAACATGGATTATTAACATGGATTATTAACATGGATTATTAACATGGATTATTAACATGGATTATTAACATGGATTATTGTATGGATTATTAACATGGATTATTAACATGGATTATTAACATGGATTATTAACATGGATTATTAACATGGATTATTGTATGGATTATTAACATGGATTATTAACATGGATTATTAACATGGATTATTGTATGGATTATTAACATGGATTATTAACATGGATTATTAACATGGATTATTAACATGGATTATTAACATGGATTATTAACATGGATTATTGTATGGATTATTAACATGGATTATTAACATGGATTATTAACATGGATTATTGTATGGATTATTAACATGGATTATTAACATGGATTATTAACATGGATTATTAACATGGATTATTGTATGGATTATTAACATGGATTATTAACATGGATTATTAACATGGATTATTAACATGGATTATTAACATGGATTATTAACATGGATTATTGTATGGATTATTAACATGGATTATTGTATGGATTATTAACATGGATTATTGTATGGATTATTAACATGGATTATTAACATGGATTATTGTATGGATTATTAACATGGATTATTAACATGGATTATTGTATGGATTATTAACATGGATTATTGTTTGGATTATTAACATGGATTATTGTATGGATTATTAACATGGATTATTGTATGGATTATTAACATGGATTATTAACATGGATTATTGTATGGATTATTAACATGGATTATTGTATGGATTATTAACATGGATTATTGTATGGATTATTAACATGGATTATTGTATGCATTATTAACATGGATTATTAACATGGATTATTGTATGTATTATTAACATGGATTATTAACATGGATTATTGTACGGATTATTAACATGGCAGAGAAAGGGATGTGTGTGTGGTGCGAGCGTGTGAGTGTGTCTAGTCCATGCCGACTTTTGCATCGCCATTGAACAGGAAGCAGGCTCTGGAAAAGGTCAAGCCTTATCTGTTCTGATGGCTGTGTGCTTGTGTGTGTGTGTGTGTGTGTTTGTGTGCGTGTGTGTGTGTGTGTGTGTGTGTGTGTGTGTGTGTGTGTACGTGTGTACGTGTGTCAGTGGAGGCTCCTCAGAGGAGGAAGGGGAGGACCATCCTACTTATTGAATAAAAAAAATACAAATAGTGAAACATTCAAAAAGTTATTATTTTTAGATACAACTATACTAAATATATTCACATCACCAAATAATTGATTAAAACAAACTGTTTTGCAAAGAAGGTCTACAGTAGCCTCAACAGCACTCTGTAGGTTAGCACCATGGTGTAGCCAGAGGACAGCTAGCTTCCATCCTCCTCTGGGTACATTGACTTCAATACAAAACCTAGGAGGCTCATGGTTCTCACCCCCTATAGACTTACACAGTCATTATGACTTTTGGAGGACGTCCTCCAACCTATCAGAGCTCTTGCAACGTGAACTGACATGTTGTCCAAACAATCAAAGGATCAGAGAATGTATTTAGTACTGAACACATAAACTACAGCTAGCTAGCACTGCAGTGCATAACATGTGGTGAGTAGTTGACTCAAAGAAAGAGAAAGAGAATAGTTGAACAGTTTTGAACTAAATTCTTCAAAAATTAAATGGAAGCAAACGAAACAAAACAGGGATAAACCTACCTGAATTTGCCCAATAGAAACTCTCGTCACCTAGATGCAGGCAAGAGTGTGCAAGGTGGTACTGAATGTTTCAATGTCTGTCACCTTGGTTACTCACATTTCACTCGACCTGTGTGCACCTACGTTGTAAACTTTCCTTCATAGGTTAGATTGTATCAACCTCATGATGGGTATAGGTTGTAACATGTAGTAGCCTAAACCTATCGCTGTTACATTGAACTGGGTGAATGGAATATGAATGACAGTCATCCAATATGCTGTAATAGAAATAAGGCCATGCTCATTAAAAAAGTACAAAATTCCTCCCTAATCTTAAACGGAACTGACTGCCACTGCTGTGTGTGTGAATGTGTGTGTGACAGAGAGAGAGATAGAGAGAGAGAGACTTCACCACGGATTCACCCTGCACACCCTCATTGACAAACAAACAAAACAAAACAAAGGCAAAGTCTTCTTATGCTTTGTTGATTTCAAAAAAGCTTTCGACTCAATTTGGCATGAGGGTCTGCTATAGAAATTGCTAGAAAGTGGTGTTGGGGGGAAAAACATACGACATTATAAAATCCATGTACACAAATTCCTTTTAGACAATGTTGCCCTAGAACACACAAAAAACGATACATACCTCAGCCTAAACAATCAGCGCCACAAGTAACTTCCACAAAGCTGTGAACGATCTGAGAGAGAAGGCAAGAAGGGCCTCCTATGCCATCAAAAGGAACATCAAATTTGACATACCAATTAGGATCTGGCTAAAAATACTTGAATCAGTTATAGAACCCATTGCCCTTTATGGTTGTGAGGTCTGGGGTCCGCTCACCAACCAAGAATTCACAAAATGGGACAAACACCAAATTGAGACTGCATGCAGAATTATGCAAAAATGTCCTCAGTGTACAATGTAAAACACAAAATAATGCATGCAGAGCAGAATTAGGCCGATACCCACTAATTATCAAAATCCAGAAAAGAGACGTTAAATTCTAAAAGGAAGCGATTCCCAAACCTTCCATAACAAAGCTATCACCTACAGAGCAAGCTGATCCTGGGGCTCTGTTCACAAACACAAACAGACTTCACAGAGCCCCAGGACAGCAACACAATTAGACAAAACCACACTGCCCATAAAATGAGGTGGAAACTGAGCTGCACTTCCTAACCTCCTGCCAAATATATGACCATATTAGAGAAACATATTTCCCTCAGATTACACAGACCCACAAAGAATTTGAAAACAAATCCAATTTTGATAAACTCCCATATCTATTGGGTGAAATACCACAGTGTGCCATCACAGCAGGAAGATTTGTGACCTGTTGCCACAAGAAAAGGGCAACCAGTGAAGAACAAACACCATTGTAAATACAACCTATATTTATGTTTATTTATGTTCCCTTTGCACTTTAACTATTTGCACATCAGACTGTATACAACACTGTATATAGACATAATATGTCATTTGAAATGTCTTTATTCTGTAATGTTACTGTCAATTTTTTATTGTTTATTTCACTTTTGTTTATTATCTATTTCACTTGTTTTGGCAATGTAAATATATGTTTCCCATGCCAATAAAGCCCCTTAAATTGAAATTGAATTGAGAGAGAGTTGAAACAGATGGACATGTGTGAGAGAACAGTAGAGTCTGTCAGAGCTGTCTTGAACAGAGTAAGGAGAGTCTGCTCTGAGAAGCATGTCTCCTTTCATTCAATTCAGTCTAACACACACACACACACACACACACACACACACACACACACACACACACACACACACACACACACACACACACACACACACACACACACACACACACACACACACACACACACACACACACACGTAATGTAGTAGACACATCTAGTACCTGTTGTCACTTCTCTCACTCTTTTCCTCTCCCCTCTCTTCTTCATAAACACAGCCTTTTCCCCATAACCCCAGAAGGCAAGTATTCCCTCTCTCTACTCCTCCTTTCACTTCATTATCTCTCCTCTCCTCCCTCAGTAACCAAGGACACTGATTCATCCCTTCCTCCCCTCCTCTCACAAAAACAAGCCTTCCCAGGTGAGCAGTGTGCTGCTATCTCTCCACTCCCTTTCCCCCTCTTTCTCTGCTCCCTCTCCTCCTCCCTCTTCTTCTGCTCTTTCTCCTCTCTCCTTCCTCTCTTACTCTCCCTCTATTTCTCTCCATCCCTTCTCTTCATTTCTATCTCCTGTGCTAGTCTTTTGGCTAGGAAAGGTAGACCGTGAACAGCACACTGGGACAGGATTTCAGTAGGCAGGATACAGTCAGACATGCTCTGTTCAGCTACAGCTACCAACAGCAACAGAGATTCCCCCAAAGGCCTGTTACTAGTAGCCTCAGGGCAACCACCACTAAGAGGACAGGAGAAAGTGTAACGTGTACCAACACAGACATTTGTTCCAGCCCAGCACTACACACCTGATTTAGCTAGTGCAGAGCAGTGTAGATCAGTGCAGCAGTTATGGTCCCGTGGGCCAGGTGGGAGTATAAAGTCAACCATCTCTTACCCTAGAATATCCTTGACACAGCTGCTACACTCACTTCCTATGACCTGAATGAGGACAGAAAAACCGTTTGAGAAAAGTCATAGAGACAACATCCACACAGTAAAATAAAACAGGTGTGGTGGAGGTCTATACAGTGGTGGTCTTTCAGTAACCAATGAGAATGCCTTGACAGATATAGGTTGCGAAACCCAACCAGGGCATGTGAGCCTACATCAAAACGATTGTTCACTGAGACTTGCTTGTCTGTTTGTTGTGTCTGGCCAGACTAAAGTATGCTAATCTGCAGTGTTCCATGGTGTGTGTCTGGGGGCATTGAAACATCATTACTGTAGCCTTCTGCTGATCCTAGTGTGAACCCATTTGATCCCACGTTGTCTTCAGATATGCCCACTATGTACACCTTATACAATTAGTAACCCCTATAAGCCATATTGCTTTTTGAAAAATAATATTGAAAAGTATGTGAAACTATGTTTTATTTTCTGTCACAATTGTGCCCGATGGGAACATACAGTGGTGCCTATAATACAATTAACAGATACAGTATTTACCACTATTCCCAAGCTCCAATATCTATATACCTTATCCCACTTACCCACACATCTAAACACAATGACGCACACACACCAGCCCTAATATCTATATACCTTATCCCACTTACCCACACATCTAAACACAATGACCCACACACCCCAGCCCTAATATCTATATACCTTATCCCACTTACCCACACATCTAAACACAATGACCCACACACCCCAGCCCTAATATCTATATACCTTATCCCACTTACCCACACATCTAAACACAATGACCCACACACCCCAGCCCTAATATCTATATACCTTATCCCACTTACCCACACATCTAAACACAATGACCCACACACCCCAGCCCTAATATCTATATACCTTATCCCACTTACCCACACATCTAAACACAATGACCCACACACCCCAGCCCTAATATCTATATACCTTATCCCACTTACCCACACATCTAAACACAATGACCCACACACCCCAGCCCTAATATCTATATACCTTATCCCACTTACCCACACATCTAAACACAATGACCCACACACCCCAGCCCTAATATCTATATACCTTATCCCACTTACCCACACATCTAAACACAATGACCCACACACCCCAGCCCTAATATCTATATACCTTATCCCACTTACCCACACATCTAAACACAATGACCCACACACACCAGCCCTAATATCTATATACCTTATCCCACTTACCCACACATCTAAACACAATGACCCACACACCCCAGCCCTAATATCTATATACCTTATCCCACTTACCCACACATCTAAACACAATGACCCACACACCCCAGCCCTAATATCTATATACCTTATCCCACTTACCCACACATCTAAACACAATGACCCACACACACCAGCCCTAATATCTATATACCTTATCCCACTTACCCACACATCTAAACACAATGACCCACACACCCCAGCCCTAATATCTATATACCTTATCCCACTTACCCACACATCTAAACACAATGACCCACACACCCCAGCCCTAACCCTAACACCCACATGCCAATATCCTAATATTAATGCAACCAAGTCCTGATACACCCATATCCTAGCCATATGTATTACCCATAGACTCCAGTTCCTTTGCCTAAACACCTCAGCCCTGTTACTTGCCTATCTCAGCCCTGTTACCCACTTTGCCAAGACTTGTATTCCACCAAGTCATCAACATGTACCTATATCCAGCTATCCACTGCACACTCCAACTCTGTTTATTGCATATCTTAGTCCTGTGACCTCTGACCTCTATACTCTAACCATTTCATAGATAAACTCATAGTACAGTGGTATATTACATTTTCACCAGCCTCATTCACTATTTTTCTACCACAAACTTGTTATCAGAAAGGATTTGAAAGGGCAATAGATGTCTGTTCAAACCCATGACCTATAGGAGCCTGGTACATCTCTACACCCCATTACATAAACCAGGTCAATTCATGGGCATTAAGCTTGACACTCATATAAAACAAGTCTACCCAGGTGCTCAAGCCTCAACATTCATATATACTAGGTCAATACATGCACTTCATCCCTAATATACCCATACAAACCAGGTTACCACCAGAGGCTATATCCAATACTCTGATAAAACAGGTCTACCATTGTACCGACACTGAACAGAAATATAAACACAACATGTAAAGTCTTTGTCCCATGTTTCATGAGCTGAAATAAAAGATCCCAGAAATGTTCCATCCTCACAAAAAGCGTATTTCTCTCAAATTTCATGCACAAATTTGTTTACATTCCTACCTGTTAGTGAACATTTCTCCTTTGCCAAGATAATCCATCCACCTGACAGGTGTGGCATATCAAGAAGCTGATTAAACAGCATGATCATTACACAGGTGCACCTTGTGCTGGGGACAATAAAAGGCAACTGTAAAATGTGCAGTTTTTTCACATAACACAATGCCACAGATGTATCAAGTTTTGAGGATGCATGCAATTGGCATGCTGACTGCAGGAATGTCCTCCAGAGCTGTTGCCAGAGAATTGAAAGTTCATTTCTCTACCATAATCCACCTCCAATGTCGTTTTAGAGAATTTGACAGTATGTCTAACCGGCCTCACAACCGCAGACCACGTGTAACCACGCCAGCCCAGGACCTCCACATCCGGCTTCTTCACTTGCGGTATCGTCTGAGACCAGCCACCCGGACAGCTGATGAAACTGTGGGTGTACACAACCAAAGACTTTCTGCTCAAAGTGTCAGAAACCGTCTCAGGGAAGCTTATCAGCGTGCTCGTCATCCTCACCAGGGACTTGACCTGACTGCAGTTCGGCGTCGTAACCGACTTCAGTGAGCTGGCCGCTGGCAAGCTGGAGAAGTGTGCTCTTCAAGGATGAATTACGGTTTCAACTGTACTGGGCAGATGGCAGACAGATCGTATGGCGTCGTGTGGGCAAGCGATTTGCTGATGCCAACGTTGTGAACAGAGTGCCACATGATGGCGGTGGGGTTATGGTATGGGCAGGTATAAGCTATACGGACAACAAACATAATTGCATTTTATCAACTGCAATTTCAATTCACAGAGATACAGCGACCTGAGGCCCATTGTTGTGCCATTCATCCGCCGCCATCAACTCACGTTTCAGTATACAACAGCATGTTCGAGTTCCCGCCAATATCCAGCAACTTCACACAGCTATTGAAGAGGAGTGGGACAACATTCCACAGGCCACAATCAACAGCCTGATCAACTCTATGTGAAGGAGATGCATGAGGCATTGCCTGAGGCAAATGGTGGTCACAGCAGATACTGACTGCCCCTGTCTTTTTTTAAAGGTATCTGTGACAAACAGATGCATATCTGTATTCCCAGTCATGTGAAATCCATAGATAAGGCTTAATGAATGTATTTCAATTGATTAATTTCCTTATATGAACTGTAACTCAGTAAAATATTTGAAATTGTTGCATCTTGTGTTTATATTTTTGCTCGGTGTATTTAGCAAAACTCACATGAACCAGTTTTACCCTGTGCAAGAGAAACTGAACAAAACTATTGAAGTGAAATATTTATTATGTTATTACCCGTGGCGGTGGGGGGTGTTTCAGATGAGAGAGGACGATACATTTTTTTACGAGCATGTCCTTATTTCTATTACAGCATATTGGATGACTGTCATTCATATTCCATTCACTCAGTTCATTGTAACATCCAGTGGCAGATTTAGGCATAGGTGACATGGGCAGCCGCCCAGGGCGGCATCTTGCCGCGGGCGGCATGCAGCGCAAACACCAACAAAAATCTATCTATATATATATATATATATATTCCGAATGGTGACATTTGCGCGATCGGTTTTCTATCGCTCATTTTCACGTCACGTCAATGTGACGTGTGGGTCAATTAACCTTGTCGGAGTTGGCGCCCTGATTCTAGTTTGTGAGCTAGGCAGGCTACTGCCTGGGAAGGTCTCCCACTCAGAAGTACGGGATGGGGAGGGGGGCGGGGGTAGGTTGACCTCAGGCCTCCCCACTGGAAGGCCGAGGTAGGGGTACAGGGGTAGGTTGACCTCAGGCCTCCCCACTGGACGCCCGAGGTAGGAGGACGGGGGTAGGTTGACCTCAGGTCTCCCCACTGGAAGCCCGAGGTAGGTGTGGGGGGGTTGACCTCAGTTCTCCCCACTGGAAGCCCGAGGTAGGGGCGCAGGGGGAAGGTTGACCTCAGGTCTCCCCACTGGAAGCCCGAGGTAGGTAGATCAGAAGACTCGATCAAATAGTGCACCAGCTTTGTAATGCAATTAGTTATGCAATTTAGTTTGTGTGTTTCTTGTTTGAAGTGCAATAGTGTAAAAATCAGGTTCTCTTCTTTATAAGTGTGTTATTCTAGTTGTGTATTTGTGTAATATAGGATTTGTGCAATTTAGTTATATTTGTGTATTTTTTGTTAGCAATAGGGTAATAGTGTAATAATTTAATTCTCTTTTTTACTTGTATTTATATACAACAATTTGTTTCTATTTGTCTTTGTTACTTCTTTTTGATATGTATGAGTCTTATTTTTGTATGCATTTTTATATTTATATAGTTTTAAATGTTATGATTATTTATATGTGTTGTTCCAAATGTCTGAATAAAAATGACAGTTAGTGCAGAATGGTGCAGCGGGGTTCGCCCAGGGAGACATACAAGCTACCGCCACTGGTAACAGCGATACATTTAGGCTACTACATGATACTAAAATGTTCCCCATACCCATCAGGTTGCTACACAACCTAGCCAATGAACCAAAGTTTACAACATAGGTGCACACAGGTCGAGTGAAATGTGAGTAACCAAGGTGACAGACATTGACACATTCAATACCGCCATGCACACTCTTGCCTGCATCTAGATAGCTGATCTACGGTGTAATCATTAGTCCAACAGTTGCAAACAAGAGTTTATATTGGACAAATACAGGTATGTTTAGCCCCGTTTCATTCAGTTTGCTTCCGTTCCAAAAATATTTTTCAACAGAATCGATGGAATGAATACATCCCTGATCACATGCAAACACAGTTCACTTTCATAGCAGCCACATACAAACAGCATGATTCCTTTAATCGTTGTAGAATTCCTTCTCGCGTCTACGCGCTCTCCTCCTCTCATCTTTTCCCTTTGCTTGTGGACTTCAGTGCACAACACATCAGCTGTCTGTGACCTGGTGAAAAAACCTGCTACAACAGTGTACAGCAAGCAGTTTAGCAGTTACACCGGTGGGCCCCGGTGGCAATACATTTGTAAAACCAAAAGCTTACCTTGACTTGGAAGAGTCCCAGTGTTGGATAGCAATAGCCAGCTAGCTAACATAGCATCCCTCTCTGTTTGAGTCGGTTGTTTGAGTAGGCTAAACTAGCTAGTTGCATTCGCTAGCTAAGTAAGTGAAAGTGAAACGTGAATAAAATATGAAATATAGCTAGCTCTCTCTCTCTCTCTCTCTTGCTTCTCCATAATTTGTTCAAAACTGTTCAACTATTGTCTTTCTCTCTTTGAGTCAGCTACTCACCACATGTTATGCACAGCAGTGCTAGCTAGCTGTAGCTTATGCTTTCAGTTCAAGATTCATTCTCTGATCCTTTGATTGGGTGAACAACATGTCAGTTCATGCTACAAGTGCTCTGATAGCTTGGAGGACGTCCTCCGGAAGTGGTCATAATTACTGTGTAAGTCTATGGAAGGGGTGAGAACCAGGAGCCTCCTAGGTTTTGTATTGAAGTCAATGTACCCAGAGGGTCTACGCATCACAAATCCCTGTGAAATAACTCAATTAAACTTCCAACTGGATGGATCAGATTTATACATTTGATTAAACATCTGGCTCCTTGTTCTATCTGTGCTTATAATATGGCTACACGTTCAGCATTGTGTTCAATGACAGGGGTGCACGTCCACACACGTCCACACACGTCCACACACGTCCACACACAACACACACACACACCTGTGAGCTATACATGCCTGCCACTACCATTTCCTGTTCCAGATGTTGCATATAGTCTCAAAGAGAAAGTGAGAGAGAGAGAGAGAGAGAGAGAGAGAGAGAGATGATTCAGTGGATCTAAAACAGGCATCAGGACTCAGGACTCCACGTATGACATGAACACACACGGTTGAGGGGAGGTTGATGTTGGTTGGTGAATCATATCTAAACAAACACAGCTGTTGATGGGGGGATGCTCATATTCTCCAACTCTCCCCTTTCTCTCTCTCCCCCATCGTACCTTCCTCTGTCCTTCTCACTATCTCTAGTCCCCATTTTACTGTCCCTCTTTCTACTCATTATCTTTCTTGCTGAAATACTGGTGGTTGTTGTTACTGCATATCCTTGGATATCCTGCAATAATTGGCTGTTGAGACTGTTCTTTTTTTTCTCTGCTCTGCTCTGCTCTGCTCTCTCTCTCTCTCTCTCTCTGTGTGTGTGTGTGTGTGTGTGTGTGTGTGTGTGTGTGTGTGTGTGTGTGTGTGTATGAGTCACTCCACTCCACTGTCTGACTGTGTGATCAAGCACTGGCGTGGAGGTGTGTGTGTGTGTGTGTGTGTGTGTGTGTGTGTGTGTGTGTGTGTGTGTGTGTGTGTGTGTGTGTGTGTGTGTGTGTGTGTGTGTGTGTGTGCACCTCTGTCATTGAACACAGTGCTGAAAGTGTAGCTGTAGAATGTGTGCATAATATGCATAATGCATTTCACACATCTATTAACACATCAGCAGGGTACAGTAATGGTGACGCAATCCCCCAGACACACACCATGGTCTCCTGCGCCCAAACCAACCTCAACCCATCATAACACCTTCAAACAAACAGCATACAGACCAACTATTCTACAACCATCTGTTGCCTATACAGCGCCCATAGACCGATGTGATCTCATATGAACTTGTAGTACAGTTGGATTTAAATGTCTTCATAGTTCTCTTACCGTTTCTATATTTAGAACAGTGTATCTGAAGTGAAAACGAAAGGTTGCGGGTTGGCTTGTCAAACGACGGAAATGGGTTTAACCGTCTCTGACCTCAAGATTTCTCAACTTTTACATCTCATCGTGACTATTCAAACCATAGACTGTACAAATCAATATAACATTTCAACCCATGTGAATTGTTCTTTTGTATTTGCAATAAATCCTTAACTAGCTTTGTTGCATTATTCTATATCATTAATTTTGGTTTCACTTTACAGTAAATTAAAATGAGAACGCAAATACAATAGCCTACAAAAAAACGTTATTACAAAAGAGTATTCTACATTTCAAGTAAAACAAAGAAAGCAAAAAACTAAAACAAATTGTATTTCTTGACTATCACATGAACTTTGAATAGATAGCCATGTATCTCTTCTCACCTGAAAAGCACATCGAAGCAATAAACAGACGTTGGAAAGTTTTCCCTTGTCGCGGAGGACTGTAGGCATGTTTGGTCACTGGTCCTCTCCTCGGTCCATCTTACAGAAGACGCACCGTGCGAGCACAAATCCGTACAAATGTCAAACATCCCGTTCTACCGCCAGAGAGCGAGCAGCGTCACCAGCTCAAATGGAGAGTCACGGAGTCGGTGTCGTCTTGGGAGCGAGCGTGCGCTGTGCGTTGGCGTACGGGGGGATTCGCATGACAGAGCCGACGTGACGCATCCGTTATAGGTTCAGGCACGAAGTTCAAACATCCGCGGGGAGCGCCGCTACCTAGACACTACGCACACTCACATCAATGACCCACACGCACAAACGGAAACAATGTGGCACACACTGCTTCCAGCGCGTATCTGAATGGAAGCACAGTGCAGCGCACAATCTCACCATGCACCCAGTGTAAAATCTCTGAAAAGTGAAGGGGGTCACTTGCTGTTAAATTATTATTGTTTCACCCTCTCCGCATCCTGCCAGTGAATGCCTGTGCGATCTATCATTGCCGCTAATGCACTCTGCTGGGGTCTGGACCGGGACGCAGCGGGTCTGTGTTGTGTAGAGTTGGTGTTGTCCTAATGAAATATGACTCATGTTCCTGCCCCAGATGCCGCGGGCGGCTGGCGGAAAGAGAGAGAGAGAGAGAGAGAGAGAGAGAGAGAGAGAGAGAGAGAGAGAGAGAGAGAGAGAGAGAGAGAGAGGCGGATTTAAATGGAGATGGATTAACAACCCTTGTAAAAACAAATCACTTTAATTGCACATGTGAGAGTTCCACATGTAAGAGTAAGATTTGAACGTGCAAATTCGATTTTCACATGCGAAAATGTAATTTCGCTTGTGATAGTTAGGTTTTAACATGTGAACATTTTTCACAAGAGTATGGGGGGGTAAGCAAGGAAAGAGGGGAGAGAGATGAGACTGAGGAAGGATAGAGAGAAAAATAGTTTTATCTCCCAGGAGAAGTGGAGGGCATAAACCAGTCAACATCTGGCAGATTAAGCGATTGAGTATCTCAGCAGCTGTACTAATTTTTTCAAGGTGAAATACAGTAGTTAGACTACATGTACTATTATTTTGTAATTGAGCCCAACCGTCTAGTGCGAGAGGAGACCCTGGAGAAAAACGCACGGATCTGTAATTGCGTGGTTTCAGCCAACAGTTGACCGCCTCGTTGTTTTATTTGGGTGTTTCTATCATGACACAAGGCGAGACCCAGATGCAGACACAGGAGGCAGATGGTTGAATTCTTACAATATTTATTCATCCAATAGGGGAAGGCAAGAGAATGGACGTGGACAGGCAAAAGGGTCAAAACCAGTTCTGAGTCCAAAAGGTACCGAAGGGCAGGCAGAATCAAGGTCAGGGCAGGCAGGATGATCAGGCAGGGGTCAGAACCGAGAGAACTATCAATAAGAGAATAGCAAAAGGAGAACGGGAAAAACACGCTAGTTGACTTGACTAACATACAAGACGATCTGGCACAGAGAGACAGGAAACACAGGGATAAATACACCGGAGAAAACAAGCGACACCTGGAGGAGGTGGAGAGAATAACGCGGAAGGTGAAACTGATCAGGGCGTGACAGCGTCTGATGTTGGTACCATCATATAAATAAAATCACAATAAAGTTCTGTGCATGGTACCACCATGTATTTAGACCTAACTATATATGGCTCTGGGTACCGATATATAGGGTACAATATTAGAGATTATAATTCTGGCAACATGCATTATCATGGACATAAGCTGATTGAATCAATGCTGTTTCCATTCTTTATTGGATTTTCACACAAAAATGTTTAGATTTCATTTATATCAATCGAACTGATACCCAGTGATGACAGATCGCATGCGCTCCAAAGCCATTATTGCGCAATCAGAACGCACTGCCTGGCCTGCGAATGTCCAGGACAAAAACAAACAGTCGGATAGTGTAACGCACCACCTAGCAAACTTTTTCAGCATAGCCATATTGAAAAAATTATTTTGATTTGTTTTTCAGCCATGCAGCGAAAATCTCGGAGGAAGAAAGAACAGGTAGGCTAGCCTAAACAATGCTGTAAGGCGCTAGGCAATAATATAGGCCAATAAGATCAGCAGATGATAAAATTGGATAGTAATTTCCTGCTAGGTTAAAATGGCTTTTAGAAATATGATTGGAATTTGTATAATACAATATATTATGGGCAGTTCTATGCCATGACTATATACATTAGTGAGAGGGATTCCTGTAATATAGTCTACAGCTATGCTTTTCCAGCGAGCAGCACAGGAAGCCTATTTGCAGGGCAAAGTGATGGACACCAATCAGCCTGAACAAGTAAGTCTGAACAAGTTTAAGTATGACTCATTACATTCAAAGTAAAAGTAATACCTACTACAGCATGCATTGTAGAATAGTTTGTTGGTAGACTATATTGATAAACACCAGGACAGTGTAGGCCGACTAAAAGGCCATTTGATTGTCACTTCAATGAGAGAATGGAGAATAAGTGCAATTACATATAGCTCAATAAAGTATTTTATTTTTGGACCATGTCACCATGTTAGGACAGTAGACAGAACAGTGTCTGAACTTGCCATCTATTATTTTTCCAGAGAGCAGCACAGTGCACAGCCAGGCTGAGCAAAACATTTAGCATCTGCAACCAAGGACAGAAAGCTATTAACTAATGAACAGCGTCTGTCTCGACAGGTCTCTAATGTTGTGTGGGTGAAAGACGCCCCCCTGGCCAAGGCAGCGGTGAGGACAGAGCAGGCTGCTTCTGATGCTACTCCAACGGCTGAAAAAAAGTCAAGGTTTGAGCGTCTGAAGGAAAGGATGGAAGAAGAGAGGAGAGCTGAGCATGAGCACTTGATGAGAACAATTCAGGAGTTGGAGATGAGCGTAAAGTGGGAGCAGAATAAATATGCAGTCCAAGAGGAAGCTCTAAAGGAGATGACCAGAGGGAATGAGAGGGCAGAGGCAGAAAAAGCTGCCCTCCAGGAGATCATTCAAAGACTGGTGAAGAAACAGGTGAGGACAGAGGAAGCCTGGGAGGGAAAGCAGGAAGACTGGAACAAGGCCAAAGCCATGTTTTCAGACCAGAGGTCAAAACTGGAGAAGCTTTGGAAGAGGGAGAAATCTGCTCTAATAGATGAAGCAGAAAGCTTTCAAAAGATAATCACGGATCTCCAGTGTGCCTCGAAAACAACAGAGGCAGAGATCAAGACGGCAGAGACGGAGAAAACTGCACTCCAGGAGATCATTCAGAGACTGGTGGTGAAAATTGTCCAGACCGAGAAAGCCTGGGGAAATGAGCAGAGCGACTGGGCCAAGGACAAGGCCAGGTTATCAGACCAGATGCAGGTGATGGAGATTGTTTGGAGCTTAAGAGAAGATGGATGGGCCAAACAGATGCGACACATGGAAGCGGAGATAGCCCAGAAGAAGATTCTGAAGGAAAAAGAGGCACAGGTAGGTCAGGCTGTGCATATTTTTTACATTTGAATAATTAGAATGATAATGCAGAATCGTTGGTTTGGTAAAGAATAGCCTAAGCCAAATCATGAATGTAGAGGTTGAAGAGTTATAACACTCTGTCCCTTTTCCAGGTGCACAGCAACAGTGCATGCCACATTGGAATAAGAGGCTACTTGAAGAATATAACCAAAAAGTGGAGAGAGAAAAGGGAGAGGGCGAAGGAAGACAAATATGGCCTCCCTGCCCGGATAAGACCAAACGTCTAAATAAGGAAGGAGTCAGGAGGGATTATACAGAGTTTGTATTTTATTTGATTTAATGAACAACATTAGTAAGGCAATTTGTGTTGTTGGTGGTTTATTATTCCTTGAGTTACTTTCCTTCTACAGTATAAGTGTTGCTTCTGATGGCAAACTGTCCTGCTCAGCCATTGAGACAGACAGCTACCACTGATCACAACTATAAACTAATAACAACTAATCTATGTCAAAGCACAGATACTGTATTTGCTTATTCCTCTCTCATTCATTTTAGTATTTTCACTCAGATGTTCACTCAGAGAGAATCACAAGAGGTTGGTGGCACCTTAATTGGGGAGGACGGGCTCATGGTAGTGGATGGAGTGGAATATTGTGTGGTTTCCATGTGTTTGATGCCGTTCCATTTGCTCCATTCCAGACATTATTATGAGCTGTTATCCCCTCAGCAGACTCCACTTGATTACAAAGGGTGTCACGAACTGCAATTGCAAAGGGATTCAACATTGTTGAGGAAATTATGTATGACACTAGGAAAAAGACAGAATTGAACTGAACAGTCTGGTAAAAAACATCACACATTGACAGAAATAATACATGTGTGTTTATATGTGTAAGAAACATACATATGTGTATAATATAGTATATGTGTATATAATTTGTGTTTCTAGTAAAGTATAGTCGTATAGTAGTACAATATAGCAGTATAGTAGTACAGTACAGTATAGTGTAGTTTAACACTGTAGTAGTATAATAGTATAGTATAGTATAATAGTATAGTATAACCTAGTATAGAAATACATATACTATTTGCTTATAACCAGTGATTAAAGGGAAACTCCTGCTCTGCACTGAGGAGGAAGCCACTAGCTTCACAGGGATGTGTCTTGCCTCTCCTGGTCCAATGTGGTTGAGTTTTGGTTGAAGCCCTCAGAGACTGCACTGCTAATATACCCATGGTGACCTGTTTATGGTTATCAGACCATGGGCAGGCCCTGGTGTTTCTGTGTGTGGTGTGTGGTATGTGTGTGTATGTCTGTGTGTGTGTGCATGCGTGCGTATATCTGATTGTGGTCCAGGTGTGGCTTCTCTGTTCCCTGTGAGCATGGAGGATGACAGAGAGGTCACTGGGTGAGTTATAGCACTATGGGAAAGAGGAGGAGGTGGCAGTGTGTGTGTTATTATGTGTGTATATCAGAGGCTCATACTGTAAGTTATTAAGTTAGTATCTCTCCAACACAATAGCAATGAAGCACAGGCAACAGTCTGCATTATGTTAAATCATGTAGAAGTTGGTGATAAAATAGTAAAAGTAATCAATAAAGAGCTGTTTACATATTCTTCTTCTCGCAGAGAGGCGAGATAAAGAGTGGGGGAGATAAAGAGAGGGGGAGATTGGTTTTATGAGAAATGTGTCACCCTTAAGCTCAGAGACTCACCCCAAAACACACACTATTATTGCTCTCTCTCTCTCTCTCTCTCTCTCACACACACACACACACACACACACACACACACACACACACACACACACACACACACACACACACACACACACACACACACACTGGAGCCGTGACAGGATCATTAGTAACAGGCCATATGGTGTTTCAGTGTGTGACATGTTAGTAGCTCATATTTATGTTGCTGAGTGTCTGTTCTTAACTCCTGGTCTGCCCACAGCAGGTGTTCCAGATGTTACTGAAGCTCTTCTCTCAGCTCTCATTTCTTCTCTCTCTCTCTGTCCTGTCTGTTTCCTCTAGTACTAATGAGACCTCCCCTGATGTGAATTCTGCTGGTCCACACACACACACACACACACACACACGCACACGCACACGCACACGCACGCACACGCACACACACTGTCATGAGACCTGACTGTTTCCCTTCCCTCCCATCCACATACAGGAGCTTTAATAACATGTTATACCACTGTAATACATCCAATGTTCAAATTCAGGTAAGCAACAAATGTGTAAATAAAGTCAATAAAATATTATAGCACGTTTAGAGAGTGCTCAGGAAAAACGGTGTGGAAAATGTGATAGGCAAAGAGGAAATGACAGAAGTGGAGTGAGAGACATGGAGGGAAAGAAAGAGAGGATGTTCGAGAGATGTCAATAGAGAGAGAGAGACCTGGGGCAGTCTCCACAGTAACAGGCTGGTGGTGACAGGACCTTAGAGGCTCTGGTGTGTCCCTCAACAATGCCTGTTTAGACACCATGATAAACACCTGGGCCTCAGGAGTCCAACCTCCTAACCACACACAGTGCTCCAGAGAGATTTACAGACTAGGACAGCTTCCAGCGGTATCCATGGAGACCCTCAGGGATTCCAGATTCCTCCAGGTAGGTGATCAGTCATGAGCGTTAGAGAGAGAGAGAGAGAGAGAGAGAGAGAGAGAGAGAGAGAGAAAGAGGGACAGACAGAGTTAAATAAAATAAATAAATAAAAATGCGCACGGAGAAGCTAAGGAGCACCACCGTGTGGACAATATGTGAACTGAAGGAGAGTCCAACCACTGCTCTCCAACTAGGCTAATGAGATAGGAGATTCTGACAATGGCTTTAGTTTAGTAGACAGGTACAGTGGGCCATTCAGAATACATTTATCCATTGTTAATACACCGATATTAATAGTGTTCATGGGGAATTATATTGTAAATTGTCAAAACGGTCCCATGTAAAGGGTCACAACTTTGATACTGCTGGTTAGTCTCATTGGGATATGAGTCCAGTCTAACTAGTCTCCCTACATCAGACACCGACGATAAGACCCGTCTAAAAACATCAGTCCAGTTGCAGGCGACATACATTGTAAGCTATCGACTTTGCTTTCTCCTTCCCTCTCCAAAACAAATATACAGTGTGATAAAGGGATTATGCTGCTGCTATGCAAAGCCATGCAGAGCTATTCACACAAAAATGTCCCCGCCAACAACTGGCTGGACTAGCTTCTGTCCTTGTTGCTGTGATGTCATCTGCTGTGGGATGAGTGGCTGGGCTGGCGGCAGCGATGCGCATATGCAGTCTGCTGCTCCAACGCATCACCGGGAACTGCATCTGACAGCTTGCCAGGCTGGAGCAGGAGAGAAACACCGCACACAAGAGAGTAAAGCTGACCGTGGAACAGACCCGCTGTATTTTCACAAACCGAGCATCATCCAAATCCACCCGGTAGAGACAATACATAAAAGGAAGGAGGGATCTTTCGCGGTCGCATGTATGGAAGGATAATGTTTTTGTTTTAACGCCCCAGATGATTGCGTACCAGGGGTAGCTATTGAAATACGCAAAAACCTGCCGCTTCGTTGGATTTTCCTCCGAGACTGAGGCCATGAATTCCGCGGAGCAGACGGTCACTTGGCTGATCACACTCGGGGTGCTGGAGTCGCCGAAAAAGACTATATCGGATCCAGAGGCATTTTTACAGACCTCCCTCAAAGATGGGGTGGTCTTGTGCAGACTGCTGGAGCGGCTGAGCCCGGGCTCCATGGACAAAGTAAGGACAGAACTGCCGCTTGTCTTCCCTTCTTGCCGCCAGCTTCATCGGCCCGTCTATGCGGCAAGAACCGTGACATAACGCGGTTTATCTCGCTTCTCGTTGCCCACTGGCCCATTAAGAGATTCGTTTGTAGGTCACGAGAGCGTATGTTATTGTTCCTAAAAACAGCTACAAATGGTCGCACATATGTCAGTAGGCCTACACTCACGCGTGTGATAGGTTTATACAGACAGACAGACCAGACCGTTCGCTGTGGCAGATGCGAGTCACGACGATCTATTCTGTGCGCAATTATTAGTAGCCTTTGTATATTCTTAAACCAAGACAAACGACGAGACGCATTTTGTGTTGTTGTCAAACAAGCTCTTAAATGTATGAGCTCTATGGTTTGAGAATTGTGTAGCCTATGGATTTGAGTTTTTTTCTGTAGACAGGCAACAGAAAAGGCCCCATATAGCCTACAGATGCGTTGTGAGATTGGAATCCAAGGCGCATTACGCGGTACTACGTTTATGCACAGGATCTATAGGTCTATAGCCTATGGTTTATATGTAGCCTATGGTTGACACATAATCCGGATCACCAGCTAGTGGGGATGTATGAGGGTACACCATAAGAGTGGGCCGCCATTGACCGCAAAAGCTCACAGACAGAGAGAGAGAGACCCTCTCCACATTTAAAGCAACAGTGCGGTATTTGTAATGTATGTCTGTCAACACCAAAACCCCCAGTCACTTTAGCCTTGTTATGTATTGTGTACCCCAAATCCTGTGTGTCTTTAGACAGCTTGGGCGTTCCCTGGCGTTCTTAATCTTAAATGCCTCTCTGACAACAAACTAGCCTAGTGCTGGAAGAGAGATACACTTCCATCACCTTACAGGAGAACATCACCTATAGCCTAATCTAACCAGGGTTCTGACCAACCGTTGATTCTGTTCTTATGGTCTGATAGAGTAGGCTGTTGAAATCTGCCCATGGTGACCACCTGATGATGAGCTATTGGCCACAAGTAGAAAGGAGGAGAAAGCGTGATATTCCAGTGTTCTGTAGTCTAAGAAAATACCAAACAGTAGCAAGTAGCAAGTCTGCCCTCAGGAAAAATGAAGTTATTATTTTATTATGTTCTATATCCTATTATATTCTAACTGCATGGGCTAGACCGATAGGCTACAGGTCATTTAACTGGTAATTACTCTAGTGTAATATCTATATGTCCATACTCAACCAGCGTCCAATGTTTATCTATTGTTGTATATCTCACTGGCAGTTCATGTAGCCTATGGTTATCAGTTCATGTAGCCTATGGTTATCAGTTCATGTAGCCTATGGTTATCAGTTCATGTAGCCTATGGTTATCAGTTCATGTAGCCTATGGTTATCAGTTCATGTAGCCTATGGTTATCAGTTCATGTAGCCTATGGTTATCAGTTCATGTAGCCTATGGTTATCAGTTCATGTAGCCTATGGTTATCAGTTCACGTAGCCTATGGTTATCAGTTCATGTAGCCTATGGTTATCAGTTCATGTAGCCTATGGTTATAGACTGGTAATAAAAGGTGTGTCGTCAGATCTCTCCTTCTAGATTCATAGGCCGTATTACATCCATTCACATTGGCATTGTGGATAGTGTCACTTATTTATATCCCACCCGTTCTTTGATATTTTTTCTGTTTTGATCAATTTGATCCATCCCGCCTCTCTGTTCAGAGGAGTTGCCAACGTCCTCCCTCACTGCTGCTGTGTTGTTTCTCACAGCTCCCATTCGTCAACGTCATTTCCCTCAATCCACTGCCTACTTCCCTGCTGGAGAATCTGTTTCTGTGTTGTAGCAGCAAGCCAAGGAGAGGGAATGTTGGCTTCGACTCTGAATCAAAACGCGCATAAGACTTTAGACTGCTTCCAAGGAGCTAGGCTATGGAAAAAAAGTTCATTTTGATCGAAATTCGTGTTTCTCATATGCATTTTTGTTATCCCAGATCTACCAAGAACCGAAGAACGACGGCGAGTGCTTGAGCAACATAAAGGAGTTTCTCAAAGGCTGCAATTCGTTTCGCGTAGAGGTACGTTCTCCATAAAATAACCCCACAAACACTCCAAACATGCATCCAACATTTAATAAGAAAGATAAATAACCTACGTAAAATCTTACAAATATCCAATGTGACACAATAAACAATGGGGCCACGAAGTGGACGGAGGGATAGGCCTGCTGACAGTGGGAGCCGAGAACAATCACCCATCGCCGGGTGTGAGGCTGCCTTGTTTGTCGCCTGCACTGAAATGGCCTATCCACAATCGCAACATTGTAACAGTCATGCTGCAATTATTTGCTGCAGTCGTTTAAAAATGTAACAATGTAACATTATCTTGTAGGCTCCAAGTGCAGATAGCTAGTTAATGTATACACTTCTATAAACGGTCTTTCTCTGGTTATCAGACTGATGCTTTTCCATTATGTAAGTCGTCGTCTTTCTTCGCCGGCCCCCATAGCCTACGTGCACGGCGTTGCGCTTGTGTCCCCCATTCTCGATTTGGAAACACCAGCTAGTTATCCAGATACCCGCAAGCGAGAATTAGGCTACACTTGGTCATTGAATCCACCCAGAGTTGTCAGAAAGTGTAGTCTTCAAACTCACTACCTAGTTGACCCATATAGGAAGTCTAACGTCTCATGAGTTTTTATTGGGATGTTTTGGTCATTTCTCGTACAGCAGCAGCTAATGCTGTCTGTGTCAACTGTTACACCAAAGACTTTGACAATAATGATTAGGGTGAACAGTCAGATTCTAGATCTGTGGTTAGAGGGCAATGGCTATCACACACACACACACACACACACACACACACACACACACACACACACACACACACACACACACACACACACACACACACACACACACACACACACACACACACACACACACACACAGAGAGAGCGTTTGGTACTGTGTCAGTGCATAGAGGAGTCATTGAACCCCCCCAGTCTGGACAATACAGCTCACTGTTCCATCTTCACTATTGACTTTCCTCACTGAGACTGCAGGAGAGAAGGAGATGGGAGAGGGAAAGAAATAGAGACAGAGACAGAGAGAGAGAAATGGAGGGAGGGCACTGTAGAATAAAGGGGTCTGAATAGGATTTTGTTAATGGCTTACTTGTGCTTGGTGTTGAATGTCAACACAAAGCCTTCTCTTCTTGGATAAGAATTTCATAAATCAAATCAAATGTTTGTCACATGCTTAGTAAACAACAAGTGTAGACTAACGGTGAAATTCTTTCTTTTGGGCCCTTCCCAACAATGCAGAGAGCAAAAAATAGAAAACTAATAACACAAGGAATAAATGATTAACCATAACTTGGCTATAAAGACGGGGTTCCAGTACCTTCTAGTGCTGAGTAGGTATTATTGATTTGAAAAAGCCTTTATTTGAATAGGCATATCACCGACGCATTATGACAACACTTATGTTGAGACAGAATAACTTTGAAATAGAGATGCTAAACATCTGGTCCAGTGTTTCCCCGCCTGGTCCTGGGGACCCAAAGTGGTGCACAGTTTGGTTTTTGCCCTAGCACTATGAATCCATTCATCAAAGGCTTGACGAGTTGCTTAGTTGAATCAGGTGTCTGACAGCTGGAGCAAAAACTAAAATGTGTACCCTTTTGAATCCCCAGGACCAGGCTTGGAAAACACTGGTGTAGTAAATGAATGTTTGAGGTTGGACTGATTCCAATCTCTGCGAAGTGGACTGCTCGTCTACCTCTCTCCGAGTCATGGGGTGTTTTTGGGATAACTAAGCTTCCCAGGTGTGCAGATAGACAGACCTTGAAAACCTCCCAGCAGCCCTCCATGCCCCTCATACCGTAAACCTGTTTCCCTATAAGCTGCTTTAGAGAGGAGAGGAGAGCGAGCCGTGTGTTTGTGTAACATGCAGGGAGCTGGATTATAAGAGTGTAGGACATGGCCAGACATCATACACCCTCTCCAGACCCCAAATTACTGCTGGCCCACAGTACAGCTAGCTGCATGGGGCAGCAGATTAGGGGTGTGTGTGTATGTGTGTGTGTGTGTGTGTGTGTGTGTACGTACCCACACGTTGGTGTGCCAGCGCTTTTTAAGCCCCGACCTGCTTCTGATGGGTGTGTGTTTGGCAGATGATTGTATACTGTTTGGTGTGTGTGGGTGTTACTGTTGTTTTCTTGGGATTATTCTATGGGCAATTCCACAGTAACTGATGCGGAGACTCAGATTTGTCACTTTAAAATGTATGCCAAACAAAAAACACTTATTGCTAAACAAACCACACAACTATGCACAATGACTACTTTTAACAATTTCCACAGAAAACCTCTCAAAAACACATTTACTTGAAGAACAGTGCTGACGCAAAATTTGTTAACAGAATGACCAGCAGCACAAACTCTTCTTCAAGTAAATGTGTTTTTATGTCTTCAGACTGTTTGGAGCCATGTCACACACTCTGTGCAGCAGTTAGCTGACCCTTCACCCCTGACCTGTTGACAACAGGAAGTGACCCTAAGAGTTTCCACACCCCCTGTAGTCATCGATCCAGTTAAGAGTACTTTTGAAATGCACCCTTCCTCCCTCCATTGGAGTGGCCACTGATCTGATATTCTGGATAAGTTAAAGCCATATAGCGGCACTCCTGACTTCACCTACTGTATCTATCAGGTCAGGGCTGGAAGGGCCACAGTCAAACCAGTCCTGGTACATTCAGCTCTGGTTAAGCCCTAATGATTGAAACATTGTGTCAATAAACCACATTGGAGCATAGTGTTTGGTGTGTCACTCTCACGTTTCTCTGCACATATTATATATCCAAAACCTTCACACAATCATTGAATGTTTGTATGTAATATGTACCTCTATGGGACAGTGGAGGAATATGGGACTGGACTGGAAGTGCAGGCCATGCACACACACATTCTCTCAGGGCATAGACTGTCTGGAATCAGAGCGGAAGATAAAAGGTAGCCACATCTCAGTCACTCCCCCTCAGTGGCCCGACAGTAACCACTGCACGGAGAGGGAGAGATGGAGGGGGAGGGAGAGATGGAAGGGAGGGAGAGATGGAGGGGGAGGGAGGAGAGAGAGGGGGGGTGGAGGGGGAGGGGGGAGAGATGGGGGGATGGAGGGGGAGGGAGGGAGAGATGGGGGGGATGGAGGGGGAGATGGAAGGGAGGGAGAGATGGAGGGGGAGGGGGGGGGTGGAGGGGGAGGGTGAGATGGAGGGGGAGGGAGAGGGGGGAGAGATGGGGGGAGGGAGGGGGAGGGAGGGAGAGATGGGGGGGAGATGGAAGGGAGGGAGAGATGGAGGGGGAGGGGGGAGAGAGAGGGGGGGTGGAGGGGGAGGGGGGAGAGATGGGGGGATGGAGGGGGAGGGAGGGAGAGATGGGGGGGATGGAGGGGGAGGGAGGGAGAGATGGAGATTGAGAGATGGAGGGGGAGGGAGGGAGAGATGGAGATTGAGAGATGGAGAGAGTGACGTACATTAACAGACATTTTACAGGGAGAGAATGAAACTACAGTAATTCACCCCTCAGGCACATTAACTCCAAACTATCTACTCTACTCCAGTCAACTACCTCTTCTCGTGCTGTACAGGACATTTTTGCTCACCTGCCGTTTTCTACAAGTCCTTTGGTGTACAGTAGTTTGTGAAGCTGTCTGTAGGCTACTGTGCTAGTGAAAATTAGTTCTATTGATTGGCAGTGGCAGGCATTGTGATGACCCAGCTCCAGTGCTGTCCAATTGACTAGTGATTTTTCCCCCATTACTTTTTGGCATGTCTCCACGTATTTTAGTTTTGGCACTAACCCCATGTCACACACAGGAATGATGTGCATACATGCAAGCACACACACATGCACACACACATGCACACAAACACACACCAGTGGCGGCTGGTGGGAGGAGCTATAGGAGGACAGGCTCATTGTAATAGCTGGAGTTGAACAAATGGAACGGTATCAAACACATGGAAACCACATATCTGTCTCCGTTCCATGAATTCCATTCCAGCATTATAATGAGCCCGTCCTCCTATAGATCCTCTCACCAGCCTCCACTGACACACACACACACACACACAATGACCTGTCTTTTTCTCGTCTCCCACAGCTGTTTGATCCCAGTGATCTGCTCCTAGGACTGAACTTCTCCAAGATACTCAGCAGTTTGGTGGCTCTCAACAAAGTGACTGCAGGTTAGTTGAAAGTGTGTGTTTGTGTGCAGCCCATGTGAGTATGGGTGTTTAGTAAAACTATTCTATTGCGTGTGTATATATTGTGTGTGTGTATATACTGTGTATTGTGTGTGTGTATATACTGTGTGTGTGTATATACTGTGTATTGTGTGTGTGTATATACTGTGCATTCAGAAAGTATTCAGACCCCTTGACTTTTTCCACATTTTGTTACGTATTACATTCTTTCCCCCCTCATCAATCTACACACAATACCCCACAATGACAAAGCTAAAACAGTTTTTTTGATTTTTTTGCAAATAAAAAAAAAATAATAATAATGAAATCGTATTTACAAAGTATTCAGACCCTTTACTCAGTACTTTGTTGAAGCACCTTTGGCAGCAATTACAGCCTTGAGTCTTCTTGGGTATAAAGCTACAAACTTGGCACAGCTGTATTTGGGGAGTTTCTCCCATTCTTCTCTGCAGATCCTCTCAAGCTCTGTCAGGTTGGATAGGTCGCGTCGCTGCACAGCTATTTTTAGGTCTCACCAGAGATGTTCCATCGGGTTCAAGTCCGGGGTCTGGCTGGGCCATTCAAGGACATTCAGAGACTTGTCCCGAAGCCACTCCTGCGTTGTTTTGGCTGTGTGCTCAGGGTTGTTGTCCGGTTGGAAGGTGAACCTTCGCCCCAGTCTGAGGTCCACAGTGCTCTGGAGCAGGTTTTCATCAAGGATCTCTCTGTACTATGCTTCCGTTCATCTGTCCCTCGATCCTGACTAGTCTCCCATTCCCTGCCACTGAAAAACATCCCCACAGCATGATGCTGCCACCACCATGCTTCACCGTAGTGATGGTGCCAGGTTTCCTCCAGACGTGATGCTTGGTTTCATCAGACCAGAAAATCTTGTTTCTAATGGTCTGAGTCCTTTAGGTGCCTTTTGGCAAACTCAAAGCCGGCTGTCATTTGCCTTTTACTGAGGAGTGGCTTCCGTCTGGCCACTCTACCATAAAGGCTTGATTGGTGGAGTGCTGCAGAGATGGTTGTCCTTCTGGAAGGTTCTCTCATCTCCACAGAGGAACTCTGGAGTTCTGTCAGAGTGATCATCGGATTCTTGGTCAACTCCCTGACCAAGGCCCTTCTCCTCCGATTGCTCAGTTTGGTCGGGTGTCCAGCTCTAGGAAGAGTCTTGGTGGTTCCAAATTTCTTCCATTTAAGAATGATGGAGGCCACTGTGTTCTTGGTGACCTTCAATGTTGCAGAATCTTTTCTGTGCCTTGACACAATCCTGTCTCTGAGCTCTATGGACAATTCCTTCAACCGTATGACTTGGTTTTTGCTCTGACATGCATGATATAGACAGGTGTGTGCCTTTCCAAATCATGTCCAATCAATTGAATTTACCACAGGTGGACTCCAGTCAAGTTGTAGAAACATCTCAAGGATGGTCAATGGAAACGATGCATTTGAGCTCAATTGCAAGTCTCATCATAGCAAAGGGTCTGAATACTTATGTAAATAAGGTATTTTTGTTTTTATTAGTAATAAATTAGCAAAAATGTCCAAAAACCTGTTTTCGCTTTGTCATTATGGGGTATTATGTGTAGATTGATTAGGAAAACCTTTTATGTAATCAATTTTAGAATAAGGCTAGAACATAACATTTTGGAAAAAGTCAAGGGGTCTCAATACTTTCCGAATGCACTGTAACTGCTCTATTCTTTATCTGTAGACATTGGAGTGGGCAGTGACAGTGTCTGTGCCCGTCACTCGTCGGCCCATCGGATCAAGTCGTTTGAGTCTCTGGCCTCCCAGTCATCACTGGGTCGATCCTCCAAGCTGCTTCAGAACCAGTTCCGCAGCCTGGTGAGAAACACGTAGACACACACAGACACAAACATTGCAGCCTCGGTGCTGAAGCCCAACTTCTGAAATGTCTGTATCTCAAAGTGCATCTATGTCAAATGGAGATTTGTGTCGGCTTATCGTGTAGTCAGTATTCAAGCCCTTATTTGTCCATTACTGAGCCATCGGCCCACCCTTTCTACCTCCCTATCTCACTAATATTCCTCTCCTCCCTTCTCTACCCCCCCTCTCTACCTCCCCCTCTCCCCTTGTCCTTTCCTTCACCAACCCTCCCTCTCGCTACCCTCCACACCTCTCTTGCTCCCTACCTCACCTATCTACCTCCTCCTCTCTACCTCTCTTCCTCCCCCTCTCTACCTCTCTGCCTCCCCCCTTTACCTCCCTCATCAACTCTCTACCTCCCTACCTCCTCTCTACCTTGCTACCTCCCCCTCTCTACCACTCTACTTCCCCCTCTCTTTCCCTCTCAACTCTCTTTCCCTCTCTACCCCTGCCTCTCTGCCTCCCTACCTGCCCACCTCTCTGCCTCTCTACCTCCCCCTCTCCCTCCCTACCCTCCCCGTCTCTACCTCCCTACCTCCCCTTCTCTACCTCCCCCTCTCTACCTCCCTACCTCCCCCTCTCTACCTCCCTTCCTCCCCTTCTCTACCTCCCTACCTCCCCCTCTCTACCTACCTACCTCCCCCCCTCTACCTCCTCTCTCTACCTCCCTACCTCCCCCTCTGTACCGCTCTTCTCTCACCGTCCCTAACGCCCTCCTCACCTCTCTACCTCCCCCTCTCTACCTCTCTTCCTCCCTCTCTCTGCCTCCCTACCTCCCCTTCTCTACCTCCCCCTCTCTACCTCCTCTCTCTACCTCCCTACCTCCCCCTCTGTACCGCTCTTCTCTCACCGTCCCTAACGCCCTCCTCACCTCTCTACCTCCCCCTCTCTACCTCTCTTCCTCCCTCTCTCTGCCTCCCTACCTCCCCTTCTCTACCTCCCCCTCTCTACCTACCTACCTCCCTCTCTCTGCCTCCCTACCTCCCCTTCTCTACCTCCCCCTCTCTACCTCCCTTCCTCCCCTCCTCACCTCTCTACCTCCCCCTCTCTACCTCTCTTCCTCCCTCTCTCTGCCTCCCTACCTCCCCTTCTCTACCTCCCCCTCTCTACCTCCTCTCTCTACCTCCCTACCGCTACCTCTCTACCTCCCCCTCCTCACCTCTCTACCTCTCCTATAGGACATGTCTGAGGGCAGCGGGACGCAGCTATTGGTCAAGGCTCGCTTCAACTTTGAACAAACTAATGAGGACGAGCTGTCCTTCAACAAGGGGGATGTCATCAACGTGACACGCCAGGAGGAGGGCGGCTGGTGGGAGGGGAACTTCAATGGCAAGACCGGCTGGTTCCCTAGCAACTATGTCCGTGAGATCAAAGGCTGTGGTAGGTATCCCTTATTATTCTTGCTACTGGACATCACATAACCCAGGAATATCAGAAAGGACGTGAAGGAAAAGGATAGTGTCTGATGGAGAGAAATAACTTATTTCTCCCTCTCCCTCTGAGACAAACAAGTGTCCCCCAAATCTGGGACCCTCAAGAGCCCCCCAAAAGGCGTTGACACTACGGCCATTAGCAAGACCTACTACAACCTGGTAAGACCTGTTCATCCAACTTACTTCTCTCACTGTCTGTCTGTCTCGTTCTCTCCCTTTCTCTGGCTCTGTCTCTTTCTCTCTCTTTCTGTTTGCGTGTGTCTCTCAATACTGCTGTAACTATCCTCAATAAAAGAAAACAGGCTTTTTAAAGCTTGACATTACTCTTAACGCTATAGGCATGAGGTGCCATGGCCGCTCCAGATATCTTGACCTAGTTCTGTGTGTGTGTTGTGTTGCTGACATTTTAATGTATCTCAGTGCTCTGGGTTACTGAGATGAGAGAACAAGTAAATGCATGCTATACTAGAGAGAGAGAGAGAAAAAGACAGAGAGAGAGAATGAGAGAGAGAGAGACACACCCCCATTACCGGCTCAGACAGGGCCTCCTGGACCTCCCCCAGGAATCTCTCAAATAGCCTAAGAGATGTTAGTTCTGTTTGTTGTGCCAGGAGCCGCAGGTCACACAGCCTTAGTAAACACGCTGCATCAGTCGCTTCTGCAGGGTGGCTGATTGAACCGATCTCAAAAGGAGGGCTGGCTTGTGGAAGATAGGCTTCTCCCACACCCACAGCCCAGGTTCCACACCCCCTTCTCGTGTGGGCCTCAGATCAAATCAAATGTATTTATTTCAAATCAAATCAAATTTATTTATATAGCCCTTCGTACATCAGCTAAAATCTCAAAGTGCTGTACAGAAACCCAGCCTAAAACCCCAAACAGCAAGCAATGCATGTGAAAGAAGCACGGTGGCTAGGAAAAACTCCCTAGGAAAAATTCCCTAGAAAGGCCAAAAACCTAGGAAGAAACCTAGAGAGGAACCAGGCTATAAGGGGTGGCCAGTCCTCTTCTGGCTGTGCCGGGTGGATATTATAACAGAACATGGTCAAGATGTTAAAATGTTCATAAATGACCAGCATGGTCAAATAATAATAATCATAGTAGTTGTCGAGGGTGCAACAAGCACGTCCGGTGAACAGGTCAGGGTTCCGTAGCCGGAGGCAGAACAGTTGAAACTGGAGCAGCAGCATGGCCAGGTGGACTGGGGACAGCAAGGAGTCATCATGCCAGGTAGTCCTGAGGCATGGTCCTAGGGCTCAGGTCCTCCGAGAGAAAGAAAGAAAGAAAGAGAGAAAGAGAGAATTAGAGAGAGCATATTTAAATTCACACAGGACACCGGATAAGACAAGAGAATACTCCAGATGTAACAGACTGACCCTAGCCCCCCGACACATAAACTACTGCAGCATAAATACTGGAGGCTGAGACAGGAGGGATCAGAAGACACTGTGGCCCCATCCGATGATACCCCCGGACAGGGCCAAACAGGCAGGATATAACCCCACCCACTTTGCCAAAGCACAGCCCCCACACCACTAGAGGAATGTCTACAACCACCAACTTACCGTCCGAAGACAAGGCCGAGTATAGCCCACAAAGATCTCCGCCATGGCACAACCCAAGGGGGGGGCGCCAACCCAGACAGGAAGACCACATCAGTGACTCAACCCACTCAAGTGACGCACCCCTCCCATGGACGGCATGGAAGAACACCAGTAAGCCAGTGACTCAGCCCCTGTAATAGGGTTAGAGGCAGAGAATCCCAGTGGAAAGAGGGGAACCGGCAAGGCAGAGACAGCAAGGGCGGTTCGTTGCTCCAGCCTTTCCGTTCACCTTCACACTCCTGGGCCAGACTATACTTAATCATAGGACCTACTGAAGAGATAAGTCTTCAGTAAAGACTTAAAGGTTGAGACTGAGTCTGCGTCTCTCATATGGGTAGGCAGACTATTCCATAAAAATGGAGCTCTATAGGAGAAAGCCCTACCTCCAGCCGTTTGCTTAGAAATTCTAGGGACAATTAGGAGGCCTGCGTCTCGTGACCGTAGCGTACGTGTAGGTATGTACGGCAGGACCAAATCGGAAAGATGGGTAGGAGCAAGCCCATGTAATGCTTTGTAGGTTAGCAGCTGCCAGGCCTTCAGCAACGCAGAATAAAAATCTGACACCTGCTGTACTCAGTTCTCCTCAGCAGCGAGGATGCTGGTTCCCTCCAGCCTACATCAGTATGGTACAGCAGTCTCTGCACCGCCTTTAGTAGGAATGCAGACACCCTGCTCTCCAGTTCCACCAGGTCCTGGCCTCTTTTGTGGACGGACATGTACGTCATCTGAATTTCTTTCAACACTGCCGCCCTCAGCCAGTGATAGCCCTACGAGAAAAAATCCACCAGCTTGCATTGCAAGTCTGCGAGCAGACCGGCAGAGGGGTTGAGGACAGCCAGTTTATGCCACAGGGAAGATGCCACCAGGTTGTTGATTATCAGCACCCTCCCTCTATATGACACTTGGGACAGGAGTCACCTCCACCTGGCCAGTCTTGACACCACTGCCTGTGACAGCCCCTCCCAGTTCTTCCTGACCCACCTCTCCGAGCCCAGGTACACCCCCAAAATGTTAAACCCTTCACAACCCCACTTCGCACCCCCTGGAAGCAGAGGGGGGGGGGGGGCCCTATCCCTCCATGCCCCACATAAGAGCTTTGCTCTTGCCCCAGTTCACCTTAGCTGACGAAGCTCTCTTGTACACCTTCAGAATAGTCTATAGTGCCTGCATATCCTGCCCATCCCTGATCATCACAGAAACGTCATCTGCATACGCCGACATTGCAATGCCTGTCACCACACCCATACCTGTCCAGCACACTCCCTGCAGTCTCCTGCGTAGCAGGCCCAAAAAGGCTCAATGGCTAGTGTGTATAACTGCCCAGATAGAGGGCATCCTTGTCTAATGCCCCGCCTCACCCAGACTGGCCTACTGAGCCCCCCTCCCACCTTGACCATACATGACGCCCCCGCATACAACATCTTCACACAAGCCAAAAACCTTTCCCCAAACACAAACACAGACATCACATTAAACAGATACTCATGGTCCACTCTATCAAAAGCCTTCTCTTGGTCTAAAAAGACCAGTCAAAAGTTCACATTAGAAACTCTCGATAAGTCCAACATGTCCCTGATTAAGAACAAGTTGTCCGTGAGTGAGCGTCCCGGTACACAATTTGTCTGGTCCTTGTGTACTATAGAGTCCAGATGGGACTTCAGTCTGTCAGCGAGGACCTTGGCAAATATATTGTAGTCCACACAGAGCAATGCCACAGGCCTCCAGTTCTTAAGTTTACACAAGTCCCCTTTTTTGGGCAGGAGAGTCAGAGCCGCCCTACGGCAGCTCATCAGCAACTCTCCTACCCCGACGCACTCACACGCAAAATAAGTCCAGTCCAATTATTCCCCAGGTGCACAGCCGGGGGACACCTGTTTTACGGCCTCTGCTAGTTCATGGGACAACAAGGGAAGGTCCATTTCATCCCTCTGTGTCAGAGAGAGCTTAGGGAGTTCTGCAAACAAAACCTGAGCACATATAGGATCACACAGGCCTGGCCTATACAACTCAATATAAAACTCCACAGTCTGATCACGCATCTCCCCCACCACAGAGGTCACCCGCCCATCAAACAGCCATAGACAATGCATACTCTTGGCTTCACCGCTCTGACTTTACAAAACAAAGAAGGAGAAGTTGGGAGCATCTATCTCCTTGAGCATGGAGAACCTAGCTCTTACAAGTGCTCCCTTTGCTTTAACCTGGAAAAAACTGCCCAGGTCCCTACGTAATTCAGCTAAAGTAGCCTTGAGGCCTACATTGCCTTGCTCCACCATCTCTACCTCCACTTCACTGATACTGCGCTCTAGTTCCCCCAATACTCTCCTAGCCTCTAAGGATGAGAGAGCTGTATACTGTTGACAGAAAAGACGAATTTGGACTTTCCCCACATTCCACCATTGACTCAGAGACCCATACTCCTCTCTTCGCTGCCCCCACCTTTCCCCAAAAATCTGGAAACCTGAGCAAAAAGTGGCATCTTGTAAGAGCTTTACAATAAACATCCAATAGGATACCTTCCGAGGCCCTGATGAAATAGACAACTGAGCCATGGTTATGTGGTGATCTGAAAAACCCACTGGGAGAATGGTAGCGCCCAACAGCCTAATGCTCTGATTCTTGGATGTAAAAGAGATCTAGTCTGGCTGCACTCACCCTAACCCCAAAGACCTTCACCCATGTATACTGTCTTGTGCTGGGATGTCTAGTTCTCCAAACATCCACTAGGTCGAACTGCTTAATGATGTCCCTTAACACTCCCACTGACCCTGATTGAGGCTTCTCCACATTTCTATCTCTCGTAAAATCCATCGTACAGTTCCAGTCCCCGCCGACCACCGCCGTCTCAACAGGGGCTACCTCTGAGAGTTCCTGTCTGAGACACCCAAACAGACGCCCCCTCTCTCTCCCTGTGTTAGGCACATACACATTTATGAGGACAAAACCCCCGTTGTTAATTTCTCCTTTACCTACAAGCAGTCTACCCCTACACACCTCCTTTGAGGAGCACATTTTTACAGCCAGACCCGTTGCAAAAAGGACTGCCACCCCTGCACTAACATTTGTTCCATGGCTCAGCACACTTGCCCCTTTCCACCAGAGCCCCCAAACAACTTCATTCATCACATCACTATGGTCTCCTGCAGAAACAACACATGTACTTTTTTTTGGTTTGGGGTCACTTAGAAATATCCTTGTTTTTGAAAGAAAAGCACATTTTTTGCACATTTAAAATAATATCAAATTGATCCGAAATACAGTGTAGACATTGTTAATGCTGTAAATTACTTTTGTAGCTGGAAAAGGCAGATTTTTTATGGAATATCTACATAGGCGTACAGAGGCCCATTATCAGCAACCATCCTGTGTTCCAATGGCACGTTGTGTTAGCTAATCCAAGTTTATCATTTTAAACGGCTAATTGATCATTACAAAACCCTTTTGCAATTATGTTAGCACAGCTGAAAACTGTTGTTCTGATTAAAGAAGAAATAAAACTGTCCTTATTTAGACTAGTTGAGTATCTGGAGCATCAGCATTTGTGGGTTCCCTTCCACACTATACTCTCCTCATCCACTAGCATAACCTGACTAGACCCAGCCTCATCTACACCCCCATCCATAACCTGACTAGACCCAGTCTCATCTACACCACCATCCATAACCTGACTAGACCCAGCCTCATCTACACCACCATCTATAACATGACTAGACCCAGCCTCATCTACACCACCATCCATAACCTGACTAGACCCAGCCTCATCTACACCACCATCCATAACCTGACTAGACCCAGTCTCATCTACACCACCATCCATAACCTGACTAGACCCAGCCTCATCTACACCACCATCCATAACCTGACTAGACCCAGTCTCATCTACACCACCATCCATAACCTGACTAGACCCAGTCTCATCTACACCACCATCCATAACCTGACTAGACCCAGCCTCATCTACACCACCATCCATAGCATGACTAGACCCAGCCTCATCTACACCACCATCTATAACCTGACTAGACCCAGCCTCATCTACACCATCATCCATAGCATGACTAGACCCAGTCTCATCTACACCACCATCCATAACCTGACTAGACCCAGCCTCATCTACACCACCATCCATAGCATGACTAGACCCAGTCTCATCTACACCACCATCCATAACCTGACTAGACCCAGCCTCATCTACACCACCATCCATGACAGGACTGGACCCAGCCTCATCTACACCACCATCCATAACCTGACTAGACCCAGTCTCATCTACACCACCATCCATAACCTGACTAGACCCAGCCTCATCTACACCACCATCCATAACCTGACTAGACCCAGTCTCATCTACACCACCATCCATAACCTGACTAGACCCAGTCTCATCTACACCACCATCCATAACCTGACTAGACCCAGCCTCATCTACACCACCATCCATAGCATGACTAGACCCAGCCTCATCTACACCACCATCTATAACCTGACTAGACCCAGCCTCATCTACACCATCATCCATAGCATGACTAGACCCAGTCTCATCTACACCACCATCCATAACCTGACTAGACCCAGCCTCATCTACACCACCATCCATAGCATGACTAGACCCAGTCTCATCTACACCACCATCCATAACCTGACTAGACCCAGCCTCATCTACACCACCATCCATGACAGGACTGGACCCAGTCTCATCTACACCACCATCTATAACCTGACTAGACCCAGTCTCATCTACACCACCATCTATAACCTGACTAGACCCAGTCTTATCTACACCACCATCTATAACCTGACTAGACCCAGCCTCATCTACACCACCATACATAACCTGACTAGACCCAGTCTCATCTACACTACCATCTATAACCTGACTAGACCCAGCCTCATCTACACCACCATCCATAACCTGACTAGACCCAGCCTCATCTACACCACCATCCATAACCTGACTAGACCCAGTCTCATCTACACCACCATCCATAACCTGACTAGACCCAGCCTCATCTACACCACCATCCATAACCTGACTAGACCCAGCCTCATCTACACCACCATCCATAACCTGACTAGACCCAGCCTCATCTACACCACCATCCATAACCTGACTAGACCCAGTCTCATCTACACCACCATCTATAGCATGACTAGACCCAGTCTCATCTACACCACCATCCATAACCTGACTAGACCCAGTCTCATCTACACCACCATCCATAACCTGACTAGACCCAGCCTCATCTACACCACCATCCATAACCTGACTAGACCCAGCCTCATCTACACCACCATCCATAACCTGACTAGACCCAGTCTCATCTACACCACCATCTATAGCATGACTAGACCCAGTCTAATCTACACCACCATCCATAACCTGACTAGACCCAGTCTCATCTACACCACCATCCATAGCATGACTAGACCCAGCCTCATCTACACCACCATCCATAACCTGACTAGACCCAGCCTCATCTACACCACCATCCATAACCTGACTAGACCCAGCCTCATCTACACCACCATCCATAACCTGACTAGACCCAGTCTCATCTACACTACCATCTATAACCTGACTAGACCCAGCCTCATCTACACCACCATCTATAACATGACTAGACCCAGTCTCATCTACACCACCATCTATAACATGACTAGACCCAGCCTCATCTACACCACCATCCATAACCTGACTAGACCCAGTCTCATCTACACCACCATCCATAACCTGACTAGACCCAGTCTCATCTACACTACCATCTATAACCTGACTAGACCCAGCCTCATCTACACCACCATCCAGGGGTCAGAGGGAGTGAAAGTGTTCAGAGTTACAAAGACATGAAATTACAACTTGAACCATAGAGTGATACTCCTCAATAACCAACAAGAAACTTGAAAAACTCTCCCTCACACACTCTCTCACCATCTCTCTCTTTCCCCAGGTGCTGCAGAACATTCTAGAAACAGAAACAGAATATTCCAAGGACCTCCAGAGCCTTCTGACCAACTACCTGCGATCACTCCAGAGCACAGAGAAGTAAGCTCCACTCATTGTACTGTTCTAAACCCTGTCTGTCTGTCTGTCTGTCTGTCTGTCTGTCTGTCTGTCTGTCTGTCTGTCTGTCTGTCTGTCTGTCTGTCTGTCTGTCTGTCTGTCTGTCTGTCTGTCTGTCTGCCTGTCTGCCTGCCTGCCTGCCTGCCTGCCTGCCTGCCTGCCTGCCTGCCTGCCTGCCTGCCTGCCTGCCTGCCTGCCTGCCTGCCTGTATGATGACACTGTATGGCCACTGATTTGGATCTACTAGACGCATTCCAAAACTCATGCTCTCTCTCTCTCCTCTCTCACTCCCTCCCCCCTCTTTCTTCTCCTTGCCTTCTCATCTCCTATCCCTCCTCCTCCACCTCTCCTTCTCTTCTCCTCTCCTCTCCTCTCCCCCCCTCTTCCTTCTCCTTTCCTCCCTCCTCTCCTCTTCTCCTCCCTCTCTCCAGACTGAGCAGTACAGATGTGTACCTGATCCTGGGGAACCTGGAGGATATCAACACCTTCCAACAGATGCTCGTCCAATCACTGGAGGAGTGCACCAAGTAAGTCCCGCCCCTCACATACTTTTCACCAGTCAGCACACAGTGATCAGAGCAAGTCCTTGTCACTGCTGTTCTAATCCAATTAGATCTGTCCTGCTGCTACTTGGGATATTTCACAGCAGTTTTCGTCGAGGTAAATAAAGGGTATAGGAACATCTAGGTGTCGGCAGTGGTAATACAGCAATCCTTGATTTCACTCAGCTTGTGTGTTTTTTCCCCAACATGTGCAGACTTCCAGAGAGCCAGCAGAGGGTAGGGGGCTTCTTCATGAACCTGATGCCCCAGATGAAGGCTCTCTACGTGGGTTACTGCTCCAACCACCCCTCGGCAGTAAACGTGCTCACCCAGCATAGGTAAACATAGACCCAATACAGCATGAACCTGATGTTCTAGCATTCTTACTGTACATTCTTACTCTACATAAAAATGTACACTGTACATTTATCATTTTTACACAGGCAGGTAGTGTAAAGAATATAATTAGATTTGACAATTTAATACTCCCCCCCCCCCCCCTCAGTGAGGAGCTGGGGGAGTTTATGGAGGGGAAGGGAGCCAGTAGTCCAGGCATCCTGACTCTGACCACAGGCCTCAGTAAACCCTTCATGAGGCTGGACAAATACCCCATACTACTGAAGGAACTGGAGAGACACATGGAGGTAGGGGCTGTGTGTGTGTGTGTGTGTGTGTGTGTGTGTGTGTGTGTGTGTGTGTGTGTGTGCCACGTACAGGTGTGTGTTTGTAAGATGCTGGGTGTGTAAGAGTGTCCTCATTCACTGATGATGTATGTGTGCATGTCTTATGTGTAAGAGGATGTCGTCAATCACTGATAGTGGTGTGTGTGTGTGTGTGTGTGTACAGCTGTATAAATGCTCTCTGCTGTGCTCCCTGTAGGAGACTCACCCCGACTGGCCAGACATCCAGAAGTGTATGACAACGTTCAAGAGCCTCTCGGTGAGTCACACCCACACCCATATCGCCTCTTGTTTCCATGGTTACCTCATTTGCAGTGCATGCTGTGCGTCAAGCTGTGACGTGTGTGTGTGTGTGAGTCATGAGTCGACGTGTTATGGTACACTTGAATATATGAGCGTGCATCCCTTGTGCACACAGGATCATTTAGTAATTATAAACACTGCATGGCCAAAAGTATGTGGACATCTGCTTTTTGGACATCTCATTCCAAAATCATGGGCATTAATATGGAGTTGGTCCCCCCTTTGCTTCTCCTGAGTGGCGCAGCAGTCTAAGACACTGCATCTCAGTGCTAGGGGCGTCACTACAGACCCTGGTTTGATTCCAGGCTGTATCACAACCGGCCGTGATTGGGAGTCCCATAGGGCGGCGCAGAATTGGCCCAGCGTCGTCCGGGTTAGGGTTTGGCTGGGGTAGGCCGTCATTATTAATAAGAATTTGTTCTTAACTGACTTGCCTAGTTAAATAAAAATAAACTCAGGAGAAAAAAAACGTCCCTTTTTCAGGACCCGGTCTTTCAAAGATAATTCGTAAAAATCCAAATAACCTCACAGATCTTCATTGTAAAGGGTTTAAAACACCGTTTCCCATGCTTGTTCAATGAACCATAAACAATTCATGAACATGCACCTGTGGAACGGTCGTTAGGACACTAACAGCTTACAGACGGTAGGCAATTAAGGTCACAGTTATGAAAACTTAGGACACTAAAGAGGCCTTTCTACCGACTCTGGAAAAACACCAAAATAAAGATGCCCCGGGTCCCTGCTCATCTGCGTGAATGTGCCTTAGGCATGCTGCAAGGAGGCATGAGGACTGCAGATGTGGCCAGGGCAATAAATTGCAATGTCTGTACTGTGAGATGCCTAAGACAGCTCTACAGGGAGACAGGACGGACAACTGATCATCCTCGCAGTGGCAGACCACGTGTAACAACACCTGCACAGGATCGGTACATCCGAACATCACACCTGCGGGACAGGTACAGGATGGCAACAACGGCTGCCCGAGTTACACCAGGAACGCACAATCCCTCCATCAATGCTCAGACTGTCTGCAATAGGCTGAGAGAGGCTGGACTGAGGGCTTGTAGGCCTGTTGTAAGGCAGGACGTCACCAGACATCACCAGCAACAATGTCACCTATGGGCCCAAACCCACCGTCGCTGGACCAGACAGGACTGGAAAAAAGTGCTCTTCACTGACGAGTCGCAGTTTTGTCTCACCAGGGGTGATGGTCGGATTCGCGTTTAACGTCGAAGGAATGAGCGTTACTCTGAGGCCTGTACTCTGGAGCGGGATCGATTTGGAGATGGAGTGTCCGTCATGGTCTGGGGCGGTGTGTCACAGCATCATCGGACTGAGCTTGTTCTCATTGCAGGCAACCTCAACGCTGTGCATTACAGGGAAGACATCCTCCTCCCTCATGTGGTACCCTTCCTGCAGGCTCATCCTTACATGACCCTCCAGCATGACAATGCCACCAGCCATACTGCTCGTTCTGTGCGTTATTTCCTGCAAGACATGAATGTCAGTGTTCTGCCATGGCCAGCAAAGAGCCCGGATCTCAATCCCATTGAGCACGTCTGGGACCTGTTGGATCGGAGGGTGAGGGCTAGAGCCGTTCCCCCCAGAAATGTCTGGGAAATTGCAGGTGCCTTGGTGGAAGAGTGGGGTAACATCTCACAACAAGAACTGGCAAATCTGGTGCAGTCCATGAGGAGGAGATGCACTGCAGTACTTAATGCAGCTGGTGGCCACACCAGAAACTGACTGTTATTTTTGATTTTGACCCCCCCTTTGTTCAGGGACACATTATTCAATTTCTGTTAGTCACATGTCTGTGGAACTTGTTCAGTTTATGTCTCAGTTGTTGAATCTTGTTATGTTCATACAAATATTTACATATGTTAAGTTTGCTGAAAATAAACGCAGTTGACAGTGAGAGGACGTTTCTTTTTTTGCTGAGTTTTATTTATATATATACTCAGTTTTTCACAATTCCTGACATTTAATCCTTGTAAAAATTCCCTGTCTTAGGGCAGTTAGGATCACAACTTTATTTTAAGAATGTGAATGTCAGAATAATAGTAGAGAATGATTTATTTCAGCTTTTATTTCTTTCATCACATTCCCAGTGGGTAAGAAGTTTACATACACTCAATTAGTATTTGGTAGCATTACCTTTAAATTGTTTAACTTGGGTCAAACATTTCGGGTAGCCTTCCACAAGCTTCCCACAATAAGTTGGATGAATTTTGGCCCATTCTTCCTGACAGAGCTGGTGTAACTGAGTCAGGTTTGTAGGCCTCCTTGCTCGCACATGCTTTTTCAGTTCTGCCCACAAATTTTCTATAGGATTGAGGTCAGGGCTTTGTGATGGCCACTCCAATACCTTGACTTTGTTGTCCTTAAGCCATTTTGCCACAACTTTGGAAGAATGCTTGGGGTCATTGTCCATTTGGAAGACCCATTTGCGACCAAGCTTTAACTTCCTGACTGATGTCGTGAGATGTTGCTTCAATATATCCACATAATTATCCTTCCTCATGATGCCATCTATTTTGTGAAGTGCACCAGTCCCTCCTGCAGCAAAGCACCCCCACAACATGATGCTGCCACCCCCGTGCTTCACGGTTGGGATGGTGTTCTTCGGCTTGCAAGTCTCCCCCTCTTTCCTCCAAATATAACGATGGTCGTTATGGCCAAACAGTTCTATTTTTGTTTCATCAGACCAGAGGACATTTCTCCAAAAAGTACGATCTTTGTCCCCATGTGCAGTTGCAAACCGTAGTCTGGCTTTTTTATGGCGGTTTTGGAGCAGTGGCTTCTTCCTTGCTGAGCGGCCTTTCAGGTTATGTCGATATAGGACTCGTTTTACTGTGAATATAGATACTTTTGTACCTGTTTCCTCCAGCATCTTCACAAGGTCCTTTGCTGTTGTTCTGGGACTGATTTGCACTTTTTCCACCAAAGTACGTTCATCTCTAGGAGACAGAACGCATCTCCTTCCTGAGCGGTATGACGGCTGCGTGGTCCCATGGTGTTTATACTTGCGTACTATTGTTTGTACAGAGGAACATGGTACCTTCAGGCGTTTGGAAATTGCTCCCAAGGATGAACCAGACTTGTGGAGGTCTGCAATTTTCTTGGAGGTCTTGGCTGATTTCTTTTGATTTTCCAATGATGTCAAGCAAAGAGGCACTGAGTTTGAAGGTAGGCCTTGAAATACATCCACAGGTACATCTCCAATTGACTCAAATGATGTCAATTAGCCTATCAGAAGCTTCTAAAGCCATGACATAATTTTCTAGAATTTTCCAAGCTGTTTAAAGGCACAGTCAACTTAGTGTATGTAAACTTCTGACCCATTGGAATTGTGATACAGTGAATTATAAAAATAATATGTCTTAAAACAATTGTTGGAAAATATACTTGTCATGCACAACTTGCCAAAACTGTAGTTTGTTAACAATACATTTGTGGGGTGGTTGAAAAACAAGTTTTCATGACTGCAACCTAAATCAAATCAAATCAAAGTTTATTTGTCACGTGTGCCAAATACAACAGGTGTAGACCTTACAGTGAAATGCTTACTTACAGGCTCTAACCAATAGTGAAAAAAAGATATTCGGTGAACAATTGGTAGGTAAAGAAATAAAACAACAGTAAAAAGACAGGCTATATACAGTAGCGAGGCTATAAAAGTAGCGAGGCTACATACAGACACCGGTTATTCAGGCTGATTGAGGTAGTATGTACATGTAGATATGGTTAAAGTGACTATGCATATATGATGAACAGAGAGTAGCAGTAGCGTAAAAGAGGGGGTGGTGGGTGGGACACAATGCAGATAGCCCGGTTAGCCAATGTGCGGGAGCACTGGTTGGTCGGCCCAATTGTGGTAGTATGTACATGAATGTATAGTTAAAGTGACTATGCATATATGATAAACAGAGAGTAGCAGCAGCGTAAAAAGAGGGTTTGGGGGGGGGGCACTGCAAATAGTCCAGGTAGCCATTTGATTACCTGTTCAGGAGTCTTATGGCTTGGGGGTAAAAACTATTGAGAAGCCTTTTTGTCCAGGACTTGGCACTGTATGTAAACTCGTCTAGGATGTCATTGTATGCTGTAGCGTTAAGATTTCCCTTCATTGGAACTAAGGGACTTAGCCCAACCATGAAAAACAGCCCCAGACCATCATTCCTCCTCCACCAAACGTTACAGTATGCACTATGCATTCGGGCAGGTAGCGTTCTCCTGGCATCCGCTAAACCCATATTTGTCCGTCAGACTGCCAGATGGTGAAGCGTAATTCATCACTCCAGAGAATGTGTTTCCACTGCTTCAGAGTCCAATCGCGGCAAGCTTTACACCACGCCAGCCAATGCGTGGCATTGTGCATGGTGATCTTAGGCTTGTGGGCAGCTGCTTGGCCATGGAAACCCATTTAATGAAGCTCCTGATGAACAGTTATTGTGCTGATGTTGCTTCCAGGGGCAGTTTGGAACTTTGTAGTGAGTGTTGCAAAAGAGGACAGACGAATTGGACTCGCTCCCCGCTTCAGCACTTGGCGGTCCTGTTCTGTGAACTTGTGTGCCCAACAACTTTGCAGTTGAGCCGTTGTTGCTCCTAGATGGTTCTACTTCACAATAACAGTACTTACAGTTGACCGGGGCAGCTCTAGCAGATCAGAAATTTGATGAAATGACTTGTTGGAAAGGTGGCATCCTGTTGACTTTGCCACATTGAAAGTCACTGAGCTCTTCAGTAAGGCCATTCTACTGCCAATGTTTGTCTATGGAGATTGCATGGCGGTGTACTCAATTGTATACACTGTGTCTGAAATAGCCAATGCACTAATTTGAGGTGTCCCCATACTTTTGTATATAGATGTGTATCAATGGACACACAATTTTACATTGTTTCTGTGGTCATAAATGTCTGTGGTACTGATGCTGTTCCCATGACAACCTGTAATGTGGTGCTGATGGTGTTTCCGCGGCGACAGGCCCAGTGCCAGGAGGTGAGGAAGAGGAAGGAGCTGGAGCTGCAGATAGTGACCGAGTCCATCAGGCTGTGGGAGGGAGACGACATCAGGACACTGGGCTCTGTTCTCTACATGAGTCAGGCTCTGGTTAACAGCCCTGGAGCAGAGGTCAGAGGAAAACCTAACAACAACCTCACAGTAACATTAGGGTTAACAGCCCTGGAGCAGAGATCAGAAGAAAACCTCACAGTAACATTATAATAACTAATGTACATGAGTCAAATACTATTAACTATCTCTCTCTCTCTCTCTCTCTCTCTCTCTGTCTCTCTCTCTCTCTCTGTCCCTCTGTCTCTCTCTCTGTCTCTCTCTCTCTCTCTCTCTCTCTGTCTCTCTCTCTCTCTCTGTCCCTCTGTCTCTCTCTCTCTCTAGGAGAAGTGTGAGCGCTACCTCATGCTTTTCCCTCATGTCCTCCTCATGCTGTCTGCCAGTCCAAGGATGAGTGGCTTCATATTCCAGGTATTCCCCTTAGTCTACTATACCAGGGTCTTATTGATTTGGTGCCAAATGGAAGAAAATGGACTGAAAGAGGGAGGGACTACATGAACTTGTCCAATAAGAAATGCTCATTTTAGTTTTCAGTTTGAAAATGTTTTTCTACGGTGTTCCCTAGTCAATAGGACCCAGTAGTGATTAACCTCCGTGTTTAGTGTGGGTTCAGATGTTAATGATGGTTTCTTGTCTACAGGGGAAGCTACCATTGACTGGTATGACTGTGACCACGCTAGAGGACAGTGAGGCCCACAAAAACTCCTTTGAGCTTTCTGGTAAGACAACTGTGGTGTTTTCACAATGTACATTACTGTGTGTTTATTGTGTCCTCTTTGAGCGTCTCCAGGTTGTGTGTGTGTGTGTGTGTGTATATATAATGTGATGTGTGTATAATGTGTGTATTGTATCCTCCAGGCAGTCTATTTGAGTGTCTCCAGGTTGTGTGTGTGTATATATAATGTGATGTGTGTATAATGTCTGTATTGTGTCCTCCAGGCAGTCTATTTGAGTGTCTCCAGGTTGTGTGTGTGTGTATAATGTGATGTGTGTATAATGTGTGTATTGTGTCCTCCAGGCAGTCTATTTGAGTGTCTCCAGGTTGTGTGTGTGTATATAATGTGATGTGTGTATAATGTGTGTATTGTGTCCTCCAGGCAGTCTATTTGAGTGTCTCCAGGTTGTGTGTGTGTGTGTATAATGTGATATGTGTATAATGTGTGTATTGTGTCCTCCAGGCAGTCTATTTGAGTGTCTCCAGGTTGTGTGTGTGTGTATAATGTGATGTGTGTATAATGTGTGTATTGTGTCCTCCAGGCAGTCTATTTGAGTGTCTCCAGGTTGTGTGTGTATATATAATGTGATATGTGTATAATGTGTGTATTGTGTCCTCCAGGCAGTCTATTTGAGCGTCTCCAGGTTGTGTGTGTGTGTATAATGTGATGTGTGTATTGTGTCCTCCAGGCAGTCTATTTGAGTGTCTCCAGGTTGTGTGTGTGTGTATAATGTGATGTGTGTATAATGTGTGTATTGTGTCCTCCAGGCAGTTTATTTGAGTGTCTCCAGGTTGTGTGTGTGTGTGTATAATGTGTGTATTGTGTCCTCCAGGCAGTCTATTTGAGTGTCTCCAGGTTGTGTGTGTGTGTGTATAATGTGTGTATTGTGTCCTCCAGGCAGTCTATTTGAGCGTCTCCAGGTTGTGTGTGTGTGTGTAATGTGATGTGTGTATTGTGTCCTCCAGGCAGTCTATTTGAGTGTCTCCAGGTTGTGTGTGTGTGTATAATGTGATGTGTGTATAATGTGTGTATTGTGTCCTCCAGGCAGTCTATTTGAGTGTCTCCAGGTTGTGTGTGTGTGTGTGTGTGTGTGTGTATAATGTGTGTATTGTGTCCTCCAGGCAGTCTATTGGAGTGTCTCCAGGTTGTGTGTGTGTGTGTATAATGTGTGTATTGTGTCCTCCAGGCAGTCTATTGGAGTGTCTCCAGGTTGTGTGTGTGTGTGTATAATGTGTGTATTGTGTCCTCCAGGCAGTCTATTTGAGTGTCTCCAGGTTGTGTGTGTGTATAATGTGATGTGTGTATAATGTGTGTATTGTGTCCTCCAGGCAGTCTATTGGAGTGTCTCCAGGTTGTGTGTGTGTATAATGTGATGTGTGTATAATGTGTGTATTGTGTCCTCCAGGCAGTCTATTTG